>NC_136484.1:96053689-96176189 GCF_053919585.1 Euprymna scolopes
TCTCTGTACCAAAAAAAAGAATTTCCATGAACATCCCATCTTTGAAACAAATAACAAGAGTCTGCTTTCCCAAGCAACTATAACATGGTTACCTTCAAGTCTAATATAAATAAATGGTCACCTTAAGAACATGGTTACCTTCTAGTCTAATATAACACGAAGTAGCATGGTTACATTCAAGTCTAATATAAACAAATACTTGAGTCGTCCTCTTGGAAAATCAAATCCCCTTATCTTCCGTTCATCTTACATTGTTTCCAATGCTCTTGCAGTGGTCAACTGAAAGTCTTTTTAACACTTATTCTCGGGTGGCCTCAAGGCTATTATAAGCGGTAACTCATAAGAACCCCCTCTCCTCCCTCCAAGACTAACTACAATAATCAAGATGAGTGTAAATGAGTAGTTGATGGTATTTACTTCTTTCCTAAAGTAGGAAATGAGACACAAGGTTCGGAAAGTGAGATTGAAAAGTCAGTGCCCCAGAGGAGAAGCACTCTAACCCTGCAAAAGATGCCTGGACAGTTCTGTTAGCATTCTCCAGTAGAAGCGCCTCAACCGATTAACAATAATCTAATCCTTTCTCAAAGCTTGTGGGGGTGGACCTCCTAAGACTACGCAAGACCAGTATTACACAGCCATCAAAAATAGTTAAATAAGCATGGTGACTCCGTAAGGATCCAGAAGAAAAACATAACTTGGTAATTAGTGAAAACTAAATATAATGAACAGAATAACAAATACAACGACAATCATTCTAAGAATGGTCTAGACTGTTGATTTTGGAACCGAGGGAAAGTTGATACACGAGGTGTCTTCAAGGAGTTTCCAAACCTTTTTCGTAAAGGCATTTTTATTGAAACTCTAGTCCCTTTTGAAGTAATCTCCTCCAGCTGTAATGCACTTGTCATAGTGTTCCAACAACTTCTGGAAGGCCCCAAGATAGTCGTCTTGTGTGAGTCTGTCAATGATCCTCGTCACAGCCTCTTCATCTCCTCAATTGTCTTATAATGACAGTCTCTAAGGTTTTCCTTGAGTTTATGGAATAACCAAAAACCACAGGGAGCAAGGTCTGGACTATAGGGAGGGTGAGAAACTGTCTTGATGCCCATCTTGCTGTTATGACAACGGTTTTCTTTCTTTGAGCGCTCTTGGGACAAACTTTGTGCAAATTTTCCGCATAATTATGCACAGTTCCCACACTGACATCAAACTGTGCAATTATTTTCTCTATAGACACACAACAGTCATTATCATGAAATTCTTAATTTGGCCAACCAACTCTGGTGTTCCGACTTCCTTACTCCTTGCACACCTCTCATCGTCCCTCACAGACTCCCTGCCTACCTTGAATCTCTTATGCCACTCAAAAACTGATGCTGAATTCATGCAAGATGGCCCAAAAGGTGTCTGAATTAGTTTATAAGTTTCTGTAGCATTTTTTCCAAGTTAAAAACAAAATTTTATTATATTTTATATTCTTCTAATGCAAAAATGCAAAATTCAATCAATCTTCAGGTTCAGATTGCATTTTTGAAATTCACCATTTGTGACGATTAGGCTTTAATAGGGTATATTCCAATTCCTGCTGTAGCTGTTCATTTGAACCTGAAATCATAAAAATTGGTCAGTCATCTTATAAGATGTATAGCAATAACATACTGAATTTTCAAAATCTACAACAATTTTAAATGCCTGTACAAAAAAAGTCTGGGAGCTTATTGAAGGCACCTCGGATGTCCTGCATGGATAATAGATATGGTTTTGCTTGGAAAATGAACTCTTTATCATTTTTATATTGTTAATACTTACAATGATAAGTATCGTGTGAGTTTGAATTAAACCGGCTTTGTGTGTACCGTGTGTGTAAATGACGTGTTTGCCATAGTTGAGGCAAATTAATAAGTTTGTTTATAATTCTAAGAGTTGCCAAGTGAATTTAACATGTGACATTTAAGGTTACGGCTAGTTGACCATGAGGTCGACAGATAAACTGGAAGAAATCTCCATTTAAATATTATGGGGGGGGCGGTGCTTTATGATTGAACAAATACATTATTAATGCGCTGCATAATGGCAGTACACAAAAGGGAAGGAACTCTTCAGAATCGCATGCTCTTTTGCCAATAAAGGTTGATTATTATCTCTTCACGCTTTCCTCCCAAATTTGGAGTCTATGTCAGTCTAAGATTAACTCGCTCTACTCCAAAAATCGTTACTACCGGGTGTCCAAAAAGTCACTGACGGATTTGGAACTTAAATAGATTCTTTATTTTGGATGATATCGTTCTGTAATTTTAACACAATTTGATTAATACATTGAAAAATTTTTTCAAAACATAATGCAAAATGCAAATAATTTTTATGAAAAATAATGTCTTAAAATGTTGCCCATTTTTAGCTTCGCATATTTGTGCTCTTTCCAAAACATTATTCATGGCATTGCGATTTAACTCCGTTATTTCGTTCTACGAAGCTGGCAGACCTCGAAACGTCAAACGTCAAACCTTAAAGCCTGCAAGAATTGAAGGAAAACACCAGGAAAGAAATAAGGGAGCTAAATCGCAATGCAGAGATTCTGCAATCTGTCATGAATAATGTTTGGAAAAGAGCACAAATATGCGATGCTGAAAATGGCAAACATTTAAAAGACATTATTTTTCATAAATAAAGATTGTTTAAATTTTGCATTTATTTAAATTATAAATTTACAATGTCTTACTCAAATTGTGTTGAAATTACAAAATGATACCATCAAAAATAAAGAATCTATTTAAGTTCTAAATCCTACAGTGACTTTTTGGACAGCCAGTAAATTCAGATTTTTTTACAGAGTGGGAAAACATAATGATCGTAAATTGAAATAGCATTGATTAACTTTGCTAATTAGGTTTTTGTCATGTGATTAGTATGTGACGACTGAGTGTTTCCAAAAGTAGCAGACTGTCAGGAAAATTATCCGAATACGTTTTGCCAGAGAGAAAAAGTAAAGAGAATGGACGAATTGAACTCACAATGCATTGCGTGTTGTTTATCAAATCATATTAAACCCGACTAATAATTTTTAAAAAGTTGTATGAACGTCTTATTTGTACAAACATTATTCGCTACATATGTGCATACATGTCTATGTTGATCTCATTCAAAATCTAGCTTCCACGGATCTTAAGATAAACCAATTTGATTGAATCTATTTGAAGGCCTGAAGAAACTTAATTTCGAAAGAGATCGTAGCTGAAAAATGTGTGCACATGCAACCAATAATATTTGTAACTAGCTGTACCCTGCCACGCGTTGCAGTGGTTCAATTTGGTGTAATGGAAAAATTTAATAAAAGAGAAAATGCATGTTTCTTATATTAGTACAGCAATCCACTGCAAAAAGTGAAAAAGAAGGCGAAACTGAAAAAAATGGTACTCTTGCAGAATTTGATCTGGATCCTCGAGAGTTTCTGTCAATCATTCATGTTTTGGACTTGACCAACAATCAGTGGATGAAGCCGAACGTAGCAAAAATGTTGAAACGCTAAATGCTTTTTTTTTTGTTGTTGTTTTAAAAAATGTGATTTAGTAATTAATATTTGGTTG
Source organism: Euprymna scolopes (assembly GCF_053919585.1). Taxonomy (NCBI): domain Eukaryota; kingdom Metazoa; phylum Mollusca; class Cephalopoda; order Sepiida; family Sepiolidae; genus Euprymna; species Euprymna scolopes. The sequence goes on from NC_136484.1 coordinate 96,057,274, forward strand.
ATGGTGGGGGGAGGGGGGTTACTATACACAGATTCGAAAAAGTCGTCCAAAAACAAATAAATGAAAGCAAAGGTAAGGTAATTTACGTTTCTACCTAATTGGATAATTGTTTAGTGTTTTTATGTAATGTAAAATGTTTAATTGGCTCAAAAAACAGAAATGGTCGCGAATTCTGTTGAATACGTTAAGTTTGGGAAAGTAAGTTGAAAACTAAAAACTATACAAAACAGTGTCTGAAACTCACCGAACATATGTTACCATGACATAGGCTGGCATAATGGATAGGTTTCTGACAGTATTTTGTATAGTTTTTTTAGTTTTAACTCACTTTCTCTAACTTAAAGTAATCAACAGTGTCCACCACCATTTGTAGCTTTCAAATACACCAATAAACACTGTTTTTCGAGCCGACAAAACGTTACATTAAATGAAAAGGGTTTATATTACTAAACACAGATACAAAGAAGTTGTCAAAAAATAAATATATAACAAATAAATGTTATCAAAGGCAAGAAAAGTAAGTGTTCTACCCAACTGGATAAGATTTTAGTGTTTTTATGTAATGTATAATCGGTTCAAAAACATTCAATGTTTATCGGTATATCTGAAAAATACAAATGGCGGCAGACTGTATCGAACACGTTAAGTTTGGGGAAATTTTGGGAAAATGAGTTTAAACTAAAAATACTGTTAGGAACTCACTCAATATATGTTACCATGATGTAGGCTGGCATATAATCGGTGGTTTTAAACTTTTGCTCGATACAGGTGACGACTTTTAAAAATCCCTTTTAGTGATTACCTGGTTTGAGGATATTTGTACAACTACACGGCAAATCTGCTCAAAAAAATCCGGTATTATTTTACTTTAAGGCCCGTTTCACGTTCATATATAACGAAATATTTTATTGTAGATTTTGGTGTGCTAAAAACGAATCTGCAAACCGTTTACGTAGCAAAAAAAAAGTTTTCATGGCATTCATGAAATTACTTTTTCGAAAAGTGGGTGATCACTTTTCAATGTAAATTTAACTTAGAATGAGCACCCACTTTTTGGCCACCTGAGAGAGGGGCATTTTTCTGTTTCTTGGCTAAAAAGTTTTTTGTTTGATTTCTTTTGCATGGTAATAACCCCTGAACTCTGGGACTATTTTCCATTTAACAGCCGTAAGCATAAACGAAAGCTGTTTAGACAATAAACATGGGAAAAAATCCCCCCTCTCTCAGGTGGCTAGAAAGTGGGTGCTCATTTTAAGTTAAATTTACATGGAAAAGTGATCGCCACTTTTTCGAAAAAGTAATTTCTTCATATCATAAAAACTATTTTTTTGCGACGGAAACGGTTTGCAGATTCGTTTTTAGCACACCAAAATCTACAAAAAAAATTTTGTTATTTACGAACGTGAGACGCACAGCCCTTAATGGAAAATTATATCAAAAATCCGGGGGAAAATAGTTTTCAATAAAAACAGCAAATGAATTCGATAGAAAAAAAATGGATGCTATTTTTTTTTTCTTTCTGTGTGTTTCTTGGCTAAAAAGTCTTTTTGTTTGATTTCTTTTGCATGGTATTAACCCCTGAACTCTGGGACTATTTTCCATTTCACAGACGTAGCCTTTGTTTATGCTATGCGTGAGCATAAACGAAAACTGTTAAATATGCATTCGCGTACCAAACTGCCTTGTCAAAAAAACCTTTAAGCCAATAAACACGAAAATAAATGCCCCTTCCTCAGGTGGCCAGAAAGTGGGTGCTCATTTTAAGTTAAATTTAGATGGAAAAGTGATCACCCACTTTTCGGAAAAAAAAAATTTCTTCAGATCATGAAAACTATTTTGATACTCCTTGGGCGTTGAGTTTCATGGCGACCCGCAGAATTATTTAATGGTCGTTCCCTTAGTACCCCCCTAGTCAAGGTTAACGCATGCGCACGTAACTTTTTTTATTTATTTACTTACGTGGTGGAGTTTCTATACTGATAGGTTTTTGAAATTTTTTCACTGGATTATTATTGATTGAACACTAACCAGATTATGAAAAAAAATTGAAAAAAAAAAAAAATCATTTCAACATTTGAAAGGGGTACTCACTTTTTAGTTACCACGTTCTGGTAAATCGGTCACTTTTTATTTATTTATTTATTTTTTTTCTAAATACGGAAGTGTCTTCGGGAGATATAAAATGGTCGCATGTTGACGAAGCAATGTATCGGGAGGCGTACGGGATTAAAAATTATTGGTAAATTTTTAGATTAGGTCCACCTCCTCAATTTTCTTTTAAATGACGACTTAAAATGGTTTTCGACTATGCTGAATACGAAAATCGCATCGAAATTTTGCAGAAATAAGTAGTTATCAAGATATAAAAAGTTGTATTATGCATTGTAATCTTTGGCGGCCATCTTTTTTACGTGTGTGTATTTGTTTATGGCGCGTGTGCACGTAAAAAGATGGCCGCCGAAGAATACAATGCATAATACAAATATTTATTTCCGCAAAATTTCAATGCAATTTGCGTGTTCAGCATACTCGGAAACCTATAAATGTCGTCATTGAAAGGAAAATTGTGGAGGTGGACCTAATCTAAAAAAATACCAAATTATTAAACATTTCTCCAGCATGTTAGTGAAATTTATAATACTTTAAAAAAAATTAAAAAGAAACAAAACAAAAGTTTTGAAAAAAAACTCACCTTTCACAAAAACAATTAAAAAAAAAACCCCACAAACTGACTAAATAAGTAAAAAAAAAATAATTAAAAATCTCGAAACTTTATTTTCATGAAAATAATAAAAAAAAGTCCTGTTCTCTCTATTTTTTTTTCTTTGAGAAACAAATATATTTCTGACTTACAAATGCAGTAGAGACTCATTATTTTTACTTTCTATGGTTTTGATATACCGCGTTTTTATTGCTTACAAAATGGGTGACTGATTTATCAGAACGTTGTAACTAAAAAGTTAGCACCACTTTCAAATGTCGAAATAATGATTTCTTTTTTACATATTTTTTTTTTAATAATCTGTTTAATTAGTGTCCAATCAATAATAATCCAGTGAAAAAAAATTCCAAAAACCTATAAGTATAGAAATTAAGCATGGGAGTATACAACAACGTCGCCTTTCGCACTTTTACAAACATTTTTTAAAAAAAGTAACTAAACCATTTATTGATAATTTGTCACGTGTACAAACATTTATTTATTTACGTAGGCTTAACTCCTTTCATGAATAAGAAAAGTTTTACTCTTTAAGAATAATAAAAGGAAAAAGTTACTGAACATTTATAAAAGGACTTCTTTTCATGAAGGCCAGAGGAATAGTTGGCCGAAAATTCGTGAAACAAGAACTAATAAAGATGAGAATAATAGTCCGCAATAAATAAAAATGGTGCTAATGCAGAGAGCGATCCGCGCTATTTTTTAAATCATATTTCCACGTTTAAATAACGTTTTATGATATGTTTTATTCAATTGTAAGGTTAAAGTACAGAATAGGTACAAAACATCCTTACCTCCCCATGTTAAGAATAACATTATTTCAGCACGGATCACTCTCTGTATGAGTAATCTTATATAGAAAAACAAAAAAAAAAACTCAAAAGCAAGCAACAAACTTTTTTTTTTTTTTGGCCTTATATAAAAAAGAAAAGATGTGTTAATTAAAAAATTTGGAAGATAAACAAATGAAATATGTTTTTTTTTTGTTTTGTTTTTTTTACTTATCGAGTTAACAGAAAATGAAACCTTTCGTCAATTCGTGGCTGTGAAATGAATCGAACCGGAAGTTCAGTTTTATCAACAGAACAGATTCGCAGAAACGATTAAATAAATATATTTATTTTATTTAATATTTTAATTTTAATTAGGTAAATTTATTTTAATAACATAAAAACATACCTCGACTCTTAAAATGGGTTGTCTGAAAATTTCAAATAAATTGCTAACGTATAAACATGGTTTTATTTGTTTAGAACGAACCAACTTTACATTTTTATATATATAGAATAGCTGTACCCTGCCACGCGTTGCTGTGGCTCAAATTGGCGCAATGGAAAAAGTTCCAACATGAGAAAAAGCATGTTTCTTATAGGTTGAAATTTCCATTTTGCATGGGTACACAGTTTTTGTTGTTCCATTTTCTTAGCTGATATAGAGATTTTCCGGTTTGGTGACTCTTGAATATGTAACATAAATTGTCCATGTGAAAAAACAGTCAGTGTGTAACTGTAAGGCCCACAATTGTAAAGATTGTTCCCTGTGCTTTGTTGATGGTTATTGCAAATGACAATAAAATTGGAAAGTGCAATTTGCTAAAGTGTAATGATGTATCCGGTGGAATCATAGGAATGCATGGAATGAAGATATATTCATCTGTGAAAGGTCCTGTTAAGATTGCTGTTTCTATGATATTGTTTGTTATTTTTTTTTTACTGCAAGCTATGTGCCATTGCAAAGCTTGGATTGGTTTATATTTCACAACATGATAATTAGTACACCAAATTTCAGTTACAATACATGCGGTGGCATCCCTGGCAAATATAACTGTTGGATAATTAACCACTTTATCTGCTTTCACAACGGTGTCGATTGATTTGTATTTGACTACCTCACTTGGAATTTTACATTTAATTATAGCGTTAAGTTCATGGGCATCTTTGTATTGACCTGCAAGAATAGCTCATTCACTCAGTCAAATGGAATTCTTATATTTTGAATATCTGCAAAAACCTTTTAAACTAACTATTCTTTTGATGAAATAAAATTACAGAAATTACAGAAGTTAAAAGTCAAAGAATTTTGCCCTTAACTCTGATCAGCTGGCACTTTTTCGTACCCAATTTCCCACAAGTGATGCAAAAGTTTTTGTGCGGATCGAACAGTCTGCAACTGTACATGCATATTTTGAGTTAAGTTTAATGTCTTCAGATGGAACAAAAAAGTAGAGTATTTGAGGCAAGCATTTATTTCATCTGCTGGTGTTGATTGAAGAATAACAGGTAACATTTGTCTGAAATCTCCTGCAAGCAATATTACTGCATTCCCAAATGGTCTGACATTGCCTTGCAAATCTTGCAAGGATCGACCAAGAGCCTCAAGTTATTTTTTGCGTACCATTGTGCATTCATCCTAAACAATAAGTTTGCATTTCTGCAATATTTTTCCCCATATTGGATGTTTTGGAGATGTCGAAGATGAGATTTTTGAAAAGTTGAATGTTTTAAAGTAGAATAAATAATTCTTCTACTTGGCAGCAAGGTCGCAGGTATTCCTCATGCAGCAAGGGCTAAGGCTATGTCATTTTGTTACCAAATGGCTGCCAAAATCAATTTAATTAGAAAGGTTTTACCAGTTACTTCTGGTGCTGTTCAAGGTAGTAGTAATTTCCAAATAACTTCTATTCTCACAGTCAGTAAATTAGGTGACTAAAATAGGATTTATCCATGTTTTGACAATGCCTTATTCACTGTAATTAATTTAGGAGACTAAAATAGGATGAGGGATTAGAGATGGACAGATAGAGAGGAAGATATATAGATAGAAAAGAGACAGTGAGAGGAAAATAGAGAAAGAGAAGGAGATAGAGAGATAAAGGGATTGATAGATAAACAGAGAGAGAGGTGGAGTGTTAGAAAGAGAGAGGGATGAAACAGAGGAAAGGAGAGAGATAGAGGGAGTTAGAGAGAGAAAGGGGCTCAAAGAGAGATGGAGAGGGTGATATAGAGAGAAAGATAGATTGAGAGAGGGAAAGGGAGAGATGGATAGAGAGAGAGAGGGGGAGAGAAACAGAAGGTGAACTACACTTCACCGTATTTTTCCTCGTTCAGTAGAGAAGAAATCTTTCGAGACTGAGGCAATTTTAATGTTTTGTTATTATCCAGAGTACCCCTTTTTTTTTGGGGGGGGGCTAGATTTTCCTCGCATTAGAAACCGACCGGGTTATCTGTACTTTCACTTAACAAATTAATAAAAGCAAAACATATTGTAAAATTTGAATTTAACAGGAAAATACTATTTTAAAAAATAGCACGGTAACATAAGTGCATAAGTGCCACTTTAGGTACTCCTTGGGCGTTGAGTTCCATGGCGACCAGCATAATTATTTAATGGTCGCTCCCTTAGCCCCCCCTCCTAGTCAAGGCTAATGCATGCGCATGTAACATTTTTTTTATTTACTGACGTTGGCTTAGTAACTAAACGATTTATTGATAATTTCGTAACCCTTAAACGCATGCCGGAAGATTTAAATTGGTTCATTATTGTTGTAATGAAAAAAAAATGTTTCATTCAACACAAAACCAAAAACACATATTAATGATGATTTATTATTCTATTCATTGAAATTTACTAATTTTTAAATTAAAAATTTAAAAAAAAGTTAATAAAAAAATAGTTGCTTATGTGCGCATAAACAACTTGTTTTTTTTTTTAGATTAGGTCCACCTTATAATCACCCCCCTCCCCAACCTCCTCATATTAAGAACAGCTTCCGGAATAAACACCACTTTTGGAGGGGGGGGCTATTTGCAAAATTTAACTGATATTTGTTGTCAGCATACCCACCCGAAAATACTATTTAAAAAAAAAAAGGAGGGGTTCAGTGCCCGTGGCAGAGAAGTAGATTTATTTATCAATAAAAGTTGCGGAGAAGTAAATTTATTTATCAATAAAAGTCGTCATTTAAAAAAGAAAATTGTGGAGGTGGATCTAAATGTTTTGTTTTCGCACGATTCAACAATCTGTGCATGTAAATTAAAAAATATTTGTAAAAGTGAGAAGTTATTAGTAAATGATTTAGTTTTTTTTTTTAATTTATTTTATTTATTTATTTTTTTTTTTACATTAGATCCACCTCCACAAATGTTAAGAACGGCTTTCAGAATAAACACCCCCAACCTCTCCATGTTAACAACGGATTTCGGAATAAACACCATTGGGGGGGGGGATATTTAAAAAAAGTCGATAAAAGTCGTCATTTAAAAAGAAATTTAAAATCAAATGTTTGTAAAAGTGAGAAATTATTAATCAAATGTTTGTAAAAGTGAGAAATTATTAATAATTTTAAAAACAATGTTTACAAAATGTCTACGCACGTTCGTAGACATTTTGTAAACATTGTTTTTAAAAAAATAAAAAATAATACTTCTATTATGTTTTAAACGACTGTAATAGTTTATTTTGGAAGTATATTTCATAAAGAAAATTGACAACCCACTTTAAAAACAGAAATTACGAGTTTTATATATTTTATTCGCAGTTTTTTGTTGACTCTTCTGGCGGCCATGTTGTAAGCCCTAACGGTATTTTTGGAGATTACCAGAAAAAGTTAAAACAAACTTTTTTATGTAAACAATGCCGTGAAAATAAACTAAACAATTAAAACGTAATGTTTCATGAGTGAAGCCTTAACATAAATAAAATTTAAAAAACATAAGTACATAAATGAATTTAAAGTTTTAAAATATGGGATTATTATTATTTTTTTTTTTTTTTTTGTGTGTGTGTGTGTGCGCTAATGCAGAGAGTGATCCGCGCTATTTTTTTAAAATCGTTTTCCACGTTTAAAGTTTTATGATATGTTTTTATTCAATTGTAAGGTTAAAGTACAGAATAGGTACAAAACACCTCCCTTCCCCATGTTAAGAATGGCTTTTTAAATAATAACATTATTATTTCAGCACGGATCACTCTCTGCATGAGTAAGTTTTTTTGTTTTTTTTTTACTTATCGAGTTAACAGAAAATGAAATCTTTCGTCAATTCGTGGCTGTGAAATGAATCGAACCGGAAGTTCAGTTTTATCAACAGAACAGATTCGCAGTAAAAAAAAATATATTTATTTTATTTAATATTTTAATTTTAATAAATCGCGAGGTAAATTTATTTCAATAACATAAAAACATACCTCGACTCTAAAGATGGGTTGTTTGAAAATTTCAAATAAATTGGTAACTTAGAAATAGGGTTTTATTTGTTTAGAACGAACCAACTTTACATTTTGATATATATAGATTAATAATAATTATATACTAAAATACCTGTTACTCAGCACTATTTTATAAACACGGCAGTTTCATTGACTTAACATCTTAGAAACAACAAGAACACACACATCATCATCATCATCAGCATAATCGTATCGGGCGGGTTGTCTGTACCAAATTGACTCTTTACCTCTGCAGGTCTCTATCTTCCATGGCTTTAGGAAACTCTTCAAGTTGTAAGCCAGTGTTCTCTATCAATAATTTTGTGTCAGGTCTGGGAAGATGTAACACACACATGCGCATATATAACACGTAAGTTTCTGTGTAGCTTAATTGCATAATACACTTGTACACCCATACATACATATGTGTGTGAATGTGTGTGTATGAGAGAAAAAGACTAAATGAAAAACAAATTAAACAAAGGAAGAAATAATCAAAACGAAGAGTTTTACTAATTTTGTCCCGATCAACAAACGTCTTCAGAAACGTGAAGATTTGAAATTTATTGAATAATGGCAAAACTGTTTGCTAAAAAAAAAAAAAAAAAAAAAAAGCAAACTATTTGAAAAATATACAGTGTGTGTGATAAAGATGTGAGGTGAGAAAAGGGAAGAGAAAGAAAAGGAACAGAAACGACCGAAAACATGGATGAAATGCAATAAAAGTAAAATAAGTAGTACATTATAAGTGTATTAGTTTTTCTTTTCGTTTTCCTTCCGGTGGTCCGGAACTTAGTAATTAGAGGAAACAAAACATACTGAACGGAATAACAAAGAATCAAGAATGTGTGTATACGTCAGTCCGACTGCCACGAATGCAAGATTCGAACATAGTCTGGAGTTGTACATTTTAGTCGAAGTTTGGAGAGCTTACATTACCAAGATGTTAATATCTTTATAGTGAATAGAAGAATTCATTAAGTGCGACTTTTGTCATATACTTGACTACGGAATAAGACCTGAGCCCAAGGTCTACACGTATATATATATATATAAAGTAGAATATCAGTCTGTAAAAAGGTATAAACAATAAATATAGCTATAGTTTGATCAAAAATGCTTTTTTTTTTTTTTTTTGAAGTATGGTACAATTTCAGTAGTAGTATCAAAAAAAAAAAAAAAAATTTTTTTTTAAATTAAAAAATAGTGCTTTTCTGTTCTGCACAGAGGACGCAGTATGTTCTACCTGGCTGTCCTCGAGGCGCTGGATATATGTATTATTGTTGTGTAAAATATATATTCGAAATTATACTGATCCTTTCATTAGTTTAGCAGATTTTTCTGGATATATACAGGGTGACCCCCCCCCCCCAAAAAAAAACGTGATATCGCCATTATTTATTCACCGATTGCCCTTATTTTACTGGACATGGCAGAATCAACGACCGTTACCACACCAAGACCCCAGTCGGAGCTGGGACAAAGAATACTCTGTGTTCAAAGAATACTCTGTGTTGGACAAAACACTAAGAAACGGGGCATAATTAGAGTTTGGGCCCGTTTTTTTGGGGGTCACCCTGTGTATGTATATATAATTTTTATGCTAATTTATATTTAAAAATAGATGGCTAATTTTAGGACATTAATTATAACTTATATATATATATATATATATATATATATATATATATATATAAGAAATAGATCAGAGTGCTCAATTATTTCATAATAAGAGCATAAGATTTATTTATTTAGGTCAAATTAATATGGTATCATAGATTAATTTCCTTAAGACTTATTTCCTTTAAACATTAACTTGGTGAAATCGACCCTTTTTTAATCAAATCGCTGAAATCGACCATTTTTTTTAAATCAAACCGATTGATTACTTACTCTAGTTAGGGACCTCCACCACCAGAATAGAGAAAGCTTCACATGCTTTCTCTTCGGTGACAGTCCATGATACGTTTTAGTCTATATTGCACTGTAGAGAATTTACTGTTGATTATATAAAATTATCTCTATGGTTTCACTTAACGTTTAAAATGCAAGTCAAGTGTTATGGTTCAATTGTGCTTTTATGAAATTATTTTTACATAATCATTTGAAGTTAAATGTGCAAAAGTCAAGTACCATGGGTCAATTGCACTCTAAAAAAAACATTCATTTTGAACACGACCCTGTCTTGTAAATGAATCTACAGTTGATTTTAGAGGCTGGGCCTTTCTACTTGTGTGGCGATAAAGCTTCTCAACCGCAATTGTAGAGGTTAGATTGTATAAAAGTGTTAACTTTAATCAAAATCGTACTTCTTTCTTTAATCCGATTTTTTTTTTTTTTGATTAGTGATTTCTGATACTTATCGGATGGGTTCCAATATAAAACCTATGTAAGAACACTACCAGACAAATCCAGTATCATTGTGTGAAATTAAAAAAAAATCGGCCCAGCCGTTTCCGAGTCCATAGGAAACGAACTCACACACAGAGACAAAATAGAGGCAGAGATAACTGACTATTTTATATACAGGTTGGTTGGTTAGTTGTTTTTTGCTTTACGGCATATCAACACTTTTCAGGTTATTTAATGCCGAATCTAGTGATTTTGAGGAACGATATTTTAATTTGTTTTTGAAGTTGGATTCTATTAAACCCATAGTTGGGACCCTGACAGATACTACCACTCCGGGTCAGAGTGGACCTGGGAGCAATGACAATTAAAGGGTGGCTCCACACCCCCCAAGACCCGCCAGGTGGGGCCTCACCATCGGATATAGTTTTAGGTCATAATCCAGGACCGTTGTATAAAGTGTTTTTTAAAAACATTTTTATAAAGGTCAATTTTTTTAAGATATGAGAGTATGGTGTGGGGATTGTTTTTATCAAATAATTCTTTAATATTGTTTTTTTTGTAGAATCGATTTCTTACTGTTACAAAATCAGTACATTCAATTAATATGTGTTTGATTGTGAGTGGTGTTTGACAAGGTATACAGATGGGTTGGCTTTCTTTTTTTAGTAGATATGAGTGGGTTAAGTGAGTATGGCCTATTTTTATTCTTGTTAGTTTGACTTTTTTTCTGGTTAATTTCGTATTTTGTTCTTGTTTTTGATTTTTGGCATGATTTTGTGAAGTTTGTTGTTAGGGTGTTCATTCCAGTAGGTTTGCGATTTCTCTGTTGTATATGCGTTGATACGTCTTTTTAGATCTATGTATGGAATTTTAAAATTTGCATCGATTGGGAGATTTAAGGCGTTTTTTTTTTTGCTGCAACATCTGTTAATTCATTACCTTTAATACCGGAATGGCTCGGTATCCACCAGAAATGATTTCTTTTTTACTGTTTAATTCAGTTAATTTTTGGAGTAATTTTGCGATTAGGGGGTTGTTCATCTTTTTATTTTTAATCGCTTTTAGAGTAGATTGGGAGTCTGAAAGGATTATAAATTTGTTTTTTTTTTGTTATTAGAGGCGAGTTTGAGAGCTAGGATTAGAGCATGTATTTCAGCACTGAAGACTGAGGTTTCTTTTGGGAGGTCTGATTGGTTTTTATTGATTTATTGAGTATTGTTGCACTGACTGCTGCGTTATTTTGTTTAGACCCATCTGTATAGATGTATGTGTGGTCTGGATACTTTTCTTTGATTTTATCCAGATCATAAGTTATTGGATGAGTATGTTTCTTTTCATATTTACTTAAACTTAGGTCGATGTTAGGGGATACGATTTTCCAGGGAGGGGTTTCGAGTAGGACAGTTTCGTGAATTTTGGTTATGGGTAGATTTGCTTTATATACAGGATTTGTAAAACTTTTCATATAATCATAATAAAAGCAACACTCTATAATTATAACTTGTGATTATAGGCTTCGAAATTTCTGCCATTCGTTAGCTTGGTTTGTTTGTGTCAATCCTTTTATCTACTTTACAGGATTTGAAAGAGCCACACGTAGCACTCCCATCCCCACCATCTTTTCACACGAATTTATTCATGTAATCTCATTTCATTCTATGAAAGAGTTTTGATTAATTCACACAATGACGTTTGAATTTTGGTGTTGGGAATTGTTATGGTCGGCTTGGGATTATTAGTTGGCATCCAGTCCAACTTTTTAATGAAACTGTGATCCGTAAATATCGCAGTCGATTCTATAAGAAAAAAAAAAGCAGAGTCTGAGGGATACGAGAGGCTCTGACCACTTGAGCAAGATAACATGTTAGGAGGAGAGAGGGCTTGTCTAAAAAAAAAAAAATTTTCCTGTCTTTTTCTCTCTTACTTTCCCCTCTCTGTACTGCTCTAACCAAGTATGCTGACCTATTCCACAAATCCCAAAACCTCAACATGAAATATCTCCAGAATAAAAACTCGATTACAAATTCCTAATGAACCGCCCCCTTAAGTAAACACTTCATCAAATCTCCACACTAACGTAATGTACTTGCAATAACCCTTATCCCTGAGTGGCTTCCGGGCCTTGATAAGTGGTGATCACTGTGTAAAAAAAAAAAAAAAAAAAAAAAGACAGGTGTGGAATGTCGTCTCTTTTAGCTGAGGTTTTGCCCTAAATCAAAAATATTAACAGAAGGTCCCTATATTGTCTTTGGTTTCATTTGAAAGGAAGAAATTATTTTCTATTTTATTATCCATTTCACTTTGAATTTATATGTTAGTATTTTTATTAATGTAAGTTCTATAAATATCATAATTACTATTAAAAATATTATTTTTATTTAATTTATTATATTAAAAAAAATCAACTTATAATTAATTAGTGTTTATCTCCCTTTGAATAGTAAAATTCTTTATTTTTCTATTTGAATATAATTATCTCCCTTTGTAATTCAAATATTAAAGTTGATTTAAAATTTAACGTTACGGAAACCTGTATAGGACTTTTTCTCCAGAGATTAGTCTCATACATAATATGGAATTTAAAGATCACATTATCAGAAACTAATGAAATTTATACATTTTTATTTTCTGTTACTTCGGCTCCATCATTTGTTTGACTATTATATTCAGGATATATATCTATAATATAAAGCTGAACGTGTGTGTGGTCACGAATAGGCTCCTATATGATTGACTATTTTAAAAAACTGTTACATATAATGATAGAAGATGTATCGAGGATCAGGAATGGGTATGTTTGATCTGGCAGAACGGTGGTTCATAAAAATTGTGGGGTCTGCGTTCGCGCCTGGTCCACAAAGTATGGAAATAAAAAAAAAATGTTCACAAGGGTTTTTGATATAGATGTACATAAGAATACTTTGATAAGTATGTTTTAACTTAAATAGGGATGGTATTATAAAATTGTGGGGTGTACTCCATGGAAATATGGCACAAACTTTAACAAAGACTTTTCATATCTATTTGCGTAATAATACTTTGATAATTATGTTTCAGTTTGACGAAATATGGTATAATAAAATTATTGGGTGTTCGTTCGCGCCTGACCTCCATAGAATGTAAATATGTCACAAAGTTTAACAAGGTTTTTTAAAAGGGGGGAGGGTCCACACTAACACCTTTACTTTAATCTTAATTCACGTTAGCTTTTATTTATTTTTTTGAGTTGAATCATATTGTGTTGAATAAATTCACCTCATAAATTCACGTTCTTATTAAAGTGAAAGCAAAAAAAAAAAAAAAAAAGTCGGAACTTTAGACAATTCTCCACACAAATTTTGCATAACTCTGTTTTTTTCCTTCTCCACTTTCGCGTGGTACTCTTTCGAAAATAAATAAATAGATAATTAATAAAAAATAAAAATGTTGCTTGTTATTGTGTCAAAAGAAGGAAAAAATCTTGCTCACATGATTATGTGTCTTTTTAAAAACATTTACATAACCTTTTTATTTTTATTTATATATCTGTTTAAGCTTCTAGAAGGAAATCGGGTGATTACAACACTTTCTACGTGTACTTTACATTATAATAATACAACCCTGAATCCGACGGCGCAATACTACACCGTTCAATAATGTAAAACTGAAACGAAGCTGTACTGCTTGAAAAGGGCGCCATTTTCTTCTTATTCATATCGATTCTTTGCTTTAAAAAGTAATTCCGTGTTTACTTTTTTAATATCCCATTTTGCTGTTTCAGATTATTTTACTAAAGTAAGTAAAGCTTCATTATTTTTCAAAACTGTTTTTGTTTCTTTGTTTTTCGATATTTCGTCGATATTATTTAGTAAGAGTGTTTAGCAGAAAAGCCAACAAACGACTACCCCTAATAAATAAATATACAAGAAATAAATGTTACCATAGTCAATAAAAGTTCAGTTCATGTTTTTTTTTTGTTTTGAAATAGTTTTTAATGCTCTTTACTTGAAATAATTTCAGCGAACCGAAATTAAAACGAAATTTGAAGCGATAACTACTTAAATTATTTTTTATATAAATTACACATTTCGCTGCCATTTTGATTCTTTTTTTAAACCGGTTCGTGAATTAAAAAAAACATTTTTTACAAACTACTTAAAAATACAAACCAATGAGCTTTTCTACCATAAAAGTAACTTTTATTGACTATGGTAACATTTATTTCTTGTATATTTATATTATTATATATATAACATTTTCTCTTTGTAAGGAAACATCATCTTGTTGGTCACTCTTGGCTAAAAATGGAAACAAAGTTGATATAAAAAAATATATTTTCCCGAAAATTATCTTTACTTTCATCATATTTTGCTTAGGGTAAAATTTTTGAGTATCAAAACCTATTTTTTTACAACCCCCTCCTTTTCATAACCTATCATACTTTCATCAATCACAGTCCATTTTCTGTAGGCTGTTTTTGAACCCAGTCAACGATGGGTACTTCTGCTAGTATGTGTATATATATATATATATATATATATATATATATATATATATATATATATATATATATATTCTGAATATAATAGTCATTATAATATATAATGAACCTACTGTTGATTTTATAATTGTTTTTTATAGTTAATAACTTGAATTAAAGTTTAAAATGCTAGTAATGTGGTTGTATAATAGTCATTATAATATTACTGCTAGTAATGTGCTTTTAGGCACATTACTAGCAGAAATCTATATATCTATAAAAGTGAACGTATCTGTGTGTGTACATGTCCCTACGCAATAACTCTGTCAATTTTTAGTTTACAGACTCGAAATTTGATATACAGGGTACTGAGATTTGGAAGAATCTTTGTAATCCGTTTTCAGCCAGAAATTTGGCTGGTAAGGGATCAAAGTTCAACGATTTGACCTTTAAGAACTCTGCCAAACTTCTCCACCAATTTTGGGTATAAAAACTTGATATTTTAGATATAGATTCCTTGGACATGGATATAACTTAATAACTTGATTTGAGCCCAGAACAATAAATGTTAAGGGGTCATAATAGGGGTCAAAGTTAAAGAAAATGACCGCTTTTTTTCTTTGTTCAACACACACCTCTAAACACCCGGGCAACGCCGGGCTGAAATGCTAGTATATATATATATATATACAGTGAAATCGCCCATTTTTCAATCAAATCGATTGATTGCCTGCTCAAGTTGGGAGCCAATTGATGTGCAACAGAAGTAAGCTTCATATACCTCCCTGCAGTGATATAGTCCACAATACATTGTAGTATATATTGCACTGTAGAGAACCTACTGTTGATTTTATAAAATCATTTTTTCTATGTAATAACTTGAATTTTAAAGTTTAAAATGAAAAAGCCAAGTATCATGGGGTCAGTCATTCATTTCGAACGTGCCCCTGTCATATCAAATAACTTTTTATTGTATATGCCTAGTCTCTCTGCTTGTGCATTGATAATGGCTTGAATTTAAGTTTAAAATGAAATGTCAAGTATCATGGTTCAATTGTGCCTTAAACAGAAACATTTATTTCAAATGCGCCTCTATCATATCAAAGAGCACTGTCGATTTTATATGCTGGGTATTTCTGCTTGCGTGGTTATAAAAACTTTTCAAATGCACTAGTGATGTTAGACTGTATAAGAATTTAACTTCGGTCAAAATCGCCTGAAATCAAAGGATTTTTTTTGTTATCGATTCTTACTGAGGACACTGATATAAAACCTATCTAAGAACACTGCCAGCAACATAAAGTACTTCATGTAAAATTTCATAAAAATCGGTCATAGGGTACTCACCCACACACACAGGAAAAGTTCCTTTCATATAATAGTAGGTTATACTAATATAATAATAATAATAATAATATATATATATATATATATATATATATATAATTATGGAATAAATGGATGCAAATAATTTTGTAATCTTGTTGACGCTTCTTGTATTTTAATGCTGCTTGTAGATAAATATTAGATTCGGTCTGCAACCGTTTGTTCGAGCTTACAAAAAGGACTCCACCCATTTTATCCCGTTCTCGCATGAAGGCGAAATTTGAATGATTATGTGCAGCCACCCCAACCTGCCTTTTTTTTTCTTTCCTCTTTTGTATAGAGATCAGTCGAGTTGCCAATTTTGACACTTTCATAAAGCAAAACATGTTTATATTTCAAGAGTTTTACACAGGCCTTTTGAAATATTAGATCAAATAACCAATTTAAAGATCACAAGAATAAAAACTAACTAATAAAGGTCTCTCTCTTTTTTTTTCTTTGACTGTAATATTCAGGATACATTTTAGTGTTACATGTTTGTGTGGTGTAATGGCTAAGATTGGGAACTGTGGGTGTTAGCATTCGATGTTCAAGTTTCATCAGGAATATTGTGATTGGCTATGCCAAAGCTGTCATTGTCTATTTGTCAGCAGCATTGACTCTAGGCGTGTTAAACCGCCTTCCCCCAAGGAAGGAAGTGCCAAGGGAATAATAAATTTACAAGCAATCCCCAGGCCTGGAATTCAGGTTGGAACGATAAATTTGTCGCCCTAAAGAAAACAACAGCTTTATTTTGCAACTTTTATTGGAAAAAAATCAATTCATGTAACTTGATTATTAAGTAGAGCTGACATCTATTCAATATAGACGCCTTCAGCCACAATCACTGCAACGATATGGGTCTGGAACTGGGAGCATGCCTCTTCCATAAGTGCTGGCAGGAGCTCGGCGAATACTTGGCGGATGACGGAAATCAGGCTGGCTTATGTGTTGTGTGAAGTCATGTTGGTGATGTTCTTGACATATGACCAAACGAAGTAGTCTAGTGGGTTCAGGTCGGAGGAAAAGGGGGGTGGTCAGTGAGAGAAGAGCACAAAGTCATAGCACTCCATCTGAAGTCAAGCCTGGGTCTCTTTGGACGTAGGCCAGTGCCGAGTCCGGCCAACAGCCACGTAATTGCACTAAGGGATCGCCATACGCTTCAGCACATTTGGTGTTGACTTTCAAGCCGACTTCAAAGATGTGAGGTGGTATAATGGGGCACTTACTTGAAGCCACACCAAAAACCATAACCATGGCCGGAAACTTCATTGAACTGTGCCCTCAAGCGTTGAACTATACAGATTTGCATTTTGAGGATGCTGGCAATGGTCCTGATTATCATTACTTCGATCGGTAGAGAGCATGAGTTGTATAGCAGTGCATCTCTGATCTCACTCGTTGACATTGTGTCATACTCAGACATGATAGAATACTCCTATCGCTCTTCAGACTTGTACACAACTGGCCAACTAGTAGATGGTCTGCAACAAAAAAAGAAAACTGGTTTCCATCAAACGGAAACGGAATCATGTCGTTATTTCTAGGGCGACTATTTTTTCGTTCCACGATATAAAAAAATATTATATATACACCCATCAGCAAAAAAATGGGCCAAGAGTGAAAGAAAGAAAAAAATCGATTTTTCAATATTTTTCCATGAATTTTTGTTAATTTTAACTGAAAATTTCTATTTTGCAGATCATTATTATTATAGCATATAATAATAAGTGGAACAATTAATCATAAAAATGGTAGGACTGCATATTGGCAAGGATATAAAAAAACGAATTGCAGGATTAAGGCAGTCCAAAATGACTTACAAGCAGATTTTTGATATTTTGAGAAAAGAAAAAGTGAAAACATCTCTTTCTGTAGTGAAGCGAATTGGTCAAAGGTTCGAAGTCGAATGCTTGTTAAAGGGAAATCTGGATCTGGTCGCCTTAGAGCATTCACTTTGAAGGACGACCACAGGCTTAAATTAACTGTTTTGAAGGATCGAAAGAAAACTTATGTTGACCATAGCAAAGAATTAAAAACAGGGGCTGAAAATTCTCTTTCTAGATATACAATATCTAGACGAATGAAAGAAATGGGATTTTCTTCTAAAAGGTGTGCAAAGAAACCATTTTTATCTAAGAAGAATGTCAATGATAGAAAGATTTTTCTCGTGTTATGGCAAGAAAGATACAGATTGGTTCAGAAATGTCAAAGGTGGGTTCAGGTCGGAGGATGATGATGGATGAATCAAGATTTTATCTTATTGATGCTCCCGATACTCCCGAATGGTGCAATCGAAGAACTGGAGAAAGATTTTCACCAAGTTGCATAAAAACGACAGACAGTTGAACACGAGAATGGAGAGATAATGGTATGGGGAACTTTTACTGCAGAAGGAGTTGGGGAACTTATTAGATCTGAGAAGTCAATCAATACAAAGGACTACATTCGAATATCAGAAACAGGACTGTTACCAAGTATCCAGAAGCTGGAAATATCTTAGAACATAATTTTTTAACATGATAATGCCCCTGCACACACTGCTAAAATCACAACAAATAGTTTTCTGATAATTCAATTAATGTGATATTTTGGCCAGATCAAAGCCTCAATTTATACCCAATCGAGAATATTTGGTCAATAATATCTCGAGCATTGAATGGAAGAACTTTTTCGAACAATGACAAACTGCAGGAAACTGTGCAAAGCGAATAGAATAGCATTTCCTCTTCACAGTGTTCCACTTTGGTTGAGAGCATGTCTAAAAGGAATGATCTTTTAAAGAAATCAAAAGGGAATGCGATTCCATCCTAAGCATTTATTAAAGTAAATGTCTTGTTCTGTGTTATTAGTCTCGTTTAAGTTACATTGTTTCATTGTTCAATATAGCTTTTAGTGCAATAAAATGTATAAAATTTGTTTGGCCCATTTTTATTTTGCTCACGAGTGTATATATGTAACTTGAATTTTCATAAAAATCAGCTCAGCCATTTCGTCGGTGTCCCTATATATATATATATATATATATATATATATATATATGTATATTAGTACCAAAAGTTTGTAAACATGTGCGAAAGATTGAATTTTTATATAGTTAAATTTTTTTTTTGCTTTGATATTGTTAGTGATCGTTGTTTTTGTATTTCAGATGGCAATTAATAAAATTGAGCTGCGAGTTTTGATTTATTACTGATGAAAGCGAGGTCTTTCAACTAAGAAAGCCACAGGAAGTATTTGTGCTGCCGAAGGTGAAGGAACAGTTGCATATGCGGTGATGTCAAAGTGATACAAGCGTTTTGATTCTGGCAACATGAATTCATGATAAGATAACCCTCGTTCGGGACGGCCGTTAAAGTTAGACGATGGGAACTTGCAAACTCGAGAATTGGCTGATAAGCTTGGAGTTGACAAATCGACAATTCACCGACGAAGCACTTGATTTTGTTCACAAAATGCCACACCAAGATCCACTTGAACTCACCAAAGCACAAGGCAACAGTCGAGTTGAAATTTGCCATCAATTGCTCAGCAATCCATTGGACGACGAGAAATGGGTTTTTCTGATCCAGCACAATCGAGACAAACAATAGGTTCAGAAAAGGCAAGAGGCACCAATATAAGACTGATTTGGCAGAAAGCCATGTCGCGCGTTTGATGGAATTTCAAGGTATCGTGAGTTTTGAGTTGGTTCCAAATGGTCGTGCAATTAATGCCGAACTTTACTGTAAGCAGCTGAGTGTGTCCACGAAAATGTAAAGCAAAAGTATCCGGCTCTGATCAACCGAAAGTGTGCAAGACAATACCAAACCAGGAAGACCAAAGATAAGTTTGAAGAGCTGAACGGTGTGGAGGTTCTGCCACATCCAACCTACAATCCTGACTTTGGCTGGATGTGGCAGAACCTCTACAGATACGAATAGTCTTCTATAGCCCTATAGAAAAAGCCCATCTACTCTGCAGCAGACGTGGCAGTGTTATCATCAGATTCATGTTTTCTACTTCTTTTATTTTAAACTAAATACAGTTAAAGTTTGAAGTAATAAAAAAATAAATATATAAAAGTTCTGTTATAGAAATTACTTGTTCATTTCTTTTTGAAAACAAAACTTCGCCAGTGGAAAGGAAGCTGAAAGACAAATGTATATTTCATGATATAGCTAACTCTATAATGCATAAAATTTAAAGAGTAAGCTTAATAAGAAATTGAAATTCTTGGAATCTTGCTAAATTGGCGCCAATTTTACTATAGAAAAAATTTAATGTAAATCTGAAATATTTCAATTTTCAAATGGAAATTTGTGCATATTATGCATCCTCCAATATCTTTAAAATACTTGAAAGAAAATGAAATTTGAGGAATATTTATTTTATAGAATGACTATAGTAAAAATGTCACAAAAATCGGAAGTACCTCAATTTTATCAAACTGCTACTACTGGATAAAACTAAATGAAAGTAAATAAAATCCATATGAGGACCCTTTACGGCTAGCTATTATGTTCCAAATGTAGGTCTCCAAATTGTAGATTTAATAATCGTTTAAGTAGTTTACGAGTTAATCATATATATATATATATATATATATATATATTTAAATAAGGGAGTAGTCACCAACAATGTGTATTTTTTAACATTATTTTATTATTCCGTGTCTTAGTTTTTCATTGAGAATTATGTTTGGATCATTGTAATAATGTTTTTAAGTCATTGAAATCGTTTACGTACGTTTCAGACGGTCTGATGCGTCCTCGTCAGAAATTATTTTCAAATGTGTAAAAATGGCGATCTTCGTAGTTAGTTTGAAGTTTTTCCAAGGGGTGGAGGCTTGTAAGTGTTTATTATACATTGGTATGCTGAATTTTTATTGCTTTTTTTTTTATTTGGTTTGTCCAGGGAGATTTTGAAACGTACGTAAACGATTTCAATGACTTAAAAACATTATTACAATGATCCAAACATAATTCTCAATGAAAAACCAAGACACGGAATAATAAAATAATGTTAAAAAATACACATTGTTGGTGACTACTCCCTTATTTAAATATACATCTTTCTTTCGTTGGAATTTATTAACCCATTTTATATATATATATATATATATATATATATATATATATATATATATATATATATAATAGAGTGTACTGTCAATAAAGAATTTTTGACACGCTCCCTCACCTGTGTGTGTGTGTGTATGTATATATATATATATATATAGGAAGAGAGAGAGAGAGAGAGAGAGAGAGAGAGAGAGAGAGAGAGAGAGAGAGAGAGATTGTATTTACGGATCTGGAAACAGCAATAAGGATAAAATGCAATGCACAGATTAGTGTTCTTCATCTCCTCCCCTCTTTCTCTATTTTACTCATTCTGTTTCTCTTTCCCATGTCTCTCTTTCTGTTTTTCTCACTCCGTGTTTATCTTTGTTAGTGTCTTTCTTACTCTGTTTCTCTTTCTCACTCTGTCTTTCTTGCCTTCTTACACTGACCAGACTCGATAAAAGTAAAAGTTTAGATTAATTAAAGAAAGCCGACGAAGCTATAAAACAACCTTCATTTCAGAGAAGTCATTTGTTTATTTCACTTCATTAGAACTCATTAAGCCAACTGACATCTGAAACTGACCAGCTTTATTAATGCCAATGAAATCTTTCATTCATTACATTTCACAATTATTCGACTAAATACATTATTTATGTAGAGCGTGTTCAAGACAGAGTTGACACCTTTTTGAAAACGAAAGAAAACAAAAACGTCATAATTGATGTACTCTTGCAATTCAAAGTGAATCTCTTAGGGGATCTTTTTCCCACTAGAGGAAGCTGACTCGAGCCTCCACTACGACCTCCACATGAAGGTCTCATTTGAGAGACGCCTGCATACTAGTTTAATCCTGGTAGTTGATTTCTCCTTGGTGTTGCAGGTATATTTTTTTCTTAATTATGTCCCAGAGATAAAGAAAAGTATTAATTACACATCTTCCAACAATGTCACAATTTTACTATGATTTTAAAATATTCTGTTTTGAGGCCAAAAATATTGTTGGAGTAACTTTCCGTAAAAACGTACATATAAAATTTAAAAAACAAAACAAAAAAAAAACACGTGATTTTTTAGCTAAATACCTCAAGTTAAAACAGGTATAACGTTTTGGAACTTTTTGAAATATCATGGCTTTTAATTTTAACTTTTTGAAATATCGTGGCTTTTAATTTTAACTTTTTGAAATATCGTGGCTTTTAATTTTAACTTTTTGAAATATCATAGCTTTTAATTTTAACTTTTTGAAATATCCTGGCTTTTAATTTTAACTTTTTGTAATATCGTGGCTTTTAATTTTAACTTTTTGAAATATCGTGGCTTTTAATTTTAACTTTTTGAAATATCGTGGCTTTTAATCATTGTTTTCTCAACAGAAAAACACCTGTCAAAAATAGTGTACTGTCTTGAATACAGAATGATTGAGATATCGATTTTCGATCAGTTGTGCACCATTTGGTCCATAGCGCATGCGTCTGTGTGTATGGAGGAGGGGATTAAATAATAATGTCAATCACTCCCTCAAAAGATGCTCTTTATTCAGTTTTTAATCACCTTCACCCCAAACAAGGCATGTCGCCTCTTGGACGTAAGGGGTTATTATTCGGGACCATGCCTAAGAAAGATTAACAAGATGTTGGTTTACATTACATTTGAAATTCTGCATATCAGTACAGTTAGGGAAACAGATAGGAGGAAGAGATTTCCAAAGTCTAGCTATTAAAGTAGAAAGCTTTCTAGCATTTAGGGACCTCAACAGTGAAGGGATGTGATTTTGTTGCTAAGTGGGTTTGTCGAGGGGGCACAAATGTAACGAGTTCATCAGAGCACATTCCATTACAATACTAGGGGTTGGAACCTAATCGACAAAGCAGAACCTATTAGATTGGGGTTTCAAAACAGTGAGGCTAGTGATGGATGCACCAGCCCAATGTGGCAACAATACCCCATGCATGGGTGAATGGTGGCTTTTTAGAGGAACAGGATACTCTCAGGTGTGAGTAGTTTTCTAGCATGATAGAGGGACCCCACTTTCCCCACAGCAGACTTTTCAGTATACAGACTCGAGATTTGACATAAGGGGTATTGAGATTTGGGAAAATCTTTTTAATCGGTTTTCGGTCAGAAATTTGGCTGTCAAGGGGTCAAAGTTCAACGATTTGACCTTTGAAAACTCTACCAAACTCCTCCGCCAATTTCGGGTCTAAACACTTGAAATTTTAATTTGATTTGAGCCCAAACAATAAATGTTAATGGATGAAAATTGGGGTCCAAGTTAAAAAAAAAAATTGACCTTTGTGGTCTACCAAATTACTCAGCCACTTTTTGGTCTAAACATTAAAGTGTATTCAGACATAGGGCAAGCTTTTTAATCAGTTTTGGCCGAAAATTTGAATGCTAAGGGATCAAAGTTCAAAAGATTTGACCATTGCGGTTTCTAGTAAACTATTAAGACAATTTTAGGACTAAACATTTGAAATTTTACATAAAGAGTATTCAGATATGCAGCAAGCTTTTCAAACAGTTTTTGGGTCAAAACTTGACTGCCAAGAGGTCATGTTGAAAGAGTTGACCTTTGCATGCCCTCCGCCAATTTCGGGTCAAAACACTTGAAATTTTAGATGTAGGTTACTTGGACATGAGTTAAAATTTTTAATATATATATATATATATATATATATATATATATATATATATATATATATACGTTCTGAACAGTACATAGAGCCCAAGCAAAGAGCTATATATAGGTCTGAACAGTACATAGAGCCCAAGCAAAGCCGGGCTGAACTGCTAGTATACGATATAGACTATACTCTGATGCTAATATTATTATCAGAACTGTCGGCTAGATGTGACAGAACTTCAACTCTAAGTATGAACTTATCTTTGGCAAGTTTTTCTTTTCTTATAACCGTTATCTGCAGTAGAATGAAATTGTCTTAATCTATACTGTTGGTAAGAAAGACGTTTAGCATGTTTCGGGATGATAGAATAGTGCTCGATTTTGGGTTGTCCCAAAAGTTCAAAACATTTGCAAAAAATCGAAATTTTACTTGCCAAGTAATAACAAAAAAAAAAAAAAAAAATTAATCTTCAAAATAAAACCGTCATTTTCTAAGACTTTTTGCCATCGATCTGCAAGTTTTCGGGTCTGGTCAAAGTACCATTCAGCCAGCTTTGAATCAAAGAATTCTTGACACGCTCCCTCATCTTCAATCAAACAAGTCGAATCGGTAGTGTTGCATTGAACGGAAAAGGCTGTTATCTGATGGAGTATGATCAGGCTGGATGTGACAGAATTTCAACGCCGTCCAGCTCTTCAAATTTGCTTTTAGTCTTCCTGGCGGTGTGTGGCTTAGCAGTTAGCAGTAACGAATCAAAACTCACTATAAAGTGATCTTCATATACATGCAAAAAAAAAAAAAAAAAAAAAAAAAAAAAGATGAGAGGGAGATACCTACGGTGTTATGATTCTACAAATCTATTTTTTGGGGGACAACATTCTCGGACCACAAAGGCACATTTAGAATCATCAATGTAAAATAGTGAAGATCTTCCTTTGGTGCTTTCTTCATGCTCTGATGCTAATGATTCCCGTTGCTCTGTCTGAACCTTTCTTCACTTTTTTTTACAGCTTTTTAAAGAATTCCAAAGTCAAAATGGCTGCTACGATTTTTCCTACTAGCCATTGCTTTGAAAACTCTGCTGAAATTCTCCAGCATTCAAGTTATTCAAGGAGTACAGAGCTGCAATTAAGATTTCCGAATATCTTAATCTAACATCAATCATCATGATGCCGGTCACACTCTTCCATTGTCTCCAGCATTCAAACCAACTATTAGTACAAAGAAACAAGGAGTAGGAAGTGGATTTTGGGTTTACTTTCAACAACTATTGTTTCCATTGTTTTGTCCTTTAGTCCTCACATTCCACGATCGATGTTTCAGACAAAGAAGGAAGAATTGCTGTTTTCTGGGTTACAATCTATTTTATCTAACACTTATCATTAACAAGTTTTCTTTTATCTTAAAGGAGTCTTTCTTTAGCTCCTTACATCAAATGGCTTCATTTCTTGTCTGAAGCGATTTCCATTTAAAAAAAACAACAAAAAACAAACAAACAGCTATTCGTTGGCATTAACATTAAATATTTTAAAATACTGAAGTAACAAAAATTTTTCAAATTTGTCTTGGACACTTTCCAACCCTATAAGCTTGGTAAAGAGTGTGGAAGCTATTTGATCGTGGGCCCTATTTTGAACCCTATCTAAGAGGTTGTAACACCAGCCCAGATTTCTAGCCTGGTAAAGAGAGCCCATATTTATAACAGCATTATTCAATCTTGAACAAATGTTAATTCTATATTAATAAAATTGTTTCTTATTACAAATTAGCAGGGTGACCAGACTTTGCCCGGGATTGAATGATGATCAACGAATGTTTCACACTCCCATATTTTTATTGCCATCGAAATCAATGAAATATCCCATTTTTCAATTGAATCGATTGATTGCCTGCTTTATCTGGGAACACATCATGATGCACCTGAAAGAAGCTTCATAATATATCGTGGTCTACAACACTGTAGACAACCTACTGCTGATTTTATAAAATTATTTTTTATATATAAAATGCAAAAGACAACATTCATCCCCGCCTCAATGGAAAACTACCATCTTTACTTGCCTTCCCGATATTACCATGGCTTGGAGAGCCGTGTTCATTAAAACTGCATGTATGCCCAAAATAGGTAAATCAACTTACACCATAACATTAACTATTTTAGTACTGATGACACGGTACAACAATAAAAAAAAAATGAAAAATTGTTGAGTAGCAAATTTTGATTTGTCAGCTTAAATGTTACTTAGGTATGACTTTGAAAATCCGCCAATATAACATTATTTGTTAGCTGTTGACCGTTTGGATTATTCAATCTCTGTCAAAGGCATTATGTTTTTAGATAATGGTCTAAAAGAGAAGGAAGACATTTATTAGAGTAAATGTTGTATTGTGGTGACTTCAATTAATAAGAATAGAGAGTACGTGAGAATATGCTTCATTATTAAAATGAGCGCAAATAGGTTGATATGCCAAATGAAAAATTTGCTATCCTATACTTTAAAGAACCCCAACATCTATTAAACTGTAGGAGAGAAATAGCGAACAACTGTGTTCACAGGATAAAATTTACTCTAGGATAGAGATACAAAATAATTTTAAAAGTAACAATAACAGAAAATAAACAAATAAAAACTAAATAAATAAGCATACATAAACTATCACACACATTATATATATATATATATAACTAGCAGATAAAAATTTTTTTAACCTAGATAAAAAAAAGGTCAGGACACTAGATATCTACGCTACCCACTAAAATAACACACACACACACACACACAAAGGAACGGGTCAAACGGAGGTCAACTGGACCTTTGTCCTGTAAGTGCCTGCTCATTGGCTGATTAGGCAGGGTGCCGAGGAAACTAGAAAGCTGACTGGCTAAGTAAAAACTCGATAGAAGGTGCATGTATAAAAACGCGAGACAAACACAAAATTCTCGCAAAAGCCTGATGAATCTTAGCGTGGATGAAATGCGGAAAATTCTGTGTAGCTTAATCGCCATATATATTTTATAACTTAATACCTAGCTCTACCTACGTATTGAGCACTGTTGAAGTAAATACTTAAAGTTTAGGCATAAATTTATACTTTCGTATATTAATTTATGATTAAATGTAGTTTATATATATATGTATAGAGAGAGAGAGAGAGAGAGAGAGAGAGAGAGAGAAAGAAAGAAATTATATATATATATATATATATATATATATATATAAAGAGAGAGAGAGACATATATATAGAGAGAGGGAAAGAGAGAGAGAAATATATATATATATATATATATATATATATATATATATATATAGAGAGAGAGAGAGAGAGAGAGAGAGAAACAAACCAAGTGTTCATCAACATTTCGTCTTCATTGCGAGGCTTCCTCTGAATGAATGGAATGAAAAAACAAAACACCAGAACAAATATTTGAAAATGTATTTTGATGTAATGAAATATATGACCTTGTTCCATTTCAAAAACGAAAAAAATCGTTGGAAATTCAAAGAAGGGTAGAGCATAGCATTGTCAAAGAGAGTAAGATTTTTGTTAAATAGCTGTTAATATATTTAAAAAGATATGATGCAATTCATATTCGTTTTGGAATGAACATGTCTCATAATTTTAATATGGATGTTGTAACTGAAAAAATGTGCGTATTTTTTTTTTATCTAATTTATTGACTGATTATATGTATTAATTATTATAAGAGTATTTACTATGGTCTGCGAGAATCAATCTATGTCTAAAATTAAATTATGTTCTCTTAATAGGAGTTTACTTGTTTATTTTTTGAATTTCTGACGACGTTTTTTCGTTTCTGAAGGCCATCCATTTCATTATATCCAATACGCAATAAAGACGAAACATTGATGAATACATAACTTGCTTTGTTCCTTGCTTATTTCTCTATCTCGTCGGAATACTATTTTCATTATTCTTATAATATATATATAGTTTACGACTATATATATACTAGCATTTCAGCCCGGCGTTGCCCGGGTGTTTGGAGGTGTATGTTGAGCAAAAAAAATAGCGGTCAATTTTTTAAAACTTTGACCCCTATTATGACCCCTTAAAATTTATAGTTTCGGGCTCAAATCACTTTATTAAGTTAGATCCAGGTTCAAGGAACCTATATCTAAAATTTCAAGTGTCTAGACCCAAAATTGTCGGAGGAGTTTGGTAGAGTTCTTAAAGGTCAAATCGTTGAAATTTGACCCCTTAAAAGCCAAATTTCTGGCTGACACCCGTCACATCGATTTTCCCAAATCTCAGTACCCGGTATTTCAAATTTCGAGTCTATAGACTAAAAATTGACAGAGTTACTGCGTAGGGAAATGTACACAGACAGACAGACACGTTCACTTTTATAGATATAATAGATTGAGAGGGAATTAGACCTGGAGACTAAAGAGCAGAGTCTATTGAGCTTTATATATATATATATATATATATATATATATATATATATATATATATATACTAGCATTTCAGCCCGGCGTTGCCCGGGTGTTTGAGAAAAAAAAATGGTAGTAGGAAGGCAGGCTCGAACCCGTACCGCAAAGGAGGAAAAGAACGGGGTAAAACCTAACGTTTATGCTGTTACAACCACCGCTAAACCGGAAGCGACATTTTTTAAAATTAAGGTTAGACAATCTTAAGGAGAGGATAACTTTCAAAAATATCGGCGAAAAAAGTAACCCCTCCCCCTGTAGAAAAGTTGAAGGGGAAGATATTAATGTCTGTAGCCAATTTTTCACTATTTGTCGTATGAAAGGTCGAACTTTAAAACGATACTGATCTTGGTAAAATCCGTCGCTTCTATTGAAAGTTTTAGGCAGACATGCAAACAGACAGACATACATGCATACATTTATATATTGATAACTAAAAATTTTCGACCCAAATTGATGAAAAAGCTTGCCCTATCTCTGAATACCCTTTAAGCAAAATTTCAAATATTTAGACCAGAAATTGTCTGAATAATTTGGAAGAGACCGCAGAGGTCAATTTTTTTAAAACTTTGACCCCTATTATGACACTTAAAATTTATTGTTTTGGGGCTCAAATCAAGTTATTAAGTTAGATCCATGTCCAAGATACCTATATCTAAAATTTCAAGTGCGTAGACCCAAAATTGTCGGAGGAGTTTGGTAGAGTTCTCAAAGGTCAAATCGTTAAATTTTGACCCCTTAATCGACAAATTTCTGGCCGAAAACCAATTACATCGATTTTCCCAAATCTCAGTACCCTGTATATCAAATTTCGAGTCTGTAGACTAAAATTTGACAGAGTTACTGCGTAGGGAAATGTACACAGACACACACAGTCATTTATATATATATATATAATAGATAGATATGGGAGATTAATTGACTTACTGACAAAATAATATTCCAACGAAGGACCATTTATTTGGAAGGTTTTAAAGAAACTTCCAAAGCTATATATATATATATATATATATATATATATATATATATATATATATATATATATATATATATATATATATAGTAAACTATATTTATTTTGGAATAAACCCCACTGAACAGACGAATCGTCAAGCATTTTGTTTCTTCCTTTTGATTTATATGATATTTATTATCATATTTAAATCTGCACATACATGCGTGGTAAAGAAAAAAATATGAATCAACCCAAAACGGGTTGATATGTAGACAAAAAGAAATAATTGACAATGTATTTTGTCTTTCAGAATTAAAATGACCCTAAATAAATTGATAAGAAAAATTAAATAAAAAAAAAAAGACAAATAAATAAAAACCTAATATTTTTGTTACCCTTTCTCATCTCTTTTGGACCATACTACCTGTCATATTGCCATAATCTATTTTGCAAAAACGTAATATGGATTTATTTTTACGACTAAATAGATAAATAGTATTCTTTTCATATACATCGTCGTTTTTTTTTTTGTTTGTTTTCTTCAAATTATTAAAACAATGTTTTATTCAAAGTCCACAAGAAAGCGAATAAAAAGTCCACAGTAAAATGAATAAAAACAAAACACTAACAAACGTTTCATCATTCCATTCGGAAATTTTTAATCTCATTTATATATATATATATATATATATATATATATATATGTGTGTGTGTGTGTGTGTGTGTATTTAATTCTAGTTTTATTTGAAAATTCTGTTATTGTTTTTAGGGAATATTTTTCTTCTTTTTTGTCTTTTATGATAAAACACACACAAAAAAAACATAAAAAGAATGTAGACTTTACGAAACTTCCATAAAAATATATATGAACGTGTCACACAGTCAGATGACAGACGAGCCATATTCTTTTATCAATATAGAGAAAAACGACTATTTAGATGAAATGTATTGAATTATTTACAAGTCCGCCACCAACAAAAACTAATATTAAGTTTTGTTTTGTTTCCTGATTTTTTTTGTTTTTAAATAAAAATTTCTTCACAATAACTCTGCTTATATCACAAACACAGGCAAATAAAAAAAAATCATTTTTTTTTATTTGCTGTTTTTGAAACTAGAATGAATTAGTGTCTTATCTTTCAAGCTGTTTTCAAACATAAGTTTTTACTGAAGCTGTGTTTGGTTTTCACAGTCTGTTCGGGGAAAGACTGTCTTTGATATAGAGAGAATTGGCCATCAGAATGACGACGACAATGATGATTTATGAATGAGTAATCATTTTCCATTCAAAACAAATGAGGAGTTATGACAAAATGTATTTAAATGAAGCTGTTTTTGAATTTTGATTTGTATAACTTGGATGCACTTGTTGTAGATAAATATGTGCATCTAAAGCACACACATTACACGCACTAGCTGTCCTGAGCCAGCAATGCCCGGGAGTCTTTGATTTCAATATGTTTTCAAATAAGAGTTCGAAAATAAAATATAAATCCTTTTAAATTTCCAAAATAATATTTTTTGTGTGTTAAATGCCGAAGGGGATTTTAGTGGATGTAATTTCCAAAAACTTTGCTCTTATTTTAAATTTCAGTTTGTACAAACACAACACTAGTTGTCCGGGATGCTTTCATTTAATTCTATGTTAATTCAATCACTCTAATATTTCTTAATGCTTCTGACATTATTTTCAGCATTGCCATCATATTCACATAGTGTCCCTACATACCACACAAATACATACCTGAATTCAATGGCAAAATATTAAGTCTCCTAAATTTTATATAAATAGCTATAAAATGAAAGATACTTATTATTTTTAGTATGAAAGAAACATGTCTTAACAGCTAATGAATTTTCAAATAAAATTGATGTAACGGTAGTGAATGTGAGCCAGCGTGTCACAGATATATATAGATATATATACTAGCAGTATTACCCGACGTTACCCGGGATTGAATGATGATCAATGAATGTTTCACACTCCCATAATATCATTGTAATCGAAATCAGTAAAAGTGCACATTTTTCAATTTGTCTAATTGAATATCTGCTCTAATTGGGGACCCAACGAGGTGCACCTGGAGGAAACTTCATATGTCTCTCGCAGTGACTAAGTTCACAATACATTGCACTGTATAGAACCTAGTGCTGATTTTTAAAAAAATATTTTTATATATAATGACTTGGATTAAAATTTGAAATGCAAAAGTCAAGCATCCTGCTTCCATTGTGCTCTAAACAGAAACATTCATTTCGAATGCGCCTTTGTCATATCAAGCAACCTAATGTTCATTTATATGCTTGGCCTTACTGGTTGTGCGGTGATAATGGCTTGAATTGAGTTTCAAATGAAAAAGCAAATATCATGGTTCAATTGTGCTTTAAACAGAAACATTCATTTTGAACACAACCCTGCTAAATTTCTGGCCGAAAACGGATCACAAAGATTTTTCCAAGTCTCGGTACTTGTATATCAAATTTCGAGTCTTTAGACTTTAAATTGACAGAGTTATTGCGTAGGGAAATGTACACAGACACACACACGTTCACTTTTATAGATTATGTGATTACATAAAATAGTTTAATATATATATATATATACATTATATTTATACAGATAGAGAGGGATATATATACATGTATATATATATATATATATATATATATATATATATATATATATATAGATAGATAGATAGAGAGGGATATATATATATATAGATAGATAGAGAGGGATATATATATATAGATAGATAGAGAGGGATATATATATACAGATATATAGAGAGGGATATATATATATAGATAGAGAGGGATATATATATAGATAGATAGAGAGGGATATATATATATAGATAGATAGAGAGGGATATATATATATAGATAGATAGAGAGGGATATATATATATATATAGATAGAGAGGGATATATATATAGATAGATAGAGAGGGATATATATATGTAGATAGATAGAGAGGGATATATATATATAGAGAGATAGATAGAGAGAGATATATATATATATATAGATAGATAGAGAGGGATGTATATAGATAGATAGATAGATAGATAGAGAGGGATATATATATATATAGATAGATAGAGAGGGATATATATATATATATATATATATATAGATAGATAGAGAGGGATATATATATATATATATATATAGATAGATAGAGAGGGATATATATAGATAGATAGAGAGGGATATATATATATAGATAGAGAGGGATATATATATATAGATAGATAGAGAGGGATATATAGATAGATAGAGAGGGATATATATATATAGATAGAGAGGGATATATATATATATATAGATAGAGAGGGATATATATATATAGAGAGAGGGATATATATATAGAGAGGGATATATATATATCATATATTGATTGAAGAATAGAGATGGACAGAGAGAGAGAGAGAGAGGGATATATATATATAGACAGAGAGAGAGAGAGAGAGAGAGAGGGATATATATATAGATATATATATATATATATATATATAGACAGAGAGAGAGAGAGAGAGAGGGATATATATATAGATAGATAGAGAGGGATATATATATATATATATATATATATATATATATATATATATAGATAGATAGAGAGGGATATATATATATATATATATATATATATATATATATATATATATATATATATATATATACTAGCTGTTCCCTGCCACGCGTTGCTGTGGCTCAAATTGGCGCAATGGAAAAAGTTCCAAAATGAGAAAAAGCACGTTTCTTATAGGTTTAATTTTCCATTTTGCATGGGTACACAGTTTTTGTTGTTCCATTTTCTTAGCTAATATAGAGATTTTCCGGTTTGGTGACTCTTGAATACATAATATAAATTGTCCATGTGAAAAAACAGTCAGTGTGTTACTGTAAGGCCCACAATTGTAAAGATTGTTCCCTGTGCTTTGCTGATGGTTATTGCAAATGACAATAAAATTGGAAAGTTCAATTTCCTAAAGTGTAATGATGTATCCGGTGGAATCATAGGAATGCATGGAATGAAGATATATTCATCTTTGAAAGGTCCTGTTAAGATTGTTGTTTCTATGATATTGTTTGTTAATTTTTTTTTTTACTGCAAGCTATGTGCCATTGCAAAGCTTGGATTGGTTTATATTTCACAACATGATAATTAGTACACCAAATTTCAGTTGCAATACATGCGGTGGCATCCCTGGCAAATATAGCTGTTGGATAATTAACCACTTTATCTGCTTTCACAACAGTGTCGATGGATTTGTATTTGACTACCTCACTTGGAATTTTACATTGAATAATAGCGTTAAGTTCATGGGCATCTTTGTATTGACCTGCAAGAATAGCTTATTCACTCAGTCAAATGGAATTCTTATAATTTGAATATCTGCAAAAACCTTTTAAACTAACTATTCTTTTGATGAAATAAAATTACAGAAATTACAGAAGTTAAAAGTCAAAGAATTTTGCCCTTAACTCTGATCAGCTGGCACTTTTCGTTCCCAATTTCCCACAAGTGATGCAAAAGTTTTTGTGCGGATCGAACAGTTGGCAACTGGACATGCATATTTTGAGTTAAGTTTAATGTCTTCACATGGAACAAAAAAGTAGAGTATTTGAGGCAAGCATTTATTTCATCTGCTGGTGTTGATTGAAGAATAACGGGTAACATTTGTCTGAAATCTCCTGCAAGCAATATTACTGCATTCCCAAATGGTCTGATATTGCCACGCAAATCTTGCAAGGATCGACCAAGAGCCTCAAGTGATTTTTTGCGTATCATTGTGCATTCATCCTAAACAATAAGTTTGCATTTCTGCAATATTTTTCCCCATATTGGATGTTTTAGAGATGTCGAACATGAGATTTTTGAAAAGTTGAATGTTTTAAAGTAGAATAAATAATTCTTCTACTTGGCAGCAAGGTCGCAGGTATTCCTCATGCAGCAAGGGCTAAGCCTATGTCATTTTGTTACCAAATGGCTGCCAAAATCAATTTAATTAGAAAGGTTTTACCAGTTACTTCTGGTGCTGTTCAAGGTAGCAGTAATTTCCAAATAACTTCTATTCTCACAGTCAGTAAATTAGGTGACTAAAATAGGATTTATCCATGTTTTGACAATGCCTTATTCGCTGTAATTAATTTAGGAGACTAAAATAGGATGAGGGATTAGAGATGGACAGATAGAGAGGAAGATATATAGATAGAAAAGAGAAAGTGAGAGGAAAATAGAGAAAGAGAAGGAAATAGAGAGATAAAGGGATTGATAGATAAACAGAGAGAGGGGGAGAGTTAGAAACAGAGAGGGATGAGACAGAGGAAAGGAGAGAGATAGAGGGAGTTAGAGAGAGAAAGGGGCTCAAAGAGAGATGGAGAGGGTGATATAGAGAGAAAGATAGATTGAGAGAGGGAAAGGGAGAGATGGATAGAGAGAGATATTAAGAGAGGAAGAGAGAGGGGGAGAGAAACAGAAGGTGAACTACACTTCACCGTTTGTTTCCTCGTTCAGTAGAGAAGAAATCTTTCGAGACTGAGGCAATTTTAATGTTTTGTTATTATCGAGAGTACCCCTTTTTTGGGGGGGGGGTCTAGATTTTCCTCACATTAGAAACCGACCGGGTTATCTGTACTTTTACTTAACAAATTAATAAAAGAAAAATATATTGTAAAATTTGAATTTAACATGAAAATACTATTTAAAAAAATAGCACGATAACATAAGTGCATAAGTGCCACTTTAGGTACTCCTTGGGCGTTGAGTTCCATGGCGACCAGCATAATTATTTAATGGTCGCTCCCTTAGCCCCTCCCCCTAGCAAGTCTAATGCATGTGCACGTAACATTTTTTTTTATTTACTGACGTTGGCTTAGTAACTAAACGATTTATTGATAATTTCGTAATCCTTAAACGCATGCCGGAAGATTTAAATTGGTTCATTATTGTTGTAATGAAAAAAAAAAAAGTTTCATTCAACACAAAACCAAAAACACATATTAATGATAAATGATTTATTATTGTATTCCTTGAAATTTACTAATTTTTAAATAAAAAAGTAAAAAAAAAAATTTAATAAAAAATAGTTGCTTATGTGCGCATAAAAAACTTCTTTTTTAAATTTTTTTTTAGATTAGGTCCACCTTGGAATCACCCCCCCCAACCTCCAAATCTTAAGAACAGCTTCCGGAATAAACACCACTTTTGGAGGGGGGGGGCTATTTGCAAAATTTAACTGATATTTGTTGTCAGCATACCCACCCGAAAATACTATTAAAAAAAAAAAAAAAAAAAAAAAAAAAAAAAAAGGAGGGGTCCAGTGTCCGTGGCAGAGAAGTAGATTTATTTATCAATAAAAGCTGCGGAGAAGTAAATTTATTTATCAATAAAAGTCGTCATTTAAAAAAGAAAATTGTGGAGGTGGACAAAAAAAAGTCGATAAAAGTCGTCATTTAAAAAGAAATTTAAAATAAAATGTTTGTAAAAGTGAGAAATTATTAATAAATGTTTAGTAACATTTTTCGGTGCTAATGCAGAGAGTGATCCGCGCTATTTTTTAAATCGTGTTTTTTTTTTATTCCAACAAATCTTATATCGAAAAACAAAAAAAAAACTCAAAAAGCAAGCGACAAACTTTTTTTTTTTTGGCCTTATATAATAAAGAAAAAATGTGTAAATTAAAAAATTTGGAAGATAAACAAATGAATTATGTTTTTGTTTTGTTTTTCTTTTACTTACTAAACAGAAAATGAAATCTTTCGTCAATTCGTGGCTGTGAAATGAATCGAACTGGAAGTTCAGTTTTATCAACAGAACAGATTCGCACCACGGTTAAAAAAATATATTTATTTTATTTAATATTTTAATAATTCGCGAGGTAAATTTATTTTGACAACATAAAAACATGGCTCGACTCTAAAGATGGGTTGTCTTAAAATTTCAAATAAATTGGTAACGTAGAAATATGGTTTTATTCGTTTGGAACGAACCAAATTTACATTTATATATATATAGATAGAGAGGGATATATATATATATAGATAGATAGATAGATAGAGAGGGATATATATATATATATATATATATATATATATATATATATATATATATATATATATATCCCTCTCTATCTATATGTGTGTGTATATATATATATCCCTCTCTATCTATCTGTGTGTATATATATATCCCTCTCTATCTATCTATCTGTATATATATATATATATGTGTGTGTGTGCGTGTGTGTGTACATTTAAAAAGAAGTTGAATTAAAATAATATATATATTATTTTTTATTTTATCTCAACTTCTTTTATGAATGAAAAATATAGGATTACATAAAAATTACATAAAAAATCTAAATGAATGTTTCTATAAGTTCAAAACAGTTCACGCTTAAAATGCAAAAAAATGATTACGTTTATATTCCCATTCTCAGACTCTCTCAGACCAAACTGGATATTGCTCATTTCATATGTATTTTTTAAACGTTTCTAATAAAATAATATTTTGAAATATACATATGTTATACATGTTAGATATCTCTTAGTCTATCTGTTTGTTCTACTCTGTCTCGGAAATTACTCGGCCATTCTGGCTGAAATTTTCTGTTGACCTTTTATATGATAACGTGCAGCCTGGTATCCGTTCTATGTGGAGTTATCATTAGGGATTAGTATTTAATGCAAAAAAAAAAAAAAAAAAATTAACCGTATGCGATCTTCTATTTGGCACAACTGAACGGGCTATAACTTTTTGTCCATTTTTAACGGGCAGAATGTTTAGTAGTATTTAATTATAATTAAATAATATTTATTTATCTACAAACAAGCTTGTTTTGTCTTCTTATATATATACACACACATATATATATATACACACACTCATGAGCAAAAAAAAAAAAAAAATGGGCCAAGCGTGAAAGGAAAAAATCGATTTTTTCAATATTTTTTCATGAATTTTGTTAATTTTCGCTGAAAATGTCTATTTTGCAGGTCATTATTATTATAACATATAATAATACGTGGAAAAATTAATCCTAAAAATAGTAAGACCACATATTGGCAAGAATATAAAAACCGAATTGCAGCATTAAGGCAGTCCAAAATGACTTAGAAGCAGATTTTTTATATTTTAAGAAAAGAAAATGTGAAAATTTCTGTAGTGAAGCGAATTGTTCAAAGGTTCGAATTCGAATGCTTGGTAAAAGGGAAATCTGGATCTGGTCGCCCTAGAGCATCCACTTTGAAGGACGACCACAGGCTTAAATTAACGGTTTTGAAGGATCGAAAGAAATCTTATGTTGACTATAGCAAAGAATTCAAAGCGGACTGGAAATTCTCTTTCTAGACATACAATATCTAGATGAATGAAAGAAATGGGTTTTTCCTCTAAAAGGTGTGCAAAGAAGCCATTTTTATCTAAGAAGAACACCAATAATAAAAGAGATTTTTCTCGTGTTATGGCAAGAAATATACAGACTAGTTCAGGAATGTTTTCTGGTCAGATGAATCAAGATTTTGTCTTGTTAGTGATGCTCATGATGCTTCCAAACGGTGCAATAGAAGAACTGAAGAAGGATTCTCGCCAAGTTACATAAAATCGACAGTTGAACACGGGAATGGAGGGATAATGGTATGGGGAACTTTTACTGCAGCAGGAGTTGGAGAACTTATTAGATGTGAGAAGTCAATCAATGCAAAGAACTACATTGGAATTTTAGAAACAGGACTGTTACCAAGTATCCAGAAGCTGAGAATATCCCAGAACATTATTTTTTAACATGATAATGTCCCTGCACACACTGCTAAAGTCACAAAAAATGATTTTCTGATAATTCAATTGCTGTGATATTTTGTCCAGGTGAAAGCCCCGATTTAAATCCAATCAAGAATATTTGGTCCATAATATCTCGTGCATTGAATGGAAGAACTTTTGAGAACAATGACAAACTGTAGTAAGATGTGAAAAACGAATGGAATAGCATCTCCTCTTCACAGTGTTCCACTTTGGTTGAGAGCATGTCTAAAAGGATTGATCTTTTAAAGAAATTAAAAGGGAATGCGATTACATCCTAAGCATTTATTAAAGTAAATGTCTTGTTCTGTGTTATTAGTCTCGTTTAATTTACATTGTTTAATTGTTCTTTGTTCAATATAGCTTTTAGTGCAATAAAATTTATAAATTTGTTTAGCCCATTTGTTTTGCTCACGAATATATGAATAGCGACGTTTTATCAGACGAGTGCCAATCCCTCAGTCACTGGACGTCCATGTGGCCGAAGATTACTCTTTAGTCCTGCCAGCGACTTGCACACCCTCAAACATATATAACATTAATGACGGCCATTGGTTTGGATGAAGCCAACAACAATGGAAGCTGCATCATCGAGTGCTTTCATGCGATCAACAAGACCTGTCTTGGACAAGAGAGACTGATCACACAACTCACGGATCCAGAGATCCCCATGATTGGATGGCAAGGTCTGGTGCTCCTTACATGCTCTTTTAAGCTTTGTTCGATCTATCTTGGCCGTTTCAAAGTACTCTGCGCTCCTATATATCAGTGCCCTCCACTGCTTGCGGTCAGATGCTAGGGACTCCCAAGTGTCAACAAGAACATGAAAGTTCACCAAACTCTGCTTGAAACCATCACAAAAACGTTTTTTGAACTTGTGTAGGAGTCTTTTGCAAAAAAAGAGCTCACTATAAAACTGTTTTGGGTGTCGATAGTCATCAAGCCAGACAAGATAACCTGCCCAACGTATCTGTTAGCAATAACAATGATAGCAATACTGGTGGTTTTGGTCTTATATAAGACACATGTATCCGGGAGGAAACTCTCCCACTTTAAACCAAGCATGTGTCTAAGGCAGTGCTGATGGAACCTCTCGAGCTGTTCCTCATGTGACAGGTACAGTTCCATGTTTTAGAGGCATAAAGTAGGGATAACAATACACATGTTTGATATACTGACATTTTAGTTGTCAGAGTTAGATCACCATCAGACCAGACTATCTTGTAACCTTTCAAATGTGTGTGATGTCTTGCTGATTCTCTGTCCTATTTCCACATCAAGAGTTCCATCATTTGATAAAGTACTGCCAAAGTAAACAAAATGTTTTACAACTTAAAGGCGCTTTCTATAGACAAAGATATCAGGTTCCACATACAGATCACCAGGAGTGGGAGCATACATGACTTTAGTTTTCTTAATGCTAACCGTCATTCCAAAGCAAGTACAAGCATTAGTGAAGAGATCCATCACCAATTGTCTCACGAAGTCAGCATCATCAGCATACAACAGCTCTAACTAAACCATCACTAACAAGGGTTTTGACTTGGAATCTTCTGAGGTTGAACACTGTTCCAGTTGTTCAGAATCTAATATAAACACCCATATCGCAATTGCAGTCACCGTACCAAAGCACAGCAGTCAGATAGATCGAAAACAATGTTGGTGCAGGTATATCACCCTACTTCACTCCATTATCAATGGAGAATATTTCTGAAAGCCGACCATTGAAGTTGCCGCGACCTTTCATACTATGATGAAGTTGCTTGAACTTATTTGTAAAAGCAGGTGCACAGTCAAATGTTTCCAGTACTTTCCAGAGAGCCTCACGATTGACTGTGTCAAACGCCTTGGTTAAGTTCCACAAATACCTAGCATACCCTGCTCAATACATTTTTTTAAAAGCTGTCTAGAAAAATACACTATATACATCATATGGTACATCGCCAACCTCTAAAACCAGACTTGGACTCCAGAAAGATATCAGGAGAGATATACATCTCCAATCGGTTTAGTAAGAGCCGTGTAAATACCTTTCCAACCGCAGTCAGCAGCGAGATGCCTCGATAATTTCTGCAATTAGACCTTGTACCCTTTCCTTTGTGCAACATAATTAGGATGGCATCTATCCAGTCTTGGACAACCGGGTCAACCTGTCATACTGACGGTAGCAAAGAGTGGACCACACAATGTTTCAGCAGCTCAACAGGAATGCCATCCAACCCAGGGGCTTTGTTCAAGTTGATCTGTTTTATGCAGCCAACCGTTTCCATGAGAGTTCTGGACGAAAGGAAAACTGAGGGATACTTTGTATTGCAGC
Organism: Euprymna scolopes; assembly: GCF_053919585.1. Lineage (NCBI taxonomy): Eukaryota > Metazoa > Mollusca > Cephalopoda > Sepiida > Sepiolidae > Euprymna > Euprymna scolopes. The sequence continues at coordinate 96,097,579 of NC_136484.1, forward strand.
AATATCGACATTGGATGGATTGCGAAAGAGATCCTGAAAGAGATAATGCCTTCAATTGAATATATATATATTCAAATAACCTTCCAAAATACTCTGGATCTTGCAACTCTTGGTCAGTAGGTCAGTAACGTGCTTGAGACATGTAAATACAGTTTTCATACAGACCCGTAATTGCATCCAAAGTATTTAATCGAGTGGTGAGAACTATAGTAATAACGTCAATCATAGCAATTATTTTGTCATAATCAGAGTACCTTCCCTTTATTAAAGGGGCTTACAATAATAAATACTATTTTTTATCTATAGACAAGCCTGTTTCGTCTTTTGAAAACTCATCAATATAAATTGTAACACAGTGCCGTAAGCCCTTGACCAACATCACACACACACACAATAAATGAACTAACAATAAATTAGCTATAAAGGAATATTTTCTTTCATAAAGCAAACCTATCAAGACAGTAGAAAGTTAAGAGGAGCAATTGTAGATGAGGAATAAATAATAATTATTTTATTCCTTAACTTTATATATAGCATATTATATTATGCTCGGTTGTAGATACATGTATATTCTTTTTCTTTTCTTTTTTTTTTTTGACTTTGATACATTACATTTCAACTGCAGTTAAATAACAACAAAAATACATTTAATCATTTTATCATAGTTAAATTATACTAAGTGCTGGAAATTGAAAAAGCCAATCTTGCTGCAAAGATCGGAAAATTCCTCAAGCAAATAATCCTTTCTTTAAATTAGAAATTATAACTAAATCTTTTTCAAAGGCCGACAGAAGATCATCAAAGCAAAAACCTACATTAATTATGTAATGAACAAACGCTTCAAAGTCTGTGGATTACAATACAAGATTAAAAAAAAAAAAACACGGCATCCAAAAGAAATTCAAATAATCCCCATATTTAGCTATAACCCTGAGCACTGAACAATGAGATGAAATAGATGAAGCTTAATCTTATATTCATTTGCTTTCATTAATTAACGAAAAATTAATTACATTTTGTTATTATTGTAATTGAAGTGGTGTTTGTCGTAATCAAAATTAAGGTAATGATAAACTTAGTGATTTTCTTGCCGATAAGTGTTATTTCTGCTTTCATCTTTTTATTAAACGTATATTGATATTATTGACTTTATAATCCTAAAACTAACCTAATTTTTGGTAATTCCTCACAGAACAGAGGCTCTGTACTCTAAAGCAAGTTAAGTTGCAAATACTACTAAATTCAGAGAATGCAGACTTAAATTATTTTTATGCCTATAGAGAATAATGTTTGATGCTTATGCAATCATCAGTGTAGGAAGTGATAGTTACTGTTAATCGAGATTCAAACCCAGTCACAGAGTGACTCTTGACGCCGTAGACTAACATCTTACTCTGGCAATTAACTCAAGACGTGAGGGAAATTAAATGCCTATGAATGTTAAATAGATGGGCATACATAGTAAACTGTCAGAGAGTATTCAACGACCGGAATTTCAGAAGATCATGTCAAATTAACTTGAATCTATAGATTTTAAGCCTCGAGCGAAATCAGATAGAAATGTAATGTTTTGCTCAGCCATGTTTGTATTCAGAGGAATTTCTATTGATATAAGCTGATTCGCTATAACATCATCAAATAAACAAGTAAATAAATATTATGCCCTTATTATTAAATAATCGAGCACTCTGTTGGATTTCTTTCTCCTAAATTAAACCATTATAACTTCTGTCTGCATTCTTTCTCGATGCCTGACTAATGTTTGAGCTTCATGCTGGAATTGGCAGATGAAGTTGCCATACTCGTGTAATCTCCAAACAAACTTAACCTTCCCTAAAAATTAATGGAAAAGTGGAACAACCACAAAACATAGACGAGATATTCAAATCAAAGACATTTTTTCCACTAATATTTTATTTCTTTTATCAAAGCGAATATTTTATTTCTTTTATCATTGCAAGAAAAAAGACAAAGAGAGGGATGTAATGGTTATAAGAGCGGAGGAGGGGAAATAAAATATACAAAAAATTACTTAGTAAAATGTCATCTACTTATCACTCATCACTTTTTGCTAAAATTATTTTAATTAAAAAATGAATATTTTTTAATTTAATTTTGTAAATTTCTTTGTTAAGGATAAGTAAGGCTACAATCTGGATATAAATAGACACATGTATCCGGGAGGAAACTCTCCCACTATAGTTTATGCTGTGTTCAAATAAACTATTTAATTTCATGTCATATTTGCAAACACATTTTCTTTTTCATTGTATCTTAAAGTGTATTTCTGAACAGAACTTGTATGCCTACTAGACACTATCCTCGAGTGTCTATGGTCAACAGGAGTTTGTTAGAACAACCTGGGATGAGGATACTTTCCCCTACCAGTAAACTCTGACTAAATATTCAAAATAACATAGTATTCGCAGCTCAAATAAAATCTCCTCAGTATGGTTAACCTACACCGGATTTCACAAGGAATGGTGCATCTTCTACAAATGATGTTACCTCAAGTTCAAAGCTGGATATTCCACCAGACAAGCCGATTCTTGTCCTGGAATCCGGTAAGATAAAGAGACCAGAAAAAAGACATACTATAAAATATTTAAATGATCAACCGAAGAAAGGAAAATTATGTTATCATCTTCTTTACTAATTCAGTTTTACAAAAGATTCATCGCTTATCAAGACCGAGAGGCCATTTGAGGATAGGAGAACTTTACAGGAATATTTAAATATATATTTCAGATTGTGATCAAGCGTCAGCATCAGAACTTAGACTGAAGTAAAATGAAACAAAAAGTAAATTGATGTTATCGTCCGTATTATTCGGAATTTTCAGACTACGGATTTCATCATATTTTCATATTTCACAACGTTTTGGTCGATGTAACCTCCGACCTTCTTCAGGTGTATCTTGTAGAACTGAACGGAACCTTTTATTTAATCTATAGGAGAAGCAAGCTCTTGTTCTACCTGCTAAGCAATTTGCAGTTGTATTTTGATTGCTGTCTGCCCTGAGGACTGAACCTTTAAACTTTCAAAAGAGTGAAACTTTACAACTGAATTTTACCAAGTACCAAGTGGTATAATGGTTAACGACACATGTTTGAATCCAGATCATTCCACAAAAATCACTTTCACTTAGGATGTTGGCAACTTTAATGTGGTCCTCTGGTGCCTTTCTAGAAAGAATTCTGACTAAGAAAATATCCAGGATACCAATAGAATCTTGGAATTCATACAATATGACAATGATGATGACCAAGCACCCTATCCACTACGTCACAGACTCAGGGTTTTTTTTTTCCATTTTGGGATTAAATTGAGTCCATTCAGTTTCTGAAATTTTTAGATGAGGATTAATTATCCGTATCATGTGGATTCTTCGGACTGCTATTCACAACGTTTCAACAAGATACACCTGAAGAAGATATTTCTACATCTAATATCTACTTGTTCACCCACCTGACAACTGAAGAATCCAAATAATACGAATAATCAATCCTTATCTAAAAAACAATTCAGAAACGTTAGATATCAAATTTATAAAATTATTTTCTTTAGAAATAGACTAAAATATTCTGCGAATTACAAAAACTGCTGACTACAAATGATATTCTTATTCTCATACAACATGAAACCAAACTAAATGATAATCTTTAATTTAAATCTAGTTTTAAATATATCTTCATCATAGTTGAAGAGGGATAATTTCTACCAGCCACACTGACATTTACATCCGGTTCATAATAATTATTTTCGGATCTATAAACATGTCTTCCAAAAAACTAATGAGTCACTGCCATAAGAGTGTGCCAGCTAGTTCAGTTAGAGCAACCACATCGAAAGGTGTCAGTACGAGCGCTTGCTTAGGATGTGAATTAAACGAATATTAGTTTGGTGCAAAAATAATGTCATATATATATATATATATATATATATATATATATATATATATGTTTTTATTAGCGATACTCATTGAAAGAATTCAATTATTTATACGAAAGTGCATTTTTACCTAAATGCGAGTTAGGAATAATTTTCCTTTTGACCAATTTGGTACCCCCTAAATGGGAAGCGGCATATACATATTATTTTTAAAATATAATTATCCACTGACACGTGTTTCGTCGTCTACGACTCATCAGAGTGGCTGAATCTAGCGAGATTCGAAATCAGGACCCCATGATAAGAAGCCTAAACCTCTACCGCGGGACCAACTCGCCCGACGACTGAATGTATCGCGTTTTTATGTAGATGTTTTTATTTGTTTTTGTTATATATATATAGTTGAACATCAAAAACGACATTATTTATGCACCAAACTGATAGAATCAGAAAAAGAAAAACATAAGATTTAAGGGAAATAAGAAAGACAAAAGTCATTATAGGATAAGATAGTTAATGTATATATGTATATATATATGTGTGTGTGTGTGTGTGTGTGTATAAAGGATATTATGAGAGGATTGAATATGATTAATGCAATATACGAAGTTTGATTACTAAAGGAAATGGATTTTTGACAAATATGTATTGGCATTGAATTTGAAGACGGCCATGTTATAATTTGCAGCAAAAGCAGACTATAACATGAGAACAGATTTCTAGGCAGTAAGTACATCTTAAGATATAGAAATATATTTCTATATCTAATTGTCTATATCTATACCTAGTTGTCTAGCCGCATCCAAATAATACAAATAATCAATCCTTATCTCAGAAACGTTAAGATTTTATCAAGTTGATAAAATTATTTTTTTCTTTAAATTTAAATAGACTAAACTTATTCTTCTAATTGAAAAAAAAAAAATAAAATTACTACAAATGTGTTATTCTCTTACAGCATAAAACTAAATTAAATGATAACCTTTTAGTTGGGTGGTAAAGGTTGGAAGTTCTTGAAAAGCTGTTCATGGAAATGTCTTACAAAGATGTGAATGTCTTTCAAGGATTGGAGCTTGATCAAACATCTTCCATACCATGCTTTACCAAGTTGTCTAATGGTTAACGACACATGTTTGAATCCAGTTCGTTCCACAAAAATCACTTTCACTTAGGATTTTAGCAACATCATGTGGTCCTTCAGAGGCCTTTCTAGAAAGAATTCTGATAAGCAAAATATCGAGGAAACCAATGCCGAGTGTATCAAGTGTGGTTACTTCTGCAGTTTGCAGACCGTCTTGAAATAATTTTATATATTACTTGGAAACTTATTCTTAACATGTTAACTATTTTGTACTTTCACTTAACATTTTACAAAACAAAACATCCTCTAAAGATTGAATTTAATTTGAAAATCCTATCTAAAAAATAGCATGTCCCACAAACTGCAGATGTACCCAATTCTGTGACTATCAAACTGTTGAATCTGTTAGCTAAGAATCATATAACTTACCCATTCCAAGTGATAGTTCTTGATTTACGGATCTCCTTGCTAAACATCTTCACCGACTCAGCTCCAATATCTAAGCCCTTAAATGACAAAAAAAAGTGTTTTCATGTATTATTAGCATTAGAATAAGTTCTAATAAAAAAGTATTTTATAGTAATAAAATAGTAGTATTTCTATATTTAATACCTACTATGTACTGTTATATTTCTATATTTAATATTTAAATGTCCCAGTTATTCGTGGCAATCCAGGGATGCATTTTGAGGGTGCTGGCACTCTTCAACACATCCAGTTATTAATCAGTGTGTGTGGTTGTAGTTAGTCAAGTGTTGTCAATGTTTTACAGGAGGGACAATAGATTGAAACTCAGTTGAACACTTGCTATGGCAGCGGATAAATAGACTCGCAACTACTTTCAGTCTGTGGTCATTACTTACTTGCATGAGATATGTGATAGATGCTCATTCGCAAATTGTGCACAAAACATTGAAACAGCAAACTCAAGTCACTTTTCAATGTGTCGATAGATCATGAAAGCACACGCACCACAACAATACTAAGAGCTTTATCATTCAAATGCTACCATGGCAGTTTTAGTCATTTAGAACTGCTTTAAAGCTTCACCGCTCACTCATTTTTCGACCAAATTTCAAACAATTATTACAGTTTATAGATTTTCGTTCAGTAAAACAAGAGTTATGAATTTAGTGGTGTTCAAAATCATAAATAGCAATAACATCACTTCAGCGACAAGTGTTGCTACTAATTCCCTGCTGTCGCGAAAAGAGAATTAACAAGTGAAACAAACAGAATGAAAGAATGAAAGGGAGACAATTGAGATTTTATTGACAGCAGACAAGTGCCATACATTATTACATATGTGTATGTTGTGTTTATGAGGGCAAAAAATAAGATTGAAATCAAACAAAGAACGAGTAAATTTATTGGAAGCTTAGAAAAATCATAGATTACAATAGAAAAATGCGAGCATGAAAAGTAACATGGTTAAGCTTAAACATAAAAAAGTGAAGAACTAGTTGTTAAAACTGGAAAAGAAAAGGACAAAATATTCTAGTAAAAATATTATAAATTTATAACTTAAAATATTGCAGCATTAAGAATTTTTTCATTTTAAATTCTATTTAACATTATATAATCAATTTTTAATGCTGCAATATCTTAAGTTATAAATTTATTATATTTTTTACTATAATATGCTGTCCTTTTCTTTTCCAGTTTTAACAACTAGTACTTTACTTTTCCATGTTGAAGTTTAACCATATTACTTTTCATGTTCGTAATATGTAAACTTTTCATGCTTGTAATATGTAAATGAATAAATGCAAAAGATTTTTTCCATTCAGCACTCGTATATTACCACCATTCCTCCATATTATTTGTGGTGCTGATCTTATCCTACTTCCGATATGCTAATATTTCTATATTTTTATTTAAGATATTTTTGATTATTACTGTTATTATTCACCAACTCAGCTCAAAGATCTAAGCCTTAAATCGTCATCAGCTCACTCAGATATTCAGTACTCTCCATCTTTTTTGACAATCATTACAAATGATTTTACACTATCACAACAACCGCTTACCATTGGTTTCTCGTTGTTCGTCTTTGTGATTTACATGTTTTTGAAATTTTCATATAACTCGTTAGCATTGCAGTTTACAAGGATTGGTTTCTACATTTGAGAATTTTCCTCAAAATTTCAGCTGTTTTTATTATTATTGTCCATAGTATAGTTCCAGTCTTTTTTTAATTCCAATTTCTCCTGTTTTATTCCAGTTTTTTTCAGGATTGTTCCTAGCGCTTTGACAATTATTGGCATTATACAGGGTGGAATGATAAATTTGACGCCCTAAAGAAAACAACACTACAGTATCATTTTAAAACTTTTATTGAAAAAAATCAATTCGGTCCCAAGAATATAAGTATAAGCTCGAAGGGTCTTGTCTATATTATATTTCTCTTTGTTTTGTTCATTTTTTCTCAGAAACTATTAATCCGATCGACCTAAAATTTCGTATGAACCTTTGTTATGATAAGGTGCAGCAAACTAAGTATTGTGGTATCTGTTCAATGCAATTATTATTATTATTATCTACAATTTTATTATTAGCTAATAAAACAAAACGTTTATTTTTTAAAAATTATGTATTAGTTTAATTTTTTCCTTCCAACTAAGATTTAATGCTTCGTCTCTTTTTCCACAGAGTCTTCATTTTTCTGAATTTTGATATAATTAGTTCTACTCAGAATGCTTTGTGCAGCTTTTAGTAGTGATCCTGTTTCTCTGTTTAATTGCCTTTTCCGTAATCATGTCACGGTGTTTTCATAAGACTTTTCACTTTTCATTCTTATGTAGCTGTTTCTCTTCACACTGTTCTTTCTTCATCTTTTTCCTGTATTGTTCTTTTTCACGTTGTCTCTGATTGCAGTGATATTACTTATCTCTGCCATGCATTTCTAGGCTATGTATTTTCCCCATTCATTTTTCTGTTATTCACACAGTCTTTTATACTTACAGTCTTATTCCCACTTCTTTCCTATTCATCAATATCATCCCATGAGTACAGACATATAATCAATATCAATATCATCCCATGAGTACAGACATATAATCATTAGTTTCCTAGTCTTCTGGTCAAGATGCCTCAGTTCTTCTGAATAGTCCATAATATCTTACATAATGATATTGTCTAGATGTTTGCTTTTCTTTTTTTTTTTTTTTTTAAATAAATTCCCTCAATACAATAGTTTCTAGGAGTTGGTGACCATTATTATTCATGACATTTTTTTCTTCATGATCAAAATTCGAAACAACTATAACTACCGATTCAAAATAAAAGCTTAGTGCGTCTTCGTAATCTCATATTATTATTATTATTATTATTATTATTATTATCTACAATTTTATTATTGGCTAATAAAAACAAAACGTCGATTTTTTAAAACTTATCCATTAGTTATTTATGAACATATTTGAATTTCAACTGATTTTAATAATTAACATCAATGTTATTACTTTTTCATTATAATTAGAAATTTTATTTATTTAGTGGCATTAAATATTAATACTATATTAACAAATTTATTATTGCAACTATTGTTATTTATTACAATTTTATCACAAATTTTTAGATTTAACAGTAGTCTTAAAAGTAGTATTTCTACTAAAACTGTAATATATTATTTATTTTGATTTCAATTAATAATTAATTATTGCTATAATGCATTCATTATTATTATTAACATTTTCCATAAAATATTAAAATTACAAAATATTAGTAATTATATATGACTTATACTAGGATTGCAATAATGTTTTTATTTCATAATTTATTTGAAGTATTATTATTATTAATAATTATTTTTATCACTATTGTCTATTCTTAATTACTATTATAAATTATAAAAGCTTTTGGTCTTATCATTTATAATTTAATTTTAGCATATTATCTCTTTCGTTCTTCCTTCGGGTTAATAAATTTCATGATAAATAATATATCGTTTGTAAAATGTAACAGAAATATTAGTGCATGCATTAAAAGAGAAAATATGTAACTTACCAGTCAAAACAGATAGGTTTTTATTTTAGCTTATTTTAGCAAAATAAGGCACATTGCCACTTAAACCTGAGGGGCTACAGATTTATAAGATCATTCTAGGCGGTGAGTTTAACAAGATGTTTGTTCATATTACATTTAAAATTCTGCATTTTAATAAAGGAAACAATCGGTGAGGGCGGGTTCCAAAGGCAAACAGCCCAAGGAAAAAAATCTATTAGCATAGAAAATTTTCCATCAGAAGACGGATTAATGTCAAAACGTGTTTATATTAATGTTGTATAAGCGGGAGAGGGTATTTCATAAGAGTATTCTTATGAATCTGAGCAAATTTGAATGTGGCTTTCCAATTTCACACATAACCAGAACTTATACTGCATGAATAATGAAAAAAGGCCCCTTGTATCATTAAAAAGTATGACAGTCAAAATGAATAATGAAACCTTTGTATATAATAAATATAATAAAAACATAGTCGTATATTAGAAAATTATGTGAAAGGAAATTGATTAATGGTGAAATGTGTTTCAAATTGACATTTTACAAGCAGAAGATATATGTATATTTTTACCTTCCCAAAAGTTTTTATGCGCATAAGAAATTTGACGAAATTTGAACTCGGCTTTCCAATTTCATAGTATCCATAATCACCTGCTCATACACATCAACATCTGCTCATAGTTTTGTGCAATTTGTCTTCTGATTATGGAAGTGGCCATTATTCTTGCGGAGCAGAAGACTTTTGCTTCCTGAAAAAATTTTGCCAACAGTTCTGAAACAACCTGTTCTTTTTAAACTCGTTAACACCTGTCACTGAATGGTTTTTAAATTGTTCAAAACATAAACACACACAAAAAAAAAAAAAAAGAAAAACGGAAAACGAACGAGAAGCTAAAATAAACAAATCGAAACTTTGATATAAGAAAAAAAAAAGTGCCGCCATCGGATTGTTTGTTTGTCTGGTGATTTCTTTTTGCGGGAAACAAATAATTCAAAGTATGAAAAGTTTATTTGCTTTGTACTTTTAGAATTTCAATCACACCAATTCCATAGACATTGTTCCAGATTTGCAGCCAGCAGACAGTGTATTTTGGAAACATCTGCTAATTAAAAAAGAAAATCAAACTGATTGGTTTGTTATATTCTATAATCAATACACAATCTTTTGATATGTCACACTTTCTTTTTAAAAGGAATTGGCAGACTGATAACATTACATACTTCTTTTATTTTAATATATACATATTATTATTATTATTATTGAAATTATTATTGTTGTTGTTGTTTCTATCTAAAGGATTTGTATTCTTTTATGAAGTTTATTCAAGTTTATATATTTATTATATTGTGGTGAATGTTTGTATCAATATAACAAACTGAATGAAAGCTGAATGAATAACAAACGTACAGCAATTATAAATGTACACAATATAAAGTAAATAGGTGTGTATCGACTTATATTATAAGCGACACCTTTTCTGTTTGTATGTTTATATGCCCACATTTTGAACTTTTTAAAGGGAGAGAATTACATGAAAACAAGTGGCACAAACGTTGTGGAGAATCGATACCACGCTTCGATCTTAGCCAACAGACCGTTAAATTTATTCTTGTGACTAGGCATTTTTTAATGCATGAAAAGAAATCTAAAAATATACGTCAACTATATATTGTTTTAGATTATTACTAATAATATTGTGGGGTCTGCATTTGCGTTTTACGTTTATAAAAAGGAAATATGATTTAATTAATTCATATCAATAATATTGTGTGATCTGCAACAAACTGTATAAGCTCGGAGGGTTTTAATATATTATATTTCTCTTACATTTATGATATTTGTATTATATTTCTCTTACATTTATGATATTTGTATTATATTTCTCTTACATTTATGATATTTGTATTATATTTCTCTTACATTTATGATATTTGTCTATATTATATTTCTCTTACATTTATGATATTTGTCTATATTATATTTCTCTTACATTTATGATATTTGTCTATATTATATTTCTCTTACATTTATGATATTTGTCTGTATTATATTTCTATGACATTTATGATATTTGTCTGTATTATATTTCTCTTACATTTATGATATTTGTCTGTATTATATTTCTCTTACATTTATGATATTTGTCTGTATTATATTTCTCTTACATTTATGATATTTGTCTGTATTATATTTCTCTTATATTTATGATATTTGTCTATATTATATTTCTCTTACATTTATGATATTTGTCTGTATTATATTTCTCTTAAATTTATGATATTTGTCATATATTTATACAACCTCTTTTTCTCATCATCCTTTGTTAATGAAATATGCTCATTTACCTGGAGATGAAAAAGAGTTTTTGGTGGATAGCTGATCTGTATAAATCTTAAAACTTGAAAATTTGCAGACAAAAAAGCAAAGATTTTTCTCGTATGGACACAAAAAATTATGTGCAGGAGTTCTAAAAGATCCAATATTTTCATGGAGCGATTCCAGTTTCTGGTTGGTTGCTAGTAGAACGTGGCTCGATTTCATTGGTCAGTTTCTAACGCTAGTCTATTAGTAGAGCCTTCTAATTTTCTTTAATCATAATCTCTGATTATATCAAAAATATTGCAACAATATCTTACATTTATTTTACACTAAATCAACATCCATTTCGTTATCACTCCTTAGCAACCATTTGTAAGTTTCTCTTCAAGTGAATCAAATTGGGAAAGTGGTTGTGTACCTTTCTCACTTCTTATCCATCACACACGAACTAGCAAAACTTTTTCTTCTCTCATCTCCATAGAACACAGGTTATCTAGACGTCAGAAATAGTAGTAAATAAGGGGGTCACTCCTTACTCTGTAAGACTCTAAAATTGGGACCTCTTCATTGGCTACATTTTCGTGTCAGACCCAGGAGGGTTAAGGGTAAAGAATTAAATTTGATTACTTTATGGGGTTGGAAAATAGGATAGGTGATGAAAATAAAGTAGAAAAAGCTTGGGAGGATATGTTTCAGCATTTATTAGCAAAGTGTGTTCAAGGCCTATCATGTCACAGCTGAGACAGAAAGAGACATGTGCAATGTATACATAACTAAATTTGTTGATGATGTCTGCAGAGTCTATACGACTACTACCAGAAAAGGCCATGCAAAGATGGCAAGTTATACTGAGAATCATGTCCGACTGCAATCAAATTCTTTGGACGTCCAAAGTTGATAAAGAGTAAAATCATCCTCTCCCCCCCCCAATGATAAAGAATACAACCAACTCATAAATGGATCCGAACAAATTCTACAACTCCAGGTATTAGTAACAAAGTGGTTACTTCACATTTCCTAAAGTTCCTAAATTCGGAACTTTCAACGGATGACACCTTTCACCTCTGTATAGTTTTCCACATTTACATGGGATTTCATATACACAGTTCTTAGTCAAGACTTTTTTCTGTAAGGGGCTTGACTCTCATAAGCTGTTTCCAGAGAGTTGAATCACTCATGAATACTGCCCTGATGCCATATAGATTACATATTCATTGAAGTTTTTCAGACAAGCCCTTCATATATGGTATACAAACTGTGGTGAGTTTTTGAGTTGTGTTCTTTTGTGTTTGGTCCAGATTTCTTGGAGCTGATGTCATGCTCTCTGGATGGTGGAGGTTTTCTCTTAAACTGTCCATCTTCTCTTGATATGCACTGATGTCACTGCATATTGCTTTTGCTCGGTGTTGTAGGCAACGGACGATTCCTTTCTTTACATTATATGGATGGTGGGAGTTGTAGTTTAGATACTGTCCAGTGAAATTTGGCTTTCGGTATACAGATGACAAACCCCTGACGTGTGCAAGTTATCAGCACATCTAGGAATGATAACTTATTGTTATTTTCTTTTTTCATTGTTGGACGGATCGAGTTCACATAGTCTAGTAACGTCTGAACATCTTCCTGATGGGACCAGAGTATGAATGTGCCATCTACATATCGCAACCACATTGTTGGCTTTAGTGGTGTTGATCCTAATGCCATTTCTTCAAAGTATTCCGTGTATGCATTGGCCAGTCCCGGGGACAATGGTGATTCCATCGCCAGACCTTCTTCCTGCCGATATATATCAGATCCCATCACGAAGTATGTAGTTTCTACACAGAAGGTCAACATCTCCATTATATTGTCAATTGGGATGCAAGTGCGATCTTTCAGTGAGGCATTCGATGTCAGCTTATACCGTTCCACTGTCAGAGTCTCATCAGTGGGTACTTTCGTGAACAGACTCACTACATCTAGACTCACCATCTGGTTGGAATGAATGGGAGCATTTTTTTATTACTTCCACGAAGTGAGCTGAGTTCTTGATGTTTGATGTAGATTTGCCGATGATTGCGTTGATTATATCAACAAGAAATATACCAGTTCTACTGCTAAGTAGACCTAGAATTTAATACAATATGGGAACCAGTAATTATAAACAATAGATAATATACAAGTAATAAGTAAAAACATTAATATATACAAGTAATAACTATAGAAATAGATATACATTAATATATAGTAAATAAAATGATGATATTTACAACTAGAAATAAAAAGTAGGTTTAAGGCTCCTAAAATTCGTACTAGAATTTCCGCAAGGACCCGTGGCGCAGTGGTTAGGGTATTAGGAAAAATCAATTGTAAAAGTGATATTCTCCTGGAGGTTGAAGGTTCAATCCTCAGTGAATTACTTAGGACATCTATCCAGCCATGGCTGACAGAACAAGAGCACGCTACCCCCGTGAAGTAAATAAAGGGTTCCGCTTGAAATTCCGTCCAAATTCCCTAGTTCGACAGAAACATTTCTGAGTTCGACAATTGCACTTAAAGAGAGGGTTAGAATCTTAAAAAGATCGTTGTAATGTATGAGTGAGTGAATGTCTGAAATCTGGTAGGATGATCCATCCCCAACTAGAACAAAATAAGAAAAAGAAAAGTGAGAAAAGAAAAACAACTGGTGTAGATAACGCTGACGCCATAGAAAGTTTATGTTTATTTTTCAGCAGAAACAGAAAGCTAGCGAGCAATAGAGAGAGAGAGAGTTGGGAAGAATATATACAAAGATTATAGAGTGCATTTATAGTTCTATTTTAAAATTTAAATAAATAAAATATAAAATAAAATATATATAAAATAAGAAAATCAAAATTAAAAATAAATAATTCGCACCCACACATCCTACATCCACATTGATAACCAATAAAAAAATAGAATTAACTATAAATACAGCAAACCTCAATGAAGAAAAGAATGACAGCAACAACAACCACTCCTGACGACGATCGGGTGTAAAAAAGCACTTGAGGAGAATATGATCGAACAACAACTATTGAACACCATAATATACATATATATACATATACACATATGTTTGGAATCTGTTAGAATGCTCCATTCCCAGCTAAAACAAAATAAGAAAAGTTTTGTAAAAAATGTAATTCTGGAGTAGGACGAAAATTTAAATTTTCTAAAAAGACGCTAAAAGGATTTCTCGTTGATTGCCATTTTTTTTTCATCTATCGACGGCGATAATATTGTACCCTCTAAGTTGTAGACCATTATCACTCTGCCATAAACCCTATCACCTCATTTTACCAAACGAATATCGTTGAATGAACGGACAGAAATGTTTTGGTCCAGTTTAGTGTGATTATATCCCTCTCTTGTGTTTCACCTATTTATTGTTAATGATTAGAATAAATGAATTATAGTATCAAAACAGATGCTACACTTTACTCATAATCAAATGGTAAACAGAGTCTGAATTTTCGCTTAGCAAAGAAATGTACTGGGCACTGTCAAAGATTTCAAATTTTCCCCATTATTATGGAAAAAAATTATTATGGCTACGATTGAAAAATATTTGATTTAGCATTTCTCTCAATTCATAAGTTGTCCCCAATATTTACATATGCTAGAGAAAAGAAAGTTGGACTCCCTGCAAAACATACCAAGCAGGTATAATTATATTTGAAAAATAATTAAATCGAATTGATTAAAATTTGCAACATTGCAATACTCATATATACTAACCCTCCACTCACATATGAAATGAAAACATTAAGGATCTTGTTTCTTGATTTGAGATGATAAAGAGATCTCTTACCATAGAATCCGGTGGAATTCCTGAGCAGACTGTGGCGGTGCCAGTGTCAGTGTTTTGGCAAATGCTTGGCGCAGTGATGAAATCTATGGGCAGGAGTAATTTGACATTATTTTGCTTGGCTTTTGCAACTAAACCATTGACGATTGCTGAACCTTTTTCATCAAACAATGATTTGCCAATCTGAAATATATGAAAATATTTGATGATGACAAAATCATAAATGGAATCCAATTGAATTATGGATAAAGTACTCACAATGTGCATGCATGTGTGTTGTATTCATTTGAAAATATATCAGCAATGAATGCAATACAAAACACTAAAATGCCCAACAAAATTGTTTTGTATCCCTGTCCCTGCTATACAAGTGTATATATTTCTGCGTTAGATGTGGGGCTATTAGGAAAATATTTTGCTGATTTTACCGTTTGTTATGATGCCAGAATTTCTAGCTTATTTAGAGTGATGTAAGTTATTGAACTCATAGAACATGTGCTCCCTCGATGTTCATGCTTCTGATTAACCCGACAAGCAGCAAAATCTCACCCCTCCATGTTGAGATCCCCTAGATGCTGAAAGCCTTTTACTCGAATAGTTTCCTCGTTCGGACTACTAACCTGTTTCTTGTTTTCCGGACTGTACTAACATGCAGAAGTTAAAATGTAATGGGAACAGATATCTCGCTGTTCAACTCCCCACAGTTCCCTGTTAGACATGATCTCAAACAAATACCCCTTACCTTGTTTGGGATGAAAAGGAGTAAATAAAAAAACAAAAAATTATTCAGATAATAAATAATAACCAGAACTGCAGAGTATGGAGCCTAAAGCTCTACTACTAAGTGTATCATGTTTATAGATGCCATTTATTAGTTTATTTTGAATGGGAAACATTCAACATAAGATGAAAACAAAATTTTGCAACACCACACAATCCATATTAAAAAACGTTACCCTTCAAAGCAACAAACACATTTTTACTCCAACCATTTACAACCCTCCATCCAGCATGGCTGTAGCCAAGATTGAACTCACTACACAAGTTTGTAGTGTAATTCAATCTTGTCGGTAGCTGAATACTTGATGCTTCGCCAGGGCTATCAAGGGTATTTTTATCGTGACGCCATCAACTTAAGAGAGTCCCATCTACCCTCCAGAGAAAGATAGACAGTGCCAGTTTCTCAACCTAGTATTTTATCTCGCAGTACATACAGAAAAGGTTACTCATCTGGTATTGACCATGCTCAAAGTTGCTTAATTTCGGTGATCTGGCGAGAACCGGTGTGTCAACATGATTATGCCGTATATACAACCCTACTAAGCATAAAACATACTAAAAAGATATAAAAATTAAGATACATCTTCCTCACATGTTGAAATGTATACAATATCATGTCATGACTATGAGAAAAATATTTTTTATGAAACACGACGTTCCCTTAAGGAAAGGATATATGAGCATAATGTCTGTCAAAATCAATAATAATCTGCTGAAATATTGAAACAAACAAAAAGAGCCTCTCCTATACGAGCAATACTTTGGTTTCGTCTTTCAATAAGGGGGATCGATTTACTAGAACGTTGTATTAGAAACTGAGCACCCCTTAAAAATCGTTAAATATTGAATTTTTTGCATTTTAGTTAAATTTGCCAGTTTGCAATCGCTAACAAGCTGCTCAAAAATTTGTAAAAAAAAAAAAAAAAAAAAAAAAAGAACGAACTTAAAAAGAATGGTACTCTCGCAGAATTTGACCCAATTATTGTTAGGGCTCGACCGGCAATCACCAGATGAAGCCGAGCATTGTTCAAATGTTTTGAACATAAAATCGACAGTTTTTTGTTTTTTGTATACACAAATGTGTTTTTTTAATTATTCCTTGGATGATGGAGGTATTTTTCTGTTTATTCTTATAACATCTATTGACAAAAATAATTTGTAAATTCTCTTGAAAAACTTTTTCTGTAATTTCACCTAACCATTTTTCATCGTTTCTTATAAAAAAAATTCTGTTTACAAAAAAAAAAAAAAAACGTTTACTGCCAATTTTCTTAAAAAAAAAAAAAAAAAAAAAATTTAAGGTTTTTTGAAAAAAAACTTTCATCTATTTATGCTATAAATATTCATATTTTCCTGAAAAAAAAAAACAACAACAACGATGAACCACTAAGCTGATTATGTGAGCACGCACTGGAAAATCTTTTCCAGTGCGTGCTCACATACATGTCTATAGTAAAATTAAACGTTCATGTTTTCCTTCTGTCAACCTCAAGAAGAACGGGCAGTGAACGTGCATTGAATGATTTAAACAGATATAACATTTTAATTTAAGGTAATGCACTTCACAATTCGCTTAGCGCTTGTAATACCTATTAACAAGGCACATGGGCAATTTTTACATTTGTGTGACTTACAACTATACCCTGATTGCTTCTCACATGGACAAGTATATGTTATGTGTCTACAGTCTGAGAATCAGACAATCTCTACATTTGCACAAAAAATGGGACACTTCAAAATATTGCGAATCCACAAATATTGAGAACGTAAACATAAGAAACATACATTTTGTCTTTTTTTTGTTCCGTTTAAACAAACTGAGCCACAGCAACGCGTGGCCGGGTACAGCTTATATATATATATATATATATATATAGTAAGTTATAAAATATATATGGCGATTAAGCTACACTGAATATTCCGTGTTTCATCCACTCTAGGACTCTTCAGGCTTATGCACATATATTTTATAACTTACTAACTAGCTCTACCTGCGTATTGAGCACTTTTGAAGTAAATACTTAAAGTTTTACACATAAGTTTATACTTTCGTATACTAATTTTATGTGAGTAAATTAAGTAGTTTTATATATATATATATATATATATATATATATATATATATATATAAATGTATTAATAAAGTAGCCGCAGAAACTCCCCTCTGGAAAAAGTATCGTAATTTTACAACAACAGGTGCCATGTACTTTATGTATCTGGCAATGCTTATAGGTTTTGTATCAGAATGACTTCGATAAGTGTCGATAATCAAAAAAGAAGTCAATGAAATAAGGAACAGGCAATTTTGACCAAAGTTAACACCTTACACAGACTAACATCAGAAGTGCATTTGAGAAGTTTTATTACCAAAATAGCAAAAGCAAATACACACACACACACACATATATATATATATATACGAAATCAAGTAGGTTCTTTGATATAACAGGCACACATTCAAAATGAATGTTTTTGTTTAGAACACAATTGAACCATGACTTTTGCATTTTAAACTTTAATTCAAGCCATTATATATAAAAATAATTATATATAAAAATAATTATATATAAAAATAATCGTATGAAATTCATAGTAGATTCTTT
This sequence comes from Euprymna scolopes, assembly GCF_053919585.1. Taxonomy (NCBI): domain Eukaryota; kingdom Metazoa; phylum Mollusca; class Cephalopoda; order Sepiida; family Sepiolidae; genus Euprymna; species Euprymna scolopes. Next base: position 96,116,070 of record NC_136484.1, read on the forward strand.
AAATATAATATTTATGGATTAAGTCATTGTGAGGTGGCATCTGAGGCTTCCTCCCGGTACATTGTGATGGGTTCCCAACTAGAGCAGGCAATTAATCGATTTCATAGATTTGCCTGACAATAAAACATAAAAAGTGTGAAACAGTCGTTGATCATCGGCGGGTCTCCATGCTAGTATATACCTTAAACTGAAAATGGATCATTATGAATTCGGGATTATATATACGATTATTCTATAAAATAGAATATATTCTATATTATAGAATGGCTTGATAATATATTATTGAATGTCTTATTATGTTATATATATATATTATAGAATGGCTGGATTATATATATACGATTATTCTACATTATAGAATATATTCTATATTATAGAATATATTCTATATTATAGAATGGCTTGAGAAAATATGTAAGCAAATATACACACATGTATTTATATAAAAAGATAGATATGATTACAATATATATATATATATATATGAGAGTACAAAATCGGAGATATTTTGATGTAAACTATATTAATATGTTTATAAATTTGTCCACTAAAATCGATGATTGAATCATCTCAAACCATATATTTTTTGATTGAGTTTAGCATAAGAGATATGTTGATACATAAATTATTTTTTAATGTCTGCAGAATTTTAAATTCAATATTTATGAAATTAATCTAAAAAAGAAAAAAAACAAACTTTTTTTTTTGCACGGCACTTTGCGATTACACCAGCCGACCAGTAAAGGTACAGGTTCCTATATTTTATGACATCAAAATAAATAATTTTTTTTTTCTTTTTTAATTGGAGTCTTGTCATTTTTGTCTATGTAGATATTTTATAATGCAAACATGCTATTTTTTTTTCAGTTTCCTTCAGTCTATTAAAAATGTTATTTATAAACAAGTAAATATTTTAAGATACATGCAGTTATGAAATAAATAATTCTTTAGAATGTTGAATTATTGTTTCTTTACTGCCCCTAACATAATGAGAAAAAATTGAACTTTAAAGTGCCCTGAGCAGTGTCACGTAGATGCGGAAGAGGTGAAGTAACATTGGGCATCCAAATCCAACTCATATTCGAACTATATTTCTCATATTTCTCAGTACTAGGACTTATACTTAAGTTTTGTAGCATGCAATCAATCAAAAAGTTTACCTGGGGCATCACCAGATCTCTGCATATCACTGGGCCCAAATTACTTGAAAAGTGGTAACTGATGAGCAATTAGTACTTTCTGTTGACTGTTTCTGGTGAATCTCCCTAATTTCCTAATAATTATTCTTTGAAGTCCTATTTCATGTTAGGGTTAATACAAGTAACAGAATAATACCCTTCTATAGCACCATCACCTTCTTCTTGGGTTTCTATAGTTTGTGGCGATGTTTCAGCATCCCACCTTGATTGAACCACTAAGCTGATTATTTACTTCATTACTAGAACAGGAAAGTGTAACATAAGGCCGAAAAGTGGGATTTGCTTGGGCAGCCCCATTAGCATTTCCTGATTGGGGTGTTTCGGGCAATTAGTAATAAATCTATCTATATATCTATAAAAACAGAGATGTGTGTGCCACAGACGATTTCTGATTGGTTAATCCAATAATCACATCTCCTACAAAACTATGGTTCCTACGTTCTTAAATTTACCATAAAATAGTATGCCCTTATTTATTGTCCATCTTGGAAGGGTCTATTGATTGGGGTGTTTCGGGCAATTAGTAATAAACTAATAAAGAATAAAAGAGGGGAAGCAAGGTTTGAAATGTTGGACCTACTAGGATTAAAATGATATTTTGTTCTCAGGCGATTTACTTTTATTTTAAGCAAACATGGATATGATGTGCAAAATTGTCAATAACTTTGACACTGGTCCGTTTTGGACTGTGATGTGATGAATGTTCAGTGTGGCAGTCTACGGTTTGTTTGAAATAATCCCATAGATAAAAATATGGGGAGTAATGTCCGGTGAGTCCATTCAGAATCATTATCAATAAGCCAGTCACCAAAGTACCCGGCAATACCAAATGCATTTAACATTTGTTTGATCTGGCCCATAGCTGTTGATTATAAGTGGGCTGATTTTATCACTAAACGGTGATATAAAATACTGTTGGATATTTATGGCTGCTTGCAAAACAAACAAACAAAAGATTCTTATCGATTGCATCAATGGATTTTTTAGGGCGTGGGATTACATTCAATTGCATAAATACATTTTTCTCTTGAACTACTTACTTCCATTTTATTGATCACCTTTAGAAAGGTAAATGCCATTCCTCCAGCAACAATCAGAGCATCAACTTTGTCAAGCAAATTGTCAATCACTTGGATTTTATCACTGACTTTTGACCTGTCATAATTAAAAGAACAATCAACATTAAACCTGCAGAACTGTTAATAAAGGTTATAACAAAGAATTGTAGGAGACAGTTTGGTATGTATATTCAAAAGAACGTTATGGAAAGAAGATTATTGATATTTGTGTTTTATATTTTCCTTGAAAACGTAATTTTGAAAGTCTTTTTATCAGATTCTTAATTGTTTATAAGAATAGTGATTAATACAATTGTTTATAATAGTGATTAATACAATTGTTTATAATAGTGATTAATAGAAACTGGGCTGGCAAACGGTGTAATTAGAAGTTAAAATTAGCTGAATAAATAAACGAGATACGTCAATAAAAACAAAACGTTTTATTTTGTGCATATATCTTAAAATGGAAACATGAAAAATGTATGGAACAGAGGTGTTTATCCGATATCAACTTATTTAATTATTTTTAAATACAAAGATTAGAAATGTGTTATTTACTATTTAAATGTGAGAAATAAGGTCATATTATTTTATAACATAAATCTACTTAAGAAAATTACAAATAATCTGTACCAATGAAAAGATTATATGTACAAACACTCAATAATAATAAGCTGTAGACAGAATTGTAGGGGATCTTTTGTTCTGTATATTTTAAGAACGTCATGAGAAAGAATTGTAGGGGATCTTTTGTTCTGTATATTTTAAGAACGTCATGAGAAAGAATTGTAGGGGATCTTTTGTTCTGTATATTTTAAGAACGTCATGAGAAAGAATTGTAGGGGATCTTTTGTTCTGTATATTTTAAGAACGTCATGAGAAAGAAGGTTATTGATATTTGTGTATCATCTATAATTCGAAACGTAATTTGGAAAGTCTTTTTATTTAACTACATAATTGCTTCTATGTGTAGTGATTAATACAACCGGTGTTGAAATAGGTCCTTAAAGAAACAAGGAAAAATAACAGCGTAAATCTAATAATGCTAGTTAACTGAAGTGAAATAAAATGTAATCATGCTCGCAGATTTCAAGTTTTGCTATTAAATTTGTAGTTGAAGAAACTAAATATAGGCTACTTTGAATCAAGTATCTATATATCATATGGATTGCTGTTTGGGTCTGACATAGAAAAATCGACAAAATAACTTTATGCGTGTATTATTATTTATGTATTATTTATTTTATTTTATCCAATCCTATTTCAAACAAACGTCAGTATGCTAATTGACTGAGTTGATTCCCCAATAATAAACTACACATCATCTGACCCCAATAATAAACTATACATACATCTCTGACTTTCTGCTTTCATAGAACGTGTTCATGAAGACCATGCTTTTACTTTATCTCTAGTCTAATCGTATATATATTCATGTGTGCAACGTGATCCACGTTTTAACATCTAAGGACCAAACACGTTGTCGCAAAGGACATAAGGAATAACTCATCTCTCTTTTTTTTCCATAGTGAAACAACCGACATTTATTTGCAGGTCTTTTTCTGTCGCCCTCAGCCATCGTGTGTGACGCGTCTAACTGTCCTTCTCTGACGCGATCTCCGCTCGTGGGTCGAATATCTCGAAACCATCTTTCATACCTGTCGAATACCGCTCTCTGTGTCTGACGTGATCCCGGTCTACATACACGTCTTCTTTGATATAATCTTTTCCATTCTTTCTTATCGTGACGTCATCTCGTACCAAATTCGCATAGAGTTGCCATACTCGCGTCTGCACTGTGTTACACGTGATCAAAGAACGAAATGTTTCCATTCATGGAAAACGGGGTGAGCGACGAAAGAAGTCATTTCCCACAAGTTGACAATTATTACAGTAAACCATTTCATTCTCATAGTTAAAATCCTTTTGATTAGAGCAATGGCCATTCATAGATAGAAGTTCTGCTTATTTAATGTATTTATCCATAGCATCGCTTTTCCACGCGTTTTGCTTTTATCAGCAGTTTAAACTCTTTCCTCTTCAATCGTCTCCATACAAATTACATATTCGGAAGTAACTTATTCTTCTCTCTAAAAGAAATCTCTCAGAAGCTTTTGAATTGCATATATTGTCTGGAGCAGAGCTTTTCTCTTGATACTGGTTTCCAGGTCAGAGTTATCCCCTTGGGCAAAAGGTGGTTTAGCTCTCAAATCTAGTGGTGAATACAAGATTTTGTTTGAAAATCTCACATCATTTCATGGCTGAGAAACAAGACTAGATTTAATGCTTATTTGCATTTTTGGAAATTTTACAAAGTTTGGCATAGACACATTGACTAACAGAAATGACAACACAGGAAAATGTAATCCTTGTTTCATACTTTGCATATTCTTTTTCTTTTTTAGCCGGGCAATGCCGAAAGTTATGCTGGTCAATGATTGTGATTGTCATTAATATTTCTAAACCTAGAATGTCATATATTTCATAGCGAAATAAATATTTACAGATGAAATTATTTATGTTAAAATGTTTCGAAAAGAATGTTAGAACATAAACAAAATATGTGACGAAGGTAGATTATTTAATCTATATCTTTGGTCACGTGGAGTTAACGAGAGCGCTTGAAAGATACCTATCAGTTAGTCAAGAGTTTGGAGTCAGAGTTAGCAGACGCGGTCGGAGTCAGAGGGAGAAAGACAGTCGAGAACAGCAATGCCTTCAAGTAGGGGAAAATGCCGATAGTAAAAATCTAGGACCAGCTGTCCAATGGGGGGGGGCATCCGGAATAAAGCTGCTGTAAATACCACCAAAACTTCGAGTTGTACGAATCTTCATTTACAGCTTTTTCAAGGATCCATCAAATCAAGACCAAAGATGGACCAGATATGTTTCTCCATTGGTTGATAGAAAACCCCAGAGACTTATTTGTCACTTAATGTTATAATTGTTATATGTTTTGTTTAAAAAACGGACGCTTAATCGGCACATTCATATACAGACGATCAAATATATATATATATATATATATATATATATATATATATATATATATATACGTTTTATACACGTCAATAAACATATTATATATACACTTGCCCTTAATATACCACTAGACGATACACGAATTCAGACACGTATATATATATGTGTGTGTGTGTGTGTAATTATTTACTATAATAATCATTAAATACCTACAGACACTAGTGTTTCACCTTTTTGGGAATCATCAGTGCAGGGTGTCACGATTAAGTAGAGATTCGAACCCGGCAACGAAGCCATTTCTGACTCCATTAGCAAGGACCAACTCCATTTGACCACCATTAATCACGAGAAATATCGTTGGAATTTAAACATTTATGTTTTACCGTCTGTCAGAGTGATCTAATCATTATATGATTATCTGCACATGCAAGCTAAAGTGACCGACTTTATTTCAATTGTAAAGTGCTCAACGATAAGAAACGAGTTTCTTAAAGGGGCTGACAATTATTTACTATGATAATTATGAAATACATACAGACACTAGGGTTTCATCCTTTCGGGAATCATCAGTGCAGGGTGTCACGGTTAACGAGAGATTCGAACCTGGCAACGAAATCATCTCTGACGCCATTAGCAAGAACTACATCCATTTGGCCACCGTTAATCACGATAAATATTGTTGAAATTTAAACATTTATTTTAAAATGTTTTTAACGTTTGTCAGAGTGATTTAATCATTATAGGATGGTCTGCACATGCGAGCTTAAGTAACCGAATTTATTTCAACTGCGAAGTGCTCAACGATAAGAAACGAGTTTATGTCTATATATATATATATATATATATATAGATAGATACCCACCACTACATAACATTTTTACCCTTTAAAAAATAGCGATGCATTCTTTTGTTGTATGGGCACAATGTATTATGTATGTTTAATTTACTGTTTTTGAAGGTTGTACTACATCTGCTTATATCTTTGATATTTTACAACATCTGCTTATATCTTTGATATTTTACAACAACAGGTGCCATGTACTTTATGTATCTGGCAATGCTTATAGGTTTTGTATCAGAATGACTTCGATAAGTGTCGATAATCAAAAAAGAAGTCAATGAAATAAGGAACAGGCAATTTTGACCAAAGTTAACACCTTACACAGACTAACATCACAAGTGCATTTGAGAAGTTTTATTACCAAAATAGCAAAAGCAAATACACACACACACATATATATATACGAAATCAAGTAGGTTCTTTGATATAACAGACACACATTCAAAACGACCATGTAATCTCCTACTTTGTTAACATTACATAGAAAAAATGTAGTGCCATATAGACAGGGAGAAGGGGCGGTTCATCCAATCATATTCAAAACATCTCTTTTCCTCATATTTCTTAGTACTTGAACGCCATTAGGCCAAAGATTTTTGAAAAACGATTACAGAAAAAGATCAAAATATAGTATCTGTTTTGCCTTAAGTCGGAGAAGTATAAATCTTTATTGACTGAAGCAATTTTAATTTTTGTCTCATCAAGTGTGCCTCTCTTTAAGTGAGCGGGCGGTCCGACCCAATTTATAGAATTTCATAAAGCAAAATCTTTAAACTTCCACAAATGGATATGTGAAGGATCATGCAGTACAACTGGCCTAGTAATTGCACTCACATCCACTCTTTCAATGTAACCATGCCGACAAAGTCTGCGGTTCTGCACACATCACCTTATACCATGAAGATTTAACCTTTGATGCCATCTAAGTCTGTCTTTAAGATCCACATTACAACCCATCGTATCATTCTCATATCATTCCTCCAATAAATATCTTCAATTTTCACCTTCATACATCATCACACATGCCTGATAAACTGTTCTCATGGTTCAGTCCACTTCATCACCACTTCCCTGGCCTTCTAACAGTGATCAAATTATAGTATCAGAGGAGATGAAATCTTTCTGGACTGAGATTTTAATTGTGTGTGTGCCTCTTTTGGGGGGAACTGGGTATCTCCCCACATAAAAATAAACAACCTTATGCCTAATTGTGACCTCGTAGGGAGTCAAGTATAAAGGGACTCTTACTTTAGTCAGCAGAATTAGTGTGCCCTAAACTTTTTTTTTTACTTAAGAGGTCACCACTTATCAAGCCCAAAGATCACTCAAGGATAAGTAGGTGCAAAGACAATATCAGTTGCGGTGGAAACTTGGGTAGAGTAAGATTATCTAAATGGACGACTCAATAGGAATTTGTCCACATCAGACTTGAAAACGACCATGTTATAGTCAGCCGGGAAGCAGACAAGCGATATTGTGTTCTCCAGACGTACAGCTCTAGGGAAGAAGATCTGCTCGTGAAAATTTCGATTAGTTTTGGCACAGATAGGGCATGAGGAAAGTTGTTGGCAGTTGTTTCAATTAAGTGAGTATTTGTTGTGAATGTTTTCCATGGATGGACCATAAATTGCAGCTTACTTTATCCAGAGAAAAATCTTGCTATCTCATCAGTACTCTAATATTATTAGTTATCTTAATGATGCCTGATAGAAACTCACGAATGCAAACGTGATAATTTTCCTTCTACAGGTAAGACACATTTACAACAAATACTATCAGCAATTTCTTTTACTCCTAGAACTAAAGGAAAATACTATAAGCAAAGTTTCTTTTCTAGAGCTACTCGTCTCTGGAAAACAATATCGCCGGGTTGTTTCACAACTGACTATAACTTGGTTGATTTCAAGTCCAATGTAAACAAGTTCTAAATAATGAAATTCTATGAAATTTCCACCATTACAGCGGTTTCTCATCGGCCACTTGAGACTCATTAATCTTTATCCTCAAGTGCCATTTGAGCCACGATAAGTGATAACCCTCTACTAAAATAAATAAATAAATAAAATACAATTCTCTTTCTCCACTATATTTCAATGCCAAGAAACATAAGAGTTATTCTCAGATATTTTAGCCAGAATCATTAAGACAGTCTTGGGCCAAGGCGGAAGTAGTTTCATTCTGATTCGCATTATCATTTGAGTAAGACAAATGTCATAAATGAATTATGATGCAAATATTTATGACGACGTTAAGTGATACAAATTGGGATACGTAGACTGTAATTTCACAAAGGGAGATAAATAATATTGCGCTTTTTGTAATCTCCTACTTTGTTAACATTACAACTTACTTCAACTAAAAAAGGACAAAAAAAAAAATCAGAGGATGCCAACAAGAAACTTTGCTCAACCGCAGAATAATAATAGAACTTGAGTCGACAAGAAGAAAGCAAAATTGTTTTCCGTTTTCTCCTTCTCGTCACCCATCTCATTCTATCTAATTATCCTGTGAGTGAAAATTACATACCAGCCTCTAGTCGACTATGCAATAACTTTTCTGCATGCTTAAATTCCTAAAGATAGATATACAGTAAACTATCCAGATGTAGACTAAATTATTTATAATTAACCCTGCATGACAAAAAGTGGAATAATGAAGTTTGACAGTGCTTTTGTTGCTGTCGAACTGTAATATACTTCTGTACAATACTAGAAGGTCCATCCTCCCAGGCTTTATATTCTCGCTGAGAAGGGAGTAGTTTACCAGTTAGACAGAGACAGAAAAACTATATTTCTTGTGTCTCTGTCTAACTGGGGAATGCCGACGGGGCTGCTCAGACATTTTCATAGGCCAGAGTATGCTTATCCTAGTGTGCTGGATTCTCCAAACCACACCCGAGTTTGTCTCTAATCTCCTAGCAAAGTGGTAAATATGTATTTTTATATAAATAACCAGCAGAGAGACCCGACATTGCCCAGGATTGAATGAGGATCAAATGTTTCATACTTCCAATAATTTTATTTCACATTTTCTAATCAAATCGGTCAATTGCCTGCTCTAATCGGGGACGCATCATAGTGCACCGGGAGGAAGCTTCACATGCCTTCCCATACACTGTACTGTAGTGAACCTACTTTGATTTCAGAAAATTATTTTAATATACTGGCTTGAATTAAAGTCCGAAAGGCAAAAGTCAATATCATGGTCCAATTGTGTGCTAAATAGAAACATTCATTTCAAACATAAGTCCGTCTTATCAAAACAACAACTTGATTTTATACGCCAGCACCTTCTGTTTGCATGGTGATAAAACTTCTCAGATACACTTATAATTTTAGGCTGTACAAAGATGTTAACTTCGGTCAAATTCTATATTTCCTTTTTTTTTTTTTTTATCAATTTTCGATAATTATCAGAAGCATTTTGATACAAAACCTATCTAAGAACATTCCCAGACACAAATAAAATTTTTGTAAAATTTCAAAAAATCGACTCAGCCATTTCGGAATCCATAGGGAGCAAATTTACACATATAGTGCCTTTTATATATATAAGTAGAGATATATTACTATCTAACTCGTTTGTTTTCATGTACACGTATGCGTTAAACGAAAAATGCCTATCATGTACAAGTTTAAAATAGCATTTTCAGTGGTTTGTCACAGGAAAAGTGTTCCGATCTCCTTCTGAAATCTTGATCTGCTTAAATTTTAGTTTTAAAAATAAAAACAGTCCAAATTGAAAATGAAAGTCAACCACATGACACTCTAGTGTTCTTTGGGCCTTGATATGTGGTGGCCTCCCCTACTAAAACAGACATTTTATTTTAATAAACTCACATGTATAGAAGGGATTGAAATGAACTGATTGAGAACTGAAGCTGACCAGACAAGGAAATTGTTCTGCCTCCTGTAGAACAGATCCCCTAGCATTTATCTCCCTTTGGTGACCTATTTTTCGTAGGAGATTCCTTCAGACTGGTCACCTGCAGAGGCTCCTAGTTTTTATCCCGAATCTATTTAGCTTTTCTATCTTTTTAAATATCTCGGCATTTTGAACATTGCCAGTAGAAATTACTGCCTTTCTTCTCTCTAAGTATAGAATTAAATAGTGCTAGTATTATTTTTTTAACAAACTTTTTTTTTTACGTGTTTAGTTTATATTTCTCCTTGCTTGTAACTTGCTGATCTTCTAGCATAATTTGTATTTTTCCCCTTTCTAGCTTTATTTATTTACTGTTATACTGGTCAATATCTACTGATAAAATATCAGGGGTTTTTTTTTTTCATTACTCTTTCATAATTATAGCTCGTTTGTGTACATATAGACTTTTAGAGTTTTGTTAATGTTTCACTGATGCAGTTTTTGTGAAAATCGAATAGATGCCAGTCCGTATAGCCTTTAAAAAAGTTGAAAGCGTTGTCTAAATCTGCTCTATGGGTAAAAAGTGAATTTTTTATCACTGACATCTATTTGTGATTTTAATGAGATTTAAACATTGTATTTTTAATAGTAGTTTCATTAATGGTTTCTGTCCTTTCACACGGACATTCACTTTTTTAACGAGTCCAAATATCTCTATATTCAATGGTCTGTGATATCTCGGTGTTAAGAGGTTGATTGCTTTAATGTTTACACTTGTGACAAGTTCTGGGGGTGGCTGCAAATAACACGCAATGAAAAAACGTAAGTCAAAATTAGATATTACAAAAAATAAGTTTCTTTTCCCAAATCTTTCTTACTTTAACCTTTTATTTAATATGTAAAGCCAGTCTTTTTCAAAAGGAACTAACTCTTTATTGACAAATACAGAATTATGTTAATTTTAATTGGAGAAAAAAAATCCAAATAAAACACCACTTGGGCACTACCGGATATGTACAGCTAATTTATCTATTGAAATTTATAGAAACAGGAAATCAAAATGTCAAACAAATAAAGAAAAATGTCGATCACGTTCCAATTGGAAATAATATTTTCATTACTTTGACATGCTTAATTTTCATTGATTTGTCATGATGCCTCTTAACAATAACAAGAAAGTGCCAAGCTGGATACAAGTTAACGAGTACAGATGAAAGAAAGAACCACCTAGGAAATTGTTCTGCCTCCTGGACGACCTGAAACTGTTTACAAAAACTAAGAAGGAACTAGACAACACAACCAGAATCTTCAGCCAAGATATCCGAATGGAGTTTTATATGGAAAAATGTTCAGATGAACAAGAAAACACCTAGAAACTAAACTTTATAGTAGAAACCTAATAAAAGGTATATATACATGGGCAGTGTCACTAATAAGATACCCCAGACCAAAGAAAAACTGTGGCATCAGACCAGGAAACTTATGATCACTACACCCATGATCGACTCTATGTGAAAAAGAAAGACTGAGAAAGAGGACTAATTGGTATAGAATAGTGTGAATGACAAAAAAAGAAGAAGAAAAAAGAATGAGAAAAACACATAACACTGAAGAGATAATTACAAGAGACACTGAAAACAGAGAGGCAAGCGATAAGACGAGAAATGAAAAATAGAAAGAGAATCAACTACATGGATAATTCATAAGAATGCCAAAAGAGTAGACTCACGAAAACACTTGGACATGGCTGCGAAAAGCAAACCTAAACAGAGATACTAAATCCCTAACAATAGCTGCACAAAATAACGCTATTAGAATCAAACACATCAAATAAGGATCGACAAAACACAAGAAAATAGCAAATGCAGACTATGTGAACAAAGAAACGAAATAATAAACCACATAATAAACGAATGAATGCAAACAAGCCCAAATAGAATATAAGAATAAGCACGATCAAGTGGGGCAGGGAATACACTGGGAATTATGGAAATAACTGCATTTTGAACACCCAGACAAATGGTACAAACCCATTCCGGCAGTAGTACATAAAAATGAAAGTTACAAATTCTTATGGGATATGAATGTGCACACCAATAAACCCATCCAAGCAAGAAGGCCAGATTAACAAGAAAGAAAAGTCCTGCCAGATCGTAGATTTCACTCTCCCAGCAGACCACAGGGTTAATACCAAGGAAACAGAGAAGTGGAGTAAATACACAAAACTGGCCAGAGAGCTCAAAGGGATATAGAAGGGAAAGAAACTCGAGATAACACTAGTGGAGCAACTAGGATCAACCATGAAAAATTTTGAAAAAAAGAATGGAGGAGATTAGAATTAGAGGGATGGCTGATAACGGATAACAATAATGTAAATGGTAAAAATATTAAAGCAAAACATGCAGAGATCTAAAGGTGCACATAAAGTAAAACAAAAGAAACATCAAATGAAATAAAACAAGGCCGATAGCCATTAGTCGCTTGCTCTCGTGTAATGAATGAATGCGTGAATGTAGGATTGACATGAAATTCTTAAAGATAAACAAAAATGACCGAAAAAATGGGCTGAAATGACTTAAATAAATAAAAAGTAAATGACTTAGAATGACTTTAATGAACTTAAGGATGAATTGAATGACCTTAAGAATTTGAATGCTTAAAAAAATAACTGAAATCCTTCAAAAATAACGAATGATCTGAAGAATGACTTGAATGGCTTTGAGACTGACTGGTTATAAAGTAGGTGATCATTTTACATTAAATTAATACAGAAAAGTGAACCCCCCCACTTTATATCACAAAGTTACAAACATAAGTACAGCATGTAGTAAGATCAGATACTACACTTTGATCTTGGCCAAAAGGCCAAGAAAAGGGTATTTATTTGCTCCCCCACCGAGCAAATTAAGCACATGGCCGATTTTTAATGTGAGGAGAGAAGGAGGAATGGAGACCAACTCCCCGGGGAGTAGAGGAGCTGGATAGTGACAATTGGTATGAAGGGTTGCCCCTACATTGACCAAGGTCTTATATGTGGGATTGCCCCCACATATTGTCTTTGTTCGCAGTATCTGCCGGACAGATACTACACTTTGATCTTGGCCAACAGGCCAAGAAAAGCTGTATTTATTTGCTCCCCCACCGAGCAAATTAGGCACAAGGCCGATTTTTAATGTGAGGAGTGAAGGGGAAATGGGGACCAACTCCCCAGGGAGTAGGGGAGCTGAATAGTGACAATTGGTATGAAGGGTTGCCCCTACATTGACCAAGGTCTTATATGTGGGATTGCTCCCACATATTGTCTTTGCTTGCAGTATCTGCCGGAACAGATACTACACTTTGAGATATTAAATCCTTTATTCATGTTAAAAATACATTGAAAATCAACACTGAACAAAAAGCTTAGGCACATGGCCAACTCAAAAGGGAGGGATTGTGGGTGTCATTGGTCATCCTTGTCACTCCAGAACTAAACAAAATCAAAAGTTTCTCCCAACTTCACCATAATACCGCATTTACCCTTTCATACTGGGGGACATCCTACTTAACTCCCAATTTTTAAAACATTTTTTATTGACGTGTGAGAAGAAAAAAAGATAACAATAAAAATGGTACAATAATTCATTTGTGTCGAGGGCGGAGGGGGTGATTACTAGGACCCTCCAAACCCCGTCTAGTTGATAGACTGTCCGTTCCACTAGGTTTGTAAAAGGAATCTCGCTTCTGTGGGTCAGTATCTAAGTGAGGATGCCCTCTAGATGGGGGTGAATGGAGAAAAGAAAATTTCGTGGGTAAGGAATGGGGGTTAGTTTGTATTAGACGGGTGAAATTTAGAGGAGGGGTGAAAACAAAAATTGCAAGAAGGAGGGGGTGGGGATCTTGGAGGCTTCCTAATCAGGGAGGGATGGAACACACACTCAGCTAGCTGAGAGGCTATTTGTTAAATTTTACTTTACGGAACTGCGTGTTCCACACCTAGGCGGGGAACACGTATTCAAATTTGGCTCCTCTTCGTACACACAGACTTACTACTTGTATCCATTTTCTGTCAAATGCCGCACGATGCAGCCTTCTTCTATCACATCTGATCTTCACCCGTAGTTGGTGTTTAAAGAAAGCGATCAGATCCTGCAACCTTGCAGACGCGAAGTCCAAATCAACATTCTCGCCACGGCCAGGATCGTAACGTAGACCATTTGTCTTTCCCGGTCCCACAGTGGCCTCACATTGTCCACGACATTGGATACGGTAATTGGGCGAGGATGCTCAGGATCGATGTGAGCCGTCACCTCGCTGACATACGACCAGTACCAGCGGACTTTGCAGCAATCGAAGAAAGCATGATCAGTCGTTTCTACGGCCATTGTCCCACAATGGGGACAATCGGCGACTCCAAAAACCCGGAACTGCATTGTACGTTGTTGAGTGGAAGTGCATTTCGGGCCAATCGCCAGGTCAGAGAGAACTCCGAATTGTTCAGATCTCGAACCTGGCGGCCAGCTCCACGCGGAGCAGATCTCACTCTGCTGCCAACCCAAATGTGCGCATAGCGGGTCGTCGGCAGCCCCCTTCACTAGATCCCTGTGGAGTTCCCTATGGGTAGCAGTCACAAGGTCGCTGGACCTTGGTAGTTGTTTTAGCACGGCTCGGCACTCTTTCATGTAGGCAGATTCTCCCCGCGGCCTGCGACGGCTCTCGATAGAAGGGTCGAGAACGAGGTCGGGGAAGGCGGCAGTAACCATGGGGTGCCATGGTTGGTCATCTTGCATATAGTGGCTCAGGAAGGCCAGCCTTTCAGCGTCTCGATGACACTTCAAGTCCAGCATTCCCAAGACTCCCTCACACGGACGTTGAATACAGACCTGTCTGCTCACTCAGTGTCTTCCTCTGTCCCAAAGAAGCGAGCACAAGAGTTTGACAAGAGCTGTAAGGTGTTGTGCAGGCAGGAAAAGTATGGCCAGTCGGTAAAGGATGAGAGGAAAGACGTAAGTGGCGCATGCCTCAGCTCTACCCTTTAAGGAAAGTTGTCTAGGAAGCCACGAATTGACTGCAGCCTCCACTTTTGACTGTACCTCCAACCAATTTTTGTCAAGCTGGAGACCTGGTCCGAACCACACGCCGAGGATCCAAACCGGGCCATCTGTCCAGCTGAAGGGCGCCGGGAGGTTGGCGTTGTCACTCCAGGTGCCCAACCGCAGTCCTACCGACTTGCTGCGGTTTATCTTGGTTCCTGTAATTCTTTCACACTGAGCGAGCGCCTCCGACATGATCTCGATGTCTCTGAAGCTCGACACAAAGACCGTGACATTATCGGCGAACGCGGATACCTTGGCAGCTAAGCCACAGAGCATTGCAATTCCATACAGGGCCGAATTTGTCTCCCCACGTCTCAGCTTGCGGAGCAGGGACTCCAAAGCCAGGACATAGAGCAGGGGCGACAGTGGACAACCCTGACGAACCGACTGAGAGATAAAGGATTTCGAGCGCTTTTCATTGACTTGCACGACGGCTGTGGGCTGTCGATACATCACGGAGATCCACTTGTAGAAGTCCGGTTTAAAACCGGTGGCCTCTAAGACAGATGCCAAGAAACGATGGTCGACCCTATCGAAAGCTTTGGACTGATCAGCGCTTCTTACGACCTTCCAATGTCTGCCGCACCTTCCTACAGCCTTCCAGCACCTGCCGCACCTTCCTGTAGCCTTCCAGCGCCTGCTGCACCTCCATGCAGCCTTCAGCCCCTCCTAGTGCCTGCCACAGCATACAGCCTTCTGGCACCTCCTGTGCCGGTCGACGTCAGGCTACACATTCCAGAGCCTGTTAACGACCGATTATCCATACTAGAACCCACTGATGTCCAGCTTAGCGGCTCGATGACGCCTACCTACCAGTGCCCACTGATGTCCAGCTCAGCGGTTCGATAACGCCTACCTACCAGTGCCCACTGATGTCCAGCTCAGCAGCTCGCTGATGCCTACCTTCCAGTGCCCACCGACGTCTGGCTGATTCTGATTTACTTGGACTGACCACAATTTCAAGGCCTTTTAATTGACCATTTAAACATTCCTTTTTTCAAAAATAAAAAGTGATTTGTAAGCGTTTCCTTTTGTTATTACTGTTCTCTTTTTGCCTCTGTGTCGATTGGTTTTATCACCTTATACCTGCAACAAGTTATAATATTTAATACTCTCTTCTTAAAGAGAACAAAAATAGTAGATATAATACTTAAATAGTGCTTGTATTAGTTTTTGGTATTTTTCATTTTATCTAATGAACTTTGTTTACATTTTATTTTTATGCTCAAAATTTTTCTATTCTCTAATTACATTAAGTATGCGACTCTTTTTAGATTTAACCAACTCCTCGTCTCTGCTTTGTCTTCATTTTGTATTTACGTGTTTCCGAAACAACGTTTTTATTTTTTTCCAGTTTTGCCTTCGGGGATGACAATAAACCTGTTTCTAAAATATATCATACCTCAGAGTTTTGATCATTATGCCAATTGTCCAACATTCGCACACATTTTCACGAAGCACACACACAGAAAGTATAAAAATACTATAAGAGGTTCCATCCGTTTGCCGTTTAGTCTGTTATATTAAATTTTGAATAAGATTTTTATCACTAATCGTGCAGAGTGAATGGACGCATCTTTGGAACATGCGTCCTTGTTTTAATATTTCCTGAAAAAAAAACTTCAATAATTAAACATACTGAATAAGACTTTACCTTTCAAATGGAAAGAAAAAAATCCAATAAGATATACAGAATTTTCTCTTGCTTTTATGTTGCCTTTTTTATTAGCTTCTGGCCACTTCTAACATTTGTAATGGACAATACATTAACGGGGTCAAAGAGCATTTCCATCTTGGCTTCAGTTTAACTGGATCAAATCCATATACTATGATATCTGCCCTTTCACACGGACACTCAAATTCTGGTGGTCGTCCAAGTTTTGTGTTTACATGAGAATGGCATTGGCAGAAATATGGCTCAGCTACACTGATGGGAGAATCAAATGAATATTTGAATTTTCAGGAATTGGGCCAAGTCCATCTCTATAGGTGGCAGTCGTCTTGGGTTTGGGCAAGGAAACAAGTGACGTTCACTAAAGCAAAGAATGAATCAAATATCTCCAAAGAGGGATGAAGAATTGGGAGGGGACAGGAAGGCGAAATGAATGAATGACATAATGAATTTAAAAGAGAAAATCAGAACTTAGCATTTTCTTAGAACAAGTGAGGAATTAATAAAATGTAACGAAAATGGACACTCAATTACAAAATCCTATGCACACAACTTTTATTTCAATGAAATTTTATTTTAAGTGGATAATATTATATATATTACACCGTCGAAATTCTAAGGTGCTTTCTGCAATAATATGTAGAATTATAATAATAGTAATATTCCTTTTGAAATAATAGACGTCTGTCATTGTCAATAACATTATTAGATAAAGAAAAAGCATCGGAAAACAAGCTAAAGTCTTCAGTGTTTGGCAGATAGATCTAATTTATTGTCTAATTCTATTCAGGAGTATTTTCCATAGAAATCGCTTCAGACAGTGCATGAAACCACCTGATGTAAAGAACTAAAGAAAACATATTACTTCAAGGTCAAAAATAGCCAACAGTGGATTCTGACATAGAAAACAGCAGTTCTTCTTCCTTGTCAGAAAGATCGATTATAGAATGTGAGAACAAAAGGGCAAAATAAGTTATGAGATTATAAAATATTAAAGGTAAACCAAAGCTCTACTTTCTACTCTTCTAATCAATTAAGTTCAAAATTATCATTTGAGAGATGAGTTACATCCCTCCGAGATTTGGATGTAGCACAAGCTTGAATTTAATTTGAAGTGTGGCCATTTCTAAATATGACAAGTCCACTTGTGACTGGTAGCAAATTATTAGGTTGGTTCAAAAATAATGTCGTTTTTTGACGTTCAACCATATATAAAAAAATTACATCATTTTTGCACCAACCTAATACCTATAAAGATTACTTTATTAGACCTGTTGGCATTTTCTAATGAGGAGACCTCAGGCAGCAGTTTCAATCACTCATCCTGCGGTTTTCTAAGTATTTTGACATTTTGAGCATCGCTGGCAGAGCTATTGTCTTCTTTCTTTCCTTAAAGAGAATAAAGGTAATGTATTACTCTCTCCTTGTTTTCGTGCAATATGTATATATTTTATATATACATATTGCATATTTTATATATATATATATATATATATATATATATATATATATATATACATGCTGCATATTTTATGAATACAGACTGCATTGCATATTTGTTTCTACTAATTACTGCGTTGTGTCTTTCTTCCGGACACTTACAACAATAATAAAGATGTCTTATCAACGTTTGTTTACCTAAAGCCGTTTTTCTATATAAATTAAATATTAAATTAATATTGCCAATATATACAGCTAAGATAGCAGATACAATACTTCAATAATGCTAGTATTGGTTTTTGCCGTTATTACTTTTATCTAATAAAATTATTATTTTTATGCTAAAAATATTTCTATTCTCTAGTTTTATTAAGCATACGACTCTTTAGATTTAGAAAATCTCTTCGTCTATTTCTAAAAAGTGTAAACCCTAAGAATACCTAAACTGTTTTGGACTAATTTCCCAACAATATTCCCTCTGAAATAATTAATGTTGGTAATTATTATAAAAAAATCCTATGATATTTCTGTAAAATGTTTATCTTCTTCAGATTAAGAAAAAAAAATTATTAACCAGACATGATCGATAACGTGAGAGAACAAAATGAAAATTTTAAAAGTGTCTTTAACTCATTTTATTTATCAAAAATTTGGAAAATAAAAATAATATTTAAAAAAAAAAAGAGAAAAGAAAAAAGAGAAGACAAATGAAGCAATTATTATAATTGTTATTGTGTTTCCACCTAGCGATAATAATGAACGCTTACACTTATTCTAAGAACCGGTAGAATGTTATGTTATGCTAGAGTCTTGCTCTTGTGGCAGTCGGACTGACGTATACCCACACTCTTCATTTGTTGTCTTTACTTTTTTATTTTGTTTACTTTTATAGTTTGTTTCTACTAATTATCAAGTTGTGTCTTTCTTGAGGATACTTACGGGACCACAACAACAATAAAACCGATTTAATCAACGTTTGTTTACCTAAAGACGTTTTTCTACATATCAATATTAGTTTACTAAACGCCGTTTTTCTTGTAGAGTTGAATGTAATAAGTAAAGAAGAAAGCACCCACGTATGTGCGCATTATGTGGCTATACAACTTACCTTCATGTGGGATCTGAGAGAGAGAGAGAGAGCGCAAGAGAGAGAGAGAGAGAGATTAAAGATGGCAGCTGTTGCTTTGTAGTCTCGTGGATTCGCACGAGATCACACTGCCCACTGCACACATATGCAAATAAAATGGAGTCAGGTTTTTAATAAAAGGCCTGTTGGTAGAGATGAGGGGAGACGCGTGCTGGAAGTTGAGAAACTCTTTCATGTAGGCAGATTCTCCCCGTGGCCTGCGACGGCTCTCGATAGAAGGGTCGAGAACGAGGTCGGGGAAGGCGGCAGTAACCATGGGGTGCCACGGTTGGTCATCTTGCATATAGTGGCTCAGGAAGGCCAGCCTTTCAGCGTCTCGATGACACTTCAAGTCCAGCATTCCCAAGCCTCCCTCACACGGACGTTGAATACAGACCTGTCTGCTCACTCAGTGTCTTCCTCTGTCCCAAAGAAGCGAGCACAAGAGTTTGACAAGAGCTGTTAGATGTTGTGCAGGCAGGGAAAGTATGGCCAGTCGGTAAAGGATGAGAGGAAAGATGTAAGTGGCGCATGCCTCAGCTCTATCCTTTAAGGAAAGTTGTCTAGGAAGCCACGAATTGACTGCAGCCTCAGTGATGAATTCTATCTAAACTTTTTGTTTATTTTATGTAGTCTCTCTTTTTTTTTTTTTTTTTTTTGCTGTTTACCAGGCCATTTAACTACATTTCTATATCACATAAGTGCATGTGTGAGTATTGGTTTGGGAAATCAGTTATGTTTAAAAACCTTTTTTTAAAATTATTTCATATTTTGTAATTTACTAATCAAGTCACCTATCTCTTATTAAATTACTCTCACATTCTCTCGCTCTTTAGTTTGGCCATCCCTACTATGCTTTATTTAATACTGTTCCTACCTTCTCTCTGCATCTCCTCCTCTCAGGTAACTTTTACTGTTAGAGCCCTGTATGGTGTAAGTTACTCTGCCTATTGCAGGAATAAATGGACTTCCTGACGTATAACCATCCTTATTAAATTAATATTGCTAAGATTAAACGTTGTGGCAGTTATGGCCAAAGAATTGGACGTTTACTTTTTTTGATACACTTTTGTCCATTGTTTGTTCTTATTATTCTCCAAGACCACAACAGTAATAAAGAAATGAAAAAAACAAATAAAAAGATCGGAATAGTCTATTTAAAACAAAAGAATTGTCTAAGAACAAATAGTAATACTATTTAACTCATAGTTGGAAAGAAAAAGATCTCTCTCTCTCTCTCTCTATATATATATATATATATATATAGAGAGAGAGAGAGAGAGAGAGAGAGAAGTAGAAAGCGGTTAGTTTTGAATTTTGTTGTCTATTTTTTTAATATTTAACTAGCTTTGTAAATTTACTTTTTTTCCTGTTTCAAACAATTTAACCCAAGCTCAATGAGTGACTGAACGAGTCATATTTTCTTTCTTATCTATCTATCTATCTATAGATATGGGACGATTAATTGGCATCAGAAAAATCGGAATTTTTGGGGGTATCGGAATCGGATAAATTTGTATCTATTTTCCGATACCAAAAACAATTCTTTTTAATTGTCTTTTTTATTTGATTTTATTTAAAGCAAAATCTCCCGCTCCTTTAATGATAAAATAATAAATATTTATTAGTTTTAAATTAACACTAAAATGAAAATCTATAGATCCCCCCGCCTCCACAAGTGTATTTTTATTTTTGAGAAAATATCTGCACATTCTAACATGTGTTTCTACGATAATCGGGAATAAATAAAAAAAACTATTGTTAATTATTTAGAGATTTAGAATGAATCAGAATCAGTAATTCAGTACGGAATCGGTAACTGTAGTGGAATCGAGAAAAATATAGGAATCGTCCCATCACTAATATATGTGTGTGTGTGTGTGTGTATATATATATATATATATATATATATATTCGCTTTTAACTTTGAATATATACATAAATTGATTTATTTCATTTACTGCTGAGATATTTTCTGCGTCCTTGTTCAAAAAATATTAAATGAATATATATATATATATATATATATATATATATATATATATATATATATATATATATATATTCATTCCTCTCATATGTAAACATATTTACACATATATAGATTTAAATATATCACTTGCTTTTCTCTTCCTTTCTCAACACCAACAACATTCCATTCTTGGCATTGTGATAGCCTTCTAACACTTACTTTTATACATGACACACACAATGCCCCAAGCAAAGTACATTTCGTATATATCTCCAAGTTTAAATAAAAAAAATAAAGAATCAGAAATCTTTCTCCAACTCGAACGTTTTTGCGCATTCAAATAAACGTGCAAAATAAAGACACACACACACATAGATGACACTGAAGAAAATGTCAATATGAATTCTAACAGGCATTAAAGAGGGCAAAACAGCTTCTTGTGATGGAAAATGTCATGGCGTTCATTAAAATGTTGTTTTTTTTTTCTTGGAGAAATAAAATAGATGTGCATTTTTGAAATTCTAAATGTTGCTTGTCATTGAACCATTTTCGCATTTCCTGAAGGATCAGCGATCTTTCAACAAACCACATTATACATTAATTACCTTTTCGCAAATTAGATTTTGTTGTGCACTGTAACTAATAACCGAAAAACAAAATGAAACTAAACTGAAAACATAATCCTTCGTTCAAACATGACTTTTAATAGAGACTTTACTCGGTGTTGTCCAATATATTTGGTTTCTACTATTGACATTCTTTAATTTTTACAAGTGCTCGTGAATGAACGAAATGTCATGAATGAGCAAAACGAAAACTAAAATAGCACTAAATTGAAAAACTAATACTAACATTGTTAACTTCCATTGCCCAGTATACTGGGCAATCTTTTAATAAAGTAAAAAAAAACATTTAAAATTATCTTTTAATAAAGTAAAAACGCATTTAAAATTATCTTTTAATAAAATAAAAAAAAAACATTTAAAATTATCTTTTAATAAAGTAAAAAACATTTAAAATTATCTTTTGATAAAGTAAAAACACATTTAAAATTATCTTTTAATAAAGTAAAAGAACATTTAAAATTATCTTTTGATAAAGTAAAAAAACATTTAAAATTATCTTTTGATAAAGTAAAAAAACATTTAAAATTATCGTTTGATAAAGTAAAAAATCATTTAAAATTATCTTTTAATACAGTAAAAAAAACATTTAAAATTATCTTTTAATAAAATAAAAAAAACACATTTAGAATTATCTTTTAATAAAGTAAAAACGCATTTAAAATTATCTTTTAATAAAGTAAAAAAGAAACATTTATAATTATCTTTTAATAAAGTAAAAAAGAACATTTAAAATTATCTTTTAATGGGGTAATTTCAGAATGTTCATAACTTTAATCCGAACTCGAGTTTTGGTTCGGATTAATTTATGAACATGGCAATGTTGCAAGCCGTTTGTAGCTCCAATATATGAAAGGTGTATTCACTAAAAGCTCACCTACAAACATGGCACAAAAGTTTCTCTGTCTGTCTGTCTGTCTGTCTGTCTGTCTCTCTCTCTCTCTCTCTCTGCATAAAAAAAAAACAAGTGGAAATTCTACAAAGAAAGTTTCTTTACTAGAGTATCCCACCTGTGGAACAAAATACCATGAAGCTGTTTCCCAATCGACTACAAGACGGTTGTCTTCAAGTCTAATGTAAACAAATACTTGTTTTAGCTGTACTCTTGAATAAGCAATTCCCTATAAGTGACCTATTCCATCCATTGTTTCCAAATCTTCTTGCTGGCGATCATCTTTCAATTTACAAACTTTTTTTCATTTATTCATGAATGCCCCACCTCCAGACCTTAATAAGGGGAGACTACTTAGTAAAAGAAAATTAAAAAATAAAGAGTCCGTTTCTTTTTTCTCACAACACTGAAAAAAAAGAGAGTCACTCTTTCTCTAAATGCTCACAGAAACATGAAGATATATTAGAGTTGTCCTCCTTGATGTGAGTGAAATTATTTTTTTTTTTTTATAAAAAAGAATTCAAATGTAAACCAAATCATATCCCAAATCGCTAATATTCTTATTATAAGCAATTCATTCTAAAACAATGTCAATGCATTTTCCTTACCCTCCAAGAATGACTAAAAATGGACGATTCGGATTTTCCAAGGCTTTCTCCAAGAAAGACAGTTCTTTCTTTAACAATAGCCCAGCAGCTCTGATAGGAAGAGTACAACCAACCAAAGAACTGAAATACAAGAAACACATATTTAATAAAAATTTACTTTTAAATTAATAAATGGGAAAATTGGTAAAAACGCCATATTTCAAATTAATTTATCTTCAATTAAAAATTAACACATAATACTCCATTAATTTATTGGTATATATATCATTCATAATTTTATGCGGGGTACAAAATTTCATTATTGCAATCATGACCCGTTTTGATATTCATGATTAAAAGTGGGGAAATAGAAAAAAAAATATTGGGGGAGGTCAGCTGACCGGTTTCGCCCTCACTTTTCTTAAGCTGGATCGAGGGATTTATTAATAAAATCGAATAAAATGGGAGACGATACGTTTAAAAAGATAGCGATATAGTGTATTAGAAAAAAAAAGAAAAAAAACAACGGTATACACTATATGTCTAAAATAACGATACGTATAATATCATCTAGAGACTGATCACGGTCAAACCTAAGAGACATTCACTCTACTTGCAAAGAGAAGGCTTTGTTCAAGCGAACGTGAATAGTCTCCAAGATCTACAGGTGATAGGTCGAATGAGTATGACTCAGAATAGTGGATAAGTCAGTGCTAAATTCGTGGAACATGCAGAGTTTTCAAGCAATGTTCAGCTTATTATTATTATTATATTTATTTCAAGCAAATGTTCAGCTTATTATTATTATACATATTTGTTCCCTGTTTGGGGGAAAGAATTCCATCAAAGTGCTCGATTACAAAGAAATATTTTCAATATAAGAGTTTAATTGAAAATTTTAAATATAAATATATATATATATATATATATATATATATATATATATATATATATATATATATTCCAACCGTCACTTAGCATATGCGCTGCTTCTTTGAGTCCTCTTACTTTCCACCGTTCTTCTCAGTCTATAATTTTTATTTCAATACCTAAGGCCAGATGGTTTTCCTTTTCCCTCCATATATGGCCAGCCACACTCGAATTTTTAATATCTCCAAGTATTACAGCTTTCCAATGTTTTTTTTTTTTTAACCTTACTTTTAGTGGACGAAATGTCTCATCTTTGTACAGTTTTCCACATTTACATGGAATCTCATACAAACAGTTCTTAGCCGTGATTCTTTCTGTCGGGAGCAGAGGCTTGACTTACACAAGATGGTTTTAAAGGAATGTTCTGTACCTTTGTCTGTAAATAAAACTCAGAATCTCTTTCTACTTATATATAAAAGGCATTTTGTGTATGTATAACTCCCAAAATGGCTGGACCAATTTTAAAAAAAATTTCACACAAATGTACTTTGTTCGGGAGTGTTCTTAGATAGGTGTTGTATTAGAATACCTATGATAAGTATCGGAAATCGATAATCGAAAATCTGATTAAAGAAGGAACAGCAAAATTTTGATCAAAATTAACACCTTTATACAGCCTGACATCACATCACATCACAAGTACAATTTCACACCAAAGGTCGATGGAAAAAAAGTCACTTTAAATGTTAATCTCTCTGATTATTTTTTTTCTTAAAAATGCCGATGTTGTGGTGTTCATTTTACGGATAACAATGGACTCTTCTGTTTACTATAAAGACCAAGGGAATAAAGTCATACACACTAGCAGTTAGACTGACGTATAACCACACTCTTCATTTGTTGTATTTGTTTTGTTTCTTTTTTTTTCATTTTCAATATATTTTGTTTCCACTAAATGCTGAATTGTGTCGTTCTTCCGGGCCCTTGCCGGTCCACAACTAAAAAGAAAATATCTCTGTGGATGTGTCTTGTGTAGCTTTTGACTTTTAAATCAGTGTCCTCAATGATGTCGAGTTAAACAGCACCGAGAGAGAAAGGATAACGAAATACCAACGTCATATGTACGACGTAAAGAGAAACTGAAAATTTGGAGAGAGCTCAATCATTCCAGTAACTATATGAGCAACCAGACTTATGAAAAAGAATGTCAAAAATAACTTGGCAAATATACCTGGTGAACCAAGTGCAAGAGAGATACAAACAATTGCATTTAAATGGGCGGTTAGAACCTTAAAAAGATGTCACGTTTGGAATGTTTGAGGTAGCGGGTGAATGTTTGGCACCCAGTAGGCTGCCCCATCCACATAATAAAAAAATATGAAGGAAAATAAAAAAACAACTGTTTTTTATTTAATAGAAAATAACAGCATGTTTATTAAAAAAAGATATTTCACTTACAGAGAGAGGAGAACAAATATAATGATTCATATGTTATTATATTTGTTTTTGGTTGTTGTTGTGTTTTGTTTAATCCGAAATTACCCTCAAGGCTTATTCTATATTCACAAACTGAAGCTTTTATTCCAACTAATCAGATATAGCCAAACGAAAATGAAAAAAATATCACAAAACGAATCCTGCTAAACATTAAACATGGAGCAAAAACGTTCTTGTGATGCAGACGAACAGTGGTACATAAATAATTTACTTATTGTCCCGGTCATCCCGTTGGGGACAGGAAAAAAATAATAGCGATGCAGCTGGTGCTGAGAATTATTTAGATCAGAGGTTGTCAATCTTTAACATTCTATCACCGCCGAGTTCAGATGCGACATAACCATTTTTGCATAAGAATTTATTAGGGTATTTTCACTTAAATGCTAAATATTTTAGAAAGGAAAGTGAATGAGAATGGAGGAGGGAGGGGGTCTAAACTATTGTGTTGTTCTCCCCCCCCCTTTTTTTCAAGTCAGTTTCTGATTAGGACAAAAACACACACTTAAAGAACATACATTTCGTTTTCATTTGGAAAGAAATTACTTAAATCTTCTGTAAACCAGTTTAATCAAATACACGAAATATCCGATACAAGAAAATACGCAAAGCTAAAAATGTAGTTATCTTTTACCTTTTTTATTACTTAGGTTTGAATGTGACATACGATGCGTAGGTCATCTCTAACTAAAATGTAAATTTAACTTCTGTTAAAATTTGTTTTATGGTTAAAAAAAAAATCCATTTTTTTTTACTTTTTTAGAACAAAGATAAAGGACTTGCAATCTATATATAAATACAATAGCGTGCGTCTGTTATTTTCTGTGTCACGCTTACATCCGTGTCGTTTAATTGTTATGTACTTCTATTTCTTGTTATAAATAATTTTACCAAGAATTCTTCATAAATTTTGGTTTCGGTTTCGATTATAGCTGATGGCGCTAAAGTTATCTATTTTTTTTTTTTTGTAAATAATTTTATCAAGCACTCTTCATAAGTTTTGGTTTCGATTATGGCTGAAGGAACTCAGTTTATATATATATATATACATATATTTTTTTTCATAAATTTTCATTTCGGTTTCGATTCAAGCTAATGCAACCAAGTTATATGTATATATATATTTTTAATTTTGAAACGCAACTTTATAATATATAAAAATCGATAGAACATTAACTCTATAATAATATACACGAAATCTGCAAGATTTAAAATATCATATTTAAGCATACTTTACGACCGCGCTTTTTCAGTTTTAACCCTAACTCTAACCTACGCCAATCTTAGATAAAATGAGGGATAAAGCATCAGTGTAGATATGTATTGTTGGTTCTCCTTTCAAAGGTGTGGTTTATAATACTTGAATCCTATGTTTGAATCGTCTGTTAATGGTATGTTTACTTCATCTATAATGACGAGTGTAGAAACACAAAACATGTAAGAAAAAAATAAAATGATGAAAAAAGTGTCTTAAAACAAAAAAAATTCTGGACGACTAAAGACACTGGAAGAAATAAAAATACTAGCAGGCACCGGGCGTTGCCTGGTAGTAAGCTACACTTAAATATGATATTTTAATTTATACAGATTACCTATATAAATAGGTAATCTGCATAAAGATGTATATTATAGAGATTTCCAGATACCATTTACACTGAACGTCTACAGAATTCCAACATCAATATATTACATATGAATGAGTTCCCTGACTGGGAAGCCACCAGGGATCTCATCGGAGAGGCCCCATGAGAAAACATCTTTTCTCTTCCTGCGCAAATAAGACCACTGAATGGTTCAAAGTGGTAATTAAAGCACATGTTCTCACACGGAAGTTCTATAGCAAATCCCACTTTCCCCAATGGTTTACATACTGATGCCATAGCTCAACGGCAGTATACATACCACAGATTTATCCGACATAAGTTCAGTAAAAACAGACAAAAGTTTATAGAAGCAAGAAGTAATTGTAAGAAAGTGACAGCTAAAAGAGAATAGACTGAAAACACCAGAAACGCATTGAAGCGAAGAAATTAGGAACCTGTGACTTCTGGAAAATCTACATCAGTGCGATAAATAATGGGCAATCAACAATTTCCCCACTATCTAACAACTATTAGGTTGTTTGTCTGGCAACCGAGAAAGCTAACATGCTTGCCAGTCAGTTTGCATCAAACTCTACAGTGAACCCAGCAAACCACTCCCTTCTTGATTTTCCTTTGTAGACAGACACCACACTAGATGATCTGAAAATTACCACTTCTCAAGTGCATGATATCATAAAAAAACGAAACACCTCAAAAGCACGTGGACCTGATCTCATCCCGGCTGTACTATTCAAATAAATGCTCTGCTGAGGTTGCTCCAATCCTCTCCAAACATTTCAACAAATACCTTAACGAATCTTGCGTTCCTGACTGTTGGAAATCTGCTTCTGTGATAGCAGTTTACAAAAATTATGTCGAAAAAACTGACCCATTAAATTATCGCCCCATTAGCCTCCTCCCTCTTTTCACCAAAATATTTGAGTTCATAATTAATCAAGCTCTAGTCCATCACCTTACAGTTGCTAATCTTTTGTCCGAATAATAATATGGATTAAGGCAAGCGGATATCCTAACTAATCTCTGAACGTATATATCATACACTGGACAAAGCAGGTGAAAGTAGAGCAGTAGCTCTATCTATATATATATATATATATATATATATATATATATATATATATATATATATAAGGTTTTTGACAGGGTGTGACACGATGGTCCTCTCAGGAAAATCAGATCATATGATATCGTTGGATGAATGCTTAACATAATTAAATCATCTATATATATATATATATATATATATATATATATATATATAAAAGCGAAAATGTATGTATGTATGTATGTATGTATGTATGCCTCATGGTCGGGTCACCGGCGACTAAACTGGTTCCCCCACCAGACTTGTTTGGTGAGGAGGGCGGCTAGTCTCCCTGAAGGATTAAAAACAAGACCTTCCAAAGGGCGAATGAACTCTTTTTCTGGGTCAACAGCCAACTAGCACCATGTTTATTTGTGTGTGTGTATATGTGTATTGGGATAGAGAGGGCTCCCGTAAGCCGTGGTGAAGGCAAGCTTTCTAGGAGAAGCAAATCTCTGATTTAAAAAACCATAAAGCGGGAGACCAGTACCCGCATTAAGCTGGTCTGCAGTTTAATTTGTTGCTGGCTATCTTGCTCTTGCTTGTTGCTGGATCTCAACATTTTGAACCGAGAGAGAGACTTAGCTGTCGTACAAAGCTAAGACTCTGTAACATCATATTTGCATAGATACTCCCTCAGACATTTAGGCTCATGGATTTTAAATGTCTGAGGGAGTGGCACTCGTCTGACAAGACGTTGCAATCATCATGTATGTATGTACGCTTTTCCTCGATGTCCACAAAAGGCTTCTTTCAGAGAAGCGCTCGCTCGGTTCACAACTTCTTAAAACTTTTTATATCATCTATAAATTGTAATATCTCACACTTAACCACGGAGCTCGCCTGTCTATTTAATTTTATTGACTTTCAAACGTTAATTATTCCACATTTCCCGCATCGGCACGCGTTACATTCGGGTTTTCTGTATGAACAAAAAGCGAAACTCGACTCTGATAACAGGCCCAGAGTCAGTGAACGTTTGTCGACTTCGTCATATCAGACAGGGGAGCGGGTTTTTGAAAACAAACAAACTGACCTCATTAAAAATCACAAAATGCTGACTGCTTAATACCTATCACCGTCACGTCAATAAAAAACGAGCACCTTTTTTTTTCACACTTTACTATTTTCCAACTGCGCGTCGTCAAGGCTTTGATTTTTTTTCAAGGGCACCTGTTTTTTTTTTTCACACACACCTACAAACACCCGGGCAACGCCGGGTACCCCTCGCTAGTTCTTAAATAAGAGATACTAGGCTGTCCTCGATGGTCGTACATCAAAATAATATGACATAAATGCGAATGTATCTCAGGGGTCGATCCTTGGCCCTATTATTATTCCTGATATTCATAAATGACCTCCCTAATAAAATTATCTCTGAGATGGGCATATTTGCTGATGACACAATGTTCTATAACTGACACAAGGGGAAAACAAATGAACACATATCTAAGGCAATGGCAGAAACCCTAGAGGAAGAACTCTAGTCTGTAGTGGAATGGAGACAAAAGTGGATGGTAATATTCAGTGCTGCCAAGACTAAGCTTGTTTCCTTTAATAACTGCAAGAAACCTTTTATAATTAGAAGAAACCTTCTCAACCAACAATAGCTAAGGTTACGGATACATCTCTCTGCATGTTCTTCATTCAAACTCCTTGGCTTAACGTTCACAGGGAACACAAGTTAGAACAGATACATCGAGGGCATTGCTGCAGCTGCTGCAAGGAAGGTGGACTCTTTCTACCGTGCCAGAAAGTTACTTATGTTACACCATTAGACCATGTATAGAGTACTGTTATCGCATTTGAGCTGGTGCATCTGCTACTAGTCTCTCACTCCTGGACAGGGTTCAAATGAGAGTCGCTAACCTAATTGGTCCTGAACTGTCAGCAAGGCTCTAGCCTCTGTACCATCGACGGAATGCTACTATGAACTAAAAGTTCTGTTCTGTTAGGAACTACAAGCCCGTATACTCCCTCGATGTAAATACCCGCAACAGACTTGACAAGCAGCAAAATTCCACCCCTACACAGTAGAGATACCAGAAAGCCTTTTACCTCAGAACTGCTAGACTTTGGAATTCACTTCCAGGTTCCTGTTTCTCCGACTGTACTGATATACAGAAATTCAAATATAATGTAAACAGTCATCTTGCTGCTAAACTCCCTACATAGTGTCCCTGCAATTATGTCCCAGATAGTAGCCCCTACATCAAAGTGGCACCGTGCCTTGTTTGGGATGGAAATGAAAAAAAAAAAAAAAGACATAAAACGAAAGATTAGAAAGTAGACAACACCAATTTTGTTTGGGGTGAGGAAGCTTTAATAGTTATATTTATGTGCAAATATAAAAAAAATAAGGGTCACTTTACCTATGAGATCGGTGGACAGCACCAAAAGCATCATTTACATAAATGTCACCAAGTTTTGAAAAGGCTGCACAATATTTCAAAACATCTTCTTTCTGAGCTTGAAACTGCAACAAAGAAAATTCACTTGAAACAACAAAAAAAAAAAAAAAACACTTTTAAATTTATCACAAAAAGTACTGTTTCTTCACTTTTGGTGTTTCTTTCTATTGCCATCTTTAAGGTGCAAATGCGGAATAGTTACCAAAAAATTTAACAATTATGTCACTGTTTCACAAAAAAAAAAAAAAAAAACTGAGCCGACGATAGCAATTTGTGTTCAATTAATCATATACAGAGAATTCCCATCGACTTAGGTGAGATAATGTTGATTATTTCCCCAATAATCACTTGGTTAACAGTTGAAAATGAGCGACTGACTCGGTTAACGAAAGAGTAGAGAGAGACTAGTATTCTCTAAACGTGGTGAGATGATATTGTTGATATATTTGTTTTTTCTTCTGTTCGCTGACTCTGTTACGAAATTTTTTAATTGTATCTATTTTCGGATAAATAAAATTACCCACCTTCTGTTTCGGCAAAAGCACTTTCTACTACTTCTTTGCTTTCTGTGTTTGCAATCCCCCTTACTCACAAATAAAAGCAATGAAACCCTAACCACTAAACCTAATCAGATTGCAACAGACCCCTACCCCTAATAAAATGACCGAAAAAATAACTTCAGATTAAAAATAATTTATCAAGCTGTGTCTCCCATTTGTACTCACAAAAAGTGGGAAAATAATAAAAGAAAAACATATCCATTAAAAAAAATATATACAGTAAAAAGAAATATTCAAGTAACCGTGAATCGCCATAGCACAGAAATTCTTAGATGATAGGCCATCTGTGGAACGTTGAGTGGCTTCTGGACTTTGAAGATCAATGAATAAAAAAAAAAAATAATAATCTGTAAAAAGAACAAGATCAAAAAGACAAATATCGATATTTTAAATTTCTATTGATGCTTTGTACAGGTCCGAATGCTTGCCGTGGACGAAGGAAGCATAAGACAACTATCAGTTATGGAGACAAAAATTTTGTATTGGACTTTCGGTCTGATGAAAGCTAATCATGTCCAAATTTACGCCAATCTCAGATAAAATGAGGCATAAAGCATCAGTGTAGATATGTATTGTTGGTTCTCATTTCAAAGGTGTGCTTGAATCCTATGATTGAATCGTCTGTTAATGGTATGTTTACTTCATCTATAATGACGAGTGTAGAAACACAAAACATGTAAGAAAAAATTAAAATGATGAAAAAAAGTGTCTTCAAAAAAATAAAAACAATTCTGGACGACTAAAGACACCGGAAGAAATAAAAATACTAGCAGACACCCGGCGTTGCCTGGTAGTAAGCTACACTTATATATGACATTTTAATTTATACAGATTACCTATATAAATAGGTAATCTGTATAAAGATGTATATTATAGAGACAATTCTCTATCGATTATTATATTAAATTTAGTATATAAGTGAAATAAAAACAAAAACTATATATGATTTGGTCACCATTAGCTAGAATCGAAACTAAAACATAACTCTCTACCCTCATTCCTTAGCCTCTGAACCACGCCAACACACACACGTTATATATATATATATATATATATATATATATATATATATATATATATATATATATATATATATATATATATATATATATAATTTACCTGTCACCTTTTTATAAAAGATAGAATCGTCCGATCACGGAAGAAGATGCAAGCAAGGTCCACCGTTTTATAATTATATAGACTAGCAGGACCTGTGCAAATTCCACAGGGGACTCTTTCATACGTATTATATTGATGTTGGCCTTCTGTGGATGTTCAGCGTAAATAGAGACGCTCTGATATTATTGTAGCTCTTTTGTTAACATTGCAAAAGTATTTATGTCAGCTAGCAAGGACGCCCGGTATAGCCCGGTCGTAAAATACGTTTAAATATGATATTTTAATTTATGCAGATTTCGTATATCTTATTATAGATTAAATTTTCTATCAATTCTTATATATTATAAAGTTGTGATTTCAAAAATAAAAAATATATCCATATGACTTGGATTGATGATTGGATCAGCTTGATCGAAACCGAAATCAAAACTTATGAAGAAATATATAACTTGAGTTCCTTCAATTATAATCGAAACCAAAACAAAAACTTATGAAGAATTCTAGGTAAAATTATTTATATAAAAAAAATGACTTGAGTGCCATCTGCTATAATCCGAACCAAAACTTATGAAGAATTCTTCGTAAAATTATTTATTACAAGAAATGGAAAGTCGTAATTAAACGACAGTCGCTCGGAATAAAAACAGATGTAAGCATGACACAGAAAATAACACACACGCTATCGTATATAGATTATTTATGGACATCAGAATTGAATCAAATTGCTTTAAAAAGTTTGTTAACCATATGTCCGCCAGTCATTACTGGTTGGTTGGTTGTTTTTGTTTTACGGCATATCAACCCTTTTCAGGTTATTTAATGCCGAATCCAGTTATTTTGAAGAAATTTTCTTAAAAAAAAATTTTTTTTTTCAAGTCGGTTTCTATTCAACCCATAGTTGAGACCCTAACAGGTACTACCACTCCGTGTCGGAGTGGACCTGGAGGCAATGGCAATTAAAGGGTGTCTCCACACTCCCCAAAGCCTGCATGCTGGGGCCTTACCATCGGATATAGTTTAAGGTCATATCCAGGACCACTAGTTATTACTGAGACGGTTACTTTCAAGATGGTTTCAAAAAACTTGTTCTATTATCAGCACCCACGGTGAGACACACCATTCCAAAAAATTGGGACTGTGGATGAATGCAAAATTAACCATGATCATCGTCATTAGAAGAGGGAGCTCTTCTGGTGACCAGCCATAAACCAATATTCCTTCATAAATAGAAGGTACTTTCTGGGAAGGTATCTTACTGAGCTCAACCAGAACACCGTTTTGAATTATTTCTTTAAAAAAATGCTGTGTAATAAAGTTTTCTTTTTCTCTTAAACGGACACTAACTACAGGATATGATGAGTGAAAATCTGGTAATCACCTTTTTAAAAAGGTATAAATTGACGCATTGTGTGTCTCTCTCTCCATATATATATATATATATATATATATAAATATTTGTCATTCACATACAGTACTGTTTCGTTTTATCACAACTCATCAGTGCAGCTAGACATACACCTTTCCCCAGCTGTGGATTGAACCTACAACCGTCACATTTACAGTCAGCAGCTCTTACCATCAGACCAGGAATGAGTGCTGTAAATATTTCTCCTCGAGTGTATATTAAATCCACCCTCGCCCATCGCAACTGTGCTCCAACCATCAATAGCTTAATTATGCGTTGGGTGAGAATATATTTACAAAGTGCTCAATCCAAAGAGGTGAAGTTTAATATATATATATATATATATATATATATATATATATATATATATATTTATATTACACAGGGTTCAAAAAAGTCACTATAGGGTTTTGAACTTAAATAGATTTTTTTTATTTTTGATGATATCTTTTTGTAATTTTAACACAATCTGACTAAGACATTGGGAAATTTTGTTTTTAAAAGTACAAAATTCAAACAATTTTCATGAAAAATAATGTCTTTTAAATGTTGCCCATTTTCAGCTTCGAATTTATGACGGATTGCAGAATCTCTGGATTGCAATTTAATTCCCTTATTTCGTTCCTGATGCTTTCCTTCAATTCTTGCAGGGTTTGAGGTTTGTTAACAGACACTTTCTTTAAAGAAAAAGTCGGGTCTAGTCAAGTCTGGAGAACGTGGTGGCCATTTAACTTTGCTATAGTGAAAGATAATGTTGTCGCAAAAGCATTGCATGATTTTGGTAAAACAATTTTATAACTTGCGTACTTTGTTCTCTGTTATCCGTAATTAATTTCTAAAATATTATCTGAAAATATTTGAAAAAAAAGATGAAAAATACTCATTAATGGCAAAAGTCTCAACTATTCAGTTATTTTTTGGACACCCCCGTATATGTGTGTGTGCATGTGTGTATGTGTATATATATATTTATTCATTTAAAAAGTTATAAATCTATCTATCTGTGTGTGAGAGAGTTTGTTCTTAACGACTCCTAAATGACTGGGTCGATTCGTGGAAATTTTGCACAAATGTACTTTATGTGCTTGGCACAGGTTTTGTGTTGGAATGTCTTCAATAAGTATCGATAATCGAAAAAATCCGATGAAAGAAGGAACAGGCGATTTTGACTAAAGTTAACGCCTTATACAGCCTAACATCACAAATACATTTGAGAAGTTTTATTACCGCACACGCAAGGCCTGGTATATACAGGGTGTTCCAAAATGTTTGACCCCATTTCGTAGGCCAATAATTATGACAATTTTCGTTGAGATAACCTCAAATTTTTACAGCTTGTGTACAAAGGTTTCAAGTTTTTGTGTTACGTTTGGCATTTCTATCTTACCAGGTTGAGAAATGTCGTTCACTTCAAAAGAAAAGGTATTTTGCGTGTTAGAATATGCTCATACTCAGTCACCGAAGACAGTGCGGCATGCCTTCTTCACAAATTTTGCAAAAAGGCATCAACTACAAAACATACTAGGACTTGGCACCAAAAGCTTCAAGAAAAGAGCTGCTTATGCATACCTAAATCGCCAAAATGCATCAAAATTGGCTAATTGATCAACTCGTAGAAAATGAAAGTTTCATTTTTCAGCAGGATGGGGCTCCACCTCACTGGAAGCTCACTGTACGATCCTATCTCAAAGAGGTTCTACCAGACAGATGGATCAGTTGAAGTAGTGAAGACGATTTGCTTCTGAAATGGCCACCACGATCACCCGACCTTTCTCCGTGTGATTTTTTTCCCTGGGGTTATGTGAAAGTCTTCATACCTCCTCTCTCAGCTAACATTGAAGAACTGAAACAGAATTACAGCTGCATTGGAAACTGTTACCAAAGACATGCTACAGTGAATTTGGCACAAGCTCGAATACCAACTCGACGTGTGCAGAGTCACAGGCGGCGCTCATATTGAACATTTATGAAATTCTGTCATAAAACCAACAAATATTTGTATTTTTCTTAAATTTAACCAATAAAACTCATGACCTTCAACATAAAGTGTATTTAGTTTCATTAAGATCCACCAAGTAGTTTCTGAGATATGGGCATTTAGAATGGGGTCAACCATTTTGGAACACCCTGTATAATTAACAGTAGTTTTTTTTATATGACAAGAGTGCGTTTGAAATGTCTTTTCTGTGGGAAAGAGGTTGTAGAGAAGAGAAAAGGGCATCCCCTACTAGATTTCGAAGTCTGTTTTAAACTCTGTCAAAGAAGGATAGCAGTTCCTGCCCAGATGTGGCAACAGTACCTCATCCTAGAACGTACTTGGCTCTTATACAGGTGAAATATCTACTGAAGCAATAGAATTATCCAACCAGTGATCTTGGCAATAAATTTGACGTATGTACCCATTTCAGATCAGGAGTGAAGGTCAGACCAAGAAGCTTGTCTAAACATGGAGGGTCCTCATGGCGAGAGCCGTTCATTTCAGTAAGGGCCAGATGTCGGTCAGGGTGTTGATGATAGAAAGAGAGAAGCTTGGTTTTCAATGCATTAAAATTAACCAGCCACCTTTTCCCCATTGCACCACGTGCTCAAGATCAGAGATGGGAGAATGGCGGTTTCTGGTCTTTGAAGTGTTGCCATAGATGGTAGTGTCGTCTGCATAAATGTCTACAAATGATCTAAGAATGTTATTTGGAAGATCATTGATGAAGATCAAGAAGAGAGTTGGACCCTAACATGGAACCCTGAGGGACGCCAGCATTAATACTGTGAGCTTCTGATTTCTGCTCATCAACCACTGTGTGTTTGTTTGTGTGTTTGTGTACACACACACACACACACACACACACACACACACACATAAATGTATTGAAATAAAATGAAGAGTGTATATCTTCATACGTTTTATAGAAATTGAACTATTCCAGTGACAATAAGGCTATAATAAAAAGAAAATGATTTTAGTAACAAGAAAACTGATAACAACTTTTATCTTTATTATGAAACAAATTCAGTCTCAGAGAAAGAGTAATTTATTCGAAATTTTTAAGACAAACTATTGTGTTATTAAATGTAAATATATAATTTTCTAATTCACACTTTTCAAATGCTTGCGAAATTATATACCCTGACAATTCTTTTGTCCTTATTCTCAAAATCAAAACAGACGAACTTTGTCGACGCACAAGGTAAGAGAGAGACTGAATAGAACAACTGCGTTTAGCAGTAAGTATGTGCGAGTCAGGTGACGGTAGAAATTGTAACCCACGCAAGATACTGTCAGCTCTCCTCTATTTACATCTGTCTTTTTGTTTATGTTATGTTATGAAATCTAAAATATTTAATTGTTCTTTATTATGCGTTATACAATTCTATCTCATTGACTTGGAATGTAAGCCTTTCTTTGTTTTCGGCGATAGTTACAATTCAGGTCAGGCAAGAATGCATATTGAAGTCCATCTGAACGTGCGTGTATGCACACCTCCGATTTTCTCGGCGTCGCCCAGGCTCAATATTCAACAAAAAGTCAAGAAAAAGATGACTTTAATAAAAGTTATTTACATTTTATCTGTAGTTTTATATTGTCTGCTTTCAAATTCATTTCATTTTCTTTCCCATTTGTTCCTCCTAGCAGTTTCTTTTCTTTTCCATTAGTTTTTCCTGCTTCTCACAATGGAAACTTTGGATGATGATCAGCATCATTAGCATTGTCCAAAGAGAGCTCTTCTCGTGATCAGCCATGAAATAATATCCCCTCGCAAATGAGAAAGTAATACCTGGGAAGATATATTTCTGAGAACAACCAGAACAGATACAATATTTTGAATTATTTATACATTAAATACATATATATATATATATATAAAAATAAAGGTTTTCACAAATTAAGCAGAAAACAGCTCAAATATATAAGGACTAGAGGATCAGTGGTCATTCTTTGTCTTTTTTTTTACATAGGTATCACCACTTATCAAGGCTCAGAGGCCACTCGAGGATAAGGGTTAAAGTGTACAGTAGTCAATTGGATAATATAGTAATGGAAATTTGGTAAATTTGTTAACTTAAGTGGGACGGCTTATCAAGAACTTGTTTATGTTGGACTTGAAGACAACTATATTGTAGTCAGCTGGAAAGCAGGAAAACGGAAGAGAGTTCCACAGGCGTGCAGTTCTAAGAAAGAAACTATGTTCATGGAATCTACATTTAGGATTAGGCACAGATAAAAAGTTGGGGGGATTATTGATAAGACGAGTGTTTCTCGGGAAAGTTTGGTGGCGGGGGATGGGGAACATAGATTGGAGCTCAGACGAGTACTTGCCATGAAAATAACGATAAAGCAGAGACAGACTCGCAACATCTCTTCTGTGAGAAAAAGGTTGCAGGGAAAAGAAAAGGGCATCCCCTACTAAGCTACAGAATCTATTTTGAACTCTGCCAAGGCAGGATAAGTCCTTTTTAGCAGCTCTTGCCCAGATGTGGCAACAGTACTCCATCCTTGGACGTACCTGGCTCTTATATAGGTAGAGAATTGCATCAGTTTATTACTAATAACCTGGGGCGCCACTACTGGAGCAATAGAAGGATCCCACCATTTTTCCAGTGACTTTGACAACAAATTTGATGTATGTGTTCCATTTCAGATCAGGAGTAAAAGTCAAGTGCAGAAGCTTGTCAAAACATGAAGCCTCCACAAGATGAGAGCCATTCATTTCAGTAGCGATGATGATGATGTAAAGATAGAAGTTTGGTTTTAGATGCATTGTTTGTATGTGTATTTAGGCAGCACGTTCTCATTTAGACAAACCTTATTGTGTAGCAAAGAACGTTTTTGCCTAATTAATCTGTTTTTGATTTTTCCTATTGCTAAATATCCTTAACTGACACAAAAAATCTACGTTTTACCGTTTTAAATATGTACATTTTAATTAGCTATGCACCTAACATGTGATCACGTCCCAAATGTGGCATCTTATCACGTTTACAGACATTTATAAAGATATAAGTTGGTGCACAGTTTGAAATCTGCAGACTCCAATATGCCAGGTGAACACCCCGTCTGAAGAAAATTAGTTGAAAGTACTCGCAGAACAAAATGGAAAAAAAAATAAAACAGATACCATCTATGGAATCTGCATCGAACAGTAATTCGACAGAAATATCTGATTGTTCATCTGAAAATTGAGATTACAAAGAACTAACTAAGCAAAAACATTCCGTGTTGTACAATAAAAGTTTGTTTCTGTTTTCTAGTTTGTTTAGAACTGAAAACAAATTAGTCAATATCTAAATGGAAGTGGAACTTAAGTGGTAGAAAATGAAATTGGGAGTATGTAGTGTCCATCCAAAATAAGAAAGACTTGGGGAGGCTAAGAGAAAAATAAAAGTGAGGAAGATCCTTGAGAGATTCCATGACCAAAAAATAAGGGAGTAGGGACAAAACGCATTCATTTATCTGGCCAAGAAGTTAAAAAAACCGGATCGTT
Organism: Euprymna scolopes; assembly: GCF_053919585.1. Classification (NCBI taxonomy): domain Eukaryota; kingdom Metazoa; phylum Mollusca; class Cephalopoda; order Sepiida; family Sepiolidae; genus Euprymna; species Euprymna scolopes. The sequence continues at coordinate 96,155,431 of NC_136484.1, forward strand.
GCCTAACAAGATCGAGAACCAGATATGCCATGTTCAGTCAGAGAACACCTACTCATACTCAATCCTCTTTCATATGCACAAGTGCGCAATTCGTAGCCACCTTTTCTTTTTTTTTTTTAAGTTTCTCGGTATGTAATATCTTTTATCACGTCTAATTTTAACTTTAAGCTAATGTTTGAAAAAAGAAATAAGATTCTGATTAGAAAAAAGACATCCCACCTCAAAAATGTCATGAGAAACACGATTCATCTATTCCTATTTCATGGTAGGCCAGCATTCTTAATCACATACTTTATGACAAATGATAGAGAATGCTTATTATTTTATAGTAGTCTGGTTTAAAACCGTTGGTCTATAAAACAATTTGTTTTGAATCGATTTCACTTTCATAACATGGCTCTGCTCAATTTTGATCTATTGCCCAATAAGAAACTGGAACTGGTCAAACTTTTGTTTCTGTTCAGGAAAGCTATGGCATTTTTGCCATTGGCACCAAAATCAACAGAGTCTAAACCATTTCTAGAATTGGACCTGTTAATGGCGGTATGTTGCTAGTCCCATGCAGCTCTTTGAGAAGGGGTTAGTTTATTACTAATAACCTGGGGCGCCTCTACTGGAGAATGCTGACGGGATTGCTCAAGCATTTCTATTGCAGACCAGAAGTCTCCTCTTTGCTGGCGCTAGTTTTTCAATCCCACTTTCCGACCCTGATGTATAATCTATCCTCTGTGGGAGATAGATAAATAAAAACAATCGGGAAAATGTTAACTGTGTTTAACCTGTTTGATTCTGGTCAGAAAGTCAAAATACTACCTTTGTATATAAAGAATTAACTATACCAAATTTTATTTTTGGTAAGCAAGAGTTGGTGTCTTTACTTGAAGTAATTTTTTTTTTCTTTTTTGTAAAACTTATTGTTGTGACATCATCAAACTCAGATCTGCCAAAGGAAAAGAAAAGAAAATTCATCGATATTCAATTTAAATATGACAGTCAAACATTCGGTTTAGTTTTTTTGTTTTCTTTCATTTCACGAAAGGCCAAATTTCTTCATTAAATTATGTAATGCTTTTTAACTTGACATAATCAGCAAATAACATGGCTTCACTTAATGCACAAAATGGATCATAGAATAGTCCACCATAGAAATACTAGCATCTTATTATAATTGACATTTAATTTTACAATGAACGTATAACAACGAAATGTCTCCTGAGATTCATTCTATGATTTCCTCCTCCTCTGCAAAACATTTGCAACAATTACTCGTCTAGCTGCAACAACTGTCAATAATATCCCTTCCCCTCTATCAGTGCCTAAAACTAAACGAAAATTCTATGAGCAAGGTTTCTTTCCTAGAACTGACCGTGAGAGGTTATGTTGGTGATGTTCTCGACGTATGACCAAACGAAGTAATCCAGCGAGGTCGGGGAGGAGGAGGAGGAGGAGGAGGAGGCCAGTGAGAGAAGGGTATAAAGTTGTAGCACTCCTTCTGAAGCCAAGCCTGGGTCTCTCTGGACTTGTGGGCCAGTGTTGAATCCTGCTGCTACACTCAGGATCTGCCAGCCACCACATAATTGCACCCGGGGATTACCACCCTCTTCAGCACATCCAGGTACACTTGACTTTCAAACTTGCTTCGAAGATGTGAAGTAGCATGATCTTTGGCCCTCATTTGAAACCACACCAAAGACCTTAACCGTGACTGCAAACTTTGTTTTCATCACCCTGGGCCTGTCCTTGTTATTTATGGCAATCCAGTGATACATTTTGAGGGTGCTGGCAATGGTCCTGTTGTCATAACTTGGATCAGTAAAAAGTGATACATCTCCGATCTCGCTCGTTGAACATTGTGTCACTTTCAGACATAATAGAAGGCTCAATCGCTCTTGGGATTTGTACACAACTGGCTAACTAGTAGATGGTTTGCATCAAAAAAGAAGACCGGTTTTCATCAAACGGAAATGGAATCCTGTCGTCTTTCCTGGGGTGACAATTTTATCATTCTACTCTGTATTGCAGTTTTGATATGACCAGTATATGACTCGTGTGTATTTCAAGGGCTTCCCTTAATTTTTCATCCATTTTCATTATGTATATCTGTTGTATAAATCTCTCCCATGTTATTTTCGAAGTTTTCCGTGATTGTTCCTAGTGCTCTCAATATTATTGGTGTTAGCTTGACTTTCTTCATCTTTCATTTCAGCTCTCTGACCATTGTCATATGTTTGCTTTATTACTGTATTTTTGATATTCACCCAGCAGGATTTTTTCATCTTGTTAACTGTTATGACATCCTGTCTTCTTGCTTGAGGAGGTGAGGTATTTGTTTGTATGCCCCTTTTTGTGATTTACATTTTCAAGTACTACCGCCGTTTTGTGCTTGTACTATTCGTCTGTGTGTTCTATATGCAGTTGTTTGCATTTTCCTCATTAATAATCATATTAGTCAGTATGGATTTTCACACTGGCCATCATCAAATAATGTTCTTTGGGAACTGTCTGTGATGTTCCCTGGAGTCTGAGTGACAACAAATCTCCCCAGATTTCCAGTACTCACCATCTCTTTCAATAACCTTTGCAAATTAGTTTATATTATCGCAATAGGCGTTTATTATTGACTTCTTGTTGGTCTTCAATAAGTTCCCTAAGGTCTTAGTACTCTTCATACTCATCCAATAGAGGTCTGGGTAGTGCTTTCTCTCCTCAGTCCTTCCATCTTTCTTGACTCTTCTCAATTATTTGGTGTAGTACCAATTTATGTCGGCAGTGCAATTTTTTTGGTGGAAAAGGTGGTGGTGGTGGTGGTGGTGGGTAATTTACAATTATACAGTTTCAGTTTTCATGATTCCATGAGATGTTTCTTTGTGTTTTACATCTGTAGCAGTTTCTATGTGTCCTGCTTGCGCCTATAGCTCATATGCACTCAAGGGTTTTCCTTAATATTTCAGCCCTTTTCTATTATTGTTATTCGGTTTATCATTTCAGCCATCCCTCTGATTCCAATCTCTCCCATTGTTTTTCAAAGTTATGATTTTCATTCTTATTTTTCTTATTATACTTATTTACATTCCCATAATTATTTCATTAATTAGTATTATCATTATTGTTTTATTAGTTCTATATTATTTTTTATTATTAATATCTTTGTTTTTTCCTATTATCATTATTTTTATCATTTATATTATCATCATCATGATTCTGCTTATTTTATTTATAATACTTATATTCTTTTGTTCATTAAGGGCATTATTATCGTTACTTTCTTATTTTTAATCATCTCTTCTCTATACATGATAAAATAGGCGCAATTTGGCAAACGCAAACGCTACATATAAATCCATTATGATCAGACTACTAGCCAAAATATTATGTAGGTTTTGCATATATTTGCAGTCGCATTCATTCGTTATGATAAAATCTTATATTAATTCCTATAAGCATCACAATCAAACTACGTCTTAATAAGCATAGGTAGCAAAACTGTTTCTCCTTAATTTTTTTCTACTCACACTCTCCCAATCGTAACCGGTAAGTTCTCTACATTGACGCAAATTTTACTACTTCACCGTCCGTATTTGTGTGACATTAGCTTTTCGTTCATCAGAAAAGTTTGTTAAATCCCATTGGCTGTACGCTTGCATTCCTCGGATTAGGGAATATTGGTTTCCGGTATTTTTCGAACGGTTGAAAACAAAACAAGATGGAGTCAACATCGATTATGAAATTACTGTTTTTGTTTATAAAATCTCTTACAGAATGCTTACCGAACAGGCTATTGATTATCTTCGTATTCTCTGGGTTTTTCGTCTTTTTCTTTTACACAAACTTATGGGATGGTTAAGGGACACGTTATTTTTTATCCTTCTTTTTCTTCGTATTCTTCGCCGTCTTTTTCGTCTTCATTTTCTTCGCCGTTCAATCATTCTTCGACGCCCGTACACAAACAGACTATTTTTTTCCGCGTGGCAAACTGGTGACTTATTTGTTTCTGTCATTTCTTTCTTATAGCTCTTTTTCTTCTCCTTATACGTAAAACTTGTAGGCACCTTCTTACGGAATGTTTATGGGAAACGTTATTGATTTAATAACGGGGTTTTCTTATGTGTAACTTTCGATTCGCCCGTTTATTTAATTCAAAACTCCTTCAATTTTTTTTTTAAGTACATACATGCATAACGTACTATCGGCAGGGTTTTCAGATTGCTTTTATATAATTACTACTAGCTGCAAATTTTGTTTTCAACAAAATCAAATTAAAAAAAAAAGATAATTTAAGGAATCGTTTTGGCATTGGAAAATAAATACAAATTTTTCCGATTCTGATACAGAATCCGATACCCCCAAAATTCCGATTATTCCGATTCCGATAAATCGTCCCACCACTAGTATCTACGTAATGTTCATGTCGCAAATGGTAAAATATCCAAAAATTACGGAAAACGATAAGGTAGAAAAATAATCAATGAAAAACAGTTTTTGATAAAGTTTAAATGAGAATAAAATTTATCCGACATTTTGAATTACGTTCATCACGTGATGTAAGCAACAGAACTTAATTTTTTTAGTAAACATAGTAAGTGATTTCGCAAATTTCTTTTTTCATTATTAATTATTTTTCTACCTTATGGTCTTTCCTAAGTTTGGGATATGTTACTATTAGCGCCATGACAATTAGGTACTATTCGTTTTACTTGAAATTCAACATTTCGATTCGTTCGTTCAAGATAGATGTACCAAATTTTTTCTAATGATAGCTTCTTTGATTAAACTACCTCAGTATATTACATTTTTTTAGATATCTTCTTTTCACCTTCATTAACGGAATGTAATTTGACGTATCAAGAAATAACTGAAAATAACTTTTATAATTGTTTTTCTAAGCGACCATATACTTTTACACATTGTTTTAAGCGACCATATACTTTTACAATTGTATATAATGTTAAGAGCCTGAATGCGATCCGGCATGTTTACATGCCGGATCGCATTCAGGCTCTTAACATTTTATGCATTCATGTATTTTGCAGAATACGGACTATGCTGAAATACTAACGTTATTATTTATTGACTCAGTTTTAACATGAGAGACACCTAACAATTAAGAAAACAATACCTATCATGTACAGTATAAGTACAGGATGTAAAATATGGCATGATCCATATTCTGCATACTTAGAAAACATGTTGCGATATAAGATCTACACCAACGCAGCAAATTCCACTTCAGTCATGGCCGCCATTCACCAACACTTGACGACTGTGATATAATGATGTTAAGGCAGCCAGTGCCCATAAGTAACCGCCTCAATACAGTAGTAACTGACAGTGCTTGCCAGGGTCGCCTCTGCCATCAACTAACAGTAACCACATAAAAAGATGACTGACCTCAGCAGATAACAGCCATAATCGCCATTACATGACAGTGTACGCCACTAGATAGCAGTGGTCGATATTGACCGCCGTGCATCACAGTGACAGTTATAAAGGCAATTAACCGCCCTAAAACAACACTAATCGCCAACTATGACAGCCAGTGGATTGGCTAGCTGCAACAATCAGTCAATGCAAGACAGTGGAATCCAGATGTTTTTATTTTGACCACTTCCGCAAATTTTACTACTTCACTTTTGTATGATCGACAGATACAGTAGCTTTTTCGTTCGTGAAATAATGAGGGCTTCCTCAGAAAAGTTTATTAAATCCCATTGGCTGTCCGCTTGCATTCCTCGTATTAAGGAATATTGGTTTCCGGTATTTTTCGAACAGTTGAAAACAAAACAAGATGGAGTCAACATCGGTTATCAGATTATTTACTTTTTTATTTTTAAAATCTCTTCTAGAATGCTGACCGAACAGGCTATTGGTTATCTTCGTATTCTCTGGCTTTCTCGTCTTTTTCTTTTATGCCAAACTTATACATAGTTTCTTACGGAATGGTTAAGGGGTCTGTTATTTTTATCCTTCTTTTTCTTTGTCTTTTTCTGCATCTTTTTCGTCTTCTTTTTAAAATAAGTGTTACCACAATTTTCTTGCACCGAAAATGACTACTACTAGCAACCTCCGCCATCTACCTGTGTTTTGTGTTCATTTTTTTTTTAAAGCTGTTTATCAATAGTCAGTAATTTATATGACTCGCATATGATAATGTACTAGATAAGGAAAGGTTATTTCGTTTTCAGAGCGGTGGGTCGTAGCTGTTCTAGATTTTGTCACATTTTCACAGGGCAACGGCAATACACGGGTGCTGCTCATTATTAATCATATATTGTCAATTATTATTTATTTTTTAAAATTTTATTAATATTTTTGCTAATTATTATTATTATTATTATTATTATTATTATTTATTTTGAATATTTTCTTTATTCTTGTACCATCATTATTAATGTATTTCTTTATTTCTTCCTATTCTTATTGATATTTTCTTTCTTGATATTATTATTATTACAATTGTGCTATTTTATTATCTTTTTATTCAGAATTTTATTCGTAAGTTTTTGGCAATTGTTAATGTATAGATTTTTCATTCAGATGAAATATCGTTGGCAATAAATTACTTTGACAGAAATGAACAAATAGTTGGATAAATAAACGTATTAATCGCATATAATGTGCTTGTAGATTTAGAGTTTCCAGCGGTGGACATTCGTTGGCCATTAAAAGCAGACAATAAACGTGAAATAGAAAAACAAGAAAACTCGTCATTTTCTTTATTGTGCCATCTTGGGTTTCTTTTATTCAACTTTTATATTTCTTATCAAAAATTGCAGCTGCACTTTGCTGAATCAGCCCGTTTCTACAAACAATAACATTAAGCTTCGTTTCTCTGACAACATATCAAACGCTTTCAGGTTATTTAACGCGGAATCCAATGATTTTGGAAGCAGTTTTTGTATTTCAAGTGCTTTATATCTTTGAATATTTATTCATGGTATTTGGCTTGGTTTGTTTTATTTTACGGCATATCAAACTATTTCAGGTTATTTCATGCTGAATCCAATAATTTTGGAAACAGCTATTTTGTTTCAAGTTTTGTTTTTTATATCTTCAAATTCATGGTGTTTGGTTTGGTTGCTTTATTTTATGGCATATCAATCCCTTTTGGGCCATTTAATGCTGAACCATGTAATTTTGGAAAAAGGGTTTATGCTTTAAGTTCTTTATATCTTCAAACATTTATTCATGGCGGTTAGTTTGATTATTTTATAAAAGGAAATTATTTTTGTCTTTGCAGAGCATGATTGAGTTTTGTAAAAGACAAAGGAAAAACAATAACACCAATGTTTGGTGCATTTTGGAACAGGAAGCCAGTATCTTCAAACAGCTTGGTCCGATAGCACCAGTTGCCCTAATAGGTAGGAAGTTTCCCTTTATTTACTCTGTCCCAAGTAAACCTGGAAGCAAGGTAAATAAGCGGCAACTTTACATTCCTCACAGCCCCCAAATGGGATCTCACCATTTGGTATCATTTGAGGTCATACCCAGAGCCAACATTATTTAAGAACATATGTTCTACATGAAATCAAAAAAGAAAAGGAAATAATTTTGTAGAGAGGAAATATTCACTAGACAGGAAATTTTTAGAAATTTATATAAAAAATTTATCATTATTGCATAAAATTTTCAAAACAAACCAGAAAAATTTAGAATAATGGCAAAATAAATTTAAAAGAGAATTTGTGGGTTTTATCTGCCGTAATATTTGAGAGAATTGTCTCAGTATACTAAACAGACTACCACTATTTATTCCACCTATTTAAAAATTCATAAACTATGACCGCGTTTCAGTAATTCTTTTTTAATCATTAAACATCAGTATTTTTACTTATATATTATATAATACTGATTGCCATAATATTATTATGTAGAAATATTTTAGTGACTGATTCCAAGATTTAGTTGCAGAATCAGCCTTGTACAAGATCTTCAAGCATTATCAACTAAATGTTGGCCAATAGTAGATTCTAAGACCAAATAAGAGGATTGGCCCAAAGAACCAGGTCTTCCCTGTCTGATTCTGGATAAGACATTCTGCTTGATCCGAATCTCTAAGTATGAAATAGTTCGTCCAATATGATAAGCATTATACTGGAAAATTATATTAGCAGGCAATATTTCTTTTTGTCCTGAATTCAAGTTAAATAATACAGATTTTTTATGATGTATGTACCTTTCAAGGAACAAAAATATCATATTTCAAAAATCACCAAAATTAATCAATAAATTTTTTTAACCAAGAAAATCAAATGTTATTAGGTGTTGTTTAATATTTTTTTTTTTTAATTACATTTTCACCCCAAACAAGGCACATTGCCACTTTGGTGTAGGGGGCTACTATCAAGGGAAACATCTACTGGGGTACTATGTAGGGATTAGGGCAGCGAGATGTTGGTTCACGTTGCACTTGAACTTATGCATGTCAGTACAGTTGGGGAAGCAGTGACCTGGAATGGAATTCCAAAGTCTAGCAGTTCTGGGGAAGAAACTACTGGAGTAGAAAGATCTTTTACATCTAGGGATCTCTACAGTGTGGGGGTGGGATTTTGCAGCTTGTCGGGTCTGTCGAGGGTGTTCACGTCGTGGGGGCACAAGTGCTTGCAGTTCTTCAGAGCATTCACCATTATAATACTTGTAGAACAGGTAGAGGGATGCAACGTTTCGACGATGGGACAGAGGCTGAAGTTTAGATGCCAGTTTAGGGCCTATCAGATTTGCGACTCTCTTTTGAACCCTGTCAAGGAGCGAGAGACTAGTAGCCGATGCACCGGCCCAAATATGACAGCAATACTCCATACATGGGCGAATAGTGGCCTTATAGCGGTACAGGATACTTTCGGGTGTTAGAAGTTTTCTAGCACGGTAGAGGGAGCCCACCTTCCTTGCAGCGGCCCTGGCGATGCCCTCGATGTAATTGTTCCAACTCATGTTTCCTGTGAATGTTAGGCCAAGGAGCTTGAGAGACGTACTCTCAGATAAAGAGTCGTTGGCCATTGCTATAGGTGGTAGAGAAGGTTTCTTGTAATTATTGAATGAAACCAGTTTTGTCTTGGTGGCATTGAACGTTACCATTCATTTTTGTCCCCATTCCACTACTGATTGGAGGTCATCCTCTAGTGTTTCTGCCATTACTTTAGATATATGTTCATTTGTTTTCCTGTCGTGCCTGCTATAGAGAGTGGTGTCATCAGCATATATACCCATCTCAGAGGCAATTTTGTCGGGGAGGTCATTTATGAATATCAGGAACAGCAGAGGTCCAAGGATAGATCCCTGGGGCACTCCCGCATTTATATCATATTGTTTAGATGTACGACCGTCGAGGACAACCTGGATTTTTCTCTTATCTAAGAAGGATTTAATTATGTTAAGTATTCTACCAGTGATACCGTAAGATGTAATCTTCCTGAGGAGACCCTCATGCCATACCCTGTCAAAAGCCTTAGATATATCTAGAGCTACCACTCTGCCCTCTCTCGCTTTGTCCAGTGAATGGTATATGCGTTCAGAGATTACAGTGAGGATGTCTGCCGTGGAACGGGCTTGTCTAAATCCATATTGATGGTCGGTCAGAAGTTTAGCATCTGTAAGGTGCTGGACTAGAGCATGGTTAATTAAGGTCTCAAATATTTTGGCAAAAAGTGGGAGGAGGCTAATAGGGCGATAATTTAATGGGTCAGTTGTTTCGCCAGAATTCTTGAATACTGGTACCACAGAAGCAGTTTCCCAACAGCTCGGAAAGCAAGATTCATTAAGGCATTTGTTGTAGAGTTTGGAGAGAACTGGAGCTACTTCGGCTGAGCACTTTTTTAATAGCACAGCTGGGATGAGGTCGGGTCCACATGCTTTGGGAGTGTCAAGGTTTTTTTATGATAGCATGCACCTGAACAGGGGTGATTATCAGATCGTCTAGCGTGGCGTCTGTCCGCATAGGAAATTGAGGTAGGGGGTGGTTTAGAGGGTCCAGTGTGGAGTTTAAGGCAAACCGACTGGCAAGCATGTTAGCCTTCTCGGTTGCTGAGCAAAGAACCTCGTGATTGTTGGTTAGTGGGGGAATGAAATAAATCCACTATATTAAAGGAGACAACTCAATTCTAACTACCAAGACAAAAATAGGGACCTGCCTTGTAATACTACGGATTAAACATGGCACCCATCTTGCACCTTGCTGAGTCTCGATGTTGATTCAATCATTCCTTAATATTTTTTCATGTCTATGTACATTTCCAGAAAGGGCGAATTTTTTCAGCATTACATTATAGACCATAAAACTTTTGCCTAATCCATGCCATTTCTCTCTTATTTGCGTTCTTTAATGTGTAATATATATAGTATAAGTTTTCAATGTTTCTATATTCAACAAAGGAAATTCGAAATATTGAATTTCAAGCAAAACAAATGGTATCTACTAGTGATGGGAGGATTTCAGTATTTTCCCGATTCCGACACAATTACCGATTCCTTACCAAATTCCTGATTCCGATACAATTACTGATTCCTTACCAAATTCCCGATTCCGATACAGTTACCGAATTTGATTTCAATTTTTTATAAATCTCCAAATATTTCCTATAAAATTGTTATTTTTTTTTCTGATTACTGTAAAAACACATGTTAGAATGTGCAGATATTTTCTTAAATGTGAAAATACATTTGTGGGGATAATCTGTAGATTTTACTTGGACTGATAGTTTGAAATAAATATTTAGTCTTATATAATTACTACCAGCTGCAGAAGATGTTGTTTTAAACAAAATCAAATTAAAAAAAAAAGAAAAGAAAATCAAAGGAATCGTTTTTGGCATTGGAAAATAAATATACATTTTTCCGATTCTGATACTGAGTCCGATACACCAAAAATTTCAGATTCCCTATTCCGATTCTGATTAATCGTCCCACCACTGGTACCTACATAATTTTCAAGTCGCAAATTGTAACATATCAAAAAATTAAAGAAAACAATAAGGTAGGAAAGTAATTATTAATGAAAAACAAAATTTATCTGACATTTTGAATTACGCTCATCACATGATGTAAGCAACAGAACTAAATCTTTTTTAGTAAACATTTTTGCTTCATTTCGCAAATTTCTTTTTTCATTATTAATTATTTTTCTACCTTATCGTTTTTTCCTAAGTTTTGGATATGTTACTATTTACGCCATGACAATTAGGTACAATTTGTTTTATTTGAAATTCAACATTTCGATTCGTTCGTTCAAGATAGATGTACCAAATTTTTCTTATGATAGCTTTTTTGATTAAACTACTTCAGTATATTACTTTTATTTAGATATTTTCACTTCTATATTATTCAGTTCATGAATTTTCGAATGAAATCACAGTAGAATAAATAGTAATGGTTCCTGTGACCCAACGTGTCATGGTCAACATCAGAATTTATTCTACTTTGATTTCATTAAATGACTTTCCACTATATTAATTTATTTCATTGTAATCAAATGCATCCAAACTTTAAATTGGGTGAAAAATCTGAAAAATATAATACATATATCCTTTTAACTGTTAAAATAAAATAAGATTATTTATTATAAAAAAATAAAATCCTTAAACAATAACTCTTTTCAGACTAAAGACAAAAGAACAAAAGTTTCAATACCCTCTGAAAAAATGCATCAAACGAAACTAATTTTTAAATTTGTTTCACTATCACAACACTTCCTATAGGTCTCACCATGCATCTCTCTGACATTAGCTCAATTAGCCAACATCTAAAAAAAAACAGGACTTCCAAATATGGACACATTTCAGTTGGTCCCCCCCCCAAAAAAAAACAAAAAAAAAACAATATACCAAAAGATTAAATTCTCAAAGCACTTACATTAAAACTAGGTATACCACAATTAATCATATTAATTATGGAACAAAAGAAATGCACATATCTAGCAAGGTAGACATATTAAACAACACCCTTTCGAATTTTGTACTCGAATTTTATGTAATCACGTTGCTATGCAACATCTAAATAGTACAATAGAATCGAAACCAAAACATTTACCGATGTAGCTATGTAGGTAAGAAAGATTTAATATTAAACGACTTGGAGAAATAAATTGAATTTAGGCATGCGCAGAAAGTAGTAAAAATATGTCGGCAAATTGAAATAAGTTGAAATAAACAGTCTGCATTTCAACTTGCCGACATATCTGTACATGTTTCTGAATTTTTGAGATGAGGATTGGTTATTCGTATTATTTTCATTCATCGGACTACTGTTCTCATCTTGAGTGTGATTTTCACAACGTTTCGGTCGATATAACCTCCGACCTTGTTCAGGTGTATCTCGTCGAACTCGGGAATGTTTCTGTCGAACTCGGGAATTTGGACGGAATTTCAAGCGGATATTCTCCCGAAGGTTGAAAGTTCAATCCTCAGTGTGGGCGACCGAAATTTAAATTTGCGAATTACTTAGAACCTCTATCCAGTCATGGCTGAAGGAACAAGAGCACGCTACCCCCTGTGAAATAAATGGTTCCGTTCGAAATTCTGTCCAAATTCCCGAGTTTGACAGAAACATTCTCGAGTTCGACAAGATACACCTGGAGAAGGTCGGAGGTTATATCAACCGAAACGTTGTGAAAATCACAATCAAGATGAGAACAGTAGTCCGATGAATCAAAATAATACGAATATCTGTACATGTTCTTCATCCGACCAAATAAAGATTTTACTCGTTATAAACCATTCTTGGTGTAAGATTACTATTTTATTTCAGTGTTATATGACTAATAGTTTAAGAGTTTATTGGTTAAATATTTACACAGACACATCTAATGTTTTATTTACATTTATTATTTATGTTTGTTAGAGCAAATCATTGGTTTTATAATTGTATTATTTAGCTAGTAAAGCTAGTATACATAAGAAATTCTCACTAATTTTCCAACACACCTCATATTTTATTTCTTCACTTTTTCAAAGTTGCTTCAAATCATCTATGCAGACCGGAAATAAGCTTGTAATGGGCCGCTTGTGACCTGTGGTTCGCATGTTTGACATGCTTACCATATATCATGACGAAATAACATATTACACTAGCCTCTCTCCACACACGAGATAATGCCTGGGAGAATGGTCTCAAATACATACTAAACTACACCTCACATAGAGAGAATTGTCTCATTACAATAGGACAAATACCACACCACCTACCCTGAATTGAGCATTAAAATATGGTACATTAGTACGTTAATAAAATAGCAGATTTTGGATTAAAACAGAAAGACACCATATCTTCATTAGAACAGATTTCATCACTGATATCAAAAGAAGAATGATACAGTTTTATTATATATATGTATCAGTTTTAGAGGAAGAAATGCGAAAGAAACGACATGGATGAATAACTGAAAGAGGAGAAGGAATTTAATAGCACCGTGCGAATCATATACTTAACAACATAAGAGCTTTAATTTTTCTGTTGCGCAAAGGAGACTTATTTATTTCTGTAAATGGGGCATAGAACGCCTCTGTAATATTCTCCCATTTCTTCTTATACAGAAAACATTTTATTCCTTTTCTTAAGAATACGGCAATTTTTTAAAAAAATATATCTTTATTTAAAGGAGAACCATAGTAGACAAGAATAAAGTAGGTCCAATAGATAAGTTTCCCTATACTTAAAAAAAATTGCTATTGCTTTTTTCCATGTTTAAAAGAAAAAAAAAAGAAGAAAGCAGAACTGAATCAAAGGTGAGTGGGGGTTGAGAGAAGAGCGGACAGATTTATGATCCTAGAAATTTGATTTTCTTTCCACAAATTGCTTTTTAGTATTTATTTCGTCTCCGATGGAACTTGTCAGATTTGTAATGTAGATTTGCAGGAATGAAGATTGCGCTTTTCTTCTTTGTGCTTAACTTATGTAATGAACATATATATATATATATATATATATATATATATATATATATATATATATATATATGTGTGTGTGTGTGTGTGTGTGTGTGTGTGTGTGTGTGTGTGTGTGTATAATACTTACATAGATAATTTCAATATATTTCACTACAAACAAAATAAAGATATAAAATGTAACCGGAAATAAATACATTCTGGTTTTATTAAAATACCGGAAGTCAGTCAATCGTTTCAAACTACATACGATACATCTTTTCATTGATTATAAAATCAAAATCATTTCGACTGCTAACAAATATTTCACCCAAAAACAAATAAAGAACATAATTATCATAAGCATTAATTATATATATATATATATATGAGCAGCATCTTTTTCTTTTATGCATGTTTCGTTGAACAAGCAGGAATAATTCTTGTTTGTTTCTCTTGCAATCCGTTTTTTTTTTTTGTATTTGCGAGCCAATGTTCGAACGCTCTATTTGCATGTAAAAAGAAATTCGCCATAGCGTGGGTTTTCCACTCCCATAAGTCGTCTTGAGGCCCGTGATGAATTTAAAAATTGCATTTAGTGAATTTACTGAAAAAATCGATTCAAATCGTTTAATAGCGCTTAAGCTAGGCACCGCCAAAACTGGGGGGGGAGTTACTTTTTGACGGACCGTCTTTTTAAAAATCTACCAAAAATCAGGTAATTATCCGATCAATACGAAATTTTCAGCGATTATTAAGAGAAGAATGAACTTTATAACAATGTACTTATTTTTCATAAACGATATATATATATTTAATTACAACCCCCCCTTGTTTTGAGGTGGTACAAATATGCTTAAAATAATCATCTGATACTGAACACAACATATTGTGTTGTTGTAAGGGACAGAAATATAGATTTAAAAAAAAAATTGTTTGCATAACCTTATTTTGACGTCTGAATATCAGAACTTCGATTGTTTAATTATCCCGCTTTTGAGTTTTGAAGTGTGAAATTCGGTGAATATGTTAAGTAAAATAATTAATTTAGGTTAAGCAAAACAAAAAAAATAAAATTTTTAATATTTATACGAAAAAAGCCATTTTAAAATCTTTGATAAATAAATTAACAATTTTTTTAGCGAGCCGAATAATGCATGACCATTATTAAACAGGGCACGCTTTGAAGAATCGATACAAAAAAAATCGATAAATATTGTGCCCTTTGTGTTAAAAATAACATAATTTTTTCGATCCCGTTTGAAAACGTTTGCCGCCTTTCGACTACGGTGGACCAAACGCGCTGAAATTATTTTTTTTATTCTGCTTTAAATTGCCCCTCCCCCATTTTGGGGAGCCCCCCACACACACATTAAAAACCAAACTCATACAAATGGTCACCCATCTGGTACTGGCCAGCCTCAGCGTTAATAATACATTGAAATTTTCGTTACTGAAAAATAAGTTTTTTTGGCCTGTTTAGTCTTCCATAGTTTGCTTTTTATCGAATACAAACGTAAATAGTGTCGATCTAAACTCTAGATCGACGCGAAGTAACTGGTTGCCTATATGAATAAGTGGAATTATTTAAAATCCAGGTACTTATATTATAATATTTTTGCATATTCTCATAGAAAATCACCCTAAATCTTAGTTAGACAACAAATAAATAAATCAATTATTTCAAAAACCTTTTTTAAAAAATATTTATGTACGTTTTTTGTGGAAGACAAAAAAATGTCAATTGTTAACTTTTGGGGAAAATTTAACATTTAAAATTTAATTAAAAATAGTAGAAAAAGTTTTACATTATTCTGTTTACTATATGATAAAATTCAGGGTTTTATCTTTCTGGAAAAAAAAATTACTCAGAAATAATGGATTTTAATAAATGTAATTTCGTTTAAAAAAAAAACAACAACTTGATTTTTCGGCCATTTTTGGCGGTGCCTAGCTTAAGCGTACCCTCACCTCCTTCATACTGAGCCTGATTAATGGTCAGTTTGTTTTTGCGAATGAGTAGAGTTTCTATGATATGAGACGGAATGGCGGTAATTTTTATTAATATATTTCTGAATTCATTTTTGGGGGCGGCACGTGCTACTAAATGGAGCTGTTAAGGGAAGGAAAGTGACATGTAAACTGACGAGAAATACTAGTCCTAATCATGCCGATATTTGAATTATTTTTGGAGACACATTCTCCTATAGGACATTTGAGAACATACACGGCGTTATTAGTTTTAAGCATATTATCGTTGGGCATCGTATTAATAATTCGTGATTCGTTTTGGATTTTTTTTTTCTTGTAATAAATGATAAACCACCATTTAGAGGGGTTTTTTTTCGATAGGAGAAATATGTTTATATACGATATTTTTATCATTTTCTTCGTGGATTTTATAATTAGGATGAATTATAAAATTCATCATAGGTCCCCCACCACCTTTGTTTCAGTTCTTGTTTTTATTGGTTATTATTAGTAGTTTATATTAGTTATTAGTAGTAGTTTTTTTAATTTGTTGATCGACGATATAATTTGGGAAGTTGTTATTAATAAGGATTTGTTTTATGTCGGACGGAGAGTGCCTTATAAAATCTTTTAATTCATCACACACCTGAAGATATGAAGGTGTCTGTTTGGAGCACAAGTAAACCATAATACTTAACGTTTGAATTTTAAATTTAAATGAAATCATTAATTACAAATAATTTTATAAAGTCAACAGTAGATTCTCTACAGTGTAATGTAAACTACAATGTATTGTAGACAAGGTACTTTAACCCATAAATTTTCAAAGATAGACACTTTTATCGGAGGATAAGCATTAATAAAGTACAGCAAAGTCTCGACCTTAAAAATTGACTTTTATCCTGAAAAATAGTGTGCATCATCCCTAGGTTGGAGACCATCACTATGTTAGGTTTGGTCATGATCGCTCCAGTGGTGTGGGCTGTAGTAAAGTATATATACATACGCTATGAAAAAATGGTGGGGAACCATCATCATGCCAGGTTTGATCATGATCGGTCCAGTGATATGGGCTGTAGAAGAGTTGTACACAAAGACACAACTACTTTAGAACATTAACCATTACAATGTTTATATAGGTACGATATCAATAAACGTTGTTTTATATGATGAACCCTCCTGTCGATTTTTACATATGAGCTCTGCTACAATCACTATACAGATGATCTGTTTCTAGTCTGAAGGCAGAACCAACCACACTTTTTTCAATGGCTGCCACAAGACAGAGCAGAGAGCAGACCTCAGGTTTTACATCAGAGTTTTCATTCCCCAGATGCATGTCTTAACGAGGACTGGGACGCATCTTTCCCAGTGAATTAAACGTGCCTCCTTATATCAACCTAGAAATTTCCACGTCTCAACGCAGTATATACAGCGCCTAGCCTTCCTAAATAGTCACCTATCTGGTACTGGCCAACCTCATTGTTGCTTAACTTCAGTGATTTGCCGAGAACTTTTGTGTCAACATGATTATGCCATATATATATATATATAAAATAAAATAAAAATTACAATTAAATTTACCAAAATGATCCAAGATGGTAAAATTAAAGTATATTATAAATATTAAAGAATTAATATTTATAAAGTTATCTCGGCCAGATGTAAAACCTCGATAAAACCAAATAGGAGATAGAGCTTATAATAATATTATTGGAATTTTCCCCCTTTTCCCTTGTACATATTTGTGAATTATTCCATGGATTTCGGCCTTTGGATTATTTTGGACCATCTTCCAAATACGGGATTTCCTTGGATTTTACTTGTGCAAATGGAAATTCAATTAACTTTCTTGAAGTTATATTTTTGGATTTTACAGTCTTTGGATTATTTATCTTTCTCCAGACTATCCATTCACGTGTAATCACCTTTTTCTTCACCATATTCTCTCTGCTTCACTTTTTTGTTATCAAGTAAGATCTTTGACTTACTTGTTGTTTCATCAAATACTTTTGCATGCAAAAACCGATCCCGCATTTTGCTAATTCCTACCCTCTGATGAGAAGGAAAGTATTTCTTCGAAACTCCGCGGATTAAGGACTATCCACTTATCAAGTGTTTCCTTTTTAGATTAAATATGTTTTTAACTCTTTTTCAAAGTGCTTTTTAGCATGTTTTATTAACTGTTTGCTCGTATATATATATATATATATATATATATATATATATATATACATACACTCCTGTAAATTCGTTTTTCTTGTGTGTATTGATATTCATATTAAAAACCCTCTATTCTATTTATTTAAAAAGAAAATGCAATTTTCTTATATATGGCTTGTGGAATTGCATTCACTAGCAAAAGATCTAGCTAATTTGCATATTCTTTTAAACATTCACTTTAATTACTTCCCTATTAGTTTTTTCTGTTTTTTTTTAAATAGTTTTTCCTGTTTTCTTATAGGTTTTCTTTAGTTAACTATAACGTGTAATTATATTCATGCAGATATTCTCTATGATTTATACTTGCATAATATTTGCATAAATAGTTTACAGGACACACAATATTATTTCCATATATATTTATGTATACGTATATATTTTTGTTTAATCTATCTATATATGTATAAAAGTGAACGTGCCTGTGTATCTGTCTCTGTACATTTCCCTACACAATAACTCTGTCAATTTTTAGTCTACAGACTCGAAATTTAACATACAGCATACTGAGATTTGAGAAATTTGGTTTTTAGCCAGAAATTTGGTGTTAAGGGGTCAAAGTTCAACGATTTGACCTTTGAGAACTCAACCGAACTCCTCCGACAATTTTAGGTCTAAACACTTGAAATTTTAGATATAGGTTCCTTGGACAGGGATTTAACTTAATAATTTAATATGAGCCCAAAACAATAAATTTTAAGGGGTCATAATAGGGGTCAAAGTTTAAAAAATTGACGTTTTTTTTTTTTTTTACTCAACATGCACCTCCAAACACCCGGGCAACGCCCGGCTAAACTAAAATGCTAGTATATCTATAAAAGTGAACGTGTCTGTGTATCTGTGTGCCTGTCTGTGTATTTACATTTCCCTACGCAATAACTGTGTCAATTTTAAGTCTACAGACTCGAAATTTGATATACAGGGTACTGAGATTTGGGAAAATCTATGTGGATCGATTTTCGGCCAAAAATTTGACTATTAAGAGGTCAAAATTCAACGATTTGATCTTTAAGAACTCTACCAAACTCCTCCGCCAATTTTGGGTATAAACAATTGAAATTTTAGTTATAGCTTCCTTGGACATGGATCTAACTTAATAACTTGATTTGAGCCTAAAACAATAAATGCTAAGGGGTTATAATAGGGGTCAAAGTTTTTAAAAAATTTGACCTCTGCGGTCTCTACTAAATTACTAAGACGATTTCTGGTCTAAACATTTGAAATTTTACATAAAGGGTATTCAGAGATGGGGCAAGCTTTTTAATCGGTTTGGGTCGAAAATTTGAGCTACCAATGTATAAATATATGTATGTTTGCATGTCTGCCTAAAACTTTCGACAGAGGTGCCGGATTTTCACAATATCAGTATCGTTTTGAAGGTCGATCCTTCAGACGACAAATACCGAAAAATTGTCTAAAAACATTAATTTCTTGTCCTTCAACTGAGCACTTTTCTACAGGGAGCGGTCGCTTTTTTCGCCGATATTTTCGAAAGTCATCCCCTTCTTTTCGATTTAATTTAATTTAAACCTACGTCACTTCCGGTTTGACAGTGGTCGTAACAGCAAAGACGTCACGTTTTTTCACCATTGTTTTCCGCCTTCGTGGTACGGGTTCGAGCCTGCCTTCCTACCACCACTTTTTTTTGTTTTTTTTTTGCTCAACATGCACCTCCAAACACCCGGGAAACGCCCGGCTGAAATACTAGTGTATATATATATATATATATATATATATATATATAAAGCTCTGTGTGTGTGTGGGGGGTTTCTGGTCACGAATAGGCTCCTATATGGTTTATTATTTTAACAAACTGATTACATATAATGATAGAAAATGTATCAAGACACAGGAATGGGTATGTTTGATCTGGCAGAACGGTGGTTCATTAAAATTGTGGGGTCTGCGTTCGTGCCTGGTCCACAAAGTATGGAAATAAAAAATTTAAACAAAACGTTTACAAGTGTTTTTGATATAAATGTACATAAGAATACTTTGGTAAGTATGTTTTAACTTAAAGAGATGGTATAATAAAATTGTGGGGTCTGCGTTCGCGCCTGGCCCCCATAGAATGGAAATAGGCACAAACTTTAATAAAGACTTTTCATATCTATCTGCGTAAGTATACTTTGAAAATTATGTTTCAGTTTGAAGAAATATGGTATAAAAAAATTATAGGGTGTTCGTTCGCACCTGACCTCCATAGAATGGAAATATGTCACAAAGTTTAAGAAGGTTTTTTAATATAGATCCACAGAATATTGTGATAAGTGTTTCTGTGTGAACAGTTATGGTATAATAAATTATGGGGTTTATCTATTTTATTGTTACTTCCATCATATTTTGCTTTGGTTTTGATACCCCCAAATTCAACCCAATTTTACAACCTTTCCTTTTCATAACCTATCATACTTTAATATACTTTTCATAACCTATCATATTTTAATAAATCAGAGTTTCTGTAGGCTGTTTTTGAACCTAGTCAGCGACGGGTCCTTTGCTAGTATATATATTTATAAACCAACTTTTTCTTTGTGTGTCCCGCCATTACAGTTACACAGTTAATCTAAAGGTCATATATTTCTGTTATGTATTTCTTTTCCTAATACGATAACCTGTGATGTAATTATCGTACTAGTCTGTTACTTCTAATGCTTACTCTAGCTTCGTGTAGACAGTTTCTGTTTTTAACATTCATTTTTAAGCTTCAATCTTGTT
>NC_136484.1:96191189-96192799 GCF_053919585.1 Euprymna scolopes
ATATATAGGTATATATATATATATATATATATATATATATATATATATATATATATAGGTATATATATATATATATATATAGGTATATATATATATATATATAGGTATATATATATATATATATATAGGTATATATATATATATATATATATAGGTATATATATATATATATATATATATATATAGGTATATATATATATATATATATAGGTATATATATATATATATATATATATATAGGTATATATATATATATATAGGTATATATATATATATATATGGGTATATATATATATATAGGTATATATATATATATATATATATAGGTATATATATATATATATGGGTATATATATATATATATAGGTATATATATATATATATATAGGTATATATATATATATATGGGTATATATATATATATATATAGTATATATATATATATATATATATATAGGTATATATATATATATATATATAGTATATATATATATATATATATAGGTATATATATATATATATATATAGGTATATATATATATATATATATAGGTATATATATATATATATATATAGGTATATATATATATATATATATAGGTATATATATATATATATAGGTATATATATATATATATAGGTATATATATATATATATATATATATAGGTATATATATATATCATATATATATATATATACATATATATATATATATATATTGGTATATATATATATATACCCATATATATATATGTACCCATATATATATATATTATACCAATACATATATATATATATACCCATATATATATATTTATACCCATATATATATATTTATACCCATATATATATATATTATACCCATATATATATATATACCCATATATATATTATATACCCATATATATATATATACCCATATATATATATATATATACCATATATATATTAATATATACCCATATATATATATACCCATATATATATATACCCATATATATATATATACCCATATATATATATATATCCATATATATATATATATAATATATACCCATATATATATATATACCCATATATATATATATACCCATATATATATATACCCATATATATATATATATATATATATACCCATATATATATGTATACCCATATATATATATATATACCCATATATATATATACCCTATATATATATATATATATATACCCATATATATATGTATACCCATATATATATATACCCATATATATATATACCCATATATATATATACCCATATATATATACCCATATATATATATATATACATATATACCCATATATATATATATATACATATATACCCATATATATATATATATATATATATACATATATATACATATATACCCATATATATATATATATACATATCTACCCATATATATATATATATACATATCTACCCATATATATATATATATATATATATATATAATACCCATATATATATATATACCCATATATATATATATATACCCATATATATATATACATATTTATATATATATACCCCTATATATATATATACCCATATATATATGCATACATACATATATATAT
>NC_136484.1:96200399-96232899 GCF_053919585.1 Euprymna scolopes
GAAAATCTTCTTTTTTTTTTTTTTTGAATAGAACAAATCTCTGAAGCAATGTTTCCAATCCCGTGTGCCTCTTTAGGGGGAACTAGTTTTCCCCACTTTTAAAGCATTCAAAGCAGTCTAACTATTATTATTTTTTTTAAATTCTTTTCTTTTTTAATAATAAAGTTCATAAAGTTCCGTTTTATGATAACGCCTTTCTGGGTCATTTCTCAAAAAAAAAAAAAAGGTCAATGTGCGTTACTTGTCCAACCTGCAAAGGGTGTTTATTCCAAAAGCTATTCTCAACATAGGGAGGTTGTAAAATAAGAAAATGCCTTTTAGAATTACCATACCCAACCTCCCCAAGTTAAGAACGGTTTTCGGAATAAACACCCTTTGCAGGTTAGGCAAGCAGTGCACATTCCCGCCCCCCCCAAAAAAAAGCAAAAGAAATCATTTTTTTAAGTTTTCTCAGACATTTTTTAAGTTATCATATTATCGACTACTGCTAGTTTTTAGGGTTTTTTTTTTTTGTTAATTAAACTGGAGTAAAAAGGTTCAACTAAATCTTCAATAAACCCAAGTGACTTTTTTCTCTTACTTTTTTTTTTACCACAAACTATATTCTAAAACTTTGAAACGAAAATTCATAACAAAATTTGAAATATCTCGTAACACATAAATAGTTGGATTTCTATTTATTTTGTTTATTTTCTGGCTTTAGAGAGAATATTTAAAAAGAAAATAAAATAGTTTATTTTTTGCAAAGGGCAAATAAATTGGTAGGTTACATTTTTTTTTCTAATGAGTTTTTTGGCCGAGATGCGTTATTCTTATAACATATTTGGAAATTTATCCTTTAAATTTAAATGACAAATTTGATTTTTTTTCTTATTATTGACAGGGGATACATATATGTGAATTATATTTTTAAGTATCTTTTGATGCTATAGTGTAATTGGTTCCTGTAGAATATATTAATGGGGGGGAAGGTTTATTTGGTTGATTATCATTCCATAAATTTTTAAGTGTTGATTGTATTTGTTTGTCGGTTATGAAATTAGGGAATTAATTGTTAATTAAGGCCTGTTTTATGTTTTTTTAGTTCACTAAGAAATATTGTCTTATTTGAAAAAATAAATTAGGCGGCATGTATTAAATTTTTTATAATTACAATTTTGTACCAATATGCGCATTGGCGTTTGAAGTTTAATATACAAGAATTACTGGCGGCAGGTTTTTTTTTATATACTGGGATGATGAATTCATCTTTATTGGAGTCAATGAGTACATCGAGAAACAGGATTTTATTGTTAACGTTGAATTCATAGGTGTGAGAGAGTTCTGAGTTAGTTTGGAATGTGTTTTTTAATTCTTCTATTTCATTAATGTTGTTTGTAAGGATGAAGATGTCGTTGACGTGACTAATATAGATGGATGCTTTTTTTTGTTGGATTGAATTTTGTTTTTCAAGGTTGGGCACATAGAAATTGCTAAATGTTAGTCTAATTACGGACCCCATGGAGACACCATCGATTTGTGTGTAGATGTAGCTTGGATGGTCATGGAATGGGACATTGGTTATGCAAATAATAAAGCTTCAAGGATGCCATATCTGGGCAGGAGCTGCTAAAAATACCTATCCTGCCTTGACAGAGTACAAAATAGACTTCATGGCTTAGTGGGGGACGCTCTTTTCTCTTCCCTGCAACCTCTCTCCCACAGAAGAGACGTTGCAAGCCTATCTTTGTTTTATCGTTATTCACATGGAAGGTGCTCGTCTGAACTCCAATCTCTGGTCCCCCCCCTCGCCAATCTTTTACAAAAAACACCCGTCTAGCTGAATCCACTGTCAAAAACTTTCCCCACTATTTATCTATATCTAAATCAAAACGTAGATTCCATGAACAAAGCTTCTTTCTTAGAACTGTACGCCTGTGGAACTGTTCCATCTGCTTGCTTACAACGTGGTTGTCTTCAGGTCCAACGTAAACAAATTCCTGATGAACCGCCCCCTTAAGTAAACACTCTAAAATATCCACACTAACGTACTGTACTTACAATAACCCTTATCCCTGAGTGGCTTCCGAGTCTTGATAAGTGGTGACCAGAAATTCAACAATTTCGAACTCGCACAAAAAAATTAAACGCCCTATACAATGGCTTTCCTGAAAAAAAACCAAAACTGCATTAATCTCTCTAATCAAGAACTGAACAGCAAAAAGAATTTCTTAAACTCGGACCTAATTTCCGCCTTTTTAGTACATAAAACCACCAAAATAAGCTGAAATAGAACTTTTATATGAAAACATAGTTACTTTATAGAATGAACATAAAAAAATCACCACTCACTCAGGAATAAACACCTATGAAAAACAGATTCCACAAACCTAATACAATCTTAACCAATAATCTAAAATAACAAAAAAACAACAAAAAAAAAACGCTGCAAACGAACTCTGAAACCACCTAAACTTGATAGTTAGAAAAGGTGATAATACTAATGTAGATGTAGTGTTTAATAAATCAGACTATTTAAAAAAAATTACAAACCACTTTAGACGATCATAAAAAATTTAAAAAGGTAAAAAAAAAAACTATCAATGAACTAAAAAATCAAGTCAAACTTATTACAGTGAACAACGCTGTAAAAGTCAATAAAAAACTACCATAAATAGTTGGTGACTACAAACCCAGATATCTATAGGACAATGCAAAAACCTAACTCTCTGCTCTGTCCCATAATTTTACAGGTAAAAACTCCAAAATATAAACTAACCAAAATAATACACAAACTTATTACTCGATATTAACTAATGTAATGTAAAGTCTACTGAAGGACTTATACAGATCCTAGTTTGTTCACCAATGTCCCCATACAAAAAACAATTGACATTATTATTGAAAACATATACACATATAATAATCCATCTCTCCCTCCACTCAAAATTAATTTCACATTCCTAAAAAAATTGTTATTTCTTTGCACAACCAAAGTCCCATTCCACGACCATCTGACCAACATCTACACACAAATCGATGCTGTCTCCATGGGGTCGTACTTGGACCAACTTTTAACAATTTCTATATTTCCAACCTTGAAAACAAAAAATTCAATACAACAAAAAAAGCCATCCATCTTTGTTAGATACGTCAACATCTTCATTCTTATAAACAGCATTAATGAAATAGAAGAATTAAAAACACATTCCAAACTAACTCAGTACTCTATTTCGCCTATGAATTCAACGTTAACAATAGAAGCCCGTTTCTCGATGTACTCATTGACTTCAACAATCGGTAACGGTATGTTCCGAGCCCATCCCACATTCTCTTAACATTTTTTTTGTGGTCATGTCCTGCACCTCAATTTGTTCTGTTTAACGTTGTCCTATTAACTTGTCCGGCATATTTAGATTAATTACTTTGTAGTGCTCCATGATTTAAAGGTAATAACTAAAAACGTTTATTTTTTCTTTTCCTCCAATTTATCAAAAGCCGTCTGCTCAGTTTCTTATAGATTAATTACGTTTGTTGTCGCATTCTGATTGGCTGATAAATTTGGCAAGCTCTTGGTATATTCCAATGACTTTCATAAGTTTCCGGTTCAATGCTACCAGACATTTACAAAATCCAGTTCGCAATATGCATTAGTACCTAAATCTTCTCAGATTTCCAGTATAAATTTGCATAATCGCAACAGCCGTTTTCCACTGACTGAACTGGTAACGAACATTGGTTATCACCAGAATTCTGGTGGCACAAAGGCTCCTCAAGGCTCCCGTCTTCTTTGCACTCATTTAGTGGAGGTCTGATTAGTGCTTTCTTTTTTCATTTTTTTCATCTTCTTCGACCGTCCAAGACTATTTGGTTTAGTGTCAATTGTTTTTTTTTTGAGAGGGGGGGTAGTTAATTTACAATTTTTTTGGTTTCAGTTATGTTTTCGTTTCCTGGGGTTCGATTATATTTTTGTTTCCTCCAATAAGTAACGGTATGTTCTGAACCCTCCCCCATATTCTCTTAAGATATTTTTTGCTGCCATGTCCTGCACATCATTTCAGATGCTATCAGTTTGTTCTGTTTCCACACGGCCAGTTCACGTTTGTAGCTTATATGAGTTAGTTTCCACATTTAAGTATTTTCCTTAAAATTTCAACTGTTTTCATAATAATCGCAACAGCCGTCTGTTGTATTCCTTCTTTTATTCAGTCTTACCTTTGATTCAAATTCTAGTCTTGTATCCATATTCTTTGGGACTGTTCCGAATTCTCCTACACACTATGAGTTTTCACACAAGTTATTGTCACTGATTGCTGAAGTGGTGTTCTCTGGAGTGAGTGAGAATAAGTCTCCACAGGTTTCCTGCAACCTCCGCCTCTTTCAACAACTGTTGCAAATCAGTTTGTTTTATTGACACAGCCGATGGCAATCGCCATTGGCTTTCTATGGAATTTTAGTGGCAATGTAATAAATAAGAATTCAGCATCAATTAAAATATAATATTTAGGCATGCTAGTTTATAAATAATTCCTTCCTCGGTTTTTTCATCCTCTTCGACCCTCCAAGACTATTTGGTTTGGTGTCAATTCTTTTTTTTCTTTGGGGGGGGAGGGTTAGGGAGGTGAGGGGGGAGTAGTTAATTTTTAATTTTTTTGGTTTCAGTTCACTATTAATATATAATAAAGCGAGATAGAAATAGAGTATCTTTCCCCACAGAAGAAACGTCGCAAACCTGCCTCTGCTCTATTGTTGTATAGTTATCATAAAAGGGCACCGTTGTATGATCATCTAGTGTTCTGTCTATTTGCGATATATTCATATCTAATTATTCATATACTTTTGTGTGTGTGTGGTACATGTATTTTGGACATACCTTCTTCATGCGTCGTTGATCTTGTCCACCTGGAATTCATCTTGTTCTTGAAGGGGAGACTGGAAACCTGTTTTGGACGAATATTCATTCACTCCAAGACGATGATTGGTTTTATATAGTTTTTATTCACCTTCCATGTGTCGATCGCAGAAGAATGGAAAGTGAATATCTTTGCTTGCTTGGTTCTTATTCAAAGTCTTATTTTCACACACATCAGCCCCACCCCCAGTGAAGGGGGTGGGACGACCTGTTAAACTGTCTGTTCTTCTCTACGTCCAAACCCAAACTCACTCCCGCTAACCTGATCACGTGACTCACACGCAGATCCGATCAGCTGACCCTCCTTTCCGGTAAAACGTGTCTACAATATAATTTAACATATTTCTTTCTTATGTTCGACCTATTTCCTAACACTATCAATATTATCATTGCAGTTCTCATCTCAACTCCAATCTATGGTCCCCTCTTGCCAAAGTTTCACAAAAACCTCGTGTGAAATTTCATAAAAATCGGCCCAGCTGTTTTCATATTCACTTTATCTCACACAGCTTTAAAAAAAAAAATGTAAAATTAAGTGAATACGAACAGAAATAGACGCTTTTGCTATTCATTGCTATTCTGAATTCGACGTGATATCATTCAATTCGTAACATGATATACAAGGTTGTTCCAAATGTACAACCTGTTTTTGAATTAAAAAAAAAAAATTTTTTTAAACCTTTTTACATTAGTTGAAGAGCTATAGAAACGAGACGGAACTGGTATCATTAAAACGAACCACCTTTATGCTCCAACATTCCTAATGCATAATTGCCAGGAATTCAATGATGCATTTTTGCTTCTGACACACGGGTTGCTTTATTAGTCTCACACCGTCAATATCTACAACAGAGAGATGAAACCTTTAGGTTATTAATGCATAACAATGCAATATGCAATCCCTTCTGGATGGATATTCGGGAAAAATAAACAGATACTACTTTTGGGACACCCCTTGTACAATCTTAAAAATTTATATAAGAACAATTATTAAAAAAAAAAAGTAATCAAAGAAAATCATACCTCTTTGCCATTTTCAGTTAAACTTCTAGTTTCTTCTTCACTGTGGAATTTTAAGTTTTCCAAAAGAAAGACACTACCAGGAATTGGATTGGCACACATTTTCTCTGCTTTATGTCCAACACCCTCTGGGAGAAATATTATTGGCCTGCAAAACAAGCAAAAGTTATTGCATTTTAATGCATATCCTTATATATAAACTAAAGTGAATGTTCCCTTAAACTTTTACTGATATATATATATATATATATATATATATATATATATATATATATATACTGCTTATCTTATATATCTATAATATAAAGCTGGATGTGTGTGTGTGTGTCTGGTCACGAATAGGCTCCTATATGGTGGACTATTTTAAAAAACTGATTACATGTAATGATAGAAGATGTATCAAGAGACAGGAATGGGTATGTTTGATCTGGCAAAACGGTGATTCATTAAAATTGTGGGGTCTGCGTTCGCGCCTGGTCCACAAAATATGGAAATAAAAAAATTTAAAATTAAAAAAAAAAAAAAAAAACGTTTACAAGTGTTTTTGATATAGATGTACATAAGAATACTTTGATAAGTATGTTTTAACTTAAATAGGGATGGTATAATAAAATTGTCGGGGTCTGCATTTGTGCCTGGCCTCCATAGAATGGAAATAGGCACAAACTTTAATAAAGACTTTTCATATCTATCTGCGTAAGTATACTTTGATAATTATGTTTCAGTTTGAAGAAATATGGTATAATAAAATTATAGGGTGTTGGTTCGCACCTGACCTCCATAGAATGGAAATATGTCACAGAGTTTAACAAGGTTTTTTTAATATAGACCCACAGAATATTGTGATAAGTGTTTCAGTGTGAATAGGTATGGTATAATAAATTATGGGGTTTGTCTATTTTATTTTTACTTTTATCATATTTTGCTTTGGTTTTGATACCCCAAAATTCACCCCAAATTTACAACCCTTCCTTTTCATAACCTATCATACTTTCATAAATCAGAGTCCATTTTCTGTAGGCTGTTTTTGAACCCAGTCAACGATGGGTACTTTTACTAGTATATATATATATATATATATATACATACACACACATATATTAGTGAGATATATATATATATATATATATATTAGTGATGGAACAATTAATCGGAATCATAAATCAGAAAAAAAAAAAAAAAACCCAAAAAGTTTTGATTTTTTTTTTCTCAGAAATAATTGTGCATATTTTCCGACGCCAAAACGATTCTTTGTGATTTTCTTTTTTCAGAAATAATTGTGCATATTTTCCGATGCCAAAACGATTCTTTTAATTATCTTTTATTTGATTTTGTTTTTAGAAAACTCTGCCACTGCTGATAGTAATAAAATAAATATGTATTGATTAAACTTCCAGTAAAACCAAAATCTATAGATCTCCTCCTCACAATTGTGTCTTTACGTTTGAGAAAATATATGCACATTTAACATGTATTTTTACAGTAATCGGGGCAAAATACTCATGCCTGAGGAAATATTTAGAGATTTATTAAGAATTGGAAATTGTATCGGAATTGGAATCGTCCCATCACTAATATATATACACACAATTGGAATTGGAATCGTCCCATCACTGATATATATACACACACACAAATCTGTTACATCAGCCACTTAGACCAGAAGTTTTTCTTTTCCATTTTTCCAGCTCAACAGTTTCTACTAACATAGTATAGCTTTTTGGTGCATAAAAATTACTTGTATTTATAACTAGCAGAAAGACTCCAAGTTGCCAGGGAGTGAACGATAATCAACTAATGTTTCACACTCCCATCGCCCATTTTTTTAATCAAATCCATTGATTGCCTTCTCTAGTTAGGGACTCACCTTTGTGCACTGAGGAAGCTTCATGTGCCTCCTCGCAGTGACTTAATCCACAATTTATTGTAATCTACACTGTAATGTAGACTACAATGTATTGTGGATTAAGTCAAATTAAAATTTAAAGTGTAATGGTCAAGTATCGTGCTTCAATCGTGCTCTGAACAGAAACATTCATTTCAAACGCGCCTCTGTCATATCAAAGAACTTACTCTTGATTTTATATGACTAGCCTTGTGGGGTAATAAAACTTCTCAAATGCACTTGTAATGTTAAAGGTGTAAACTCTGGTCAAAATCGCTTGTTCCATCGGATTATTTCGATTATCAATATTTATCAGAGATATTCCAATACAAAACCTATCTAAGAACACTGTCAAGCACATTTACTTTATTTGTTTTTGTTTTTTGTAAGAAATTTAAAGTTACGTTTAATACCTACGGCATTCCTGTTTATAATAAATAAGAACTCTGCATTAATTAAAATACAATATTTAAGCATATTTTATATCCGGGTAACACCAGTCGGCCTGCTAGTTGGGGGACTAGATATTTAATATATAATATAATATAGAGGTGAAATAAAAGTTCACTATTAATATAGCAAAGAGAGACAAAGAGCCTCTTTCCCAACAGAAGAGACATCGCAAGCCTCTGCTCTATCAATATTTTCATGGCAGTTCTCATCTGAACTCCAATCTATGGTCCTCTTTTGCATAACTTTCATAAAAACCTTCCTGTGAAATTTCATAAAAATCTCCCCAGCTGTTTTCGCGTCCATAGGGAATGAACCCACAAAGTTCCTTTTATATAATAGTAGAGGTTATATTATTTTGTGATAGTGTTTTGCTACAAATCAACATTTTTTTGCATAAGAATCAATAAATAATTTTGATATATCATTTAACTTCCGGTAAGACATTAAATATATGTAAGAAAAACTATTAAAAAGCAGTTATCACAATCATGTATGTTTAACGTTTGTTTCTTACATACTGGCATGTGGTGGGCAGCTTTAGAAATTGACTTTTAAACTTATTTAACTTGATCAGTCATTCCTTTCTCAAATCTGTCCTTATTACTTTCATGTTTCCCTTGATCTTTGTCAACTCAGAATGTCACCTCAACTGTTTTCTTTCTACGAATGCAAACACTTTGGGTTTTACTATTTAGGTACGAAAAAGGCATGACGACTGCTCCTGCTGATTCATGTGATATTTAGGCACGTCGTTCGAGCAAGCTGGGATTTTTATGTTAAGAATAAGACTTAACAAACGATTTTAATTTAGACGGATTAACAAGCTGGGTTTTTTTTTCTTCTTCTGCTTAAAATGTTTGAGAATAATAAACAAGTTTCTTTTTTTTTTGTTTTTAATTTTAGATTTTAGGAGGAATATTTAAAAAATATGAATCAAATATAAAAAGAACAAAAGTTTTTTTTTAAGTTAAAAAAATGTTTGGTAAGGATTCACTACTAACATAAACAAACACGCACTTACTATAAACAAAAACGATTTACGATTTTAAAAAGTAAATTATTTTATGTTTGACATTTTTTAAATGTATCAAGTCTAAAAAAAAAGTTGTTTATTTTACAAAGATTTTTAGTGAATCAAAAACAATATGGCAGTTCTTCTAAATTAAAACTGGTTGATTCTTGTTATTTTTTTCACATAAGCATTCGAGTTTGCTTGAATGGCGTGTCTAATTATCACATGAAATCATAAAGAATCAACAAATGCCATTTGCCATGCATTAATTTGCTGTATATAAATAGTAAAACCTCAAACATTCTCATTGGGACAAACCAACGCAGTCTGCACACATTTTATACTGTCAGGACGAAATCTTAAGGTCATTAGATCTACGTCTGTCTAAGATTAGCATGACATTTAAAATATAACACACACACACACATATATTATATATATATATATATATATATATATATATATATATATATATATATATGTCACCACCAATTCTCAATGCACTTTTGCCAGGAATTCAATGATGCCTATCTGCTTCTGACACACGCCCATGACAGGAGTTGCTTTATTACAGTCTCACACCGTCAATATCCACAACAAAGAAATGAAACCTTCAGTTTATCAATGCATAACAATGCAATTTGCAATCTCTCTTCATCCATTTGAGCGAAATAAACAAGAAATGAGAGATAACCTTAACTCTATCTCAACAAATATTTGTTGACATTGGACGCGAAAGTGATCATGTTGCAGTCTGTAAGGACTCTGCAGTAATATGTTGTCCACAGATGGGAGGTTTTTGAAAAGAAATTTTGGTCATGTAAATTCTGTCTGTACACAAAGGAAGAAAGCTAAGTTTTTTTGCAGTAGCAATAGATACATAACCTTGAGTATCTCATTATCAGACTGTGTGCACATGCCTGGTAGAGTGTGCATTTATACTAATCACAAGAACGTACCTATCACAACTGCAAAGAACTTTCCTTTCTTCCTCTGAAAGCTTAATATTAAATAAAATTTCCATGAGCAGAGTTTCTTTCCAAGAACTTTACGAACTTGTCATAAACCGATCTCTTAAGTAATCAATATTCTCATAATATTCTTTAGCATTTAAAATTATAGTCCATCCATCTCTATCCTCGAGTGGCTTTTTATCATAAGTGGTGACTCATTAGTTTTAAAAAATGGTAGGATTGTAATTGCATTATGTTGTTTCAAACATTATGTGTTTTTTAACGGATTTTCAAATTTCTTATACCAATGCCTCTACTATAGTAAAATTGATTTCGATATTTATACAGTGCATCTCACTATGGCTATCGGATATTAAAAAAATAGTTTCTTCAACAAGACTGGAAGATATCAGCGATCTTCGGCAACACTCTTAAATCTCGACAATGAAAATGATTGTCTGTATAACCTTGAGGAAGGCTCATCGTGCCGAAAATTTGTATCAAAAAATATTTATAAATCAATAATTCATTTAGAAAAAAACCGCATCATTGTTATATGGCTTCTTAACGGATGTTCAATCTAAACTAAGGCAATTTTAATCTTTGTTCCCAATCCAGAGTGCCCACTTTTTGGCGAGATTAACATTTTCCAGCTTAAAAAACCGCCATTGTGTCTAAACATGTCCTTGTGAGGAGGAAATCTATCAGTGATAGAGCAGAACTGATGCATCTACCACGAATTTATCCCTCTTAGACAGGGTATAAAAAAGTCTCCAATATATTAACCAAGCTCCATCTTCAGCCCCATTGCAACTCTGTACCTGTTTTACAAGTACTTCAATGGAAAGTGCTTTGACGAATTAATAGCACTTGTGCCACCTCAACGTAAATATCCTCTCTTTATATACAGAAACATAACACCCTTTCACTGTAGAGGTCCGGAAATAATAGTTTCTTTCCTTTAACTATCAAAAAGAAGTTATCTGTGTTATGTGGTTTGTTAATGGATTAAATTTCAAATTTCATTAAAAATTTAAAAAGACGAACTGTTAATCAGCACAAAGATCTTTCAAATTGCTGGTGCAATGGCTGCTACAAGACAGAGCAGACACCAGAGTTTTCCTTTTTACTCGATGCGTGTCTTAACGAACACTGAGAGTGCATCTCTCCCAGTGGATTAAATGCGCCCTCAGATACCAACCTGGAAATTTCTATGCCCTGGAATGGTACATACAGCGCCCAGCATTCGCAAATAGTCAACCATGTGGTACTGGTTAGACTCAATGTTGCTTAATTTCGGTGATCTGATGTGTTGCAATCACAGTAAGGAAAACAGTAAGAAGACTTTGACCCTGTAGGCATGGTCCAAGTTGCAACATGTCTTGCTAGGGTAATGAAGAGTAAAAAAAATCTTTGGGTCAAAGATGTTTGTTTGTGGTCTGTGATCAAGGAGCATCTCATTTTGACTAACAAAAACGTCTGTTCGCTGGAAAAAACAAAAAAAAAAGCAAATATTTTTCACCATTCACTAATAACATCCAATGTGAGTGCACGGAGGTTACATCAACTGAAAAGTTGTAAAAAAAAGCAACCAAGATGAGAACAATAGTCCAAACAATCCAAATAATACTAAACACATAATTATCAAATCTCATCTCAAGAATATACAAACATCATACAAACAAAAACAAGTGGATTATTAAAAAAAATAAAATAGACTTGGCTTGATTTGCGTTTTGAAGTTCTAACGGCTATGTTTGCTGGAAAAACAACCCCCCCACACACACAAAAACAAACATTTTTCACAATTTACCAATGAGATTCAGTGTGAATGGACCTGAAGACGGTCGGAGGTTACATCGGCTGAAACGTTGTGAGAAAAACAACCTACAATTATTTTTTTGGTATTATTTTGTATTGTTATCCAAAATAATACCAAAAAAATAATTATCAATCCTCATCTCAAAATTATACAAACAAAATATCCAAAACAATTCTAGAATGAAACTGTCAGGTAAATCATCCAACCCGTTACTATCTTCGGCATGTTATTCTTATTGTTGAGCTAAAATAGTAAAGAGAGGAAATAGTCGGCAATTAGATGGACAATCAATTCTTGCTTTGGCGACCTACACGCGTAAGAATAGCAGCAAAATGACGGACTCATCCATTTTAGCTTTGATGCTAAATTGATTCAAATCAAACGCTCTTAATCATCACAAACCAGATCTTTCAAATTATGGAAGCTGTAACATTTGTTTACGACGTGTTTCTTTCACAGTGAGAGATAACCACGTTCAATTTAAAACTACGAACAAAGGATCAAAGTAATCGTAGCCATTACATCGAATCAAAAAAAAAATTACGATAAACAACAATTTGAACATTTTTTTTTCATGTTCGTAGATTTTAAGAATATCTATTATTTAAATACTCATGGGTACCATTTATCAAGGCCAAAATCCACCCGAGCATAAGAGTTAAAGTGATTGTCAGCTGGATGCAAAAACTATATTATAATAGCGTTGAAAACGAAGAAAGGTGCAAAATTTGGTTACTTCAAGACGGCTCAACAAGTATTTGTTAACATAGGACGCGAAAGTGATCATGTTGTAGTCTGTAAGGAAGAAGTTCTGCAGTAATGTTGTCCACAGATGGGAGGCTCTTGAAAAGAAATTTTGGTCATGTAAATTCTGTCTGTACACAAAGGAAGAAAGCTAAGTTTGTTTTTTTTTTTTTTTTTTTGCAATAGCAATAGAAGAGTTCTTGCTGCGATTGCTTTACAAGAGGGAACCAGAGATTGGAGCTCAGACGAATACCTACTTTACAGATAGAAGATTCTTGGCAAGAAACTTTGTTCATGAAAAGGATTTTTACAGTGGCAATAGAAGTTCTTACTATGAATGTTTTAGAGGGAAAAACCAGAGATTGGAGCTCAGTCGAGCACTTACTATAGAAATAACGATACAATAAAATAAAAATGTAACCGAGTGCGGACACGTGTATGCAAATACCAAACCGTGTACGAAATGACGTGACAGTCATGAAGATACTCCCATCGATTTCGACATATGAGGTCCACCACCAGAATTATACACACAGTCACGCACACACACAAATGTTACTACTTTATATATATAGGTACGATATTAATAAACGTTGATATATAAATCCAGTCGATTTTGACATATTAGCTCTGCCACAACAACTAAGTTGTTCAGAAATCTATACAGATTTGTTTTTAGTCTGACGACTTTGTGCAGAACCAATCACACTTTTTGGTACAACTGCTAATCTCAGTCGGTGTAATGGCCGCCACAAGACAGAGCAAACAGTAGATCTCAGGTTTTATATCAGTTTTCCCTTTCCTCGATGCATGTTTTAACAAACACTGAGGGTACATCTCTTCCAGTGGATTAAATGCGCCCCAGTATGGCTAGTCCAACTTTTATGAAATTTCACATGAAGGTACTTTATGTGTCTGGCAGTGTTCTTAGATAAGTTTTGTACCAGAATGTTTTTGATCAGTATCGATAACTGAAATAATCTGATAAAAGAAGGAACAGGCGATTTTGACCAAAGTTAACGCCTTATACAGTTTAACATCACAACTGCATTGAAGAAGTTTTATTACCACACAATCTGAAAGGATCTGCATATAAAATCAACAATAAGTTCTTTGATATGGCAGCGGCACGTTCGAAATGAATATTTCTGTTTAGAGCTTAATTAAAGCATGATATTTGACTTTTACATTTTAAATTTTAATTCAAGCCATTTTATATATATACTAGCATTTCAGCCCGGCGTTGCCCGGGTGTTTGGATATGTATGTTGAGCAAAAAAAAAAAAAAAAAAAAAAAAAAATGTGGTAGTAGAAAGGCAGTCTCGAACCCGTACCGCGAAGGAGGAAAAGAATGGGGTAAAAACCTAACGTCTATGCTGTTACGACCACCGCCAAACCGGAAGCAAAATTTTTTTAAAATTAAGCAAGACAATCTAAAGGAGAGAATAACTTTCAAAAATATCGGTGAAAAAAGTGACCCCCCTCCTGTAGAAAAATGCCTAGTTGAAGGGGAAGATATTAATGTTTTTAGCTAATTTTTCGATATTTATTGTATGAAAGGTCGAACTTTAAAATGATCTCGATCTTGGTAAAATCTGTCGCCTCTATTGAAAGTTTAAGGCAGACATGCAAACATACATACATACATACATACATACATTTATATATCGGTAACTAAAAATTTTCGACCCAAACCGATGAAAAAGCTTGCCCTATCTCTGAATACCCTTTTTGTAAAATTTCAAATATTTAGACCAGAAATTGTCTGAATAATTTGGAAGAGACCGCAGACGTCAATTTTTTTTTTAATTTTGACCCCTATTATGACCCCCTTAAAATTTATTATTTTGGGCTCAAATCAAGTTATTAAGTTAGATCCATGTCCAAGGAACCTCTATCTAAAATTTCAAGTGCGTAGACCCAAAATTGTCGGAGGAGTTTGGTAGAGTTCTCAAAGGTCAAATCGTTGAACTTTGACCCCTTAATCGCCAAATTTCTGGCCAAAAAAAACGATCACATCGAGTTTCTCAAATCTCAGTACCCTGTATATCAAATTTTGAGTCTGTAGACTAAAAATTGACAGAGTTATTGCGTAGGGAAATGTTCACAGACACACACAAAGGCACACAGACACGTTCACTTATATATATATATATATATACTAATTTTATAAAATCAACAGTAGGTTCTCTACAGTACAATTTAAACTACAACGTATTATGGACTAAGTCACTGCGAGGGGCCTGTGAAGCTTCCTTCCAGTGCACCACAATGGCTCCCCAACTAGAGCAAGCAATCAATCGATTTGATTAAAAAATGGGCGATTTCACTGATTTCGATGATAATAAAAACATACGAGTGTGAATAATTTGTTGATCATCATTCAATCCTGGGAAACGTCGGGTCTCC
The DNA here is from genome assembly GCF_053919585.1 of Euprymna scolopes. Classification (NCBI taxonomy): domain Eukaryota; kingdom Metazoa; phylum Mollusca; class Cephalopoda; order Sepiida; family Sepiolidae; genus Euprymna; species Euprymna scolopes. Next base: position 96,215,589 of record NC_136484.1, read on the forward strand.
CTGCTAGTAAAGTACTAAATTGAACACTGTAGTCTGTTTCTAGTTTTACATCTCTTCTTGTCACATACATCATCTATCATCCCTCTAATAACCGCTTCCTCCCCCTCAGTTTTTCTACCATTCTTCACTGTATAAAATGTTGGGTTCTGTTTAGTAAAACTCATTTTACCAAATGAATATGGTTAAACAAATCGACCGAAATATCTCGATCCAGCTTTAATGGTGTGTTGGTGTTCTTATTTTAACTCACATGCGCAATTGTATATATGGTTCATTTCTCTGACAATTGCACATTATCTAAAGATATACTACAGATGCACTTTTGATGATGCAGTGCAACTGACTACTGTACACAAAGAAAGATTTAATTATTGCTTATTTAATTTAAAAGGAGTATACTGTACTAGTTCGGCCGACTAAGTTTTTTTTCTCCTTACAGCTATTTTTAACCATCATATGCGAAACTTATCCAATAGAATTTCACCTAAACTTGTCGAGCTTGCTTATTTTTCTAGCTTATAAATCTTAGTATATTTTCGTTCGTTGCACCTTGAACGCAAAGCAAAATGTCTCAACGTTAAATTAAGTCTATATTTTGACCCGAGGGGCACCCAGGTGAACAATCAGAGAGAGAAGTCATTGCACACAGACACGGTTTGCCACAATCAATGGAAGGCAACACTAGAGCTGAGAATATGCTTCAAGCGGCAGACAGTCGAGTCTTCTTTGTTCAACACATACAAGCAATCAGAGAAAACAAAGCAAAATGTACTGAACTGTTTTATCGCGGATTTTACAGTGTAGAATAAATGATTAAGAGAACAAGACTTTGGTATTTTCATATTCTTCAAGACTTTATACACTAGATGTTAAATTTTTTTTACCTTCTTTGAACAATATTTTTGGGGGATTCTGATTTTTTTTTTTTTTTTTGATATGAGGATTAATTATTTGGATTATTTGGTCTACTGTTCCCATTTTGAATGTTATTCGCACAACGTTTCAAACGATGTAACTTCCAATCTTCTTGGCTGATGAAACGATAGCATGTTACTCCCATGAATTCAATAACAGGTTCCCTTTGAAATTCTGTGCAGATTTCCTAGTTTGACAAAATAGACCTGAAGAAGGCCAGAGAATACATCGGCCAAAACGTTGTAGGAATAATACTCAAGATTAGAACAGTAGCCTGAATAATCCAAAACTAGAAGGATCTGTTTAAAGTCCACAGTGACACATTTCATATGTAATCTATATTGCTGCTGGCCATTCTGTGGACGTTCAGCATGAATGGAGACCCGCGATATTATTACAACCCTTTTGTTAACACTGTATTTGTCCAAGTAATCTGATTAATGTAGTGTTAGAGTATTGATTATTACGGTTTATCTCCAATATTCTTATAGGAGCCTGTGACATATTTCCATTGTATGAACCCCGGCATGAATGGAAACCCCACGATATCATTATTTCTTCTTTAGACAGAACAGATACTACGCTTGCATCCTTGCCAGAAAACCAAGAAGGTATATTTTAGTTTCACATACGGCTCAAAAGCAACATCTTTTTTTTATTAATTTTTTTTTTTTTTTTTGCATTGCATATTCGATGAACGAATGATGCTATTTATTAAAAAGGAGAATAGAAACATAACTAGGGCTAGGACAACAGCATATTATTTTCATTGTTTTGACTCTCGAGTGTGTATCCGTTGATATCTTATATGCTTTTATATAGAATGATGTGGTTCTCGGTTGATTAATAGTGTCCAACTGTGTCGGATATATACTCGAGAGTCAAAACAATGAAAAGAATATGCTGTTATTAGCGTCTCTATATACTAATTTAATGTGTATAGTATGACCTTCTATTCTCCTTTTTAATAAATAGGACCGTTTGATCGAATAATTTATAATCTGAAACCGTGGTACTACTGCATTAATATATAAATACTTTTGGGATAGTATTTTTATTTTATTTATCTCGAAGTGAGAGTTAGACACAAGATCGGTTTTTAATTCCCCAATGAAATGACGTTTTGGATTGAAACAAATTTAAAATTGTCTCAGTCTAGAAAGACTTCTCTTTCACAGATAAAAAAGAAAATAGCATCAGAACAAATACTACACTTTGCTCCTAGATGAAAGGCCAATGGTATTGTTATCTAAATGCATCAAACTATTGTGAGATTGCAAAGTTTCCTTTCTTCCCTCAACAGCAAAAAATTATTCAGTTTTAAAATCCTGAAACAAGCTTTATGAATTAAGTGCAGATTTTAATCAAGGAGCTAGTCTTTCTCTGCTCTATTGTGGATTGTGTTCGACTAAGCTTCAATTTATGGTTCATCCCTATGGAACATTTACAACAAGAATTTGTCTTTCAAATTATACACTAAAATCACAAATACAAATAATAGCCATGTGCAAAAGGAATATTAATATAAATTCCTGGGAAATTATTACATTCATAACTGAATGTTATATTAGCTATTCTAACTTTTAAGTTGTACACTTTCTTTCCAATAACTCACGTCTGTTGTAACATACACAGGGTTACTACTCTACAGACTACAATATGGTCGTATTCAAATCCATGTCATAAACTGTCCGCATAAGTAATCAAATTCTGTTCATTGCATTCATCATTTTTAATCCTCTCGTGATATTCTTCATTCTAAATGAGAATCCGTCCATCATATTAACCTTTATCCTCAAGTGGGTTTTGGCCTTGATAAATGATGACACATTGAGCAAAAGTTTTTAAAAAAATTAGAATACGGATGAATACAAAGTTGTTGTGATTTGTTGAATGACGTCAGATATTAAGTTAGAGGGATGGAGTGAGTCCCTATTTACTTGGCTCCCCACAAGGGCAGAATTAGATACAAGGTCAGTTTTTAACGTGTGAAAGGTTCAGCTTGCCCAAAAATGGCACTCTGGATTCGACAAAAATAAAAATTGTCTAGTAGGATTTCTTCTTCACAGTCTGGGTACAAAAAAGATAAAATCTAGTATTAGAACGCTGTGCTTTTTCAATCAGTCGGTAAGAAACACAAATAAGACAAATAATAGCCATGTGACAAAAGGAATATCAACACAAATTCCTAGGAAATTATTAAACCCATAATCGAATGTTATATTAGCTATTCTAACTTTTACTAATATTAAACATAAATTATTTTTTTATGCAGTTGATCATGTTTATATACATATACTAGACTACCCGTGACCCTTTGGGTCAGTATGTTATATTAGCTATGGAATTCATGTATGAGCGTGACACTTGTGACATAAAGAAAATAGTTTTGTTTTTTTTACATAACAGAAACATTTCTATGAAAGTATATTAAAATGAAAAATCACGGACGGCTCACTCAAACATGAAAAAAAAAACCCTCCCTATTCCTGTAAAGTTACCTATTTTTCCGAATAATAGCTCAAAAATCGAAAATTAAACATGATTTTCCTGTGAATCGAATGCCGACAAAAGTCATTTAGCAGCAAAAACGCACATGAACCTACCGATGAGAAATATAAGAATGAAAAACCCATATTGGAATCCTTCAACCAAGTTATAGAAACTTAAAATCGAAAAAAAAAATCATTAATAAAACCTGAAGCAAAAAAATAAAATCTAAATAAATAAAATAAAACTAATATCGAAACAGATTAGTAAATGTGTCAGCAAATTCACCATTCTCACACAACTATTTTGTATCTAGAAATGTAAACAGGAAGGAAGGAAGGAATGAAAATGGACAGATAGAGAGTAATAGTAGTAGTATTGACTTTACTACAATTGTTCTTATGTTTGTCAAGGGTTAAAGTTGTTTAGTTGTAAGAAAATAGCGACAGTATAGTTGTAATAAAGAATAGTTGCAAAACACCCCCACTCTTCCCATGTTAAATAATAATTTCAAAATAATAGCGTTAATATTTCAGTGCGCAGGTCAAAATCTGCAAGAGAAGCGATTTGTGTTTATTTATTTACGTTGTTATGTGTTAATGTTTATGTGCGCATGCGCAACCTGATGTCATAAACCAGAAAGTGGGTTACATCACTTGTTACAATGTCATTTGAGTTTTATAATTATATATAGATAGAAATAGTGTATATATAATGTAACACGTGTCACGACGTTACCCGGGAAATTATATTAACTCAAGCAAAATTCGGACATTAACACTGAAATATTGAATTACTTGCTACTTATTATTGTTGGGTGCAAATACAAACCCCATAAACTTATTGCAAAACGTTTTTTTCTTGAGGAAGATGCCTACTATCTGGGCCATTAAGAGTCCATTACACTGAATTAAAAGAAGAAAAATGAAAAAATAAAACATTTAAATTTATTTTGTCATGTTGTACGATGTGAACATAGACCAAACGCTGTAAAAAAGGGGGGTTTAATTGGCAAGCGTTTTTTTTTTTTTTTTTTTTTTTTCCCATAAGTGCGGTGTTTAGAAGGCAAGGATAGAAAAGCTAAAAAGGATAGAACAAAAAAAGGCAGAAAAGAAATCCGAATTAAAAACGAGAATATATATATAAGTGAACGTGTCTGTGTGTGTGTCTGTCATTTCCCTAAACAATAATTCTGTCAATTTTAAGTCTACAGACTCGAAATTTGATATACAGGGTACTGAGATTTAGGAAAGTCTACGTGATCAGTTTTCGGCCAGGAATTTGGCGATTAAGGGGTCAAAGTTCAACGATTTGACCTTTGAGAACTCTACCAAACTCCTCCGACAATTTTGGGTCTAAACGCTTGAAATTTTAGATATAGGTTCCTTGGACATGGATCTAACTTAATAACTTGATTTGAGCCCAAAACAATAAATTTTAAGGGGTCATAATAGGGGTCAAATTTTTAAAAAATTTGACCTCTGCGGTCTCTACTAAATTACTCAGACGATTTCAGGTCTAAACATTTGAAATTTTACATAAAGGGTATTCAGAGATAGTGCAAGCTTTTTAATCGGTTTGGGTCGAAATTTTTAGCTACCAATATATAAATACATGTATGTATGTTTGCATGTCTGCCTAAAACTTTCGACAGAAACGCCGGATTTTCACAAGATCAGTATCGTTTTGAAGCTCCACCCTTCAGACGACAAAAACCGAAAAATTGGCTGAAAACATTAATTTCTTTACTCTCAACTGGGCACTTTTCAACACGGAGGGGTCGCTTTTTCGCCGATATTGTCAAAAGTCATCCCCTCTTTTCGATTGTCTAGCCTACGTCACTTCCGTTTGGCGGTGGTTGTAACAGCAAAGACGTCAGGTTTTTTTCCCCCCTCCTTTCCTCCTTTGCGGTACGGGTTAGAGCCTGCCTTCCTAGTACCACTTTTTTTTTTTTTTTTTTTTTGCTCTACACACACTTGCAAACACTCGGGCAACGCCGGGCAACCATGCTAGTGATTCTATAAAAATACCGTTAAGAAAACGCTAAATACCCATTGATAGCAATGACAATGTTTTCACAATCTAAACATGCTCTAGTCCTAAATCACTACTACCATGACAATGCAGCTTAAGAGATACAGAGAACATTTTTAGCTGATACAATTTTGTCTCACAATCTTGTTGGCATCAATATATTCTGGATGACATCCTCGACGTGTTAAAATTTAATACATTGTTTTATTGTCTAATTTCTTTCCCTCAAACCACGAAATTTTGCACTGAAAAATAGAACAAAAAATAGATTACTTAAAAAGAAAAGATATCAGCTCACGTCAGAACTATTGCAATGACGTCATCAATTCCAAGTCATGCAAAAATGTGTTTCACCTAAAGTTTTTATCTGGCTTTATGAATTATTACATTGAGTGATTTTTTCATAAAATTTACTCAAAATTCTAATACAGTGTAACCCTGATATAAGAGACTGCGCAACCTGTCCCTAGAACTCTCTTATATTCTGGTTACACTGTAAGCAGGCTCTAATTCGAACCAGATAAAATATCTCTTATATACGTGTTCATAATATTTAGGTCTCTTATATCCGTTTTACACTGTATATGTATTGTTTAGAAAAAGGCATAATTTTCAGTCTTTAAAAAAAGTTAGAGCTAGAAAATAAAAGTTATGCTGCACTGTTACACTGATGCATCTTGGCAAAGTCAGTAATTTAAAGTTAAAAACCCTTTATTCAATTCAGTCTGCCAAAAAGAATTCTTACATAATTTATAGTGTTGCCCGTATTAAGGATTGAAACTTCAACCTTTAGAAGACTGCTAAACCGTTATCAGAAAACAATGCAGGTTCCTCTGAGTTTTTTTTTTTTTTTTTTACATGGAAGTTGTCACTTATCAAACCCCGGAAGCCACTTGAGGATAAGGGTTATTTGCGTGTACAGTAATCAACGGGGCAATAGTTACATATAAAGTTTCAAGAGTTTGACAAGATGTATCTGAAGAAGGCCGGAGTTCATATCAACCATATTGTAAGAATAACATCCAAAATGAGAACAATGATAATCCAAATAGAATTGGTGTTATCAAGTTTTAGACAATTGTCTTTTATAAATTGACTTCCAACCTGACCTACCTCTGACTAGGTATTTATGCTAAATACTTGTACCTCCCAAGATCATTGTTATCACTTTCTCTCTAGCCACAAATACACACCAACATCATCATTGCTGTTTTGAAAATAAAAGACGAAACATCATACTTAAGCAGAATATGGACCAGATTAAAATTATTCTATTTCAGGGTGGAACGGTAAAATTGTCGCCCTAGAAAAGACGACATGATTCTATTTCCGTTCGATGAAAACAGATTTTTTTTCCCCTTGCAAACCATCTACTACTTAGCCAGTTGTATACAAATCCAAAGAGCGATAGGAGACCTCTATCACGTCTGAAAGTGACACAATGTTCAACGAGCAAGATCAGAGATGTACAGCTGTACAACTCATGCTCTCTATCGATTCCAAGTTATGAAAACAGGACCATAGCCAGCACCATCAAAATGCAAATCCAAACAGTTTAACGCTTGAGGGCACAGCTCAACAAAGTTTCCGACCACAATTATGGTCTTTGGTGTGGTTTTTAGTGAGGGCAGTATCGTGTTACCTCACATCTTCTAAATCGAAACACCAAAGTGTACCTGGATTTGCCGAAGAGTGTGGTGATCTCTTAGTGCAATCATCAGGTGGCCACTGGCAGACCGTGAGTGTGGCAGAAGTTACTTGCAGAAAAGGCATGCTCCCAGTTCCGGACCCATATCAAAGCAGTGATTGAAGCGACTATGCTGAATAGATGTCAGCTCTACTGCATAATCAAGTTACCTGTATTGATTTTTCAATAAAAATATTATATTAGAAAAATATCTGTCTCGGGATGAGTACAATTAATTCCCTGAATTATGCACCTTTACTAAGACTAAAATCAAGATATAATGATTAGAGCTAAGACAACAGAATATTCTGTATATTGTTTTGATTCGAGTATGTATCCGATAAGGTTAGACACAGTTAATCAACCGAGAACCACATCACTCTATATAAAAGCATGTAACATACCTAAGAGTCAAAAGAAAGTGGAAAGAATGTTTAGTTGTCCTAGCCTTAATAATGATACTAACCCTTATGTCTACATTCTTATTCTAATTTTGGTCAAAATTCATTAAATGATTTGGATTCTAGTAAAATGTTTAAAATGTAAGACTTACGCTTAAGGAATTTTAAGAAGAAATTGAAATTCAATGAATCTCGCTTAATTGGCATCTAATGACTATGGATGAAATTTAATGCAAATCTAATATATTTTAAATTTTAAATATGAGGTTTGCCCATATTATCCTTCATCGAACCCTCTAATATGTTTAAAAGAATCTCAAATTTATTAAGACTCTGGGGGACCATGTGCATTTTCACAAAAATCAAAGATATCTGAATTTTCACAAAGGACTTCCATACCCCCTTTTTTTTTTATTCCTTTTTACAAAAAAACTAAACATAACCCACACTTTTCCCTTTACACCTGACAGCTGTGTTTCAAAATTCCTAATGATCAGGTAATTACCTGGCCATTTGCAGGGGAAAGATATAAACATAAACTAAAGAGAGTCTGCCATGGGCGACCAAATATAGGTCTCCTTTGTTTGGATTTGAACCGACGGTATCAATGGCGTGCTGATGTATGAAAATATATCCACACACACACACAACCATTAATAATATCCAGATTAGCACTTCACACATTATTTATATCTTCTTCCTTATTACCAATAATATTTTTTAGTCTCAAACTAAAGTGTGAAGTGCATTGAATTCTTCGATAACTATTGATTGTTGTTTGTTCTCACGCAGATCAATACACTCATCAAGATCAGAGGATAGAATCTCGGCACATTTCCAAGCACAATTGCAAAGTTTGCTTTGAACAGTCCAAGAAGGTAAACCCAGATATTAAGAGGAAATGTGTGAAACAAGTCTTTACCCTATATTTTTTTTCTAACCTGAGAAATTATTTTAGTAATAAACTCTTTGTAGTTGATGCCTTTATATTTTTTTGATTACTACAACAAACAGTAAATCTATGATTTGATTGGCTAACTTGGCATCTTTTGGTTCAGGCCAGAGTTCAATTGGTCTGTCCTTTGTAGGGTGAAATGTCTGAGTGTAGCCGAATTAGGACAGAGAAATGAACAAGACAGAATTATTTTTTTTTTGTTGTTGCTGGAAAAAATCCATAGTTCTTTCTATAGTTTTAAACTTTTTCCTTAGATTCTAATCCTTGTTAATGATTTCCAGAAAAAAATAAATTCTATTAGCATTTACTTTTATTCTTTCTTAAATACGAATTACTGAAAAAAATAAATAAATAAAAGTAGCAGTATCAGAAGCTTATTGAAATCTGAGGGAGACAAATCTGTTGTTAAATCAATGTCTGAGAAAAAGAATAAGACTGTTTGAAACGGAAGTTGGATGCACAAGTTTTTGGCATCAGGTAGTTGTAAAATACATGATAATATGTTGCTGTTACTTTGGGATGCTAAAGAGTGTTAGGTCATACAGCATCAAACTCATTCACACAGATGACCCAATCAAATACCGTTACTAGGTGGCAAGCCAAAAAATGAAGCTACATTTTGATGAAAATTAAATAATGATTGAAAAAGTGACTAAGTTTCAAGTGGGCATTCTTGGTAGGAACTCAACTCCATTGCGCCATGGGCCTTGAAGGACTAGGCTTCCATTGTCGGATTTGTATTGTAAATTTTCTTTTATTTTTGGAATCTTTGGAGATGAGGCTTAATAATGTGTGTATTCATTTTTTTGTGGACTTTTGTCCTCATCTTCATAGTTGTTGTTTTACCACGTTTCGACCAACTCATCCGCTGGCTTTCTTCAAGTGATCAACTGCAGTGGGATAGGAATGCTAAGTCTTGTAACTATCTCCAGTAATTACCGCCTTCCATAGACGAAATCCTGTCACATTTTTAATCAAATAATCCTCTGACCTGCTCAATGCCTCTATCCACTGTGCAATGGAGTCCATGCTGTAGTTGATAGAGATATTGAGTCTCTACGGTTCCAGGTGAGCATTGTCTGTAGGTTTCACTCCTATCCAAGCAAGATATAAAAGTCTGCAAAAGAATGAATACAAAAAGAATGCATCCTTCTGTTCCAGAAATCAAAAAATCTAATTCTAACCATGTGGGGAATTTAGAACTGCGCTCTGACTGTCTCTGTCTCTGTCTCTCTGTCTCTCTCTCTGTCTCTCTCTCTCTCTCTCTCTCTCTCTCTCTCTCTCTCTCTCTCTCTCTTCTGCCTTTTTCTTTCTTTCTCTGTCTATCTTTCTTCTGGTTTGGATGTCAAAGGCATTGGACACAGTCTGATCGGCTGCCACCTTAGTATGCCTTTCACAAGGTCTGGTAGGAGTTGTCTTCAGACTACCTCTTTGTGTCACAGACACAAGCGTGTAAAACATCTCAACAAAATAAGTTAAATTCACATCCATTGCTCGTGTATCTTTCTCTATCCAACTCTAGGAATACATGGGCATTTCTATTATATTAGGATTTGAATGTTGTAGGATTTGTAGGACGTTCTCATGTGTCTTCTTTCCTGTTGTAAACAACTTCACACAATTTTAAACGTCGCTAAGCCCATAACTTGAGTTGTTTAGACTTGATTTTCACAAATTATTCAATATTTATTGTTTTGGAGTAAAATATATCCTGACGTTTTATTATATAGTGGATTTCTTTTCGAATTAATTTCAGGCAGCTGGGTAAGTCTGACTTGCTATTTACTTTCTCGCTTCCCCTCACCACTTGAAATGTTTTTGTTAGAAAAGGACATGCGCTTTTTTTTACTAATCTTTGCAATACGTGATGTGTTAATATTTATTTGTAAATAAATACACATTAGTCTATTATCGAGTGGAGGATTTCAGATAATATAAACTAGAAGTGTTATAGTTTAACATATAAAGTAATCTTGTGAGATTATTTGACATGGGATTTAAGCTGCCATATAAAATTTGATTCTGATTAACCAATTTTCATTTTATATTATTGATATTGATACTACAATAACATACTTGACTATTATGTCGAAATAATATATCCTGACGTTTTATTATATAGTGGATTTCTTTTCGAATTCATTTCAGACAGCTGGGTAAGTCTGACTTGCTATTGCAAGTCATATATATATACACTTCTGACTTGCTATTGCAAGTATATATATATATATATATATATATATATATATATATATATATATATAGTCATCCACATACAGTACTGTTTCGCTGTTTCACAGCTCATCAGTGCGGCTAGACAGGCAACCACCTCAAGCCAGGATTGAAACCCGACTGTCTGTATGGCAGTTAAGGCTCCTAACCATTATGGTATTGGCGGCCGCTGAACGAGTAGTGAATTTAACGATGTTTTGACATCGTCCGAAATACCGCCGCTCGATTTGTTATATATATATATATATATATATATATATATATATACACAAGTCTGACTTGCTATTGCACTGATGTACCACTTCTATTCAAAAATACGTTACCCACACTAGACACATCAGATTCAGACTTTACTTATATTCGTCAACAACATCGGGTGTATATTTTGCTGTACCCATAAGAGGGAGATCAATCGCTGTTAATCTTAGCAAAATGAAGGAAATGTTTTTGTAAAAAAAAGAAATTAAATAAATGATTTTATTCATTCAATAAAAAATATATAACATTATTTGGTGCTCTAAAAAATTTTTTAAAATACTTCACTAAAATTTATTGGGAAAATAACTTGGTTATATTATATAAAAACATGTCTAAATATATGAAATTATAAATCAAAAAGAGGGATAAATCATATTTTTTATTAAATATAATGATTTATCTACCTTGCAACTAAAATGTTATTTTTCTAACAAAATTTACAAACTAAAAAAATTCACTGCATACCGGGTATAACTAGAGAAACACATCTAGTTTCTACTTATATAAAGTTAGATATGTGTATATTATTTACTTAGAAATAAATAATATACATATACACATATCTTTCCGATCATTATGAATTTTGAAACACTGCTGCTAGGCCTAAGGGTGAGTAATGAGGGCTATATTTAGTTAGAGTTAGTTTTATACAAAGACGTGTAAACCAGGATGGAAGGCCTTCATGAAAAATTCAGATAACTTGAAATTTCAAATTGTTTAAAGTAAAAGATTTTTGAAGGCATACTATGAAAATAATCTCCCATTTGAAAATACAAATATTTCAGATCTGCATTGAATTTGATCCAATCATTTGTGCTAACCAATAGTAAAAATAAACCATTTTTATCTGAAATTTTTTGCAGAAATAATTAAGGGTAGGGATGTTTTTCAATTTCAGTATTAGATTTTTATATATTTTCTAGAATCAGAATCATGTCATGGATTCTAATCAAAATTTGATAAGAATTATAGAGATAGGATTCAGTATCGTTATATCTGTGATTCTCATCTTGTTAAGGGAGCGTAAAAATGGTGCAAAACTGTTCTATTTGTGAAATCAATTTTACCTTTTCTAGTGCAAGTATTCTTCCCATCTACAATATAAATCTCACCTGTCTGTTTAAATGTATGTAGGTATATATGTATGCTTAAAACTTTCGACAGAGGCGACGGATTTTTATGAGATCGGTATCGTTTCAAAGCTTGACTTTTCTGACCGCAAATATCGAAAAATTAGCCAAAAACATTAATTCCTTCACCCTCAACTGGACACTTTCCTCGCTTTTGTCGCCCATATTTTCAAAAGTCATCCCATTTTTTCGATTGACTAGCCTAAATATAAGACTTTTGGCACCTATGTCACTTCCGGTTTGGCGATGGACGCAAAAACAAAGCCGTCAGGGTTTTTTTTCACGTTCTTTTCCTCCTTCGTGGTACAGGTTCGAGCCTACCTGTCTACTGCTTTTTTTTTTCTTTTTTTTTTTTGCTCAACCAACAACACCCTTACACACACCTCTAATTTCTTTTCTGCCTCCGCGTTACGGGTTCAAGCCTGCCTGCCGGCTACAACTTTTTTTTTGCTCAACACACACCTACAAACACACGGGCAACGCCGGGCACCCAGGCTAGTTTACTATAAAACGATAATTTTCTAATATGTCTTTTCATCTTGATTTTGAATTTATTGGAACAAAATGCAAAAAAAAAAAAAAAAAAGTAAAAAAAAGAGAACAACTCCAATCAATTTATCGAATTACCAAAACAAACTGTGGTTGTCGAGACAAACGCCCTCCCTAATGACCTTGGCCAATAATATTCACAGGAAAATAAAAAGAAAACAAGAACATGCAAGGTAAGAAAGTTCTGCTAAAAGAATGACTCACCTTCCCAAACATTTTTCAATTTCAGGAACCAAGACTTGGAGAGAGAGTTCTCTATCTTTCTGACCACGTGGATTCCCAAGATGGCTAAGAATTACAAGACTTTTGGCACCGTTCTCAAGCAAATAATTAAGGGTGGGGATGGTTGCCACAATCCTGTAAGAATAACATATTTTAAATTTTAGTGAAGATTTTTCTAAAAGAGATCGTGCACCTCGTCTAGTTTTAAATATTAAAAGAAATATATAAGTCAACATGGAAAAAATTGTATCTATTACAATAAATTTGTATTCCTGTTTGTTTGTTTACAATTTGGTTAATATATACAAAAGGTACCCTCTTTCACGGACTTTCATTTACCTTTATTTCAGCACGATTTCTATATATACTATGTATTCAAAAGAAGTCAACATTCAAGACGTTATCTCATTTGCATATCCAATTAAAGAAAATCTGTTTTAATAATTAGTTCTAATTTTTTTTATGAAAATTAGTAAAAGAATTGTGTTAAATATTCTCTTTAGAAATCTATATATCTATAAAAGTGAAAGTGTCTGTGTGTGTCTGTGTACATTTCCCTAGGCAATAACTCTGTCAATTTTTAGTCTACAGACTCGAAATTTGATATACAGGGTACTGAGATTTGGGAAAATCGATGTGATTGGTTTTCGGCCAGAAATTTGGCAATTAAGGGGTCAAAGTTCAACGAGTTTACCTTTGAGAACTCTACCAAACTCCTCGACAATTTTGGGTCTTAACACTTGAAATTTTAGATATAGGTTCATTGGACATGGATCTAACTTAACTTAATTTGAGCCCAAAACAATAAATTTTAAGGGGTCATAATAGGGGTCAAAGTTTAAAAAAAATTGACCACTTTTTTTTTTTTTTTGCTCAACATGCATCTCCAAATACCCGGGCAACACCGGAAACCCATGCTAGTACCTCTATACATCTAATTGACTTTTTCCTCCAAATATTTCTGAAAGAACTCTTCGCATGATATGTTTCCATATTTAGATTCTTATATTTTTTATATTTTATGACTAAAACTCATAAAATTTTTAGTTCCATCTCATGCAGTAACCAACCAATGCATTTCTATCTGATTATTTTGCTAACAGTTTTCCTCTGATGAGAAGAATTAGCATTTTTCGAAACTTCGTGGATTAAGGATTACACAACATACTAGTTTCTGAGTGTTCTGCCGAATAATAAAAACTAATTTTAAACTTCTATTTTACAGCTTTGTTTTTACTATTATATATATATATATATATATATATATATATATATATATATATATATATATATGCATACATACATACGTGTGTTTTTGTGTTATATGTGTTACATATATATGTATGTTTTTACTATTATATATATGTATGTTTTTACTATTATATATATGTGTGTGTGTGTGTGTGTGTTACAAAAGAATTACCAACAACAGTAGCAGTAAGATGTTTAAAAAGTAAAAAATACTACTGCTACTACTACTACTACTACTACTACTAATAATAATAATAATAAAAGTAGTAGCAGTAGTTTAAAAAAAAATAAGACCAAGTCGGATAACTCTAAATAGAAGTGCTGGAAAAGCTAAGAAAGAAATCGGGCAATGTGTAAAAATTGTAACGTGAATAGCCGTATACCTTCGTTTGTGATAAGTAATGTAAACAATTTAATTAAATTATGAATCTTAAAAAGTAAAATAAAAGCAGGACCAGTTTTAACTGGTTTTGTTTGGTTAAATGTATTCGAAATCTCTATTGCAATTTCTTTTTTTTTTTCCCCGTAGTTCGAAAATTCTGAAAAGTGACTGGTTTCTAATGTATGTAAAAATACTGATGGCTGTCTGTTCTGTTATTCCGTCAAACTAAGCATAAAAATGAGAGCAGTTCATTTGAATTTCTATGCTGACGTAATATATGCTGAATATCATTATGAGATGAAAAGATTTTAAACTGGAAGATGAAGAACAATCAATAGTATGAATTTTTTTATTACTTATATAGCAAGTATTTGTAAACGATGTTGTAATCTGCAGTGTAGCAATCCTGCGATAACGTGTTCCACAGATGGGAAGCGCTTGCAAAAAGTCTCTGTCCATGGAAAAATCTGCTTGATTCTAGCCACATGGGGAAAGAAAGGAAAGTCTTTTTCTGTTGTGGTAGAAAACATATTGTTGTGAATATCTTATAAAGCGGAACAAGAAATTAGAGCACAGTCGAGCCCCTTGAAGATCCATATTTAATTGCTTCCCGCAGGAACAATATGTGTCGCAATGTCTGTAGGCGTGGGGGTCAGCTTTCACAAAGGACTACTCTGGAAACGTACATAAATAGCTATCTATGGATTTGTCAGCATTTCTTTAGTGGGAGCATCTCAGGTGACACACAATAAAACAATACCTTATCTTGAAGAAAGTAATACCTAGGAAGATGGCGAAATCTTCACTATTCTGACAAAGAAGAACACATCGTCATTGTGTCCGTAAAAAGGAAGATGTCTTAGAAAGTATCATTGTATTCACAGGTACAAGTTATATGTAAACATAACCGAAGCACTGCTACGTATCTACACGCATCTACGTGTGAGCTCTTTTCTAATATGTTACACAATGAAATCGATATAAATATTTTAGCATAGCTCAGTGAGTACAATACTTAGCTGACAACATCAAGGTTGCTACTAAAGTAAACTCTCCTTGATATGATGTCGTTTATAATACTACTCCACACTCTAACCAGGGAAACTTCGGATAACTTAAGGTTTGTGTATATGTGTGATGCTTGCGTTTGTGCTTTTCCTTATACAATATTAGAGAATCTACATAAAATCTAAAAGGGTATCCTTATGTAAATTTTATTGCTAAAGAAAATGGAAATGTTTTCAAATCTTTAAGTGCACTCCTAAGGGAGCTATGAGGAGCGAACGTCCATTAAGACTTCAAATATTTCCTATTTTGATGAAATTTATATTATGTGCATAAAATTCTTCAGGGCAGACAATGTTACCCACTATGTATCAAATCTCTATATGCCCTGATCTCTAAGTTATCCACGGGGACAGAACCACCTCAAAACTTCAGATACATATATCTGATTTTTTGTATTACCGTTCTTTTTAAGTAGATTTTTTTTCTTATAATTCAATTTTCACCCCAAACAAAGCATAGTGCCACTTTGAGGTATGGGTTACTATCGGGGACATAAGCTGCAGGGATATTATGAAGGAAGCTGAGCAACAAGATGTCTGTTCACATTACACTTGAACTTCTGCATGTCAGTACATTTGGGAAAGCAGAATCCCGGAAGGGAGTTCCAAAGTCTAGCAGTTCTGAGGAAGAATCTATTAGAGTAAAAGGCTTTCTTACATCTAGGGATCTCTACTGTGAAGGGGTGGGATTTAGCTGCTTGTCGAGTTTGTCGGGGGGTAATTACGTCGAGGGGGTACAAGTACTTGTAATTCGTCAGAGAATTCACAATTAAAATACTTGTACATTGTCGAGCCTTTTCTAGTTCCTGATGGCGTTAAAATGTCTTGACTGGAAACACTGAATGTTCAGTTTCGATTCTACTCAATCCTCGGTTTTTGTTAAAATAGAACTAGCAGGTCGCCCAGTGTTGCTCGGTCGTAAAATACGCTTAAATATAATATTTTAATTTATACAGATTTCATATTTATCATTGTGAAGCCAATACTCATTTGGTTATTATATTATACCCAATATATGGTAATGATTTCAAAAGTAAAGCAAAAATATGACTTGAGTGCTAGAATCGAAATCAAAACATATTCATCAGCGTTATTTGTTACCGTCTGAGCTAAATCCTTATGCATATCAAAACTTAAAATAATTACATGCGAGCCAAAACAATTTTGTTCATTTTCATCTTTGATTTTGATGTCTCATCTGCTATCCTTTTCAGTTTACCACTCAATTGTCACTCACATAAATGCAGTTCAGCTCGGCTCTATGTACTGCTCACAACTTTATAATCTAAATTAAAATTTTGACTCATATCCAGGTAACCTACATCTAAAATTTCAAGTCTTTAGACCCAAAATCGGTGGGGGAGTTTGGTAGAGTCTGCAATGGTCAAGTCTTTCAACCTTGATCTTTTGGCAGCAAAATTCTCGCCCAAAAATTGATTAAAAAGTTTGCTGTATGTCTGAATACCCTTTATGTAAAATTTCAAATGTTTAGACCGAAAATTGGCTTAATAGTTTGCTAGAGACCGCAAAAGTCAAATCTTTTGAACTTTGACTCCTTGGCAGCCAAATTTTCCGCCAAAAGCCGATTAAAAAGCTTGCCTTGCGTCTGAATACACTTTGTGTAAAATTTTAAATGTTTAGACCAAAGATTGGCTGAGTAATTTGATAGAGACGGCTGGGGTCAAAATTTTTTAAATTTGGACCCCTTAACATTTGTTTTGGGCTCAAATCAAATTAA
>NC_136484.1:96237899-96257899 GCF_053919585.1 Euprymna scolopes
CTTCAGAGTTCAGATATTTGAACTGACAATTCTGGAACTTAGCCATGAGAGAAAATTCATGATGATCATCATCCAAATAATTATGACGGACTCCAGCACTAGACAAGGATAAAAAAAAAAAAAAGAAAAGATGTCCACCTTTTAAGCACTAGACAAGGATAGAAAAAAAGAAAAGATGTCCACCTTTTAATATGATTTAAAACCTTTAAAGAAACCATTTTACAAGAAGAATAAAGCAAACAGAGAGCTTTTCAAGAGATTTCTCTGCATTGTGATACAGAGAAAAGATTTTTCGGTGAAATGTGCACTGGTTGTCCAACCTGCAAAGGTTGTTTATTCCGAAAGCCGTTTTGAACATGAGGAGGTTGGTGGTGGTGGTGGGGGGGGTTATTCCGTATTTCTCTGTATTGATGTCTATTGACAAGCTGAAGCGTCTATTAATGCTTCATGACCGAGACAATTTTTATTTTTGTTCCTATCTAGAGGAACTCTTTTTGGGAGCTGGAGTTTTCCCACATTAAAACCTGACCTTGTGTCTACTCTGCCCTCATGGGGATGCAAGTAAATAGGAATACATTGACACACTGGTTCTCATTAGATCTCAAAAGCTAAATAACGTCGAACATGATGAGTACTAAATAAGTGTCCAAACTGTAAAAACCTAACGGCTTCATCTCCCCTAGTGACTGAGGAGGAGGGGGTGCTTGTGACTGAGGCGGGGGTACTTGTCAATTTAATATTTGCATGACTCTCCTTCGGATGTAGTCAGTTCAATACACCTAGAGTGAATGCCATGTCCGAATCACAGAGCATAACTACAACAAAAACAGGTGGTGTTCCCCGGATTCAGAGTGACAACATGTTTACCAAAATTTCCAGCACCCTTGAAACTCACTATGCATCCATGAATTAGTCTTTTACCATGTCACTAGTTATGATAAATGGTTTTCTACGGAATTTGAGCAATAATAAACCTCTTCCGTATTTTACTGTGCCCTTCCAAACAAAACCTGGATGGTGTTTTCATTTACTGCTCTTTTTCATTCAGACTCTTCACAAATATATTCTATGGTACCAATCGAATGTGGGGGTTATATTATGGAGGCATAATTTTTTTTAGATTTCAGTATTTTTCTCATCTATCTACCTACCGTCTTGGTATGTTCAATCTATACTTCTAGTATATATTTTTTTTTTTTGAATCCTTGTAGATCATGCTTCATAATTTTTGTACACATTGTTTTGCGTGGTGCAGTGGATGGAGACATTTGATCTATATGGTTTCAGGTGAGTATTGTCTGAAGATAGGAGTTTCAATCTTACTTAAGAAATCCAGGAGATTAGTTGATCAAAACGTGGTGAGACAACAACTATGAAATCCATAATTACAAGACTCAGCATTCCTATCCCATCATGGTTAATCACGTGAAGAAGTTGAGGTGGCTTAAACGTAGTGAAAAAACAACTATGAAGTCACAGATTGCAACTACGACAAAAATGATAAATTTACATAATATTATTAATAAATTACAGATTATAGCTATGACACAAATGCTTACAAATATCAAGTTGCAAATTAGTGGGAGGAACGATAAAATTCTCTCCCTAGGAGAGACGACATGATTCCATTTCCGTTTGATAAAAACCGGTTTTATTTTTTTGTTGCAGACCATCTACCAGTTGGCCAGTTGTGTACAAATCTCAAGAGTGATAGGAGCGAGATCGGAGATGCGCCGGTGTACAACTTATGCTATCTATCAATCCAAGTTATGACAACAGGACCATTGACAAAATGCAAATTAGGATGCTTTACTGCTTGAGTTCACAGCTCAATGTATCAGACGACCCACAGTTATGGTCTTTAGTTTGATTTCAAGCGAGGGCCACATCATGCCACCTCACACTTCAAGGTTAGCTTGAAAGTCAATACCAAAGCGTACCTGGATGTGCTAAAGAGTGTGGTGATTCCCTGGTGCAATCATGTGGCTGTTGTCAGACCCTGGGTGTGGCAGCAGGATATGGTGCCAGCCTACAGATCCAAAATGACCAAGAAAGAGTGCTACGACTTTGTACCCTTCTCTCACTTGTCTATCTCTTGCCCTGTTATCCTCTATCCACTGTGCCACGAGCCTTCGTTTGGTCATACATCGAGAACGTCACCAACATGACCTCTCACAACACAAAATCCAGCCTGATCATCACTATCTGCTGAGTATTTACCCAGCTCCTGCTGGCATTTGTGGAAAAGGCATGCTCCCAGTTCTGGACCGGTATTGAGGCGGTGATTGAGTCTGAAGGCAGCTATATTGAATAGATGTCAACTCTAATACATAATCTGAACTGATTTATTCAATAAAAGTTTTCAAATGAAGTTGTAGTGTAGTTGTCTTTAGGTCGACAATTTTATCGTTCTACTTTTTAAGTAACAGTCCACCAAAGAACACATACACAAATTATGAAGCCTGGTCTCAAAGGATTCCAAAAACATAAAAATAAAAATATAATATTAACAATCGAAGACCAGATAAAAACACAAAATTAGATTTTTAAGGATACAAAATCCAACTTTGATCCCCCTCCGAGGGCTGTGATGCAGTGGATAGAGGATAACAGTCTACAGTGTTTACAAAGTTATTTTATTTGAATTTATCTGTAGTCGATCACTTGGCTATATGGGTTGGTTCGTATTTGCACACTCTTTCTCTCATAAATGTTAAATAATTAATGTACATTTGCTAGTAATTTGCTGTTAATCCACGGTTGAATATTAAGGGTCAAGAACAAATCTGGTGATTTGGATTCATGAACCAATGTTGATAAGCGTCAACCGGAGTAATGGCGTCAGTAAGTCATAAATAGTTAGAAATAGGAATAGAACAAGAATTCTTAATGTTTTACAATGCAAAACCCTTTTTAAATATGAGTATATTTAAGAGACGAAACCATCACACAGACCCAAAAGATTCATTATAATGAGATGAAAATCTTTAAAATTACATGAATTTCAAGAAAAGGTTCGAGATATCATTTTTTTAATCTTCTTTCTTAGTAATCTATGTATCTATAAAAGTGAAAGTGTCTGTCTGTGTGTGTGTGTTGATTTCCTTACACAATAACTCTCTCAATTTTCAGTCTAAAGACTCAAAATTTGATATACTGGGTACTGAGATTTGGAAAAATCTACGTGATCGGATTTCGGCCAGAAATTTAGCTTTTAAGGGGTCAAAGTTCAACGATTTGACCTTTGAAAACTCTACCAAACTCTTCCGCCAATTTTGGGTCTAAACGCTTGAAATTTTCGATATAGGTTCCTTGGATATGAATCTAACTTAATAACTTGATGTGAGCCCCCCCAAAAAATGTTAAGGCGTCATAACAGAGGTCAAATTAAAAAAATTTGACCTCTGTGGTCTCTACTAAATTACTCAGACAATTTCTCGTCTAAACATTTGATATTTTACTTTAAAGGGTATTCAGAGATAGAGCAAGCTTTTTAATCAGTTTGGGTAAAAAATTTGAGCTACCAATATATAAATGTATGTATGTATGTCTGTTTGCATGTCTGCCTAAAACTTTCGACAGAGGAGACGGATTTTCACAAGATCTGTATTGTTTTGAAGCATGACCTTCAGACGAAAAATACCGAATAATGGGCTAAAAACATGAATTTCTCCACCTTCAACTGGGCACTTTTCTTAAGGGGGGGGGTCACTTTTTTTTCGCCGATATTGTCAAAAGTCATCCCCTCTTTTCGATTGTCTAGCCTTAATTGAAACCAACGCCACTTCTGGTTTAGCGGTGGTTGGAACAACAAAGACATCACATTTTTTTCCCCCCCATTCTTTTCCTCCTTTGCCGTACAGGTTCGAGCCTGCCTTGCTACTACATTTTTTTTTTTTTTTTTTTGTCTCAACATACACCTCCAAACACGCCGGGCTGAAATGCTAGTATCTAATATAAACTTACCTATAATTGTTCATGACTTTTCCATTTTGCATGGGTACATTATAATCCACCCTGTTTGTAAAACAAAAAGAAAATGCGTATAATTTAATAAAGAAAATGAAAGTACAAGTTATTGCCAATTTTTAAATGAAACAACTTCAAAATGCATCATCATCTTCATAAGATTCGCTCTAATGCCTGTTTTTGGATTCTGAGTGACAAGTCCACTCAAATTTCCGTACTGCATCCTCCACTAGACGGCTTCAAGAAAATGATTTTCAAACTAACCTATCACTGGCCTAGTCTTTATTTATTCCTCTTTTCGTCAGGCTCATTTTTACCATTTCTCCCAGTACACAATTTTTCTTTACCTTTCATTGTGAAATAAATCTGCTACCTTAACTGTTATACATCTACTAATCCCCAAAACTCTCCTCCATTGTTTTAATGTGGCTATACCATCGACGACTCCTTTTCTGCACACATTTCCCTATACTGTCCAGATGTAATCTTTCTCCAAGTTCATCAGAACTAAGCCTGTCATTAAGACTCACATTACACATCATATCATTCTCATATCATTCCTCTCGTTGTAATGCATACCCTCCACTATAACTGGCCAGTCCACAAAAGTTATATCAAGTCAATCGTAAACCTGATTAAGTTTTACATAGAGTAAAAAAAACAAAAACGAAAACAACTTTAATGTACAGTGCATTTGAGTCAAGAAGCCAATACCTTCAGATAGCCTGGTCTGGTGTCAGTGTTAATTTGGCATAGACTTGTTCGATTTTGTGTTTACATTGAAAAATATTGAATATATAACTAATTTGATTTTGGAAGTGAAAAAGAAGGTTGTATCATAACGAATATAAAACTAATTTGATTTTGGAAGTGAAAAAGAAGGTTGTATCATAACGAAGCAAAGAAAAAAAGGTAGCTGTTTGAATTGCATCTCTATAATATAAACTTGATATTTTCTTTGTGTGAAACTATTTGGGCTTCAAATAAGTACTCTTTTGAATTAGGCATCATTAGAATGGGCATCGTTTTCGGATAGTGAAGTGTTGGGATTAATCAAGGAAATCTCTGAGGGTACAGATGGTTCCTGCATACAAATACTTGATAGACACTCCCCTTGGTTGAACAGTGATAACACTGCTAGTTGGTAAAGGTAGAAGTTCCATGTACTTACTCCATCCACTCCTAACATAGTGTGTTCGTTTTTGAATGATGTTTCGTTCATTCTGGAATGTCCGGATATGTAGATCGCAACCACTGAGACTTTGAGGGATGGGAAGAGGGAGAAATCATTATTTGTGTAGGAGTAAAGCGTTAAGAGTAGGCGATGTGTATGAAATCACTAGTCAGTTAATGACGGAGTAGACCCAGGAAAGTAGAAAAAGTATAAATGCATGCGGTGTAGAATGGGATCGTAAGACGTCTTATAGAATAGGGGAGCAAAATTTGAGCTACTTCATGTAGGTTATGACGATGGTGAAGATGGTGCTCCTAGGAATAAATGTAATGTTTTAATATTACAGAATAATGTGTCTGTAATGGAGTTTTATAGTTATATAAGGTAATGGCTAATAGCGTAAGCATAATAAATTTTTATGTGCCATCTGTTGGTGTAAACCTACGGTATTTTTGGTCCAGAGGGGGAAAAACTGCGCCTCTTTTATTATATACAAAATTACAAGATTTGAACTCGTCTGACGAACAAAGTCATAAAAATAGTTACTAAAGCAAGTGTAGCATTACTGATAGGAGTTACACAATGCCATTCAAAGACAAGTTTAATTAAGGTATTAGGTTATGGTTAACACTTTAAATCAAGATTTGTTTGACTCGTGAAAGTGAGCAATCAAGTGATATTTTCAGCTAAAAATAATGATGTCACTGCCAATCTACTAAAATCTGTACCTTCGACTTTCCTATCCTCTAATTTAACCTTGCATCTTTTCAGACAAAATTGTACCGGGTAGGTCAGGATCGTGGGTTAATATTTACCTTCCTTCCACTGTGGGAAAATATGACACAAGGTCGGAAGATGGATATCTGAAAATCCAGCATCAAAGAGGAAGCATATTCTGGCCAACAAAAAATACCCGAGCACACCCATCGGCATTCCTCAACAGTGAAGCCTCAGGTATTCAACAATAAACTCCTCGAGTAAAAAGGTTATACCATCTGTTTGCATACACAGCATGTGACAAATGGCCAAAGTAAAGTGAGTGTTCTATCCACGGTTGAATATCAGGGGCCAAGAACAAAATAGTCAAACACATCTAACTATTAGAAGTTCAGGTGTATGTAAGAGATTGATCCTTGATTCTAACCTTTCCACTTCGATGAGATAAAGCCTCTAAAGGTAGCCCTTTTGAAATAGTGATGACCAAGTTGAAAAGAACTTTCCCAGTTTTGGCAGTTTGTAGATATCAACACAGAATAAGCTTTTGAGTAAAGGTTTGTTTGATAGACTTTTGAAAGATAATAGCTTTACTGCATACAATGAACGAGAAAGAAGAGAGAAATAAAAAGGAGAGAGAAAGTGAGAGTAGAAAAGACAGAAAAGGAAGAAAGAGAAATGACGAAGAAGGAACAAGAAATATAAAAGGAACCGAGAAAGAAAGAAAAGCGAGAGAAAAATGCAAAAAATAGATAGAAATATTAGGAAAGAAAGTAGAGATAAAAATATCAGAAAATAAAGTGATACGAGGAAATATTTTCTCACAAGATCTTAACTCGTCTGACTACAACAAGTAACAGTGGTTTTGTTGAGAAAAGTTGAATTAAGGATTATTCCTTATGTTTTCTATTTCCTTACGTTTTCCTATGCAAAAATAATAAATCTTATTGTTAATTCAGGGATTTTCATCTCATTTTTGATAATGGTAGTAACAATATTTTCATATTTGGATTCTTCGGGCGACTATTCTCGTCTTGAGTGTTGTTTTCACAACGTTTCGGTCGATGTAACTTCCGACCTTATTCAGGTGTATCTTATTGAAATGTCCGGAATGTTTCCGTCAAACTTGGGAATCTGGACGGAATTTCAAACGGGACCCTTTTATTTAGTTCACAGGAGTAGCGTGCTCTCGTTCTGTCAACCATAACTTGTTAGGAGTCATAAGTAATTCACAAGTATTTTTCGGTCGCTCACATTGAGAATTGAACCTTCAAGAGAATATCCCTTTTACTATTGATTTTTTCAAGTACTCTAACCATTGCGCCATGGGTCCTTGCAGATACACCTGAAGAAGGTCGGAGGTTACATCGATCGAAGTGTTGTGAAAATGACACTCAAGATGAGAACAGTAGTCTGAAGAATCCACATAATATGACTAACCACTTCTCATCTAAAAAATTCAGAAACGTAATTACAATATTTTCTTTTCATTTTTTTTTTTTCTCAGGAGATATTAAACAAATTACTCCAGACAGCGTCTTGAAATTTTAATGTAGTTTTCGTGACTTGAACTTTTTTAAAATCCACATCTGTCATCATTATCAAGCATTTAAAAAATATATTTTTTAATTTTTATTAAGGTGCTTTTTCCTTTTCAATTTTTATTTTAAAATATGCTCGAATTGGTTTTCCTTTTTATCTTTGATGCAATTTTCTTTTCTATAATCCGTGTCTGCTCTCGGAAAAAAAATTTACTTAAAAAATCATTAGCATATATATATATCTCCATTTTCATATAGTTAGGTACGCTTATATATTTTTATGTATAGGCTTCTTTGGAAACTAATTACCTGAGCAGTATGAATTTTGAAACCCAGCTGCTAAGCATCTATTTTAAGACCAGTTATGTAAAGCTGTTGTCAAATTTTAACTGGTGAATCTCTGTTCCACTTGAAGGTTCTTAATAATTTACCTGTAATTTGATTGGCCCCCACCCTTTCTTCTCTGTAACCTCACACTAGCGTGATGTTAGTCAGTCTTTTTTTATAAATACTATAATAGCATGTGTATAGCAGAACTGTTTGATGTATTGACTGCTTCCTTTGTTTGACTAGCGATCTTCATCAATTCGCTGTTTTGATACCTCAATGTAATACAGTTTTCTATTCCAGTAGCTTCTTTCCAGAACGTGCAAGGTTATGAACTCTATTAATGCGGCTCGTTTTTCTCTTACCTACAGTCTTGGTCTTTTCAAGACAAAGGTCAATAGGTATTTCCTATCAATGCAATGATCATTGTTCGCTCTTGTTATCTCCTTGTGTCAAGTAGCTTCATTTCTTGTCTGGGGCGATTTTCATAAAATAAATAAATAAAAAATGTGGGTCACTTATAATCTATATATTAATACGATAGTGTGTGTTATTTTCTGTGTCATGCTTACATCCGGGTCGTTTAATTGTTATGTACTTCCATTTCTTATTATAAATAATTTTATCAAGAAGTTTTGGTTTCGATTATAACTTCGATTATAACAGTAATCTATTTTTTTTTTTTTTAATAAATAATTTTATCAAGAATTCTTCATAAGTTTTGGTTTCGGTTATGGCTGGAGAAACTCAAGTTATTGTCGAGCAAGTAACTGCTTGACAAACAAATTATTACTTGCAGATTACTATTGAGTAATGAAAAAAACAAATTTTTTAATTTCCTCGCCAAATATTTGATGTATTCCTTTGGAATAGTGATAATGATGTTCTGTTTCATTTCAGATATTATTTTTTATAATTGGAAAGGGTTTTCCAACCGGGCGACTATTCATACTACCATAAACATAACATTTAATAACTATCCACTACTCTTTATTTCTAACAGCATCAGGCTGACTACTTGCTAGAATTGTTGATGCTACCCTTTACAATCTCACTTTCATCGGTTTATATTTTCTTATCGCTTGCACATTGCTTTTTACAGAGAGAGAGAGAGAGAGAGAGAGAGAGAGAGAGAGAGAGAGAGAGAGATAGAGAGAGAGAGAGGGTGAGCGAGAAAAAGTAATGAAGCCATAGGTATAGCATAAAATAAACAACAAATTTAAAATTTCTTCACCAAATACTTAATGAATTCCTTTGGAATAGTGATAATAATAATAATGATCATGTTATTCTGATTTATTGGAGATATTTTTTTTTTAATATTTTTTATATAATATTGATTTAAAAAGAAAAATATACTTTATAGATTTGTTTCTTACGGTTTTCCACTGTAACTATTTATACTAAGCTTTCTGTCAAAATATGCTGAGCAACTATTAATACCGATTTTTCACAATAGCTGCCGGCTGCAACGGCGCATACTAACTGATCGCTTGTTAGAACTATTGATGCTATCTTTTCGTTTTAATCAAAGTTGCTTGTGTTACTCGGCTGTTTGAAAATAACTATTCTGTACTTCTATCTAACAATTTAATGAACAAACAGATATCGTCAAACTTAAATTTAACTTAGTAGAACAATTTGATCCTTAAAAAGGGACTCTTTACGTTCAACACCGGTATCGATTAATTCAACCAGAAGTTTGTTTACGTTTTGAAATGAGCAATAGGTAGCATTTAATCGCAGTATTATTTCAAATGTAAGGATGTGATTATAATTTAAGTAAAATTT
The DNA here is from genome assembly GCF_053919585.1 of Euprymna scolopes. Lineage (NCBI taxonomy): Eukaryota > Metazoa > Mollusca > Cephalopoda > Sepiida > Sepiolidae > Euprymna > Euprymna scolopes. Next base: position 96,247,416 of record NC_136484.1, read on the forward strand.
TTGGTACCGTGCTGAAATATAAATTTTAGCATTTTTAAAGCCATTCTTAACATGGGGAGGAGAGGGTGTTTTGTATCTATTCTGTGCTTCCACCTTACAATTGCATAAAAAATTACAATTGAATAAAAAACAGATATCATGAAAACTTGAATTGCACATGAAAACACTATTTACAAATAGCATGGCATCAAATATGCATACGCACATTTTAGGACCATTTTCGAAGGAGATATTGCTTTTAAAAGAGACTGCCCCCCCCCCAATATTTTTGAAATATTTTTTAGTTAATTACTGTTGCTTTAAAAAAGGTAAAATCGATTTTTTTAAGTGTTTGTTTTCTACCTAGCTGGCTAAGTTGTTAGTGGTTTAACTTATTTTAAAGCGTTTATTCAGTTCAAAAACTAAATTACAGACCACATTATATTTTTTTAATATTTATACTTATTTTCTGTTGTTTTAAAAGAGGTAAAATCGTTTTTTTTTTACCTAGCTTGCTAATTTGTTAGTGATTGAACTTATTTTAAAGTGTTTATTCAGAAAAACAAGCCAACAAAGATTTCACCTCCACTAAACGAGGACAGAAAATATTTAGTATCTCGGAACAGATACTAAACTTTGCTGCTAATAATAATAATAATAATAAATAAATTTACCTTCAAATGAAACTAAATTTTACTCACTGGCCATATTAAATTTGAATAGTTAAACTTAATAAAGATTATACTTAGGATTTATTATAAATTGGATGCAGTGTTAAATTTAGGGAAACTCGTCTATTTTTGATAGATAGGAAAACTCTTCGTTATTGAATACATATTGATAGGAAACACATTTTAGGACCGTTTTTGAAAGGGGTATTGTTTTTAAAAGAGACTACACCCCCATAATATATATATTTTTTTTAATATATTTACTTGTTTACTGTTATTTTAAAATATATAAAATCGATTTTCTAAATGTTCATTTTCTACCTAGCTTTATAAGTTTTTAATGGTTCAACTTATTTTAAAACGTTTATTTAGTTATAAAAAAGTAATGTGGAGTGTTACTTTAGAACAAAAACATGTTCGACATGAGAGTATCACGTCTCGGGAATTTCGATAATCGCTCAAAAATAAAAATTTAAAGAAAAATACGGAAGTAGATATAGTTTTATATATAGCCTCACTTCCAAAAGAAAATAAACTTGTATATATTTTTTAAAGTAATGTCCAAGATCAGTGTTCGGCAAAAATCAAACTATCGGAAGTGGATATGGTTGATTACGTAACGTAAATGAACAGAATGGAGTCACGACACGAAAAATAAAACAATATATTTATTTAAAAAATTACTTTATTTTTTTAACACATCTTGTGTTATTACAAAACAAAAAAAAGAAAACTTCTTGTATTATGAATAATAAAACAAATATTACATTATGTGATGATACTTTTCTTGTTTATATGAGTATGTTTTATTAATTAATAAATATTATTTTATTATTTTCGTTTTTATAAATGTTGTTGATAAATATAATTTTAAAAAGTTAGGTATTTTCTTGAAAAAATATTTCTGCCTCAACAGAAAAATATTCAACAAGATTTTTACCCGGAAAATTATTTTACCGAAAATTATTAATATTACACTATAAAAAGGAAGATACTAGAAATAAAAAAAACAAACTATTTTATTTACACACAATCAGATGTGCCTTATGCACTAAAAAAATGTAATTGGCATTTTGTTGCACTTTTTAAGATTTTAACTATTTATAAATTTTCTCATTATAAAAAACGATTATTATATTGATTATAATTTTTGGACGGAAGAAATAAAATTAATTGCGTATAAAACATTTGAAGAAAAATTTTAAATCGTGAGAAAAATCTAAAATCATTAAATTATCAATAAATTTTGTTGTCATAAAAATATGATTATTAGATAAATTTTTATTTGCAAAAGAAAAAACAACATTGCTAAAAAACATATCAGCGAATTATCAATTATTGTTTTATATTAATAATTATAATGAGAAAAATTATCAATTATTGTTATTATTATGAGAATTATCAATTATTGTTTTATATTAATAATTATAATGAGAAAAATGTTTTATTTCATTAAAATTAAATAGTATACATAAATCATGTCGAATGTACAGGAATAATTTTTTATGACAAAATTTATTGATAATTGGCTGATTTTGGATTTTATGCTTGTGTTTTCTTTTGCCAATTAAAATGAATTTAGTCATCCTTTTTTATATTGACAAAATTTATTTATAATTTATTGATTTAAAAATTTTCAATCCATATTTTTTTCTTTAAAAATCCAATAAATTCCGGATCAATTTACTAAATAATAATTTTTATAAAATATATTTACATAATTTGACAAAATTTGATATAATTGAATAATTTTATATTTTTCTTCTAATGCTTTGAATGCAATTAATTTTATTTCTTCTGTCAAAAAATTATAATCAATATAATAGCAAGCAAAGTCCCCCTATGGTTGTTGCGGGCCTGTCAGACAAAAAGCGATTTATTGAAACTAAAGAATATAAAATAAAAATAGTTATTTAAACTTTTATTATAAAAATATATTTATGAAACAAGGTTTTTACTGCTTAGTTTGACAGGCCCGCAGTAAGCACCGGGGGACTAGCATGAAGAAAACCACTGCATATCTTAATTCTTTTTAGATGTATAACTGTCAAGTTTGAAACTGGTTGAAAACATTGTGACTATTCAATGTGAAGCTGCTTATAAGCTTCCCGTAGTGACTTAGACTTTTTTTTTTCCATTTTTGCGAAAAGGAAAACTCTTCCGTACAAGAAAGCAGATAAACATTAACAAAGTTATTAAATGGAGTCTGCGAGTGGAGGATGGTAGCAGATCTATCAGTATCCTTCAAGCCAACTAATCTCTTGACATTGTGGTGTTGTCCGACTCTAGCAAATGTAATTTTCTATTCGATTTAACTGTCCCCTGGGATGAAATCATGAAGGAAGCACATGCACAATGACGAATTGATATGATTGCATGGAGAAGAATTGGATATGCCAGACATACTGCCAACTGAAGCCAGGTACTGTGCTTTCATTGGAAGTTAACCACTTCCTTTTTACCTGTAGTAGGCATGATGGGTCAGTCTTTAAGTGCTAGCATAAAACCTCAAATTTCTGCTTGATTTGATTAAATAAAAATTAATGAAGTGAATAAAATACAGTGAAACCCGGGTATAAGAGACTTCGTGTCTTGCCCTACAATTTTCTTATATCCGGGTTACACTATACATTGACACAGACTCTAATTAGAAACCAGAGAAAGTCTCTCTTCTATTCGGTATTTAAATACTATGGTCTCTTATATCCGGGTTACAATGTATGAAATGTCGTGAGTGCTCTCAAATAAAGAGGACAACATCAAAACTTGATGATCACCATAAAATGCTTCAATCAACAAAAATGTTTTTTCTAGTATTGAAATTAAAGTTTTCCTTTTTAACTGCCGAATACCGTTAAATGTTCATACAAAAAAGTTTTTCTTAAACTTGCAACGCTCTCAGCACGCACTCACACAAAACAACGACAATCCTTTTTCTACTCCTGTTTTGACGATCGTTAGAAACTCCGAATTAGAATACTAATAAACCGTATGTATCTTTATTCCAGTTTTGATCAAAATCATTATATGAAAACAATGTCTAATTATTAAGGCTTAAAAATTTCATTAAGAATTTTGCTGAATTGGTCTATGTATCGAATTCAATATTAAATTGGTCTATGTATCTAATTCAATATTAAATTGGTCTATGTACCTAATTCAATATTAAATTGGTCTATGTACCTAATTCAATACTAAATTGGTCTATGTATCGAATTCAATACTAAATTGGTCTATGTATCGAATTCAATACTAAATTGGTCTATGTATCGAATTCAATACTAAATTGGTCTATGTATCGAATTCAATACTAAATTGGTCTATGTATCGAATTCAATACTAAATTGGTCTATGTATCGAATTCAATACTAAATTGGTCTATGTATCGAATTCAATACTAAATTGGTCTATGTATCGAATTCAATACTAAATTGGTCTATGTATCGAATTCAATACTAAATTGGTCTATGTATCGAATTCAATATTAAATTGGGCTATGTATCGAATTCAATATTAAATTGGTCTATAGATCGAATTCAATATAAATCCGGAATATTTGGATTTTCAAATGGGGGTATGTGCCTTTATTATTTCCCATGAGAAAACTTTTAAAATACACATAAGAAACTGAAATTTGATGAATATTCATGAATTGATGTCCAACAGCTATGTTAAAATAAAACAAAAAAAAAATAAATAAATATAAAATAAACAAAAGAAAAACAAAAATCTAAATTGTCACAAAAACTTATAACTTTTTACACCCTTTGCATAAAACCAAATTAAAGTACACCTGTGTTCCATGGCGTGATAAAAGCAAAAATAAAAGGTAATTGCAACTTCTCTGCCAATCTTCATGACCATATGCATTTTCTTTTCTTTTAATGAATTGGTAGGTGTTATTTTTGCTAAGGAGTTAAGAGTAGAATAGATTCATTGATCATTAATCAATGAATCTATTCTGCCTTTAACTCCTTAATAAAAAGTAAGTAAAAATTATTATACTGAGTAAGTATAATAATTAAATGAATGATTTTGCGCTACGAAACCGGTGCTTTCAAGAATTGTGCATGTCCACGTACTTAAAGGAATAAATTGTAAGATGGTAAACATCTTGAAATTTGGAATATAGATTTTGTCATTTATTTGTTATATTGGACTTCATAAATTAAAGTATTGTAACAAATAAAAAGTGAAAATAATTGAAAGAAAAAACATTTCAATATATATATATATATATATATATAAGCAGCACTACGATATAAGAACGTTGAAATGTGAAAATAGAAGCTTTTTTTCTCTTTTCCTTAAAGTAACATTTGACTCACACCATTCAACATTCTGTGCCCTTAAGTCGTATTAACCGATACATTAGTCATATGAACCAATATAGATATCTAACAAGCTGAATATTTGATAAATTTAATTCAAGAAGCGACTATCTTAAGATATCATAATTTGCTGACTCTAAAGCCTTTAATTTGAATAGAAAATCGCATAACATTAATTTTAAGGTGATACTTACTCTACTCTTATACTTATGTAATAAATAACTTGCCACATATTTAGCCAAAAAACACGATTATAGTTCATCCTTGCATGACGCTCATTTAAAAATGACACTGCAATTATTGTTATTTACGTTTTCATTAGTGCCGGTGTATTTTATCGAAAACAACTTTTTTGAGTATGAGATTAAAATAAATATTAAGTCGTATTAACCGATACATTAGTCATATGGACCAACATAGATATCTAACAATCTGAATATTTGGCTTTTCGCGTTACTATTCGATAGCTTTGATAACAAAATCCACTTAGGTAAATCTTTTCGGTTTAGTGCTTTCTGCCACATAATTGTCTACATCGTTAGAAAATAACATTTTGATATTACGTTCTTTCTTTAGTTTCACTAATTTCGTCATACTCGAATTCTGCTCTCTACACATTTTCAAAGGCGGTATTTTCACTCCTTCTCTCGAATATACTGTGAATCTACTCATGGTCACCGCAGAAAAAAAAATCATATGGTTAATTTTCGCTTTGCACCAATCTTACACCCGACTGCTGATTCAAATCATTAAATTCATTTGCTGTAGAAAAAAAATGGTGTTTGTTTTAGATCGGCAGCTTAAAATACTGTGTGCATGAGTAAAATTGGCGATTTTCTGCTTTCTAAACGGCTTTCCAAATTTTATACAATTATATATTTAAACTAGCAGGTCGCCAGCGTTGCTCGGTCGTAAGATACGCTTAAATATATTTTAATTCATGCAGGTTACGTGCACATGAGAGAAAAAAAAAAGAGGGGGAGGCATATAGAAATTGAGAATCAGTTTTCGATAATTACTTTAATCAGGTCAATGAAACCATAACAGATTTGCTTTATATACTTAAATTCAAATGAGATGAACGTCAATTTCATAACACATTAGTAACATTGCTGCTTGTAATATCTTAATATAAAAAAAAGAAGATACATGATTTTGTTTTTATTGAATCTAAAATCAATTTGCCCAAATGATAAAAGAAAATATAATTAAAAAAAGAAAAAGAATTACAAGTATTCCTCATCAAATTAAATTTATTGATTTTGATTCATCTAAAGCAGGGGTCTTTAAACTACAGCGCGCGGACCAGATCTGGCTCATGGAGCTCTTTACTGAATAAGGCAAAATATTGAGTAAAAAATTTTTTTAATGAAAACGTGTGAAACTAGTGTGGCTATTTTTCTTTTTGTTCAGACAATTATTAAACAAATGAGGTTTTGGAGAACCAGTTTCACTAAAATAAATAAATAAGCAAAACAATAAAAAACATGTCCAGGTCAATTTTTTTTCTTGCCTGCGTAGCTCTAAAAAAAATAAATAAAATAAATAAAATAAATAAGAAAAATAAAAAATGAGCAATATGACCCCCCCCCCCCGTTCGAAAACTTTGGAGACTACTGATCTAAATATATATACTTAACACTTAATTTCCATGGAAGTATTTATTAAATTCGAATAACTGGTATGAAACTGAATTGTTGATCTTTCCAGTGGTCTCCTAGTTTGGGGTGCCCCATGAAAACATACAACTATATCGAGATCAATTTTACTTTTTTTTTTTAATTTTCTTCCTTTGAAGATTGTAACGCTGGGTATGGGGCAACCAAACCAGCTGCCAACATTGCCCTGCTTTTTATTGAAGCTAAACGAGGGCTCTTTTTAGTATCCTCGTTGTTCCCTTAAGTGCAATTGTTTGGATCTCCTTTGCACTTGGTACACCACGAATATTAATTAGGTAGGACTTCAGGTTCTTATTCATAAGCCTTGTAGCACCTATAATAGCTGGTATGATTTATATCTCTTTAAGATTCCAGTTTCTTTCCATGAGACTTTGATATTTGGTCTGTTTCTCTCTTTCAGCTCTGTTCAGACCGCCATCATTAGGAACACTCACTTCAATCAAGGTTGCAACTCTCTCTCTGACTTATTCCATATAACTATGTCAGGTTTCACAGCAGCATTTTGAAGGTAGGTGGCTGTAGGTATTACATGGTCGTAATGTATGGTATATAAGTAATTTCCAACTGTTCTTTCAGATTGATGTTCCCAGGAATTGCTGCTACATTTTATGTTTAATTTTTTTACAGATGGTCCAGTGGATGTACTTACATACTCCATCATGTCTCGTTGTGTAGTAGGCACCCCCTAAAAGAACCTTGCAACTTGATACTAGATGACTCACACTTTTCAATTTCGTGTGTCAGAATCTACATTTTTTTTTACTAGAGTAGGAGCATCGATAAAATGAGAAATTTAAAAATCTAATAATAAACCAGACATTTTTTTTTTAATCCTGCAGCGTGTTATCAAGTTTCTCATTAGATCCATGTTTCTATTGTAGTAAATTTGATCTTAATATTTGTATACGCATACCAGCATCTCACTACGACTCTCGAACATGAAAAACAGTTTCTTCAACAAGAAATCGGTGATTAAACAAATGTTGCACAATAGAAAGGAAAGAAAAAAAAAACACACTTGCAAATTCAGAAGCTATGCATTGAAAATATTTAGGTGGGATTTGATATGGGTTATTCAACAATGAGAGAAAAATTGTCTATATTACTCTGAGTAAGGCTAGTGGAGCCTAGAATTTTGATTAAAAAGAACAATAAATAACTCATTCGAAAAAAAAAAACAAAAAAAAAAACTGCATCCTGTTATTTAGTTTCTTAACGGATTTTCAAACTTGAAACAATTATATATATTTAACTAGCAGGCCGCTCGGCGTTGCCCGGTCGTGAAATATTATAGTTTAATTAATTCAGAATCTTTATTTATTAGTGACAGAAATACCGTAGGTATTAAACGTTATGTTAAATGACAAAATAATGAAGTGGAAAAAAAAAAAAAAGGAAAAAACTGAAACATATGCATGCGAGTATTACTTCTTGTAAATAAAAAATACTCGAGCTGAGATCAAAACCAAACCTAAAGACAATGAGTCAAGTATGATAACCATTAGGCCAGATTGACACGATATTTAAAAATTGTTTTAAACCAACTTATTCTAACCATAAGTAATCTGTCATGTGAACAATTCACGCATGCGCATTCGTGAAACAGTTAGCAAACAGATAAAAAATCCGATGACACCCAGGTACCAATTTTTTCCATTTTGATCGCTTAGCAACCTTTTTGATCAAAAAGTTTTCCACCTGTCTACTCCAATACTATATACCAACTTTCAAGTTTGTAGATCAAAAATTCGTTGAGTATATAGGTTGAGAAGTGTCCTTACACACATTCTCACATTTATAGATATACAGATTACTTTCCCGACAGTTTAAAACTTTGATGTATTATTTTCCATTAACTTTCTCAATATATTTCTATAAACATGATCAGTTATATTTTTCTTCCAAATTTTCTAAAGACAAATATTTTATTTTATTTTCAGATTTCATGCAAATATTGTCAAATGTTTGTCCTTTTGTCTTTGATGATATATTTCTTACTTAGTTTTCTTAAGTTTAAAAAAAATGATTTACAAAGAAAACCCATTGCATATTTAATAAACTGTCACAAGAAAGCCATTTTTACTTATTACAATTCTGTAAGATAAAATACAAAAAGGAATAAACATCCATTTCTTATTCTTAATAATGGAGGACAATGTTACCACACTGTTTCCTTATGGTTTGAAATATTGAAACCTTTTTGCACTTCAGAAATTTGAAAAAAAAAAAAAAGAAAAAAAAAGAGAAACACTTGAAAATTCAAAAACTATGCACTAAAAGTTTTAAGGTGAGAAGTGATAATATGGATTATTCGAACTAATATTTCCAATTAGGTTTTTGAATTTTTAAGATGAGGATTGACAATTTTTATTAGTTGGATTCTTCAAAGTACTGTTCTTATCTTGAGTGTTATTTTCACAACGTTTTAGCCGATGTAACCTCCGACCTTCTTCCGGTGTGTCAAACTCGGAAATCTGCACGGAATTTTGAATGGAAGCCTTTATTTACTTCATGGCGGTAGCATGCTCTCATTTCGTCAGCCACGACAAAGTAGAAGTTCCAAGTTATTAGCAATTGTATTTAGAGTATCGCCTGCACTAAGGATTGAACCTTTAACCTCAAGAAGAGTGTAACTTACAACTGAATTTTACGAAATACTTTAGCCATTACGCCAATGGTCTGCGAGACGAGAACAATAAGTCTGAATAATTCAAATAATATTATCATTCCTCATCTCCAAAATTCCAAAACATATTAGTCTCATCTCGATTAGTTTTATTCACAACGTTCGCGCTTATGTTACTCCTTACTTTTTTCAGGTGAATTTTTTTCAAACTCAATCTTTTAATAACTAAGAATAACGTGTAATAATATTTCTACCTTGTCATGGCTGATGGAACGAGAACAATCTACCCTCATGGATTAAATCAAGTGTTCAATTCGAAATTGCAAACAAATCTCCGAGTTTGATGAAGATTCCTAAATTTTACTAGAAGGTTTCTAAGTTCAAAAAACATTTACATAAAGGTCGGAGGTTATAGCTGAAACATTGTGAATTTCATAACCAGGCCTGTGACAACAGCATATTCTTTTCATTGTCTTGACTCTTGAGTATATATCCGTTAATATCTTATGTTTTTATTTAGACGGATGTGGTTCTCGGTTGATTGATTGTGTCTTACTGTATCGGATATATACCCGAGAGTCAAAAGAATGAAAAGAATATTCTGTTGTCACAGCCCTATTCATAACTAAGTTGAGAATAGTAGTGTTTTTTTTTTTTTTTTTTTTTTTTTTACACTTTTTCACCCCAAATAAGGTATGAGAGTACTATTTAGGATCGTGTTTAACAAAGGATTGCGGGAAGTTGAGCAGCGAGATATCTGTTCACATTGTATTTAAACATCTGCAAGTAATAAAGAAATAAAGACACAATCAGAGAAGCAGGAAACAGGGAAGGAATTTCAAAGTCTAGCAGTCAGAGGAAATCTAGGCACCTCAGCAGTGAAAGAGGTGGGATTTTACTGCTTGTAGTATCTTAACGAGTTTTAGGGGAATTTTAAGGAGTATCTATGTCGGGAGGGAACAAGCGCTATGAGTTTATCAGAGCAAATTCTATTCAAGTACTTGTAAAAAAAAAAGGCACAAAGATGTAGCATTGTGGCGATGGGACAGAAGTTGGAGCTTAGTCGATAGCGTGGGACCTATTAGATTTGAGATTTTTTTTGGACTAAGAGTGAGAAACTAGTAGTTAATTTACCAGCCCAGATATGACAACAATACTCTATGAATAGGAGAATTGTCGCTTTGTAGAGAGATAGGAT
>NC_136484.1:96262899-96357899 GCF_053919585.1 Euprymna scolopes
TCATCATATCAAATTTGAAATAGACATGTGTAAAAAAATAAAAATAAAAAATTTTCATCATATCAAATTTGAAATAGACATGTGTAAAAAAAAAATAAAAATAAAAAATTTTCATCATATCAAATTTGAAATAGACATGTGTAAAAAAAAAATAAAAAAAATAAATTTTCATCATATCAAATTTGAAATAGACATGTGTAAAAAAAAAAATAGAAATAAAAAATTTTCATATCAAATTTGAAATAGACATGTGTAAAAAAAAAATAAAAATAAATTTTCATCATATCAAATTTGAAATAGACATGTGTAAAAAAAAAAAAAAAAAATTTTCATCATATCAAATTTGAAATAGACATGTGTAAAAAAAAATAAAAATAAAAAATTTTCATCATATCAAATTTGAAATAGACATGTGTAAAAGAACATTTTCGTTTTTCCATTTTTCATTCTGGTTTGTAGTTGTATTTATATAAAACAAAAAAAAATATATAAAATAGTGTTACAAAGCGGAGACCAAACAAATCACAATAAATATTTTATTAAATATCGTAACATTACATAAAACGTTACACCCCCTCGTATTTTGATCTTTAAAAGCAAATGTTCACTTTCAGAACATTTAAACATTTAAGTGTTTTGTGTGTGTTGTCAGTAGCTGGGAGACATGGAAACTAAATTGTCAAACGATATCAAAGATAGCAATCAGCAAAAATAATTTCTATTAGTAGGCTGGGATTTTATTGCCTTATATCCCCCCCCCATACAGACACAGAAACTAAAATAAAAAAAATGTCAAAGTGCTTTTTGCCTAGAGATGTGAAAAAGTTTTGAATTCACTAATTCCATTAATACCCACTTTATTTGACCCTTTAAAATTCTTCAAGTTTTTTGTCAAACTTCTTACCACCACCCCCATCCTTGTAAGATTTGCCAATGCTGGCTAGGAGACCCCAGATACACACATTATATATATTATCCTATACGATAAGGAGTTATAATATTTCAAATGTGTTCTTATATAGAATAATAAAAATCTTTTGATTTGAAATTTAAACATTTTACGTCATAAATTTTTAAATTCAATGAATGACTAAATTTTAATTTGATAAACATAGCTACTAAATCCTTTCTTTCTAATTTTTTTCACAGTAAAAAAAATTACAAATAAAATAAGTGTCATCAAATGATTTCAAATTTACTATTAAAACCTTCAAAAATACAGAGTTCAGAGTTTTCAATAAAAATTAGCAAAAAGTTCCTTCAATGACTAATTATTTTTTTAAAGAGTTTGTAACATTTTAGGAAAGATCTTTTTAAAATTACAAACTTAAAAATTACATAAGATATAATAAATGAATTCTATTTTCGCACTTTACTCTGGCTGAAAAAATTTTCTTTGGTGGGGGGTTGAAATATTTTTCACCCCTTTTTAGCTGTCACCCGGGGCGGAGCGCCCCCCCCCCTAGCTACGCCACTGTTATGGAAACATATACACACACACACCCATCTTCGTTTTTGAAATCAAACGGGAGATAACTCATTGTGTAATGAGGATATAACGCTCATAACAAATAAACTCACTTTCGTTTTTATACGCAACTGGTGTCAGCCAATAATTCAAAATAAATTAAATTAAATATAAATTAAAAATGAATAAATTATCTTTAAATAAATAAATAATTAAATAGTTCTATTTCTAAGTAGAACGATTAAAACAATCCTATTACAAAACAATTAATAACGTTAATAAGCTAATTATTAAGATAGATTTTAAATGTATAATGTAAATGAGGTTACTTCTTGAATGTAGATTTCATTTGAATAAATAATAGATATAGAAATTATGCTGGATTTAAAAGGTCCGTTTTCAGTATGAAAATTAATTTGTAAAACTGTACCTGTATACATAATAATCAAATTGTAAACAGACTGTTGTCGACGTTTCACTTGAAAAGTGTCCACCGAGGAATATCTGAATGGTGTTTTTATGATTTATCTTCTCCTTTCCCACCCATTGTCCTTTTTTATTATGTGCTTTTCAGACATCTTTCCGAGGAAAATAAAATAAAATAAATTTCTATTAATTCTTTAAATTCAAAATTAAAAAACTAAATTACTGATAAAAATAGCATTGTTTACAGTACAGTCATTCAGAGGACAACTTCTTTTGCTACAAACGAGATTCTCCCTTTGTTACACAATGGATTGAGAGAAAGAGAGGAGTAAACGTGGAGTGTAGACACGTTTACCAGAACCGAGGGTCAGCTGACCAGATTACGTATGAGTGACGTGGTCAGGTTGGCTAGATCTGTGAGATTTGATTTGGACACAGAACACAACGGACGGCTTCCCGTTGTCTCCTCCTCTCCACGGGGGGGGGGGACGAACGCTGACGTGTGTAGAAGAAAAACCCACACAGGCCGATTTCACTTCCACCTCCTGCAGGACCTCTAAGGAAAGTGAAATAAAAAAACTATAAAACTAATTCCTTGTCTTGGAGTGATTGAATCTTCATCCAAAAACAGGTATCAAGTCTTCCTCCAGGATGAGAAATTTCCAGATGGTCCAACATCGAAGAAGCAGAGGTAGGTTCTGAAAATACATGTCACACACACGGTTCCCTTTATGATAATCAAACACACAACCATTTATATTAGAGAGTCATACGCACACGGAATCCTTTTATGTTATACACCAAACGTAAATGGTGCCTCTCCCTATGTAACACCTTCATTATTTTCTCTTTCTCTTCTGTATATTCTTGGATCTCTCACCACATGCACCCCCCCCCCAAACAAAACAGGAAATAATAATTTAAAAATCAGTTTAAGCAGGTTACATGAATGTGAAAATCCCTAGCTGCGAAAGTCATATTTACTCAATTTCTTTGAAAGGGATACATTTTAGGTATATATATATATATATATATATATATATATATATATATATATATACACTAGCTGGCAGCCCGGTGTTGCACGGTCGTACAATACGCTTAAACATGATATTTTAATCTATGTAGATTGCGTATGTATTATTACATTACATTATTATTACAAAATCAATCCTCTTTTGATTATTAGTTATTATGGGGAATAATTTGTCCGGTGGACTAATTTGAAAATAAATAAATAAATAAATAAATTAAAAACTAATAATGATAATGTCGTTCATCATATTCTGTCCTTGTTTGTTTACAGTATCACATCAGCTGATATTTGGGCTTGATGATGAATGCCATTGAAAAGCCACTTCTGTTTAATGTTTGGTTTTAAAATATGCAAACGAAGAAATTATTTGCAGCAATTTTAAGTGGTACCTCTTCTTTTATCAGAAATTGAACTCATTAGTAAGAAAAAATGAAATGGTGAGGTACACCCGGATTTTAACAGGGGATCATTCAATCTGTAGCTGAATGCTCTACCACTAAGCAATATCTCCAGATTATAATAAATCTGGGGGGCGGGGTTAAGAAAAAATGGATTTGCTGAAATTTTATCATCTACCTTGGCCGGTGTAGCGTAAAATATTCCCCTGTAAAAATTCTTTTTTATCTATAGGAGAGAAAAACTCTTTTTAAGATCGTATTTTACGATTTTCAACACTTATCTGGTGAATTTCTGTACAAAACATACTTAAGAACGCTGACAGACATAAACTTCCCTTTTGCGAAATTTGCAAAAGAAAGGTTCCAAAAAAGATGAGCCTATGAGGAAAGAACTCTCACACACACAAAGTGACATTATATATATATATATATATATATATATATATATATATATATATATATATATAAATAAATGTAATTCTTGGTTTGTTCAAAGTTTATATAACCATATTTCTACATTACCAATTTAATTGAAATTTTAAGAAAATCTATCTGTAAAGTCAATGAATGTTTGCATGTTATTAAAATAATTTTACATTGCGAATTATAAAAATATTAATTAAAATATAAATATTTTTCGAAGTCGTTTCTGCGAGACTTGCTGGTAACTTCCGTTTCAACTACTCTCGAATTACAAGATAAGTAAAAAAAACAAAAACTTACTCATGCAGAATGATCCGTGCTGAAATAATAACGCTATTATTTAAAAAGCCATTCATAACATGGGGAAGGAAGGGTATTTTGTACCTATTCTGTACTTTAACCTTACAATTGAATAAAAACATATCATAAAACTTTAATTAAACGTGGAAATACGATTTTAAAAAATAGCGCGAATCACTCTCTGCATTAGCACAAAAAAACAAATAAATAAATAATCCCATATTTAAAAAATTTAAATTCATTCATGTACTTACAAATTTTTTAATTTTAAATTCCTTTATTTATGCTAAGGCTTTTCACTCATGAAACATTACGTTTTAATTGTTTAGTTTCTTTTCACGGTATTGTTAACATAAAGTTTGTTTTAACTTTTTCTAAACTGTTTCATTTTTACGACATGCCTCAACGTACTATAAACACCCTAACATCCCCATGTTAAAAAAAAAACACGCCCTTCCATAAACCTCAAAAGCCGTTCTTAATATGGGGAGGTTGGGGGTGTTCATTCCGAAAGCCGTTTAAACATGGGGAAGTTTATAATATGCTGGGGCGAGTCGTAAAATTAACGAAGTTGCTATCTATTATTTATTGCAAAAATTGCTTGAAATTTATTTGTTTGACAAAAATAAAATTACATTTTGGTACTCCTTGGATGTTGAGTTCCATGGCGACCAGCAGGAAAAAAATAAGTCGCTCCCGTACTCCCCCACCCCACCCCGCACGTAACATCTTTTATTTACTGACGGTGCCGTAATTAAACGATTATTTCTCAAATTTACAAGCATTTATTTATTTATTTATTTATTTTGAAAAAAAGTTTTACTTTTTATGAATATTAAAAGAAAAATGGGTACTCATGCAGAGAGTGATCCATGCTGAAATTATAACGTTATTATTTAAAAAGCCATTCTTAACATGGGGAGAGTGTTTTGTACCTATTCTGTACTTTAACCATGCAATTGAATAAAAAAAAACATATCATAAAACTTTAATTAAACGTGGAAATACGATTTAAAAAATAGCGCGGATCACTCTCTGCATTAGCACCGAAAAATGTTATTAAATATTTATCAATAATTTCTCACTTTTACAAACATTTGATTTTAAATTTCTTTTTAAATGACGACTTTTATCGACTTTTTTTTTTAAATATCTCCCCCAATGGTGTTTATTCCGAAATCCGTTGTTAACATGGAGAGATTGAGGGTGTTTATTCTGAAAGCCGTTCTTAACATGGAGAGGTTGAGGGTGTTTATTCTGAAAGCCGTTCTTAAGATTTGTGGAGGTGGACCTAATGTAAAAAAAAAGAAAGAAAGAAATTAAAAAAAAGACTAAATCATTTACTGATAACTTCTCACTTTTACAAATATTTTTTTAATTTACATGCGCGGATGAACAAATTGTTCAATAGTGCGAAAACAAAACGTTTTTGTAATAAACTTCGGGATAATTTTTTCCACCTCCACAAGTTCCTTTTTTAAATGACGACTTTTATTGATAAATAAATCTACTTCTCTGCCACGGACACTGACCCTTCCTTTTTTTTTTTTTAATATTTTCGGCTGGGTATGCTGACAACAAATATCAGTTAAATTTTGCAAATAGTCCCCCCCCCCTCCAAAAGTGGTGTTTATTCCGGAAGCTGTTCTTAAGATTTGGAGGTTGGGGGTGATTATAAAGTGGACCTAATCTAAAAAAACAAAACAAAAAAAAAACAAGTTTTTTATGCGCACATAAGCAACTATTTTTTTTATTCATTTATTTTTTTACTTTTTTTTTAATTAGTAAATTTCAATGAATAGAATAATAAATCATTTATCATTAATATGTGTTTTTGGTTTTGTGTTGAATGAAACTTTTTTTTTCATTACAACAATAATGAACCAATTTGAATCTTCCGGCATGCGTTTAAGGGTTACGAAATTATGAATAAATCGTTTAGTTACTAAGCCAACGTCAGTAAATAAAAAAAAATGTTACGTGCGCATGCATTAGCCTTGACTAGGGGTGGGGCTAAGGGAGCGACCATTAAATAATTATACTGGTCGCCATGGAACTCAACACCCAAGGAGTACCTAAAGTGGCACTTATGCACTTATGTTATCGTGCTATTTTTTAAAATAGTATTTTTATGTTAAATTTAAATTTTACAATATCTTTTTCTTTTATTAATTTGTTAAGTGAAAGTACAGATAACCCGGTCCGTTTCTAATGTGAGGAAAATCTAGCCCTCCCCCCAAAAAGGGGTACTCTGGGTAATAACAAAACATTAAAATTACCTCAGTCTCGAAAGATTTCTTCTCTACTGAACGAGGAAACAAACGGTGAAGTGTAGTTCACCTTCTGTTTCTCTCCCCCTCTCTCTTCCTCTCTTAATATCTCTCTCTATTCATCTCTCCCTTTCCCTCTCTCAATCTATCTTTCTCTCTATATCACCCTCTCCATCTCTCTTTGAGCCACTTTCTCTCTCTAACTCCCTCTATCTCTCTCCTTTCCTCGGTCTCATCCCTCTCTGTTTCTAACCCTCCCTCTCTCTCTGTTTATCTATCAATCCCTTTATCTCTCTATCTCCTTCTCTTTCTCTATTTTCCTCTCACTTTCTCTTTTCTATCTATATATCTTCCTCTCTATCTGTCCATCTCTAATCCCTCAACCTATTTTAGTCTCCTAAATTAATTACAGTGAATAAGGCATTGTCAAAACATGGATAAATCCTATTTTAGTCACCTAATTTACTGACTGTGAGAATAGAAGTTATTTGGAAATTACTGCTACCTTGAACAGCACCAGAAGTAACTGGTAAAACCTTTCTAATTAAATTGATTTTGGCAGCCATTTGGTAACAAAATGACATAGCCTTAGCCCTTGCTGCATGAGGAATACCTGCGACCTTGCTGCCAAGTAGAAGTCTTATTTATTCTACTTTAAAACATTCAATTTTTCAAAAATCTCATGTTCGACATCTCCAAAACACCCAATATGGGGAAAAATATTGCAGAAATGCAAACTTTGTTTAGGATGAATGCACAATGGTATGCAAAAAATCACTTGAGGCTCTTGGTCGATCCTTGCAAGATTTGTGTGGCAATGTCAGACCATTTGGGAATGCAGTAATATTGCTTGCAGGAGATTTCAGACAAATGTTACCTGTTATTCTTCAATTAACACCAGCAGATGAAATAAATGCTTGCCTCAAATACTCTACTGTTTTGTTCCATGCGAAGACATTAAACTTAACTCAAAATATGCATGTCCAGTTGCCGACTGTTCGATCCGCACAAAAACTTTTGCATCACTTGTGGGAAATTGGGTACGAAAAAGTGCCAGCTGATCAGAGTTAAGGGCAAAATTCTTTGACTTTTAACTTCTGTAATTTCTGTAATTTTATTTTATCAAAAGAATAGTTAGTTTTTTTTTTTACACAGTGATCACCACTTATCAAGGCCCGGAAGCCACTCAGGGATAAGGGTTATTGCAAGTACATTACGTTAGTGTGGAGATTTGATGAAGTGTTTAATTAAGGGGGCAGTTCATTAGAAATTTGTTAACATTGGACTTGAAGACATCCAAGTTGTAGTCCGGTGGGAAGCAGGCAGACGGAACAGAGTTCCACAGGCGTGTAGTTCTAAGAAAGAAGCTTTGTTCATGGAATCCGCGTTTTGATTTAGGCACAGATATAGAGTGGGGGAAATTTTTCACAGTGGATTCAGCTAGACAGGTGTTTTTTGTGAAAAATTGGCGAGGGGGGAACCAGAGATTGGAGTTCAGACGAGCACCTGCCATGGAAATAATGATAAAACAAGGACAGGCTCGCAACGTCTCTTCTGTGGGAGAGAGGTTGCAGGGTAGAGAAAAGGGCATCCCCCACTAAGCCACAAAGTCTATTTTGTACTCTGACAAGGCAGGATAGGCTGTTTTTAGCAGCTCCTGTCCAGATATGGCAACAGTATTCCATCCTTCGACGTACTTGGCTTTTATATAGATAGAGAATTGCATCAGTAGTGAGATATCTTCTGGAGCGGTAGAAGGATCCCACCATTTTTCCAGCGACCTTGGCAACAGACTTGATGTACGTGTTCCATTTCAGATCAGGAGTAAAGGTCAAACCCAGAAGCTTGTCAAAACACGGGGCCTCACCCAGACAAGAGCCATCCATCACAATTGATGCCAGATGGGGATCAGAGGGTTGATGATGTAAGGATAGGAGTTTGGTTTTGGATGCATTAAAGAATTGTATAAGTCAATTGAATTAAAGCCACATTTTCCCCCAGTGAACCACGCACTCGAGATCAGAGGAGAGAGAATCAGAGAGAACTTTGTCATTTACAGCCTTTGATGTGTTGCTGTAGATGGTCGTGTCATCAGCATAGATGTCAACGAATGATTTAAGTATGTGTTTAGGGAGGTCATTGATGTAGATCAGGAAAAGAGTTGGGCCCAGGATTGACCCTTGAGGGACTCCAACATTAATATTGCAGGCTTCTGATTTTTGTCCATCAACCACTACTCTTATGAGCCTATCAGAGAGAAATGATTTAATGATAGAGAGAATATTTCCAGTTATACTGTAGCTGGAGATCTTCTGAAGTAGGCCTTTATGCCATTGCTTGTCGAAGGCCTTTGATATGTCAAGAGCAATTGCCCTGGAAAGGAAGCCTTTGTCAAGAGATTCACTAATTCTATGAGATACAACCATTAGCACATCTGCAGTAGATCTTGCAGAATGGAAACCATATTGTGTGTCACTAAGAAGGTTATTTCTGCTGAGGTGGTTGACTATTTCTCTATTTAATATGGATTCCAGCAACTTACTCATGACACACAGGAGACTTATTGGTCTGTACTGAGAGGGAGATGACTTATCACCTGAGTTCTTAAATACAGGGCAAACTGATGAGGTCTTCCATGGTGTTGGAAAGTACTTCTCCTTAAGGGAATGTTTAAACAGTTTCATAAGTATGAGAGCAAGTTCTGGTTGAAGCTTTTTTAACACTATAATTGGGATGCCGTCAGGGCCAGTAGCTTTACTGGAATCAAGGTTCTTGATTAGCTTGGTGACCTCACGCACAGATATTTGTATATTACCTTGCATGTTCTGTGTTATAGGAAGAAATACGGGGAGTTGATGGCCTTTGTCGCATAGGGTAGAATTAGCTTCAAAGATCTGGGCAAATAGTTTGGCCTTGTCTGACGCTGACGAGATGACCTCTGGTCCATTGATAATTGTTGGGATAGAACGCACACTTCTGTTCAGGATCCTATTTGTTATTTCCAAAACTGGTCGGAACCAAGCCGCTGATCAGCTACTTTGGATTTAACAGACTGAGCATATAGCTCTCTTGCATTTTTTATTACTCTTTTACAGTGGTTGCTGGCGTTCCTGAAAGCAGCTTTAGTCTCAGTGCATCTATTACGTTGGTAGCTATGGAAAAAGTGATTTCTGTGCTCGATGGCAGCAGCACATTCAGGGGAGAACCATGGCTGGCTGTTAGGTTTTTGTTGGAATTTTTTATATGGTATGAATCGGTCTATGCCTACAATTAACCATTCGATCAAGTCTGATACTATAGAGGACACATCATTTTTAAACATGGAATGCAGAGGTAGATCAGATATAAATGTACGGAAGCTATCCCAGTCAGCCATGGAACATCGGTATACAGTACGGTGGAGGGGTACGTCTGGGGACTTACTACATTTCATTTTTATCTTAACTGATACGACGGAGTGATCGGAGGATCCTAGAGAAGAAAGAACAGAACATGAACATAGCTCAGGGGAAGTTAAGAGAAAATGTCTAGGAGGCTTGCATATTGACCTGTAGTATCGGGCACACGGGTGGGCTTGTGAACAATCTGAGTGAGGTCATAAGCAATGACAAGTCATGATAGAACCTCCCCTCATCGTCTGTCTTATTTGAGTGGGTTAGCCATTCCACGTTATGGACGTTGAAGTCACCACAGATGTGGATGTTAGCCGAGGTGTGTGCAGACAGGATGTGGTCTATTTTCTCAGATATGTTCTTAAAGATAGTAACTCCGCTGTCGTGGGGCCGATAGAGGGCAAATATAAATGCAGTGGTGTAAGCAAGTGCCACCCAGAAGCACATATAAGGTAAATTAGGATCTTCTCTAGAGATATCCCTGCCACATGGGAAGCCATCTCTAATGTAGGCACATATTCCATGCCCATGGCAATCTTGGGGGTCAGATTTAGATGTTAAGTTAGAGTATCCGTTAATTATGAACTCATCTAGGTAGGTGGTCGGCCCTATTCCAGTTTCGCTAAGAAAGAATATGTCCGGTGTCGTCTCCTGTAATTGGGTTTCAACCTCTGGAAGGTTGGAACATAGACCCCTGATGTTGGAGAAGGAGACATGGTAGTAGGGGTCTACGTTGGAAGATGGGGTTCTAGGTTTATGCTATTTCTTCTGATGAGTTAAGGGCATAATAGATTCACTGATTGATATAATAATTAAGTGATTGATTTTGCGTTATGAAACAGATACTGTCAAGAATTGTATAAGTCAATTGAATTAAAGGAATAAATCATAAGATGGTCAACATCATGAATTTTGGAATATAACTTTTTGTCATTTATTCTCTCTCTATATATATATATTTCTCCATAGAAATGAAGGAGTTTAAAGGATAATGCAATAAAATAGGTTTCTGAAACCTATCTTTGGTTTAAGACTCACAAGTATTACATCCTCTTCTGAGGGGGGATTAATGTAATACTTATTCTGTCGTCATAGGTATTACATTTTCCTTTTATTGGGCATAGGCGGGGGGGGGGTCCTCCCAGGTATAACTTCCTCTATTTTTTAGGGGAAGAGCTAATGTACTGTCTATTCCATTGTCATAATATCATTCTCTCTGTCACTACCTCCTCCTTGAGGGGGGGGAGGGTTCAGTGTATTATTTGTTGGTTCACCATGATATTAACCTCCAAGGGTTACAAAAATAAACGACCAGTATGCTAGTATGATTTAAATTTAATCAAAATAGGATATATTTGAAGTTTTAAGGGGGCTATTCCCTCATAGCCCTCTTAGAGGTACATTAGAGATTCGAGAATATATTGAGGTCTTTTCTGCTAAATTTTACATACAACTACACTGTAAATATTATTTATATTCACTCACTTTTTTTCTATACACGAACATGACACACAAAGAAAAGCCAGTTCTAGACACAAACATGACACAGATAAAGAGCCAGTAATAAAAGAGAGGAAAAAATAAGATAAAAGAGAAAGTGGAGAAAGGAGAGGAGATAGAAATGGTTTCGACTTAGATTATAGCTGATGGCACCCCAGTAGGCTATTTTTTTATAAATAATTTTAACAAGAATTCTTCAAATATTTTGGTTTCGATTATAGCTGAAGGTACTCAAGTTTTATATGAGTGCATATGTTGTAGGCAAAGTACATTTCTTTATATATTCCTTAGTTTTGGTTGCGGTTTTAGCTGATGCACCCAAGCCATATGGATATTATTATTTTATTTTATTTTTTTTTTTGGGGGGGGGGAATCGCAACTTTAAAATATATAAAAATCGATAGAACATTAACTCTATAATAATATATACGAAATCTGCAAGAATTAAAATATCATATTTAAGTGTACTTTACAAATGGGCTATGTCGGGCGTCCCTGCTAGCTTAAATATATATTTTTGCAGTTTTAACAAAAGAGCTACAATAATATCAGAACCTTGGCCAAGATCAAAGTGTAGTATCTGTTCCTCAGATGCTGCACTTCCATTTCTTGTTCTCTTTCGGTGGAGGAGCAGTCCTTCACGACTGAGACAATTTTTTCTTTTTGTACCTTTTCTCCACATTAAAAAACTAACTGTCTAACTGTCCCGTGGGGAGGCATTTTAAATAGGTACAATAATATCAGAACGTCTTTACTTACACTGAACATCTAAAGAATGTC
This sequence comes from Euprymna scolopes, assembly GCF_053919585.1. Taxonomy (NCBI): domain Eukaryota; kingdom Metazoa; phylum Mollusca; class Cephalopoda; order Sepiida; family Sepiolidae; genus Euprymna; species Euprymna scolopes. The sequence continues at coordinate 96,274,893 of NC_136484.1, forward strand.
TACATCAATATATTACGCGAATATCCACAGGTCTCGCTAGTTGAATACTAGCGTTTTTGCTCCTCTTTATAGCGTTGAGTTTTTCTTATCTTTATAAGTTTTTCTTTGTTAAAGATTTTACTCTTTGATAACATATATATATAAATAAATGTAAATTAATGTTTAATGAGAATCCACTGTTGACGAAGCACTGTGGTGTTGAAATTCAAAACATGACATTTAAAGACCAGACAAGTGCAGAATTTTTATTTTGAATAAACATTTATTTAAAAATTTGAATTTTCGACTCGTGTTAGAGTCTTTATCAGGAAAATAGTTTTTCTTCTTCTTCATAGTATTTGATTTAGTCTTTAGTTACTGTCGAAGATGACCGATTCAATGCATAGGTCCCGGTCCATCACACGTGTATTAAATTAACAGAGTATTCACTGTTTATGAAGCACTGTTGGTTTTGGACAGCAAAACAATGGTTAAAAGATCAGACAACCGAGAAAAAATAATTTCATGAAGATTTTTTTTTTTATAAGTTAAAAATTCGATTTTTTAAATAAATGTGTTTGTTTTAGAAATAATCTGCGCTTATCTTTTTTTCAACCGTCATGTTTTAAGTATTTCAAGAAGCGAAGAAACTAAACCAGTCAAATAAAACTGAACAAGTCAGGCCAAAGAAAGCAAACACCTTTCTTCTGTTGTATCTAAAAAGAAAAAGTTCTTCTATCGTATCTAAAAAAAAAGTTAAAAAAAAAAACATTAAAATGTTTTACCAAGATTGTAATTTAATGCCTGAAATGTACTCCATAAATTAAATGATAAATTTCCTAAAGTCATCAAATAGATTTTTAATTGGAGATCTTTGGCTAATGGCGTCTCAACCAGCTTTGTCATCAATCTTCAAATATCTTGTTTACTTTAGAAAATGGTAAATTCCCAGTGGACAAAAACCGAAGAAATTAGAATGTTTATTTGCAGCAGACAGGAAGAAAAAAAAAATTCAGTCTCATTAAAAAAGTGTGTGATGACAGGACAAAGAAAAAATTTCCCCAACGTAGGTTTCCTTATCCACCTTGTTGTTTATAGGTTGATATGTCGTTAAGCAAAACTCAAACTGGAATATTTCATCATTCGAAAGTTATTTTATTATTCGGCTCTGACTGCGGGTCACCATTTTTTTTTTTCTTGTCAAGCAACCAAACCCTACAAAGCATACACACGTTAGTCAGGTAAGTTGTGTATGCTTTGTAGGGTTTGGTTGCTTGACAAGAATAAAAATGGCGAGCCGCAGCCAAATAATAACTGTTAGTCAGGTAAATTACGATTTTCCCTACATTAATAGACCTTGTGAACCAAGTGCAATATCGGACAAGAGGGTAAAAGTAGCAAAGCTACTTGAAGTCAGTGTCCCTAATTATGGAAGCTACTGGGCATGAGCCCTAACCACTAACTTCAACTAGGTTTGCTATTTTTACCCTCTTTTGAAAGAATTTCAAAAAATACCTGGTGAATATACATGATGCACCAAGTGCAAGAAAAACACAAACATTCTGCTTAACGGGATGGTTAAAATCCTTTAAAAAATCTCTACTTCGGAAAGTTAAAATTTCGTTTTATTTTGCATCATGCATATTCTCTTCTCAGAGTCTAGCATGATAAATGGAGACTACCACACATTACAAGCAAGACATTTGAACGCATACAAAAACCCAATATTAATGTAACACTAAAATGAACATATCTTCATTACAATATGTCTTCTTGCTTATTATGTTTATGTTATACGCCAATGTACGCATTTGATTTCCGTATAATAAAAAAGATTTTTTTGGATTCACACAAATAAGAAAACAGATAGAAAATATCAAGAACGCCGTGCCGACCTTATTTATAACGTGGCACTCCTTACAAAACCGTATGTTTTACCCTTGAATCACATGTGATGGAAAATCAATAGTTTCATACTTTTTGTGCATATCATCACTGAAGCTGACCAATCCCGAATTGAAATGAAGCAGCATTCTCCCGACGTGGATGTAACCAGCTTCCTCTAAAAGATGAAGTTTGATGGGAATGTATCCTCGTTAAGAGAAATGGCAACGTTAATTTTTTGAAGTTTGTTAAATACGGCACCTGATATTCTCACAATATTCACGCATCTGTTACTGACCGGGCCCAACGTTGGTTAACTTTGGTGATCTAAGAAAAACCGATGTGTTAACGAGATTAGGCTTATCTAAGTGTTGTATCAGCAGCTGGAAAGACAGTATAAAAACAGCATGCCTCTTCACTTATTTGATGGTCTTGTCATCTGGCCTAAAAGAGACATCATCTAATCCTGTCGTTGCTGTCCATGCATAATCTATGGATCTTTGCTATATATTAGGATGCCATTTCACCATTACACAATGACAACATCCAGCAGCAGCAGCCTTTCTTCTTCGAATCTTTGTTGGCCAGAGCAGCACTTTCTATCGCACAACAACTGCAGTCAGAAACAGCTTTACCTTTTTTTTTTTTTCTACAGCGCATCAATAATGACCGTCATCATAATCACTATCTTTGCAGGAACGGCAGCAGTTTGTTTGAACCAACAAATAGCTGTGCCTCGAGATGATCACAATGCTTGTTCTACAGCATCTATCTCAAAAGTGAAAGGTCACATTAAAAAAGACTCTAATAATAATCATCATCAATATTCTTTGACTAACCAAAAGTCTACAGAGTCTTTTGATATCAAAAGCAACACCACCTAGTAAAAAGAGCAAAAAACATTTCAACCATCTGACATTAAGTGATAAGGTTCCGCTTAGGGACCCCAATAGTGTGTATATAACTCCACTATACCATCTATAAGAAATTGAATATTCAGTGTAGCACGAAGTCTAGGGAACATAGACCAGAAAGAACTGTTGGAAATGTCAGACACCACCCCCTACAGCTACATATCTTGTAAACGAAAATGTTGAACCTGATATTATATCTAGCGTGAAAGTGAGTTTAAAAAAAGTCATGTGATCTTTTCCACCTACAGTTTTTCTAATCAAATTAAAGTCTTTTTCACATGTTCGTTTCCTCAGTACCGCTTCTTCCAATTCAATTTCCGGTTCCCTTCACTGCTCCTTTTATGCGTTGGAATAGTCCCATTTGCAGAGAAACGGCGAGAGTCTGCATTAGTCATGCATGATTGTCAAGCACAAAAGCAACTGGGAGTCGCCATTTTTTTTCCTTGTCAAACAACTGAACCCTACAAAGCATACACACGTTAGTAAGGTAAGTTACGATTTTCCCTACATTAACAGACCTGGTGAATCAAGTGCAATATCGAACAAGAGGGAAAAATAGCAAACCTAGTCGAAGTTTGTGTCCCTAATGATGCTGGCCTAAACGGAGGTGAGAGGGAGAAGATAATTAGATATCAGTATCTTATGAAAATAAACCAAAATTTTAGATCATCATTTTAGTAATTATGGAAGCTACTGGGCCCATGAAAAAGAATATAAAAACTATCAGGTGAATATACCTGATGAACCAAGTGCAAGAGAAACACAAACATTATGCTTAACGGGACAGTTACAATCCTAAAAAACCTACGTCAGAAATTTAAAATTTCGTTTAATTTTAAATTATTGAACTTGTGATCATAAAAATTCGATTAAAAATTATTTTTAAAAATCTGTTCAATAGAACCTTCGAACCAAGTGCAGGAAAGATTAAAAAAATAAAAATAAACCTGATGAACTAAGTGCAAGGAAAATGCAAAAAGAAAAGAAAATAAGTGAAGCATGCATGGTCCCCTGTGAGTGCACAGTGAATGAGGAATAAAAAAATGACTAAGTTCAGCATTTACCCCCAACATTTAGCCTCCAAAGTCCCCAGGGTACGTCATATCCTGGTGAAAATGAACAAACCGTGCAGTTTTGGCCTTAACATATGTAAAGTTGAGTTCTGCACCATACAAAAAAAATTGAAATGACTATGTCATCATTTGTCCCCCTCCCCCATTTAGCCCCAAAAGTCCTCAAGGCCTTAACATATTTAAATTTGAGTTCAGCACCATGCAAAACTGTTAAATAGACGTGCACAGAAAATTTAGGACAAGTATAGTAAAATAGTCCCAAAAGTGGAGTGTTTTTATGAGCCCTAAAAGAGCCCTTGGGGCACACCCAAGAATTATCGCAAAGTACAGACAAACAAAATTATATAGAAATCAGTTACAACTTTTCAGAAAGTTTTATAAAAATCCAAGGCATCAATTTTTTAAATAAGCTCAAAAGTGTCAATTTTAGCCATTTTAACCTGAAAGGCACTTCTAGGAGGATAACCAGGGTTTTACCGGAAAATCCGTTCTGTTACATTTTTACTCATATCATGTTTAATGTTTGTGCAAAAATTAAAAAAAATTCCAATGCTTAGTTATTGAGACAAGTACGGACAGACGTACGGATGAACAGAGGAACGGACAAGGGTGAATTTACAGGTCCACCGTCCTTTTGTCGGGGGACCAATAACTAATAAACGTATGCTGATGTGGTAAAAACGCACACGTAAAGATGTCTCATAATGTTGTCAATATAGCGATCGCATAAACGATATAAAAATTCGGGATTAAAAAATCACTAAAATATTTTAAAAATATACAAATGTTATCTGAATATTAAATGTGACGGAAAAACAGAAATAAATAGACGTACAATATTCTAGATACGTCCACTCAATAGCGTCTAGTTCAGCAATAAAAATGTTTATTTCGAACATAAAAGTGACAGACTAACAAAGCCTCTAATACAACTGCATGTATTTCTTTCCAAATTTTCCATAACTCGCGTCTTGATTTTTCAATCTGTCTTCAGCCATCAACTGTTTCCAATTCTTTTGTTAACCACCTACCTCTGTTAAAATTAATTTCCTTGGATCTTATGAAAACAATCAATCAAATCTTCCACTTCAAATAACTTCATCCACATCGATGACTCGCATCTTTTCCATTGACGAATTTTTTCTTGCAACCATTGATCTGTCTGTTCGTTTCACACGGACTATAGAATTGGAATCGATAATCCAGGTCTTGGATGTATACAGAACAGAGTGGATACACGCAGCATAGAACTGTCCTCTGATCTTAAGTTTTTAATATGTTACCGACACACTTCTACCATCGAGTTGAAAGCTGCTCATACTGATTTACTCCGGCAAGTGACTAGCCATTTACAGTCTGCAGAACCATCTAGAATAGCTTCAAGATAATTAAAATTGGATAGATTCTCAAAATCTAAAGCTAAATCAACGTCAATTGAAGGTCCGGAGAAAATAGAAGTGGAACATTGAAAACTTATTTCCCTTATAATATTATATTTGGATTATTCAAACTACTGTCCTCATCTTGAGTATTATTTTCACAACATTTCAGCCGATGTAGCCTCCGACCTTCCTCAACTTGTTGAAATCAAAAATCTGTACAGAATTTTGAACATAACCCTTTATTTAATCCATGAGAGTAGCATGTTGTCGTCCCATCAGCCATGATCAGATAAAAGTATAAGTAATTTGCAATTGTATTCAGAGTATCGCATGCACTGAGAATTGAACCTTCAACCTTCAGAAGAGTGTCACTTTACAACTGAATTTTATCATGTGCCTTATCTGTTATGCCTCAATGCATACAGTGAATACAATTATGAATTGGGACTTCTACACGGTCATATCTGACAGAATGAGCATGCTAAAGGGCTTTGTTTGAAATTCTATGTAGACTCCAGAGTTTGGTAAGATACACCTGAAGAACGCCGGAGTTACATCGGCCGAAACGTTGTGAAAATAGCACTAAAGATAAGGAAAGTAGTCCATCATCAATCCTTATTTCAAAAATTTAGAAACATCTCCTTTATTTTGTTGTTTAGTTCTGTCATTCCATAAGCAATATGTCTGACAAAGGGGGGGGGAGGAATTGCTGTTTCTCGATTGGCTACTTTTCGTTTTTAATAGAGAGTATGTGGAAAATTTCATTCCTCTCTTGGTATTCATTAGCATTTAATTATAACCCTTATCCTAGAGTTCATTTTTAGTTTTGATGACTAGGAAATATTTCAAACTTAAGCGTGACAGCCTGAAAAGAAGCCTTGGACACATTTACAAAAGTGTTTATTGCTCATCTCTTTATTTTTTTTTCGTCAGAAAGAAAAAAGCGACATAGAACTAACATAAAAAGAGAACAAGAAAGCCATATGTCAATTCGTAGACGATCCTTTCGTATCTATTGCCTTTCATCACTTATTAAATCCGAGACCAAATTGGAGGAAATTGAGTAACTGATTTTTTAATTTTAACTGACAAAAAAATCAATCATATGACAAAGTCCCATAGAATTCATGCAGAAAGTAGATTGAACCCCTGAATCTAGTCATTTACGCATGGTTAATGCCCTGTAACTTTATATCAACACCAGATAATTAAATTTATTTTATATATATACTAGCAAAAGTACCCATCGTTGACTGGGTTCAAAAACAGCCAACAAAAAATGGACTCTGATTTATGAAAGTATGATAGGTTATGAAAAGAAAGGGTTGTAAAGAGATGGCTTCGAATGTGGGGGTATCAAAACCAAAGCAAAATATGATGAAAATAAAAATAAAATAGATAAACCCCATAATTTATTATACCATAATCTGTTCACACTGAAACACTTATCACAATATTCTGTGGATCTATATTAGAAAACCTTGTTAAACTTTGTGACATATTTCCATTCTATGGAGGGCAGGTGCGAACCAACACCCCATAATTTTATTATACCATATATCTTCAAATTGAAACATAATTATCAAAGTATACTTACGCAGATAGATATGAAAAATCTTTATTAAAGTTTGTGCCTTTTTCCATTCCATGGATGCCAGGCGCGAACGCAGACCCCACAATTTTATTATACCATCCCTATTTAAGTTAAGACATACTTATCAAAGTGTTATGTACATCTATATCAAAAACACTTGTAAACGTTTTTTTTTAATTTTTAATTTTTTTATTTCCATACTTTGTGGACCAGGCACGAACGCAGACCCCACAATTTTAAGGAACCACCGTTCTACCAGATCAAACATACCCACTCCTGTGTCTCGATAATCTTCTATCATTATATATAATCAGTTTTTTAAAACAGTCAAGCATATAGGAGCCTATTCGTGACCAGACACACACTGAGTATTTCAGCTTTATATTATACTGTATAACATATTTATGTTATACAGCTTTATATATATATATGTGTGTGTGTGTGTGTGTGTGTGTGTGTGTGTGTGTGTGTGTGTGTGTGTGTGTGTGTGTATATATAAAAAATCCATGTGAAAAATATAAAAATGTTTATATTTTTTTCATTTTCTTATTTGTTGATGTATAGGAATACACAACTAACATTTTTTTTCCGAATATTAGACAGGCACAATATATGATTTACATGAATAAATGCGCCACTTGTTTTCATTTATCGCTCATTTATTACAATCAAAAGCTTGATTGGTTGGTTTTGTTTTATGGTATATCAACTTTTTCCAGGTTTGCCGTGTTGGTAGGGCATCAGAATATGCCAACCGCTTCCTTTGAAGAGAGAGAAAGTCCCTCAACAGAGCAACATAATGGCCGTGGGTAGTGACCTGTGATTCCCTGGGATGGGATTCTAATGGTTGAAGCACTATTAGGCTAGTGTTTAGTACCTCCACTTCCCAACACATCACTTCAGCCGTTACAACGACTAGACCAGCAGTCGGACAAGCCCGATTCAATCAATAGACTAGTCAAGTTCTAACATATCCTCAAAACGTTTCTGCTTTTAAACACAGATAAAGTATATCAAATATATAAAACATATACAAAGAAAATATCAACACACCTTAGAGTAGATATTAGAAGACGCTGGTTGAGGACCAATCGATGGTGTGATATTTATAGGCCTGGATATGGCTGCCGACTAACCAACTGTGTACTAACCGGAGGCGACAGGTGCTCTTGGTCTTTTGCGCCGTCGAGTATGCTAATGGAGAAGTCCCTGGTCTGTATTTGCAGACTCATTATCAGTACTTGAATCATTAAAAAATAAAAAAATAAGCAATCCTTTTTATTTCAAAACACAAAACTTTCGTCTTCTTTTGGCTTCCTATTCACTATGGATTCCCTTGGAATGAAAAAGCCCACACGGCCGCAAAAAATTATTGAAACCTTGAAATAAGTGACATAAACGTCCCATACATTGATTTTTAATAAACGAATTTATAACTAAGAAATAAACCTGGAACTGCCAAAATAACAAATTATTCAAAATTAAGCCTATTCTTAAAAAAAAAAAAAAAAAAAAAAAAATCAACTATCAGATCCCAGAAAATCAGCTGAAGAAGTCCCATCTCGTATTCGTATAGGGCACACATACACAACTCACTCCTTCATACTAAGAAAAACAAACACCAGTCACCAGATAAAGTTAATGACATATTTCATGACCTTTATCTGGTGAAACATCTCTTATTTGAATTTTATAAACTCACACACATTTGTCAACATCTTTACAAAGCTAAAAATCAAAAAGACCACTTTGAAAAAGAAAACCTTATACTATTCTAAAGTTCCTAAAAAAAGTGAATTTTTACCACAAAATATCTCCTCAAACAAATATCAAAACATTACTTAGATATGCCTTGTGAAAATCAACCTTGAAAGCATCTAAATATCCGAAGGCAAAAAAAAACAACTAAAACTTTGAAGACAATCAACTTCGAAAAGAAAAAAAAAAAATAAATAAAAAGACTCAACAACATCAAGTGACCTAAAGAAAGTCGATATACTCATTAAATAAATCAGTCAATCAACCAAACATTTTCATGTTATTTAATGCCAAAACCGGTCGTTTTTTGTCGAAGTTTTCGAGGCTTCAAGTTCTTTATATTTTTAAACATTTATTCATGGAGTTTGGTTTGGTTGTTTTCTTTTACAGTATGTTAACCATTTTTGAGTTTTTAATGCCGAATCCAGTATTTATTTTAAATAGTTCTTCATTTTTCAAGATGGGTGATAGTAGCGGAAAAATGAAGCATAGCCAATGAGATGAAGAGATGCTTATATACGTGATTAGTGTGTACCCAGCACATATCTCACATCTTGAATTTCCACACACATTTTTTTTAATGTTTTAAGGGAGAGGTTGGCAGTGGCGCACGTGAAATGCATTAAGAATTGGTAACGCTGTTTAATTTGAAATGTTTAAGTTTTACAAGCCAAAACAATGCAGATATATATTTTTTTTTATAAATATCTCTTTAGATCAACTTTAGATGATTTTAAATTACTCAACGCTTAGTTGGAACATTTTCTAATTCGTTTCATGCATGATATTGCCAACTAAGGAAAACAGGAGAAAATGATAAAGGTGAGCTTGAGAGAAGGACAAAAACCTGGCTAGAAGTAAATTAGTTCGGAAGTCAATCTTTAAAAACTGTTTAGGCGAGGTAATGGTTTTACCTTCCTAATTGAATATATTAAAAGAAATAAACTTGTTTTTAACAGTAACAATGAAGAATATTTTATTTGTAGCAAGAACTGACAGGTCGGACTGCGAAAAAGAAGAAAAAAAAAGAAGAGTTCTTTTCAGGTCGTCGTCGGTCAGCCAGTACTGTGTCGTCTCCAGTCAATAGTAGTTATTTCCAAGTGGAGGCCGTCAATGCTATAGCGAGATGTCCGGTGGACAGAGGACGAGAGAGGATAGATGTTGCTAGGCTGAAGGTCCGGTTCTGACTGAATGATGTTCCCTCAATACATTTTAGGGAGCAGATGAATCAATGCACTCTGTTAACTGATAGGTCAGCCTGTTGCCGAAGAACTCAGATGGGGGGGGCATTGATTCACCAGAGAAAATAGTTCTCTGTGACTGCTACAACTGTCGAACACATGCTAGCATGTAAAAATGGACATTAAACCGAATATGATGCTGATTAGTATTTTCTGCTGATGTAGAATTTTTCCTTTGTTTTTTATTCTCTTTCACTCTTTTCGCTTTGTGTTCTTTTTACTTCGTTGCCCGGGATTAAATGATGATCAACGAATGTTTCACAGTCCCATATTTTTATTGTCATCGAAATCAGTAAAATAGCCCATGTTTTAATCAAATCGATTGATAGCCTGCTCTAGTTGGGAAGAAGCTTCACACTAGATTGCACTGTAGAGAACCTACTGTTGATTTTATAAAAATTTTTTTATATATAATGGCTTAAATTAAAGTTTAAAATTCAAAAGTCAAGTATCATGCTTCAAATGTGCACTAAACAGAAACATTCGTTTTGTCATATCAAAGAACCTATTGTTGATTTTATATGTCAGGACTTTCGGCTTCTGTGGTAATAAAACTTTTCAAATGCACTTTGGCTGTGTAAGGTTTTAACTTCAAAATCACCTGTTTCTTCTTTCATCAGATTATTTCGATTATCATTACTTATAGGAACCATTCTAGTACGAAACCTATTGAAGAACACTGCCAGATACATAAAGTACATTTGTTAAATTCGGCCCGGGCGTTATGGAATCTTAGGGAATGAACTAACAAAAACAGCCAAGGTGTTTTTTTTAATAGTAGAGAAGATATATACACACACATATATATATGTTTTATTTTTTATCACAGAAACCTTCTGTAAAAGTCTGAGGAAGCTACAGACGGCCAAAAAAAACGGCCGGGTAGCTGAAACAATAATGTAACTTAACAGAAAGGTACGATAATAAAATTGAAACGCATATTTGCTCTACAACAGTATTGAGCACTTTCTTCAGTTTTTATTAATGACCATTTCCACTAAATATATATTATACACAATTCTTGATGTGTTTTGGATTGATTAATATAATAATTAAATGAATGATTTTGCGCTATGAAACAGTTGCTGTCAAGAATTGTGTATGTATATATATATATATATACACGCACACACACACACGAACATAGTGTACTTTTATCTTATATATGTAAATTTATTTTTAATATACCTGTTACAGTGAATATAAATAGCTCCTATTGGCATTTTTTCTTTGTTCTGCAGAAAATTTTCATTTTGGGATGTATTACTTTATTTATTCACCTCTGTCTGTCAGAAATTCAAAAAGTCTCAAAACTTTTTTTTTTTACAAGGTTAAATCTCATAAGGTAGTCTCCGCTTAGAACAACAACAAAAAGAATATACCTTTCATACATAAGGTCTGAACATTTTTTTTCAAGAATATTCTGAACACCGAAAGAAAGGAAAATAAAAAAAAAAACAAGATTTTCAAAAGCAGCTAAGAAAATAAAATTCAAACAAATATCCACTTCGCAAGCCAAAATACAGAAAGAAAATTATCCTGGTCTTATTTCTAGAAGGCTCTGTTCTTAAAATTGCCTTTGGTATGAAGAAGGAAAAAAATGGGCAAGTAAATAAAAAAGAAACGACGAAACGAAAGCACATTTTCTTATTTATTGAGAAAAGCAAATAAATGTAATAAAAAGGGTGAATAATAATAATAATAATAATAATAATAATAAAGGTCATGTCCCTCCCCTTAAATAACTTCCACGGTTTCCACTCCACAATCCCCACCAAGAGCGATTTCCCCTGTCACTCTTTAAACCCAGTCAAGCATTGAATACCACATTGCAAAAACCAGACCCTTATTTTTGTTCTTGCTAATTCCACTGCCGAAGAATCGATCGATGAGGCGGATGGATAGGATGAAAAAAAAGGACACTAAAGATATAAGTAAACATAGATTGCTTGCAGATGAAATACAATATATATATATACACACATACATACTATACATATATATTAGTGATGGGACGATTCCAATATTTTTCTGATTCCGATACAATTCCAGATTCCAGACTAAATTCCTGATTCCGATACTCTCACTGATTCCGATTCTTTATAAATTTCTAAATATTTAACTATAAATATAAGCATATTTAACATGTGTTTTTAAGGTAATCTTCCGATTACCTTAAAAACACATGTTAAATATGCGTATATTTTTTCAAATGTAAAAACATTTGTGTGGTAAGGTGATCTATAGATTTTAGTTTTACTGAACGTTTAAATGAATAATTACTTTATTATTTCAAAGGTTGAAAGATTTTTTTTAAAACAAAATCAAATAAAAAAGGAATTGTGTTTAGCATCGGAAAATGGGCACAAATTCTTCTAGTTTTCCGAGTCCGATTCTAATTATTTACCTAATTACACATGACTCAAAACTTACTGTTTTATCGATACTATATTGTACTCGCATCTCAAACCCTCCTGACATCAAAAATATAGTTTGGGCACAACTCGTAGTTCAATTTTTAACACCTAGTTATATTTTAATGTTATCCTAGACCAAAGCTAACATAAATAAAATAAAAAAAAAATATAAAGGGAAAGCCTCAAACCACATTATCCCCTTTCTAACAAGCCTTCTTACAATCATAGCTGTTGGCACTACATGAGCTCTACTCACCCCCTTTATACAGTAACAATGAAATAGCAATGTCCCTATATCACTTTGAGGAGTGTAACTATTCAGCAGGTTTGCAAACCTAAATTGCTTAAGGAGTTGATAGGTTCTGTCTATTGCCCGGCTTCCATACTCCTTTTTTACCTATTATCACAGTGATTCGACAGAAACACCCAGTGTTAGATCTTGTTTTTTGTCTAGGGCAATGAACGCCGTTTCCCCACTCCCGACACACCCCACCCCTAAAACTGGGTACTTGAGAGTGCTTGAGTACCATATATGCCTGAGCAATTAGATTGGGTTGACCTTCCTCTGATGGGTTGAGGGTACCGGATTGACAGTTACTGGCTGCTGTTTCCGACTGGTAGTACAGGCCCTAACTCTTTGATAGTGCTTAGCGCGGCTGCTCCATCAACAGTTGTATAATATCGGGATGTTTGTAGTGCCATGTCGCGCATGGAAAGGGACCCTGCACTCATCCCCGGTGGGCTTTACTGAGGCCAAAGTCCTAGTTGAAGAAAGGTCAGCTGATGGTCTACTTGTGATACATGTCTGATGCTCTACATAACCTCTTGTTCAGTTCCCCCTTACCTAAACTGAAACTTTAAAAAAAAAAAAATATGATGACAGTACAATCTAAAAATAAGCTTAAACCAGGCTTAGGGTCAAACAAATCCAACTTTCCTCCTCCCTTGAGGCTTGCATTCACAAATATCCATGGGCTTAGAACTAATTTAGCTGATGTTGAAGCATTTCTCCTAACAAATACCCCGGATATCTTAGCACTAAGTGAGGCTAACCTACACTCCTTCATCCCCTCTAACTACTTTAACATGCCTGGATATCTCCCACTTTGCCGTAAGGACTCTAACAGACACATGGACGGACTTGGAGTTTACATTCGTAATACCCTTCCCTTGACTAGAGAAACAAACCTAAAATCGGATGATCAAGCCTTTATGTGCTTTAGACTAATCATGCAACACAACATTAGCTATTTTTACTTTCTCTACTGCTCTCTCTCGACCCAGGACTGCACAATAATAAACAAAGTCTCTGACAGCATAGACGCAGCACTCTCCCTCGACACTAGCACACAAGTACATATGTTTGGTGACTTTAATGTCCACCACAAAAACTGGCTTGGATTCTCTACTGCACAGATGCAGCACAACTCATAGCTTCTTTATATCTCACTCCCTATCACAAATTGTTACATTTCCAACCCCTTTCCCTGACCAGGAAGAACAACACGCATCACTTTTAGATCTGTTTTTGACCACAGTTCCTGATGATTGTATAACGAATGCCGACAGCCCACTTGGGAACACTGATCATGCAGTGATAATGGTTGAAATCGCCCTAAACTCTAGAGCCAAAACTGAAGAGCCAGTGCTCAAAACAACGAGATATTATAAAAAGGCTGACTGGGAAGCCATCAGAGATATTATCAGAGATGCCCCATGGGGAAATATTTTTTCTCTTCCTGCAGAACAGTGCGCAAACGAGAATACTGAATGGTTCAACACTGCAATCGAAGCACATGTTCCCATGCAGACATTTTATAGCAAGCCCCATTCTCCCCAATGGTTTACTTTGACTTGCGCAACTCCCATTATTCAAAGGCAGCATGCATACTGCAGATTTAACCGACATAAGTCCAGTTCAAACAGACAGAAGTACATAGAAGCTAGAAGTAACGTAAAGAAAGAAATAGCGACAGCTAAGAGAAAATATGGAAACCACTAAAAAATGCATCGAAGCACAAAAACTAGGAACTCGTGACTTCTGAAAAATCTACAACAGTGTAGTAAATAATGGGCAATCAACAATTCCCCCACTAACCAACAATCACGAGGTTGTTTGCTCAGCAACCGAAAAGGCTAACATGCTTGCCAGTCGGTTTGCCTCAAACTCCATACTGGACCCTTCCAACCACCCCCTACCTGAATTTCCTATGCGGACAGATGCCACGCTAGACGATCTGAAAAACCCCTGCTCAGGTGCATGTTATCATAAAAAACCTTGACACTTCAAAAGCATTTGGACCCGATCTCATCCCAGCTGTGCTATTAAAAAAGTGCTCAGCTGAAGTAGCTCCAGTTCTCTCCAAACTCTACAACAAATGCCTTAACAAATCTTTCTTTCCGGGCTGTTGGAAAACTGCTTCTGTGGTACCAGTATTCAAGAATTCTGGCGAAAGAACTGACCCATTAAATTATCGCTCAATTAGCCTCCTCCCACTTTTTGCCAAAATATTTGAGACCATAATTAACCATGCTCTAGTTCATCACCTTACAGGTGATAAACTTCTGACTGACCAACAATATGGATTTAGACAAGCCCGTTCCACAGCAGACATCCCTACTGTAATCGAGGTCGTACATCTAAACAACGGGAGTGCCCCAGAGGTCTATCCTTGGACATCCATTGTTCCTGATATTCATAAATGACCTCCCCAACAAAATTGCCTCTGAGATGGGTATATATGCTAATGACACCACACTCTATAACAGGCACGACAGGAAAACAAATGAACACTTATCTAAAGAAATGGCAGAAACACTAGAGGATGACCTCCAATCTGCAGTGGAATGAGGACAAAAACGGATGGTCACGTTCAATGCCACCAAGACTAAACTAGTCTTACAAGAAATCTTCTCTACCACCTATAGCAATGGCCAACGACTCTTTATCTGATAGTACATCTTTCAAACTCCTTGGCCTAACGTTCACAGGAAACATGAGTTGGAACAATTACATTGAAGGCATTGCCAGGGCCGCTGCGGGGAAGGTGGGCTCTCTCTACCATGCTAGAAAACTACTAACACCCGAAAGTATCCTGTACCTCTATAAGGCAGCCATTCGCCCATGTATGGAGTATTGCTGTCATATTTGGGCTGGTGCATCGACTACTAGTCTCTCGCTCCTTGACAAAGTTCAAAAGAGTCGCAAATCTGATAGGCCCTGAACTGGCATCTAAGCTTCAGCCTCTGTCCCATCGACGAAACATTGCATCCCTCTGCCTATTCTACAAGTATTTTAATGGTGAATGCTCTAACGAACTGCAAGCACTTGTGCCCCCATGACGTGAACACCCTCGACAGACCCGACAGGCTGCAAAATCCTACCCCCACACTGTAGAGATCCCTAGATGTAGAAGATCTTTCTACTCCAGTAGTTTCTTCCCCAGAACCGCTAGACTTTGGAATTCCTTGCCGGATCCCTGCTTCCCCAACTGTACTGACGTGCAGAAGCTCAAGTGTAACGTGAACCGACATCTTGCTGCCCAAATCCCTACATAGTACCCCAGTAGTTGTAGCCCCTACACCAAAGTGGTAATGTGCCTTGTTTGGGGTGAAAATGTAATAAAAAAAAAAAAAAAGCAAAAAAAAAAAAAAAGCAAAAAAAAAAGCAAAAAAACTTTTTGTAAATTTCTACTTTATAGCTCTGTTCTTCTTTATATATATATATATATATATATATATATATATATATATATATATATATATATATAATCTACATACATACATACAATACATATGTGCAGGGTGTTGCAACAAAATTTTGCATTTAACAAAAAAGAAAATGAAATGTGCAATAAAAACAAAATTTGTATATATGCAGTGACCGGACAGCGTATATACTATTCTATTAAATTATTTTTTAATGTAAAATGTAACTGCTGCCAGAAGAGCCGACCATCAGATGCAAAATAAGTCACACACTTTGGCGACTATAACCTTGTCTGTAGCAGTGAATGCCTCCAAGATGACAACTTTCCGAGCGTTGACAGTGTTGTGGATATGTTCATTGGTTTTGGCCTGGATTATTCCCCAGAAGAAATAGTCAAAGGGGTTGCAGTCGGATGAAAAAGGGCGGTTACAAGCACAGCGATTTGGCGGAGAACATTGTTCCTATTTACAATGTCTCCCCACGGGACAGAGTTAGACACCAGGTTCGTTTTTTAGTGTGGAGGAGAAGCCACGCTTGGTTTGTCTTAGCCTTATCTACAGGAGTTGAGTCCTGATGGAAGACACAGGGGCGTCTACTGGCCATCTTGGATTTCCTTTTACTTTGTTTATTTTTTGTCAAGTATTAGATCTTGATGCAACATCCTTTATATAAAAAGGCCTCATTTTAATTTCGAGAGGCAATAGATACAACCTGTAAGGATGTCTACATGCGTAATGAATCTTAAAGTAAGAGTTGCACAATCTCTAACCGCATTGTCTTTGTCCAGTGGTAAGAAGTCAAGGAAACAAAGTTGAGATAATCAGAAAAACTAGCGTTATTGCAGAGCTTTCCCATATATAAAAGGAACTTTATTTGAGTGTGTGTGCGATTCGTTCCCTATTGACTCCTAGATACTTAGACCAATTTTTTAAAAATTTCATACAAATGTACTCTACAAAGGCTTGCTAGTGATTATAGATAGGATTTGTATCGGAATGTCTTCAATAAGTATCGATAAAAGGCAATTTTAATGCCTTATATAACCTAAAATTACAAGTGCATTTGAGAAGTTGTCTTATGGCACAAGTAGAAAGGCTCGGCATATAAAATCAATAGGAGGTTCTTTGGTATGACAGGGGCGCGTTCGAAATGAATGTTTCTACTTAGAGCACAACTGAACCATGATAATTGACTTTTGCATTTTAAACTTTAATTTAAGCCATTATAAAAATATTTTATAAAATCATCAGTAGGTTTTTTTTATAGCGCAACAAACTACAATGTATTGTGGACTAAGTTACTGCAAGGAGGCATGTGACGCTTCTTTCCGATGTACTGCTGCACGCCCCCAAATACAGTAGGCAATAAACAAATTTGATTGAAAAATGGTCGATTTCACAGATTTCGATGACAAAATATAGTAGAGTGCGTTGATCCTTATTCGATCCCAGGCTGCGTCGAGTCTCTAGTATATATATAATATTATTCAAATGAAAATTTGAAATTATTTTTATGTCTACAGACATTAGTGTTTCATGCTTACACAGTGTAAGAAGTGATAATTACTGCTGGTTGGGAGGTTCAAACCCAGGCACAAAGCTACCTTTGACTTCGTAGGCTAGCATCTTACCTCAAGACCACTGATAATTGAAGATAATAAAATACCTATAAGTTCTATAATAATACAATGATTGAAGATAATAAAATACCTATAAGTAGGGGTAGGCTATAGAAACAAAGTTTTTCAAATAAATGCAAAAAGTGGCTTATTACCTTCATTTATATGTAAATAGATGGGAACAAGTGGTTTTGTTCAAAACGGGTCAAAATTGGAGGGTCGCTGGCCCCAAACGTGATTTGACTGCGTCGACGCGTGAAAATGGCCCAAATTTCGCCCCCGAACACACTTAATCATTTATTGAAAGCCACAGGGTGCATTTTTTGACTATAAATGCATTTGTATCATTAAATCTAACATTCCCATTGGCTATCCCACAAGTATAGGGTTTTTTAGGGTATCTCAGAGTCCAAAATGGGTCAAAATTACCCCAAAATTAGCCAAAAATGGTCGGAAATCACGGATTTTCCAAAATGCAGCTCCCATGGGCCCAAAGACACCTCTACATGGCAGAAACTGTTGGGAAATACTTGAAGCAGGCACTCTCCTAACTTTTGCACTGTTAATGAGGGGTATAAGGACTTTTAAAAGGGGTTAAATATGGCCGATTTAGCCAAAGAGAGTCAAAAAGTCCCTAAGAATCAACATAGGTTGTCAAAAAGGGGCTTAATTTGAGTTATAGATGGAAAATTACCAAATAAGGAAATGTTTTCTTTCTGTAACAATGCAATGGCATCTTTAAATAGACACGATAACATTGCATTGCATTAATTGTGAATTTGATTGAACTTTGCTTTCTTTTTCAGTTAGTAAAATGCAATGAACATGGCTGGTATAGCAGGGCAGATTGACGAAGATTATAATTACGACGATTGGATTTATCTTCTGCTTGATTCTCTTCCAACTGAGGCTGAATGTGTTCAAGCTGTGCAACATCATGCTGCCAAATATGGTACCACGACACAGAAAAATCATATTCACCATTTCTCCTTGCGATTACTACAATTGTGGCAGAAAGCCTTTGGAAGTTATGTTACAATACCTGGGATAAAACATAAACTTGATCGATCGCTAAAAATTTACGACAAAGATGTCTACAAAGCAAAGGGTTCCAGACGTGTGAATATGATTAAATGGAACCGAGAGCACCATGTCCTTCTCAATATACTTTCAACAGATGTGAATCCTGATGAATTTGATGTACATGAACGAAGATTCTTAGTCGATCAAAAGTCTCTCTCTCGCAAATGGCTCATTGACACTTTCCACGTCGATATGGAACATGAACGATTTCTGCCAGAGCAAGAACTGCACAATCGTTTGGATTTGGACGATGATCAATTTGAAGTGGAGGATATAAGTGACCAATTGCCAGAGCATGATACCTCAAACAATTTGAACTACTCATTAAACAGATTGGGTACAATCCGTAGCACTGTCCCATGTAGCGAGATCGCCACCCAAACACACAAGCTCTTTAATGCATTATATTTATATTTTACTGTTGAATGATTTTAAAGTAATGTGAAGTGAAGCTGTGTCTTGAAATAACAAAATAATTCCTTTGCTAATTACTCATACCTTTTATCAAGTTATTCAATATATCGGTTACAAATCGAGAAATAGCGAATCGAGGGCCATTTTCATCAATTTTGGGGTAACTATGAGAACAATATGAATTCAGACTCTTCTTGGACAGCATTTTATTGACATTCAATGTTCAATTTACAATTAATTACTTTCTGAGAAGTTTATGTAGTAAAGTTACGATGTTTCTAAAAAGTATCATTGATGAATGAACTAATGATTCATATGTTATGTACCGTAAAGAGTAATTTTGTCATTTTTGGATTGTTTTGACCCTTTTTACATCCCCCAAAGATCTCTAAATACCCTAAATACAAATGGAGAAGATAACAGGGTGGTTATTTCAGTCTTCCAACTGTAAAAAGCCCTACAGGAGTGTTTATAGGAGCCCGATGAGATATAATACCTGCATTTTGGGGATTATCCGTGATTTTCGTTCATTTTTGGCTAATTTTTGGGTAAATTTGACCCATTTTGGACCCTTAAGATACCTTGAAAAGCCCTATATAGGTGGGATAGCCAGTGAGAATGTTAGATTTAATGATATAGAGCCATTTATGGTCAAAAATTGTACCCTGTGTGGCTTGGGAGGTCCATTTTGGAAAATCCGTGATTTCCGACCATTTTTGGCTAATTTTGGGGTAATTTTGACCCATTTTGGACTCTGAGATACCCTAAAAAACCCTATACTTGTGGGATAGCCAATGGGAATGTTAGATTTAATGATACAAATGCATTTATAGTCAAAAAATGCACCCTGTGGCTTTCAATAAATGATTAAGTGTGTTCGGGGGGCGAAATTTGGGCCATTTTCACACGTTGACGCGGTCAAATCACGTTTGGGGCCAGCGACCCTCCAATTTTGACCCGTTTTGAACAAAATCACTTGTTCCCATCTATTTACATATAAATGAAGGTAATAAGCCACTTTTTGCATTTATTTGAAAAATTTTGTTTCTATAGCCTACCCCTAATGTTATTTGATTATATACATGTGTATTATATACTATACCGTATTTTGTTGCTAATTTTTAATGCCGTATCCTGGGGTTCTATTGTATATTACCACTGAGATATAAGGGAGTTAGTCAACAGATTTATAGGTGTATCCTGCGTTGGGAGTTTTGTAACGAGATATTTGTTCACATTACATTTAAATTTTCGCATGTTGGTATACAGTTGGGAAACAAGAAGCATCGAGGGAATTCCAAAAGACAAACGGTTCAAGGAAAGAAGCTATTAGAGTAGAAAGCTTTTCCGGCTGCCAGAGACGTCTACAGTAAAGGAGTGAGGTTTTGCTGCTTGATGTGTTGGTCAGAGGTATTTAAGCTGAGGGGAGGCACAAGTGCAGAAAGTTCATCAGAGCATATTCTGTTGAAGTACTTATAAAACAAACATAGGCATACAACAAATCAGCAATGGAACAGGGGCTTCATGTTGGTAGACAGTATGGAACCTTAAGGTCCAAGGTTCTTTTTTTTTTTTTTTTTTAAACCATGTCTAAGATGATGAAACAGGCAAATGGAAGAGAGTTCCACAGGCGTACAGTTCTAAGAAAGAAGCTTTGTTCATGGAATCTACGTTTTGATTTAGGCACAGATAAATAGTGAGGAAATTACTAACAGTGGTTTCAGTTAGACAGGTGTTTTTTGTGAAAGATTGGCAAGTGTGGGGGGGACCAGAGATTGGAGCTCCGACGAGCACTTGCCATGGAAATAACGATAAAACAAAGACATGCTCGCAATATCTCTTCTGTAGGAGAGAGGTTGCAGGGAAGAGAAAAGGGCATCCCCCACCAAGCCACAAAGTCTATTTTGTACTCTGTCAAGGCAGGATAGGTTGTTTTTAGCAGATCCTGCCCAGTACTTGCACTTACTTGGTTTTTATACAGATAGAGAATTGCATCAGAAGTGAGATATCTTCTGGAGCGGTAGGAGGATGCTATCGTTTTCCCAGTGTCCCTGGCAACAGACTTGTGTACGTGTTCCATTTCAAATCAGCAGTAAAGGTCAAACCCAGAAGCTTGTCAAAACATGGAGCCTCCCCAAGACGAGAGCCATCCATTTCAATTGATGCCAGATGGGGATCAGAACGTTAATGATATAAAGATAGAAGATTGGTTTTAGATGCATTAAAAGTAACCAGCCACCTCTTCCCCCACTGTACCTTACGCTCAAGATCAGAGGAGAGAGAATCAGAGAGAACTTTGTCATTTACTATTATCACTGTCATTTATTATTTATTTATTATTTAACAAGTTAGGAGCTAATATAAAAATATCTATATTTGCATTATTCTTATAAATAGTATATATTTAATTTTCTGCATACCAAAAGTTCCAATTCAACTTGAATATATATATGATAAGTATGTTAGTGAGGAAAGTAAAGGGTAAGATGATTAATATATATAAAAAAAGGACAAGATGTAAATTTTGTTTCTAAATATACATTAGTCTTTATTATAGAGTTGACTAAATTTGTATGGAAAAATCCAACAAAAACACAGTCAGCTAGCGTATATGCAACATTCACGACTTCCGATCGTTAGAACAATCTCTGACTGCTTCACTGTTATGTCTACATTTGGCATTTATAGAGCTTTAATTTCTTTTGATACTCGTGTTGATTTATGCTCGTTCAGGAGTAACGTCCTAGCAAATGGCGGCAAGGTGACTGTGTAGCTAAGTTCGTATTCTTCAAGCAACAGTAATTATCACTTCCTTCACTCATGATTGCGGAAGCATAAAACACTAGTGTCCGTAGGTATAAAATAATTATTGATACTTATAAATATATTAATCATTTCATAATATTTATGCATATATATATATTTTTAACAAATTAATATTAATATACACGTGTTTCATGCCTACACAATTATAAATGCAGGAAGTCATAGTTAGTGCTGGTCACAAGACTCAAATCTAGTCAACAAACTATACCTTGTCTTTTCAAGTTAGCGGTGGGAAACAGGCAAACGCATATTTCTCAAAATTAACCATAATAATAATGAAATAAAAATTAGCTACAAAATGGATGGTCAATTTTGGGATATTTTGAAATATAAAGTTTACACGAGAAAAGTAAAGGGAAAGGAGATGAAAAAAAAAGGAAAAAAATAACTAAATTTTGTTTCTAATATACTGGACAGACATTTTTTTCTATCTGTACCATATTAAAATTTCTTGAAATATCAATAGAGAAAAAGCAAGTGGGAGAGAGAAAAAAAAATATCCCAAATCAGTGAGCGAAAAAAAAAAATATATATATACAGAAAAAAGTGCACTTTATAAAGAATTTTCAAATTATAAAAAAAAAAAAAAAAAAAAAGCGTAAAAGATCTATGGATACTATCAGCACTGTGCAGTCATTGGATACTTTCCAATTCAACCTGAAAAAAAAATTATGATTATTTTAAGTTTTTTTGTTATTGCTTAAAAAAAACAATTTGACACATTTAATCTCTAGAGAGTGGAAATACTTTTTTTTCTTTTAAGCTATCTTTGTCTTCACCGCTTCTACTTTGGAAAGATGACAGGAATAAAGAACAGTTAACTCGCTTAGCTTATAGGCAAGTCTTATAGGTGATTAGCAAAGAAGTAGTCTGCCTCTGTTCTCCTTGGGAAGAGAGTTGGGAAACGGACTCGAATGTGTGTGTGTATATATATATATATATATATATATATATATATATATATATATTTATATATATATTGTGAGAAGATTCCAGACGAGTTAAGAAACAGGGGAGGAGTATAGCATTATATGAGAAATTCTATGAAATATTTAAGAAAAGAACCAAGAGAAATAAATTCAAAAATAGACGTAAAATGTAAATAAAGATGTGAAATAAAACCAGAAAATAAAAGAGGAAGAGTGGTAAAAAGCACGAGTTATCTCTCCTTGAGATAAAAACGTTTAAATAAAGACAGAGTTATCTCCTGCGATCACTATGACTTGAATAATGCAAATAACCATTAATCACAACTTTTGGTTGAATTTGAGGAAATAAACTAATGAGTATTTCTGTAGATATTTGTTAAAAAAAATTGCAATCTTTTCTTCAATTCCCAGGAATTTATTTTTCATTTTATGAAAAACTCTTAGTCATCTCCTTTTTTGTACGTGTAAAAAAAAAAAGCAATGCTTTCCAAACTCTGTTCTTAAAAGCAAGATCACTGCCACTAACCAACTAGTCATGCCTGTGATAACATACAGTTTAGCATTGTCAACTGACCTCAAAAGAACATAAACAGACTGGACACTAAAATGCAGAAAATGCTGACACTGAAACTAGTGTCGGCCTAGGCTTTATCTGCCCAGAGGAGCAGGAATTATGGTTCTCTCATAGATTTGTAGCAGCCGACACTCGCTACCATCACAGACAAGCTACTTCTCACGACTTTAAAATCCATTCTCTTCCTGGCTTATCCAATCACAAACCAGCTCTCTATCACGTGACAGAGTATATAAAAGGCGAAATCTGAAACTCAACTCTTTCATTCTGACCCTGCCGGGCAGCAGACTTTGCCTAGGGTTTTGGCTCCTGACTGAACGTGAGTACTACAAGCTAACGTGGCAACCTTTTAAACTCTCATTTGTTTCCACGTGCGGTACCCAAACGAACATTCTTTATCATGCTAAAGAACATACACATACATACATACATACATACATACACACACACACAACAACACGTGAACACACTGAAGACTTTGCCCTTTCTCTCTCCTTTAATTGACTTCCTTTGTCCCAGCGACTACTAGCTATAAACACATGTGGACTGAGCTGTTCTCTCAACAAGCTGGCAATATATTAATTCTATCTTTACACAATAAAACTTCAACCTACTAACCCGTTTCTCTCTTCTATTAACTCTACTAACGAAAATCACAAATAAAGTTGTTTATTAATATAGAATGAAACTCCATTGCGTTGTCTCATCTCTATAGATTGACTATCAACATCGTTCGACTATCGTGAGCACCGGAAAATATCTGATGAGATCTCAAAATTCAAAGCTCAAAATGATGCACTAATATCATAAGAGCCAACAGAAAATTCTCCATCATGAAACTGGCCAAACATTTTGGACAAGGCTGTTTTACAAATAAGACAGAATCAGAAAATAAGTCTGCTACAGGAATAGGCCAAAGTAGTTACTAAAATTACACCAAGAACTTCCACTGCAAAAAACTGTGAGAATGGGCAAACCAACAACGTGCCAGGTATATTCTGGATGAATTCACTCAAGACTATATAGATAAGGAAGGCTGGTTGCTGAAGATCAAGGCTTGATGACCTATGCTTTTAAGAAAATGAGTTTTCTCAGGAATGACTATAAGTGCAGGTTGTATTATACAGTGTCAGGGCCACTTGACATCTTACTGTAAGGTTCTACAGGCTACTATACAATGCTACCATACGATGCAACACAATGGAGTCTGTAAATATCTCCACTATACGATCTATAAAAAGTTTAATATCAAATGTAGCAACAAGTCCTGGGAACATATACCAGAAAGAATAGTTGGAAATGAGTCATACATCATACATTACAACTATGCAATCCTTGCGGCTATACACCAAGAAAACGGAGCTATAAAACATGACATAGTTATATGGAACCAGAAGGGAAAAGAAGCAACTGTAGAAGTTAGTGCCCCTCAATAGAACAGAAGTGAGAAAGAAAAGATAATGAAATACCAAGGTCTTTCATATGGCAT
This sequence comes from Euprymna scolopes, assembly GCF_053919585.1. Taxonomy (NCBI): domain Eukaryota; kingdom Metazoa; phylum Mollusca; class Cephalopoda; order Sepiida; family Sepiolidae; genus Euprymna; species Euprymna scolopes. The sequence continues at coordinate 96,299,777 of NC_136484.1, forward strand.
GAAAAGAAACTGGAATATCAGGGAGATCTCTATCATTCAAGTAATTGGACTCATGAAAAAGAATTTCAAAAATTTTCTGGCAACTGGTGAACCAAGTGAGGAAAGATTCAAACAATTAGCCTCAAAGGGACGGCCAGAATTTTAAATAGATCTCTCGGTTGGAATATTCGAGTTAGTGGGTGAATGTTTGACATCTAGACAAACTTATAAGAAGATTCTAAGCTCTGTTCCTTTCATTCTTCCAATATTTGTACATCACGTTCACTTATGAAGGCACCACAATACCACATTTACTGTATAGGCTACTCTACTTAAAATATTGCTAATTGTTAGAATTTAATCTTGTTTATACATTGTATATTTGAATCTTTGTTCGAACCTTCACTAATTCCTCATTCTTGCACGCAATTAAGAACGCACCCGTTGCTCTGGTAGTCAGTATTTCCCGATTTGTGATTTTTGTCCTGACACACAACATTCATAATTTCGCTGAGATGCAGCATAAATATTGTATACATTTAACGTTTCCACCTCATTGATAAGAGTTGACATCCTGATGAGGTTCTACCTACTAATGTGTGTGTGTCTTCCGGAAGCAGAAAATCGTTTTTAATCATTTCATTTTTATTTTTTATCTTTAAGGTTCTATACACATATTCTTTGAATCTTAGTCAGAACCTTCACTGATTCCTCATTCGTTCACACTATTAAGAATGCATTTGTTGCTATGTAATTGCCTCCACAGGAGAGTAAAAGTAAGGCATAAGGTCAGATTTTAATGGATGAGATATGAAATTCCCTAAAAAGGAGCACCATGGTTTAAAAGAATTACTCCTTGCCTGACTGAGTACAGAATGTACTATTTAAGTGTAGCATCAGAACAGATACTACACTTTACGTAGCATCTTACGTAAGTGATGAAATAATGTTATTATTTTGAAGGCCATTATGGAATACTGTTGGCCACATCTGGGCAGGAGCTGCTAGAAAGGACTTGTCCTGCCTTGATATAGTTCAAAATAGACTTCGTAGCCTCGTAGGAGATGTCCTTTTCTCCTCCTTGCAACCTCTATCTCACAGAAGAGATGTTGCGAGTTTGTCTCTGATGTATCGTTATTTTCATGGAAAGTGTTCGAATGAGCTTCAATCTATGGTCCCCCCTCGCCAAACTTTCACAAGAAACACTCGTCTAGCTGTAAACACTATCAATAATTTCCCCCACTCTTTATCTGTGCCTAAACCTAAACGTAGATTCCATGAACAAAGCTTCTTTCTTAGAACTGCACGCCTGTGGAATTGTCTTCCGTTTTCCTGCTTTCCGGCTGACTACAATATGGTTGTGTTCAAGTCTAAAGTAAATAAGTTCTTGATGAGCCGTTCCATATAAGTTATCAAATTTACCAAATTTTCATTACTAATGATTACTATATTGACCAATTTCTACTGTACACTCTTTAACCCTTATCCTTGAGTGACCTCTGGGCCTTGATAATGTGGTGATACCCTTGTAAAAAAAAAAAAAAAAAAAAAAAAAAGTACATGCAAAATGAAAGCCGATGCTCAAAATGTATTAACATTTTGTTGACCCCTCTCTTTACTTAAAAATTCATCCCAAATCAGGAAATTAACCAATTTTAATGAAATTTTCAGCATTCATCAAATAGTGATAACGGAATATAATAACCACATTTTTATTTGAATCTTAGTGGAAATGTATTATTTTGTTAAAATAAAACACGTTTACTAAAGTTATGGTTTTCAGTAGTAAAAATAAATAAATGAATAAATAAATTTTTGCTTTGTTTTATGAAAATAAAGCATTATGAATTGTAACAAGAAAAAAGAAAAATGAATTTTTTCAGGAACATTACGAAAAAACCCCTTAAAGTCTTTATTAATGAATTCGATATATCTCTAAGAAAAAAAATAATTTCTCGAACTACGATGTTATCATAGAATTAAGCATTGCTAATTCAATGTTTTGCACAAAAAAATCATAATTGCAAAAAATATTTCTTTTATTTTTTTAAGATTACATGTTTTGCATAATTTTTATATGTAAGATTCTAATATTTTCCTTGCATGAATGAACCTTAAACTTTCAGCGTAACATTTTTTATATATAAAATCTTTTTCTTTTTTTTTTAATTTAAAAGCAGGAACATAGAAAAATAATTAAATTAAAAAATGGTAAAAATTATACAAACATTCACGAGAGGAATGCACGGATGCGCGGCTGAAAAAAAAAAAAGAAAAAGAAAACCAGCACTCCCTACCGCCCTTTAACTACCTAACGTCATTTTCAGACAGCTTTTTGACTTTCTGACATTTTAGGCTTCCATAGAATCCACGCTTGGCCGATTTTTCGTTTGTTGTGATTGTGTGAAGCCAGAACCTCTCGCTTTTGGGGGCTCATTAAGCTATTTTTTTCTTGTACAAACAAGGTGTTTTTTTTTTTTTTTAAATTTAATTCAATATCTTAATACTTTACTAATTATATTTGAGATAGACACAGAAAACTAATAGTTATCTTTCAAAGAATTTTTACAATTTGAAAATTTAGCTGAATTCATCAGCTTCCGAATGTCGCAGTGAAAACATCGAAACTTTTTTTTTTTTTTTACGTATACAAATATTTTTTCCTTTTGGAAATTAACTTAAGGCTTTAATCTTTCAAATATATACCGGATTTCAAAACTGTCTCCCTATATTTTTTTTAACCACTATTATTGCCCGTGCGCACCAGACACTCAGCTGAGCATTTTGGTTTCGCAAATTTACGCTTCACCTTCCTCGTTATTGGCAAGCACTCAGAGCTGTACAAAGCAACCAGTTCAAAAACAATCTGGTAGTTCTTTGTCTTTAGACGATCACTGATCTTGCAGACACAGAATGTCAATAAGATAAATGCTAACAATATTTCTATGGGTGAATTTAAAAATACGATTTTAACATTTTTATGGCGATTTTTATTTCACTAAAATATTCATGACTTATTTTACAATAACAGTTATAATCTACCGGACAGAAATAATAAAAACGGAAGACAGAACGAAGAGATTTAAAGAAAGAATGATATATAAAAAAAAAGAAAGAATAGAAAATGAAACTACGGCACTAGCCCTACGTGGGTTTAACCCTCTTCCTCAGAAGGAGGAAGTTTCATGGGAATATGAAATTCACAAGCGGTCCTCCAGTCGCATGTATAAAGAGTAGATGTATTAAATTCTGAGATAAGTATTTGAAACGAAATTTTTTGGATATTAGATTCGAATGCGTTTATCTTTTAATATAAAGAATATTTATAAAAAAAAAAAAAAAAGCAAAAAAAAAAATTCAAATATTTATCTCAAAACAGAAGTTTTTTTTATGATTTTGTTTTTCATATTTAAAAAGGGAAAAATTCTTCTTTTGTATTTTAACGTCACTTCATGAATCTTTTAATTTTAAATAAGAATGTACTCAACGGACTTTATACAAACTGTTAGATTTTAGGATATTTAGTTCTCTCCCACTGCAAGAATTGTGACACCATGATCGGGAAGTGAGATTCAGAAGTCAGCGCTTCCGAGTAGGGGCATTCTGACCTGCAAAACATGCCTGGGAAGCCCCGTCAGCATTCCTTGCTAAGGGCGCATCAGGTGACTAACAATAAACTAACCCCTTCTCTAAGAGAGAAGGCAAAGGCTGGAACGATGGACTTCCTAGAACTGCACAAAACTAGCATTACACCACAATCAACAGTGACCGGATAATTACAGGATTAGTCTAATCTGTTGATTTTGGGAGCCGAGGATAGAACTTCCTAGCCTTTAGACGTAAAAATAAAATTTTGATTTGTATACTAGATGAATACCCGTTCCAGGATAAGTAAAATTATTTTATCGAATAAAACATGTCCGCTTACAAAAAATAAAAATCAACATATAACAATGCTAGCAGGTGCGTTACAAAATTCTTAATGATCCATTGACTAAGTTGAGCTCTAGTGTAAGGGAGATGACTAACCCCTTTATGTCATACATTTCTCTGTGATAATGGCTGATGGAAAGACGCTAAAAGAACCAACTCATTTCTAATCACATCGAAAACTCCAGTAGAGCAAAATAACTACAGATGAACTAATTGTAAACTATTTCTAGCAACAACTTGGCACCACTTTAATACTTTCCTTAAAAAGACTACAATCAAAATATACTGATACTAAACCTTATGCATAGAATCCTTATTCAAAGTCTGATCAAATCTGTTACACGATTTTAATTCTCAAAAAATATTTTAACTTTTAAACTTAAGCTTAAAGCATCTTAAGAAATTGAAATTCAGGGAGTCTTGCTTAATCAGCATTTTATGACTGAATTAAATTTAATGCAAATATGAAATATTTCAGCTTTCAAATCAAACGTTATGCCCTTATGTTACAATAAAGCGCTTCCAATATTTTAAAGAAATTTAATTTTATGCCAGCAAATGAATAATTACTAATGTGCTGTGGTAAAAATGTTTAAATTTTCACAGAAATCGGAGGTGTCTAAATTTTCCATTCTATAAAATTATATTAAACTAAATATAGCCAACATTACGACTTTTTGCGTCTAGCAGCTGTGTTCCAAAATTCATAATGATTGGTTGATTAGATTATGAATGGATCCTATGTATACAAATATATACACATACACACGTGAGTAACTTTTTTTATAAATAGAGATTTGACACGAAAACCAATTCTCAAAACTGAAACGGAGCTGAATTGAAAGACGACTCGATAGCGCTTTATAACAATAAGAAACAAGCCGCGCATGCGTGGTCTCCCTCTGATGCTACATGTGAGATAATGCCACAAAAATGGTGAAGAAATGTATGTGAGAAGTGTGACAATGGCCTCCACATTTTGGCCAAGTTTCAGGAAAATCTAATGGATGGATCAAACGCTATGGAGCAAAAAGTGTCATTTTTTGGTCATTTTGGGGGATTTTTTTAACCTATTTTGAGCCCCTGGAAATGCTGAATCCCAGTGTGAATCGATAACGGTGCAGTTTCAGGCCTTATCATATGTATATTTGAGTTGACCACCGTGAAAAACCACTATATAGTCAAACATATCAAGCTTTTGTTGAGAAAATATGAAAAAAGAGCCACAAAAAGGGGCGTTTTTAGCACTAAAAGTCCCCGGGGACGCGAACCAGAATTTTGTCAGTATCACGCATACTGAATTTATATTAAGAACATTAGGCTTCACATTTTGACCATGTTTCAGAAAAATCTAATGGATGGATCGAAAGTTATGGGAGCAAAACATGTCATTTTTCACCATTTTAGGGCATTTTGGACCTCTTTTGAGTCCCTGGAAATGTAACAGGAATTTTCGCAAAAGTGTTTTTGTTTTTTTATTGTGCACATCTATGTAATGAAATACAATTTGTGGCAAAATTTCCGGAAAAACTAATGGACGGTTATCTAGCAATCGTTTGGATTAACACACACACACACACACACACACACACACACACGAACGCCACTGAAAACATAGGTCTCTCTCAGATAGATCGGGGGGGGGGGATAAAACTTATTGTTAGCAGGTCACCCGGCATTACCCAGTCGTAAAATACGCTTAAATATGGTATTTTGATTAATACAGGTTTCATATATATTATTATATTATAATGGACCTACTATATAGTAATGATTTAAAAGTTAAAAAATGACCTGTGCTGCACTACCGAGAATCAAAACCAAAATGTTAAGCTTACGATTTACTTTTTCTTTTTATGTTAATGCCTGACCTATGAAGACGTGTTTGCTGCAAGGCTACAAATTAAAACATGAACCAATAGCTATTACGTTATGCATGCATATTCGTAATGCTGTCGTTCGACCTTAGCTTGGCAAATTCCATTTTTTTTTTCATTTTTACTTTTGCACTGATTTTCCTCGGGCTAAAATCCTAAAAATAAAGTTTCGCCTGGATTCGAAGACCCTTTATATTAAGTTCCATGTCTGTAGACCAAAAACTGACATTGGAGTTTGGTAGGCAAAATTTTTTAAACAAATATATATACGCATACATAAATATACATAGAAAGAGGTTTGTGTTTACTATAACCTTTTTACGCAAATATTACGCAAGTATAACTCATGTAGAATATCTGCATCTGAATATTATCTGAATATTACGCAAGTATAAATCATGTAGATATTATACATCTTTAGTTAACTATTACACGTAATAGTTAACTAAAGATGATCATCCCATAAGTAAACCGAAAGAACTAATAGGAAATTAATTAGAATGAATGTTGAAAAGAATATGCAAATTAGATTATTTGCAAGTGAATGCAATTCCACGATGATATACAACAAAGTTGGATTTTCTTTTTAAATAACTATACATGTAGGGGTTTTAATATGAATATTAATACAAAAAAAGAAAAAAAAAACTATAGCCGTATAGATATGTGTGTGTGTGGAAAGTGTGACACGTTATATTTAATCTATATAGAACTCTAAATGACTAATCGTTTGCTCCTGCGTGCGTGTCGACAAGTGTTTGTAAAAAAGAGGAAATGGGGTAAAAAGGTACTTTTCACACATACAAATACACCGTTAATGAACTTTCGTAAAAGGGGAAAAAAACAAACAAAAAAAAGCAAACAAAGAGCGAACTTACTTATATACACAGTGATGGTCATATTTATTGGCACGGTAAAATAAAAGTTAAATTTTGTCTAATAAATTCTAAAAAAGGGATTAAATTAAAGAAAATAACAAAGTATATTATGTATTTTTAACTGGCCTTTCCGATGCAGCAATCGGATTTTAGAAAAAAAAATAACAAAGGAACAACAAACATAATTGCAAAAAACCCTTAAATATGATCATCACTGTATATATATATACATATAATAAAATAAAGTCGATTTTTCACATGGATCGGTAGTTTTAATAGGAACACAAACCAACACGTTCTTAACAAATATTTAACACTCACATGTATTAAGGTGTGTTTTAATAAACCATGTGTACATTTCCCAGTTAAAATTTTTCTTACATTTATTATGAATAAAATGCTTCTCTCAAATGTCTAGTCTCCCAATGAAGGTAGTAAATACTTTTACTTTCTATTCCTTAAGTCCTTTCATTCCCTTCATATCACCGTGTTTTATCCTTTACAGATATTATTTTTTTTATTTTGGGGTCAACGCTTGTTAATGTGCTTTGGTAAAAGGAGAAGAAAAATGTAAGAGCAAAATTACTTCTGAACAATTCCTTTCTAAATAGAAATCATCTTTTAATTCATACATATATCAAAAAGATTACTGGTGGCTAACAGGAGTAAATATAAAATTAGCTATGTGTGCATGTTTTTATAGTTGTGTTTGTACGGCATAATCATGTTGACACACCGGTTCTCGTCAGATCACCGCAGTCAAGCAACGTTGAGCCTTGCTAGTGCCAGATGGGTAACCATTTGGGAATTCTAGGCGCTGTCAGTGCTTTTCGCTTATCTCGGCATTGTTTCCAGTCCTCCTGAACCTCCACTTGCCACTGTTATTCAACAATGTCGACTCAGGAGAGTTGTGGTTGATGATTACGCAACTCTTGCCACAAAAATCTCATGCGCAGGCACCCTTACAGTGGGTATCCATAGTCTGTCAAGACTGAAGGAAGATATATATATATATATATATATATATATATATATATATAAGATTAATTCCTAAACTAATTAAATAATCAATGAATTTTGGAAAATAACTCCAAATGTTTTGACAACTGTAAACTATATTTAACAGCATTTAGTATCGTCCAAAGGTGGTAGTTGGGGGCAAAGATTGAGTGTTACTGTCTTATCACTGCTGGATAAAAAAAATGAGCTCTCTGTGTCAGACAAAAGGAGCACACTCCCTTCTGTAAAGTTATGGAAGCAGATTAGTCCATTTTTTTTTTTTTTTTTTTCGAATTCACTCGATATTATGTCAAAGCATAAATTTATATCAACGTATTAAGGATTTCTTTATATCTGACAATGATTTCTCAATTTCTGTGATCTTCAAATCCATCAATGTACCCATGCTTCATTTATTTTTTTTATAGTCTTCTTAGGTTTAAATACATGGTGGCTATTTAGTTCTCTCCCACCGCAAAAATTGTGACACTAGGGTAAAAAAATGAGATTGAAAAAGTCAGTGTTCCATAGGAGCCCTCTCACTCAGGCATATCAGGCGATTAGCAATAAACTAACGCCTTCTCAAATAGAGAAAACAATGTCTAGAACTTCACAGGACCACCGAAATCAACAGGGACGAGGTCATTTAAATAGATTGAACAGGTTTATGGGCTAAGCTTACCGTTTATAGATGTATATCGGATAGCTCCATCTAATCTCTCGATGCCCTGTCATTGAAATAAAATGTTTACTAAACAGAAGGCAACATATTTATTTAAAGGAAAACTGAGTTATTCAAACATTTTAGACAACCAAATAATTGATAATCAAAATTTGCAAATCAAGCATCCGAAATAATATTTTTTAAAGATGTGACCAAACTCCATCTGAAAACTTTTTTTTTTTTTACTGGTAGTGATGGAATTCTTTGAGACATTTACTCTGAGAAAAAGAAACATTTTTTTTTATCCCAATCAAATCATATTGCCACTGATGCTTAAAGGGATAATGTGAGAGAAGTCTGATTTTACTGGATGGAGGGGGTCTTGGTGAGGAATTGGGTCGCACGATGTTTGTTGATATTACATTTCCAGAAAGAAAGATAGATGGGAGGGCATCATTCGTTGAAGTCAAGAAACAACGCCAAGAACTGGGAGTTTTTAAATTTCCATGTAATCGTACATCTGCATCTGATCAGTAGAAAATAGGAGTACAAGCCTTGCTACCAACATGAGTATCCTTTTGGTATTCTTTATTCCTTGTTACGCCAAGGGGGTTCTTTGAGAATTTATTTCGTTTTTCTTATGCTATATTTCAAGGAAGGTAGAAAGTGTACGCTGGGTTTATTTTTGGCAGTCATGCAATTCTCACTTCCCTTATTTTGTCCTTTAGTACTCACAGGTTTTTTTGCTTTTCGTTTTTTTACTTAGGAATCATCACTTATCAAGGCCCGGAGGCCACTCGGGGATAAGAGTTAATGGATATGCATTAGTCAATGAGGTTATAGCGTAGTAAACATAAGTAGTGGAAATTGGATGTCTTAGGAGGACGGTTCATCAAGAACTTGTTTATGTTGGACTTGAAGACAATCAGATTGTAGTCGGAAGGCAGGAAAATGGAAGAGAATTCCACAGGCGCGCAGTTCTTAGAAAGAAGCTTTGTTCATGGAATCTACGTTTAGGTTTAGGCACAGATAAAGAATGTGGGAAACTATTGATAGTGGTTTTGGCTTCGTGAAAGTTTGATGAGGAGTGACGATCGATTTTCACGAAGGAGGAAGAATTATTATCTTCGGGGTCGGAATCTATCCATTTCACACTCTACATTGGCTGCTTTGTTTTTAACCTTTAAGTAATTTTTTTTTAGTTCCTTACGTCAAATGGCTTCATGTCTTGTTATGAGCGATTTCCATAAAAAAGGAAAAACGAAATTAATCACAGGTTTCATACACACTTATTTTGACAAATAATTTAAGTGCTTAATCCCTTGATCCTTATCTTGAAAAAAGAATTATTTTTCGAAGGAATTGAGCATCTCTGCTAGTGAATGTATTCTCTACCAAAGTTCAAAAGAAAATTTCCACAACAGAATTTTTTTTAATGAAAAGAAATTGCTTCATCAAACAATAGTTTCCACAATGTGCCCCAAGAAACAAACCAAGCTACAAATCTTTATTAGATATAGAGATTAAAAACCGCTATGTCAGCACATTATAATGAAACAAAAGATAAAGGAACAATGAAACGTAGCCGAGAGAGGCCAAAGTTGTAGAAAAGAAATCTATCTATCTATATGTTTCTGTGTGTGTGTGTGTGTCTGTACATTTCCCTACCAAATAACTGTCAATTTTCGGTCTAGAGACTCGAAATTTGACGTAAGGGGTATTGAGCTTTGGGGAAATCTTTTAAAATCAAGTTTCGGACAGGAATTTTGCTGTTAAGAGGTCAAAGTTCAACGATTTGACCTTTGAGAACTCTACCAAACTCCTCTGCCAATTCTGGGTCTAAACATTTGAAATTTTAGATATAGGTTACTTGGACATGGATCTAACTTTATAATTTAATTTCAACCTAAAACAGTAAATATTAAGAGGTCAAAGTTCGGGTCAAAGTTCAAGAAAAATTTTATCTCTGCAGTCTCTAAAAAGTAACTCAGCCAATTTTTGGTCTAAACATTTGAAATTTTGCATAAGAAGTTTTCAGACATAGGGCCAGCTTTTTAATCGTTTTTTTCCCCCTTAAAATTTGGCTTACAAAGGGTCAAAGTTCAAAAGATTTTACCTTTGCGGTCTCTAGCAAACTATAAAGTCAATTTTGGGTCTAAACATTTTAAATTTTACATAAAAGGTGTTCAGATTTCAGCTAGTTTTTAATCAGTTTTGGGGCGAAATTTTGTCTGCCAAGAGGTCAAAGTTGAAAGAGTTGATCTTTGCAGATTCTACCAAAGTCTGCCGCCAATTTTGGGTTTAAACAGTCGAAATTTTATATACAGGTTACTTGAACATGGGTCAAACATTTTAATTTGATATGAGCCAAAAACAATAAATGTTAATGGGTCAAAATTGGGGCCAATCTTAAAAACAATTTGCCATCTGCTGTCTCTACTAACTTTTCTCTATGTTAGTTAAGAAAGCCTATTATATAGAAATGCATTACGGTACATATGCAGACTTTTTAATGTATACATATGCACATAAAGTTATGAATAGTACCGAACTGCTATAAAAGTGAAAGTGTGTGTGTGTGTGTGTACACTTCCTTACCAAATAACTGTCAATTTTCCGTCTACAGACTCGAGATTGTACATAAGGGAGGCCAAAGTTGTAGAAAAGAATTTGGGAAAATCTTTTTGATCAGTTTTCGACCAGAAATTTTTCTGTTAAGGGGTCAAAGTTCAACGATTTGACCTTTGAAAACTATACCGAACTCCTCCGCTAATTTTGTGTATAAACACTTGCGATTTTAGGTATAGGTTACTTGGGCATAGATATAACTTTATAATTTCATTTGAGCCTAAAACAATAAATATCAAGGAGTCATAATTGGGGTCAAAGTTTTTAAAAAATTGACCTCTGCAGTCTCTCTCAAATTACTCAGCCAATTTTTGGTCTAAACATATGAAATTTTACATAACGTGTCTTCAGACATAGGGCAAACTTTTTAATCGTTTTTTGACCGACTTTCCAGGGGTCAAAGTTCAAAAGATTTTTACTTTGCGGTTTCTAGCAAACTATTAAGCCAATTTTTGGTCTAAACATTTGCAGTTTATATAAAGGGTATTCAGACATGTAGTAAGCTTATAATCAGATTTGGGGTGAAAATTTGGCTTGTAAGAGGTCAAAATTTACAGAGTTGAACTTTGCAGACTCTACCAAACTCCTCCGCCAATTTTAGGTTTAAATACTTGAAATTTTAGGTAAATTGGGCATGGGTCAAACATTTTAATTTGAGCTTAAAACAATAAATGTTAAGGGGTAAAAATTGGGGTCAAACTTAAAAAAAATTGACTTCGGTGATCTCTACCAACTGTTTTTTTTAATGGTAGTTAAGGAAGCCTATAATATAGAAAGCATTATTGTACATATTCACACTTTTTAATACGTATATATATGTGCACATGAAGTTATGAACAGTACATAGGGCCCGAGCAAAGCCGAGCAGAACTGCTAGTGAAATTGTCTGTGTACATTTCCCTACCAAATAACTGTCAATTATCAGTCTACAGACTCGAGATTTGACATAACCGGTATTGAGATTTGGGAAAATCTTTTTAATCAGTTTTCGGACAGAAATTTGGCGCTTAAGGGGTTAAAGTTCAACGATTTTAACTTGTAAAACTCTACCAAACTCCTCCGTCAATTTTGGGTAAAACACTTGACATTATAAATGTAGGTTATTTGGACATGGACCAAACTTTATAATTATATTTGACCCCCCCCCCCAAAAAAAAGTAATAACAAAAATTAACCTCTCAGCTAATTTTTGGTCTAAACATTTGAAATTTTACATAAAGTGTATTCAGAAATAGGGCAAGCTTTTTAATCGAATTTTGGCCGAAAATTTGGCTACGAAGGGGTCAAAGTTCCAAAGATTTTACCTTTGCGGTTTCTAGCAAACTATTCAGCAAATTTTGTGTCTAAACATTTGAAATTTTACATAAAGGGTATTCAGACATGCAGCAAGCTTTTTAATCAGTTTTGGGGCGAAAATTTGACTGCTAAGCGGTCAATGTTTAAAGAGTTGACCGTTGCAGACTCTACCAAACTCCTCCGCCAATTTTAGGTTTAAACACTTTTAAATTTTAGATGTAAGTTACTTGGACATGAGTCAAACTTTAATATATATATATTCATATGCACATAAAGTTATGAATACTACATAGGACCCCAGCAAAGTTGGGTTGAACTGCCAGTAATTTATATAATTATTATTTAATTACTAGTGCTAAGCTGTCTGATTGAATGAACTAAACGAGAAACTAATATAGAAGATTAAAAGTTGGTTTATAAGCAAACTGGCGTGTTAGTTTATGCTTAGATTTACAAGTTCTTATTGGTTGCTAGTCCATAAGAGAATAATCTATTATATTAGTTGATTCAAGCAAGAATTTTCCTATCAACCAAACAGAGCTCATCGTCCAAACTCCTCGGCTTAACATTCATAGGCAAGATGAACCACAACAAATACATTGAGGACATAGCCAAGGCTACTGCAAAGAAGGTGGGCTCCCTCTACCGTGATAGAATTACTGACATTATCCTCAAAAAGAAAGATTTTTATCATTTTTTTAATTATTCGACTTTGCATAGAGTATTATTGCCAAATCTGGTTAATGTATCCACCACTAGTCTTTTACTCTTAGGTTTCAAAAAAAAAAAAAAAGGGGGGGGGTCTAATCTAATAGTTTTCACACGATCAACCAAGCTCCAACCCTTGCCCCATTACTGGATTATTGTATTCCTGTGCCTGTTTCGTAAGTATTTTGGTGCTAATGCAGAGTGATCTGCGCTATTTTTTAAATCGCATTTCCACGTTTAATAAAAGTTTCATGATTTTTTATTCAATTGTAAGGTTAAAGTACAGAATAGGTACAACCCTCCCCATGTTAAAAATGGCTTTTTAAATAATAACGTTATTATTTCCGCACGGATCACTCTCTGCATGAGTACTAGTATTATGGAATAATATGCATCCTTACGAGTTCACAGCATTTATATATGCATCCTTACGAGTTCACAGCATTTATATCCCCTCAACATAAATACCACTAACTAACCCAGCCAGCAACCAACAAAATCCCACCCTTTCACTGTAGAAGTTTAAATGCTAGAAAGTTTTTCACTCTAACAGTTTCTTACATCGGAATTCCCGTGGAATTCCCTCTCTCTTTCCTGCTTCCCTGACTGTACTAACGTGCATAAATTAAAATGTAATGCGAACAGGTATCTCGATACTCAACTTCCTACATAGTGCTCCCACGTACAGATGATCTCACATAGTAACCCAACAGGTCGTATTGCCAAGAGGCAATATGACCTGTTTGAGGTGAATAAAAGTATGAAAAAAAAAAAACAGTAGTTGAATCCTGTAGGCCGGAAAGTGTCAATTCAATTTTAAAATAATGTCACTTGCCCTTTATGTCGTGTCCTTGTACTGGATATGATTATGATAATTTTAATTTAAATAAAGCTCATAATTCAAGTAGACATCTCCAGGGTTGCTGATAATGAAAAATGAAGAACAAATATTAAGAATAGGTTAGGCACCGCCAAAAATGGCTGAAAAATCAAGTTGTTGTTTTTTAAAACGAAATTACATCTATTAAAATCCATTATTTCTGAGTAACTTTTTTTTTTCCAGAAAGATAAAACCCTGAATTTTATCATATAGAAAACAGAATAATGTAAAACTTTTTCTACTATTTTTAATTAAATTTTAAATGTTAAATTTTCCCAAAAAGTTAACAATTGACGTTTTTGTCTTGCACAAAAAACGTACATAAATATTAAAAAAAAAAAAAAGGGTTTTGAAATAATTTATTTATTTGTTGTCTAACTAAGATTTAGGATGATTTTCTATGAGAATATGCAAAAATATTATAATATAATTCCACTTATTCATATAGGCAACCAGTGACTTCGCGTCGATCTAGAGTCTAGATCGACACTGTTTACGTTTGCATTTGATAAAAAGCAAACTATGGAAGACCAAACAGGCAAAAAAAAAAACCTTATTTTTCAGTGACGAAAATTTCAATGTATTATTAAGCTAAGGCTGGCCAGTATCAGATGGGTGACCATTTGTATGAGTTTGGTTTTTAATGTGTATGTGGGCCAGGCTCCCCAAAATGGGGGGGGAGCAATTTAAAGCAGAATAAAAACAATTATTTCAGCACGTTTGGTCCACCGTAGTCGAAAGGCGGCAAACGTTTTCAAAGGGCACAATATTTATCGAATTTTTTTTTGTATCGATTCTTCAAAGCATGCCCTGTTTAATAATGGTCATGCATTATTCGGCTCGCTAAAAAAAATTGTTAATTTATTTATCAAAGATTTTAAAATGGCTTTTTTCGTATAAATATTTAAAACAATTTTTTTTGTTTTACTTAACTTAAATTAATTATTTTACTTAACATATTAACCAAATTTCACACTTCAAAACTCAAAAGCGGGATAATTAAACACAATCGAAGTTCTGATATTCAGACGTCAAAATAAGGTATGCAAACAATTTTTTTTTAATCTATAATTCTGTCCTTTACAACAACACAATATGTTGTGTTCAGTTTCAGATGATTATTTTAAGCATATTTGTACCCCATCAAAACAAGGGGGGTTGTAAGCAATATATATATATATATATATATATATATATATATATATATATCGTTTATGAAAAATAAGCACACTGTTATAAAGTTCATTCTTCTCTTAATAATCGCTGAAAATTTCGTATTCATCGGATAATTACCTGATTTTTGGTAGATTTTTAAAAAGACGGTCCGTCAAAAAGTACTGACCTTCCCCCCCCCCCAGTTTTGGCGGTGCTTAGAATAGGTGTATTGTGCTTCTTAAAACAACACTACTAGAATTCGGATGGCATTTTCGCTAGGTGGGTCATGTATATCGAATGTCAGATTCAAGACTCCAAAAACAGCTCCTTTAAGATGGGCTGTCCATAGGAAAAAGAACTAGAAGAGAACAGTGGAGACTGTTCAAAGACAGCTTAACGGTCTCTCTCAAACAGTTCGGATTGTATTCCAACTCGTGTAAAAATCTAGCATAATACAGATGTTCTTGGCGTACGGCAAACCACAAAGGGGTTATAATTACTGAATCTGCACACATTTAAGAACGTGAGAGGAAACTAATAGAAGAGACAGAGCAGTCAGCACCTCTGCTACAGAATCATTCCACGGGTGTGTCACCTGTGGAAGATATTTCAAAGCTCGAATTGAACTGAGAGGAGGCCACCTCCGGGCACACAAAACAATTGCAATTCATGATCATCAATTTCTTTCTTTTCAGAGGTGGATGGATTTATGATCGTTCACCTTAAACACCCTTATTCCTAAACAAGAGCTGACAGGACTATGCAGACAGTTTTGTTCTGCTTGACAATGCCCAGTTTTGATTTTTCTTAAATGAAACGTAATTATGTAGGGAGGAAAAATTAATAACTATAGTTAAAATCTAGGCTGTAGTTTGGGTCGAATTATCTGTTAGTACAAAAGAAAAAAGTAATCTGACTAAAAAAAAAAGGCATTAAACATTAGTAAAAATAATTCTTCAGAGATTCGATCTACGCAAAAAATAATTCTTCAGAGATTCGAGCTACGCAAAAAATAATTCTTCAGAGATTCGAGCTACGCAAAAAATAATTCTTCAGAGATTCGAGCTACGCAAAAAATAATTCTTCAGAGATTCGAGCTACGCAAAAAATAATTCTTCAGAGATTCGAGCTACGCAAAAAATAATTCTTCAGAGATTCGAGCTACGCAAAAAATAATTCTTCAGAGATTCGAGTTACGCAAAAAATAATTCTTCAGAGATTCGAGTTACGCAAAAAATAAAAATAATTCTTCAGAGATTCGAGTTACGCAAAGAATAAAAATAATTCTTCAGAGATTCGAGTTACGCAAAAAATGAAAATAATTCTTCAGAGATTCGAGTTACGCAAAAAATAAAAATAATTCTTCAGAGATTCGAGTTACGCAAAAAATAATTCTTTAGAGATTCGAGAGACGTAGAATATTAAAAAAAAATAAAGCCGGACGCACTCCCCCTTTATTCTGCACTAGTTTCTTTAAATGTTCCACTGCTTTATTACTTGAAGCAGTGGTACATTTAAAAGAAAAGTTTTGACGCCCATTTAGTAATAAATGGAGCTTCTATCCTCGAGGTTTGTATTGTCTAGATAAAAAAGAGGCAACCTGCAAAAAGAATTGCGTTTCTTCCACTCATGCGCCATTAAAAATAATTATAACAATAATTATGGCAGCCTCTTTAAGAACTCGGTTCTTATTGTAGAGTACTTAACGTGGAAATTAAATAAGTCGGTCACTTAGGCTCACGTGCGCAGATCATGATGTTCAAATCATAATATTACTCTCTGCAGTCTTGAATGACATTTACGATTTATATGAATGTTAATTTCAACAATATTTCACGCGACGGTTAAAGTTGGTCGTACAATTTGCTTCTTGCTAACAGAGTCAGATTTGGTTTCATGGCCGGATCGAATCTCCTGACCAGCGGTAATCGTGACTCCCTGCACTGAAGATTCCTGAAAGGATGGAACACTAGTGTCTGTAGGTATTAATTAAAAATTATAGTAATACTTACACACACTAACACACACACACACACACACACATCGGTGGTTTTGAGATAGAATGTTAGTCTACGAAGTTAATGGTGAATGTGTGAATGGGTGTGAATCTCGACCAGCAGTAATTATCACGTCCTACACTGACGATTACATGAACATAAAAACAATAGTGTCTGTTGGTATAAAAATAATTGTTAATATTTAAATACATATACACATACGCATACATACACAGGGTAGTTGAGAAAATTATAACACCCTTTGAAAAGGAAAAAAAAAACGCTATATCTTGGTCAAAGTATTCATAATTAAAGGATGTGTTACCGTGACACACATACATACACATAATTTTGCTTTATATATATATTGATATAAGTGGGCAACATGTCGTGAAAAAGATGACATGTTTTTGATTGCTTCCTAAACTACCTACGACTTATATAAATAATGTAACTTGAAAAAAGAAAAAAAAAAAAGTTGTGTTAACACACAATGCTGATGTCGCTTAGCAAAACAGGATACAGAAAAAAATAGCCCTGCATGAGAAGACAACTAAATACACAGAAAGAGAAGAGTGCGTGTGTGTGTATATATATATATATATATATATATTTGAAAGGTAGATAGATTAAAATATTGATTTTAAGATTTTATATATATATATATATATATATATATATATATATATATATATATATATATATATGCCTCTGAGAAGATAGAGAGAGAGAGAGACAACGCGACAGAGAGGGAGAGAGAGACAACGCGACAGAGAGGGAGAGAGAGAGAGACAACGCGACAGAGAGAGGGAGAGAGAGAGAGAGACAACGCGACAGAGATGGAGAGAGAGACAACGCGACAGAGAGGGAGAGAGAGACAACGCGACAGAGGGAGAGAGAGAGAGACAACGCGACAGAGGGAGAGAGAGAGAGACAACGCGACAGAGGGAGAGAGAGAGAGACAACGCGACAGAGGGAGAGAGAGAGAGACAACGCGACAGAGAGGGAGAGAGAGAGAGACAACGCGACAGAGAGGGAGAGAGAGAGAGACAACGCGACAGAGAGGGAGAGAGAGAGAGACAACGCGACAGAGAGGGAGAGAGAGAGACAACGCGACAGAGAGGGAGAGAGAGAGAGACAACGCGACAGAGAGGGAGAGAGAGAGAGACAACGCGACAGAGAGGGAGAGAGAGAGAGACAACGCGACAGAGAGGGAGAGAGAGAGAGACAACGCGACAGAGAGGGAGAGAGAGAGACAACGGGACAGAGAGGGAGGGAGAGAGACAACGCGACAGAGAGGGAGAGAGAGAGACAACGCGACAGAGAGGGAGAGAGAGAGACAACGCGACAGAGAGGGAGAGAGAGAGACAACGCGACAGAGAGGGAGAGAGAGAGAGACAACGCGACAGAGAGGGAGAGAGAGAGAGACAACGCGACAGAGAGGGAGAGAGAGAGAGAGACAACGCGACAGAGAGGGAGAGAGAGAGAGAGACAACGCGACAGAGAGGGAGAGAGAGAGAGAGACAACGCGACAGAGAGGGAGAGAGAGAGAGAGACAACGCGACAGAGAGGGAGAGAGAGAGAGACAACGCGACAGAGAGGGAGAGAGAGAGAGACAACGCGAGAGACAGGGAGAGAGAGAGAGACAACGCGAGAGACAGGGAGAGAGAGAGAGACAACGCGAGAGACAGGGAGAGAGAGAGAGACAACGCGAGAGACAGGGAGAGAGAGAGAGACAACGCGAGAGTGTGAGAGAGAGAGAGACAACGCGAGAGTGTGAGAGAGAGAGAGACAACGCGAGAGTGTGAGAGAGAGAGAGACAACGCGAGAGTGTGAGAGAGAGAGAGACAACGCGAGAGTGTGAGAGAGAGAGAGACAACGCGAGAGTGTGAGAGAGAGAGAGACAACGCGAGAGTGTGAGAGAGAGAGAGACAACGCGAGAGTGTGAGAGAGAGAGAGACAACGCGAGAGTGTGAGAGAGAGAGAGACAACGCGAGAGTGTGAGAGAGAGAGACAGGACGAGAGTGTGAGAAAGAGAGACAGGACGAGAGTGTGAGAGAGAGAGACAGGACGAGAGTGTGAGAGAGAGAGACAGGACGAGAGTGTGAGAGAGAGAGACAGGACGAGAGTGTGAGAGAGAGACAGGACGAGAGTGTGAGAGAGAGACAGGACGAGAGTGTGAGAGAGAGAGACAGGACGAGAGTGTGAGAGAGAGAGACAGGACGAGAGAGGACGAGAGAGAGGACGAGAGAGAGAGAGAGTGTGCGAGAGAGAGAGAGAGAGAGAGAGAGAGTGTGCGAGAGAGAGAGAGAGTGTGTGCGAGAGAGAGAGAGTTTGTGAGAGAGAGAGAGAGAGTTTGCGAGAGAGAGAGAGAGAGAGTTTGCGAGAGAGAGAGAGAGTTTGCGAGAGAGAGAGAGAGTTTGCGAGAGAGAGAGAGAGTTTGCGAGAGAGAGAGAGAGTTTGCGAGAGAGAGAGAGAGTTTGCGAGAGAGAGAGAGAGTTTGCGAGAGAGAGAGAGAGTTTGCGAGAGAGAGAGAGTGTGCGAGAGAGAGAGAGTGTGCGAGAGAGAGAGAGTGTGCGAGAGAGAGAGAGTGTGTGAGAGAGAGAGAGTGTGTGAGAGAGAGAGAGTGTGTGAGAGAGTGTGTGAGAGAGAGAACGAGAATAAGAGAGAGAGAGAACGAGAATAAGAGAGAGAGAGAACGAGAATAAGAGAGAGAGAGAACGAGAATAAGAGAGAGAGAGAGGGAACGAGAGTTAGAGAGAGAGAGATGGAACGAGAGTTAGAGAGAGAGAGATGGAACGAGAGTTAGAGAGAGAGAGATGGAACGAGAGTTAGAGAGAGAGAGAGAGGGAACGAGAGTTAGAGAGAGAGAGAGAGGGAACGAGAGTTAGAGAGAGAGAGGGAACGAGAGTTAGAGAGAGAGAGGGAACGAGAGTTAGAGAGAGAGAGGGAACGAGAGTTAGAGAGAGAGAGGGAACGAGAGTTAGAGAGAGAGAGAGAGGGAACGAGAGTTAGAGAGAGAGAGAGAGGGAACGAGAGTTAGAGAGAGAGAGAGAGGGAACGAGAGTTAGAGAGAGAGAGAGGGAACGAGAGTTAGAGAGAGAGAGAGGGAACGAGAGTTAGAGAGAGAGAGAGGGAACGAGAGTTAGAGAGAGAGAGAGGGAACGAGAGTTAGAGAGAGAGAGAGGGAACGAGAGTTAGAGAGAGAGAGAGGGAACGAGAGTTAGAGAGAGAGAGAGGGAACGAGAGTTAGAGAGAGAGAGAGGGAACGAGAGTTAGAGAGAGAGAGAGGGAACGAGAGTTAGAGAGAGAGAGAGGGAACGAGAGTTAGAGAGAGAGAGAGGGAACGAGAGTTAGAGAGAGAGAGAGGGAACGAGAGTTAGAGAGAGAGAGAGAGGGAACGAGAGTTAGAGAGAGAGAGAGAGGGAACGAGAGTTAGAGAGAGAGAGAGAGGGAACGAGAGTTAGAGAGAGAGAGAGGGGGGAACGAGAGTTAGAGAGAGAGAGAGAGGGAACGAGAGTTAGAGAGAGAGAGAGAGAGGGAACGAGAGTTAGAGAGAGAGAGAGGGAACGAGAGTTAGAGAGAGAGAGGGAACGAGAGTTAGAGAGAGAGAGAGGGAACGAGAGTTAGAGAGAGAGAGAGGGAACGAGAGTTAGAGAGAGAGAGAGGGAACGAGAGTTAGAGAGAGAGAGAGGGAACGAGAGTTAGAGAGGGAGAGAGGGAACGAGAGTTAGAGAGAGAGAGGGAACGAGAGTTAGAGAGAGAGAGAGAGAGAGAGAGGGAACGAGAGTTAGAGAGAGAGAGAGAGAGAGAGAGAGAGAGGGAACGAGAGTTAGAGAGAGAGAGAGGGAACGAGAGTTAGAGAGAGAGAGGGAACGAGAGTTAGAGAGAGAGAGAGAGAGGGAACGAGAGTTAGAGAGAGAGAGAGAGAGGGAACGAGAGTTAGTTAGAGAGAGAGGGAACGAGAGTTAGAGAGAGAGAGAGGGAACGAGAGTTAGAGAGAGAGAGAGGGAACGAGAGTTAGAGAGAGAGAGAGGGAACGAGAGTTAGAGAGAGAGAGAGGGAACGAGAGTTAGAGAGAGAGAGAGGGAACGAGAGTTAGAGAGAGAGAGGGAACGAGAGTCAGAGAGAGAGAGAGGGAACGAGAGTTAGAGAGAGGGAACGAGAGTTAGAGAGAGAGAGAGAGGGAACGAGAGTTAGAGAGAGAGAGAGAGAGGGAACGAGAGAGAGAGAACGAGAGAGAGAGAACGAGAGAGAGAGAGAACGAGAGAGAGAGAACGAGAGGGAGAGAGAACGAGAGGGAGAGAGAACGAGAGAGAGAGAGAACGAGAGAGAGAGAGGGAGAGAGAGAGAGAGAGAACGAGAGAGAGAGAGGGAGAGAGAGAGAGAGAACGAGAGAGAGAACGAGAGAGAGAGCGAGAGAGAGAGAACGAGAGAGAGAGAACGAGAGAGAGAGAGAGAACGAGAGAGAGAGAACGAGAGAGAGAGAACGAGAGAGAGAGAGAACGAGAGAGAGAGAGAACGAGAGAGAGAGAGAACGAGAGAGAGAGAGAGAGAGAGAGAGAGAGAGAGAGAGAGAGAGAGAGAGAAAGGTATATAATATCAAAAAATTTAATGATTGAAAACGAAGATTGAAAAATATCGTATTATTTACAGGACAGAGAATTCATTATTGCAGTAGGGATTTTCCTGCTATTATATATAATCCTAAATTTTTAGATTAACCCAACTATTTTAATGTAAAAGCTTTATGAAATAATACATACATCATAAATATAACAAATATTGATATAACATTAACCGCAAAAATTAATTCAATATTTATAGTGTGTATGTGTTCCTTCCTATAATATATTTAGAATCTATCTATTATATATTAAAATTAATATTAACTTTTATCAAATTGATACAACAATAAAGATAATGCTATTTTTTTTATAATATAATAATATTTTTTTATAATGTCGGCTATTTTATTTGCACAACAAACTATTATATATTTTTTAGAGACTTATCAAATAAAATTTAGAATCTTCGGTTTTATAAAATCAACAAACGGTTTTCTTTTTTAGTGCAATGTAGACTACAATATATTGTGGACAAGTCTGCGTGGAGGCCGTTGAACCTTTCTTCTGGTGCACCATGATGCGTCCCTGATTAGAGCAGGCAATCGATTTTATTAAAAGGAAAAAATGAACCGTTTTATCGATTTTGATGACAATAATAATATTGGAAGTGTATGAACATTCGTTGATCCTCATTTAATCCTGAGTAACGTCGTGTTTCTTTACTAGTGTGTATATATATATATATATATATATTATATTATAGATAGACAGCTGAACGTCTCTGTGAGTGTCTGGTCACGAATAATCTCCTATATGGTTGACTATTATAGAAAACTGATCACATATAATTATAAAAGATGTATCGAGACACAGGAAGGGGTATGTTTGATCTGGTAGAATGATGATTCATTAAAATTGTGGGGACTGCGTACGCGCCTGGTCCACAAAGTATGGAAAAAAAAACTTAAAAATTTAAAAAAAAAAAAAACAAAAAAAAAAAACTTTACAAGTGTTTTTGATACACATTTTGTACATAATACTTTGATAGGTATGTTTTAACTTAAATAGGGGTGGTATAATAAAATTGTGGGGTCTGCGTTCGCACCTGGTCTCCATAGAATGGAAATAGGCATAAACTTTAATAAAGACTTTTCATATCTATCTGCGTAAGTATACTTTGATAATACTCTTTCAGTTTGAAGAAATATGGTATAATAAAATTATGGGGTGTTCGTTCGCGCCTGACCTCCATAGAATAGAAATATGTCACAAAGTTTAACAAGGATTTTTAATATAGATCCACAGAATATTGTGATAAGTGTTTCAGTGTGAACAGGTTATGGTATAATAAATTATGGGGTTTATCTATTTTATTTTTACTTTCATCATATTTTGCTTTGGTTTTGATACCCCCAAATTCGAAGCTATCTCTTTATAACCTTTCCTTTTCATAACCTATCATACGTTGATAAATCAGAGTCCATTTTCTGTAGGCTGTTTTCGAACCCAGTCAACAACGGGTACTTTTGCTAGTATATGTATATAATTTTTATTTTATATGTAAATGTACGTGAATGGCTATTAGAAACTGATAAATAAGTAAATAGCATTAAAATAATCAATAGATTAGTAAAAGTGTTCTTTTGTCACGAAGAGTCTAAAGAGAAGAATGTATTCTTACCTATATTTCCAGAAGGTTTAGTATATATAAATAGAAAACAATATATACATGAAATACATATCAATGTACATTAATTGTATGCTTGAACGTTTACACACACACACACACATATATATATATATATATATATATATATATATATATATATATATATTCAACTATAAGTAGATATAAAAAAGAAAAACATTTGTCTGTGAATCAGCAATACATTTAATGATCTTTTTAGCTTTGCCTACATAAAATACTGCACTTTTTTTCTTCCTTTCTACAAACAGAAGAACACCAGGAAACGATAGAAAATGTTATTTTTTAAGAAAAGAGTTATTAAGCATGAAAGAAATAAAAAATGGTAGAAACAATAATGATGATGATGATAAAAAAACGTATAATTGAAGGTTTTATGTCTTTATTTTTTTTCTGCGTTTCTTTTATTGTTTACTTATATTTTTTAGCGTGAAATATTGTGTCTGTGGAATTATCAAAGGATTAAGTCTGCGAGGAATAAGAGTGAGTTTTGACAACATTAAGGAATCAGGGAAAGAATTTCAAAGAGAAAAGTGAACGAGACAATAAGAACGGATATTTCTAAGATACGCCCATTTAGTCTGCGTCATTATCGACGAACTTGAGATCATGATATTTCAATTTAAGTATGGTAGACTAATGAAAATACCATTAAAAACTAAAGCATGACAGACTAAAGAAAATTCTTAAAGTGCGCCCATTTAATTTGTGCGTTTAATGACGAAAGTTTTATTTCAAATTAAACGTAACAAAAAACAATACAAATTAAAATCCATGAATAAGTAGATATAAAAAGGAAGATTATATTCAAAGGCATGAAAGAATATACATATATATATATATATATAAGTTATATATTCGTTTTCAGTAGCTGAGTGTTCTTGGCTACCATATTCAAGTAATAATCTGGTGAGTTATCTTACTGAATTTTCGTGGTAACGATGCCTCCCTTCAGTCTCGAAAGACAAAGTATACCCTCTGTAGGGGCAGCTCTGCGCGTGTAATTGTGAAGTAAAGGCCGCGTAATCCCTAACCACAACTCTCCTGAATCGGCACTTTTTGGGTTCAGTGGCAAAGAGAAGTCCAGGACGACTGGCAACAACGCTGAGATAAGCGAAAAGCACATACAGCACCCGGAAGTCCCAAATGGTAATCCATTTAGCACTGCCCAGGTTCAACGTTGCTTAACTTCGGTGATCCAGCGGGAACCGTTGGGTTAACGTGATTATGCCGTATACATATACGTATTTCGTGGTTAGAGTCGATATACCTTCAGCGTGAGGCTTTCTGCATACCTTCAAACCTCTTTTCAAAGCTGCAGTATTTATCGCTTAACCAGCTGATCATATTCGGATGTACTCGTATTCATTACATCACAATGATATCTCATATTTAAACATGGTGACGGAATCAAGATGTGAACTAAAAGAACACCAAAAGAAACTGGCTTAAATAGCCAACCACTTTCGTTAAAGTACAGCCTCATTTTCACGTTCCAAAACCACGGTAGAGTTTTCACAGGAAGATGGTAGCTCAATATTGTTCAAAGAATAAAAATCTTTTGGGACCCAAAATGTAACAAATTAATGCGAATTTAGAAAACAAGGAACGAAAGAGCAAAGAAATTACTATTTTAAAATCTCTCTCTCATATATATATATTTAGTAGAAATGGTAATTAATAAAAACTGAAAAAAGTGCTCAATACTGTTGTAGAGCAAATATGCGTTTTATTTTTTCTTACCGTATCTTTCTGTTAAGTTACATTATTGTTTCGGCTACACTGCCGTTTTTTTTTTGGCCGTCTGTAGCGTCCTCAGACTTTTACACGATGGACCTGAGACTGTTTCAATTTTAAATTGGCAGATCGACAAAAATATTCATTAAAATAAGGCCTTGACAGACCATGGAAAGTTCTATTCAAACCCTCAGTTTAACAGACCAGAGACAATGATATTAGAAATTTAAGTGTGGTTGGCAGACGGCAATGATCTTTAAGATTAAGGAATTTAAAGTATGGCTATGCTTACAATTTTGCACTGGAAAATGTGTTAAAAATAACTTTCGAAATATGACGGACAGACAAAAATTCTATTTCAAATTTAAGCATGACAGCCTGGAAAGAATACTATCTGAAACATAAGTACAACAGAAATCTGAGCATGACAGCTGAAAACGCCATTTCAAATTTAAGCATAATAGAGCGACGAAAATGCTATATAAAACTTGGGTTTGATTGTTTTGTTTTACGGCATATTATTCCGTTTTCGTGTTATTTAACGTTGAATCCAGTAATTTTGGTAAAAGATATTCAAATCATCGTGGTTAGTTGTTTTGTAGACAAGTGATTTTAGCTTTGGCTTTGCAGAATATGAGTTTGGCAAAGGAGGAAAAACAGTAATATTAATGTTTGATATCATTTTAAGTGAGAAAGTCAGTATCTTCAGACAGCCTGGTCTGGTAGAATCAAGGATATAAAACTTAGTTATGTTAGACCAAAAATTTTAAACTAACGTGTGACCGACCAGCCGATCGATGAACAGAAATTCTTAAAATCTTGAACAGATCTCAAATAATATTTTTCAACTAATGAAAACCGTTTTAAACCCACAATCTAATAAACTGATACTGGATCAGTGAAGTTAGTGAACAAATTCTATTCGAAACTGAAGACTGACCAACGACGGACAAAGCTTCCATGGGAAAGGTAGAGACACCTCTGAAAACCATGACAGGAAATTTACCAAGATTCACAAGCGGAAGAAAAAAAAATGACATAGATAAGATGTTGATTATGATGATGATTAAAAAGAAAAGAAAAAAAAACTAAATTCGATGAAATGACAGAAAAAGAGGCCAGCATGACAAGACGACTAAAATTTAAAATAAATATAGAAAAAAAAATCATATAGACATCAAGTGTCTAAGTAAGAGTAGTTAGCCGAGAAAATAGATATATCTACTGATAAGAACTTTTTTTTATTATTATTACGAACAGAGACAAACAGCCAGAAAGGAAAAACTACATAAAATATTTGAAGCGGGTCGATAGATACAAAAATAGATACAATAATAGATGTGAAAAAAATATAGATTAAGAGAGATTTAATCATAATGATAGATAAATAGAAAAACAGATACTTACATTATTATCAGGAGATTCTTAGACAGACTTGATATTTATTTGGAAACTGCATATAAATTTATTAAGTGTAACATAAATATACGAATTGTATTCACCCGGCGTTACCCGTGTGGAGATTTATTGCTGATCGGAAATATAAAATTTAGTCATATTTCAGTTCTGCCTTGAAAAGAAAGTTAATATTTGCAATATATATATATATATATATATATATATATATATATATATACACACTTAACATATATACATATTTATATATTAAAAAGGGAAAGGTAGTTTGTAAGGTACGGGCAAAATGAATGCCGGTGCTCAAAATGTATAAATATTTTGACCCCTCCCTTTACTTAAATATTCACCAAAAATCAGGAAATTAACCAATTTTAATGAAATTTTCAGTATTTATCAAATAATGATCGCGGAATATAATGAACTAATTATTTTTATTTAAATCTTAGTGGAAATGTATTATTGTTTAAACAAAGATACCTTTACTAGAGTAAATGTAAAACGCAAGAATTTATTTTTGCTTTTTTTTATATATAAATAAAGTAGCGTAATTTATAGCAATAGAAATCAATAATTTTTACAGGAATATTACGAAAAAGCCCCAAAATCCGTATTAATGAATTCGATATAACTCGGAGAAAAATGAATTTCTTGAACTACCGATATTACCAGTGAATTAAGCATTAATATTTTCACAAGCAAAATAAAAAAAATTATAATAGCAAAAATATTTCTATTTTTTTTAAATTACAAATTTCGCATAATTTTTATATGCAAAATTTTAATAATTTCCTTGCTCGCAAGAAAGTGAAACTTACGGCGTAACATTTTTTATATAATCTCGAACGAAAATTTAAAAAAAAATAATTTGAAAACAGGAACATAAAAAATAAATTAAAAAATGATAAAAATTGATACAAACGTTCAGAATAGGAAGGTATGGATGCACATCTGGAAAAAAAGGAGAAATCTGAAACCCTACCTCCTTTTAATATCATAACTTAAATTTGAAACAGCATTTCGAATGGCTGAAGTTTTGGGCTTCCTTATAATCGTGTTTACAAAATTTTAGTTTGTTGCGTTTTTGACGAACGGTAAATTACTTGTTTTTTTTGGCGGCTAATTAAGTTATTTTTGCACGCACAAGGTGTTTTTTTTATTTAATTCAATATCTTAGGACTTTACTAATTATCTTTGAAATAGACCCAGAAAACTAATATTTATCTTTTAAAGCATTTTTATAATGAATTTATTTAATTTCAAAATTTAGCTGAATTGGGTAGCTGGCCGTGAAAACATTTTCGTAACTTTCTTTCAGTGTACAAATATTTTTTTTTCCTTCAAGAAATTGTACTTTAGTTTATAATCTTTCAAATACAATCAAAAAGTAGTCGGAAACCTACAAAAAAATTATGATAAATCGGCTTTCAAAACTAGGTCCACCCATTTTTGCCCGTACCTATAGTTTGCTTGAAGCATTACTGGTAAATAAAATATAAGTGTATTAGAAAGCTATAGCAATGTGGGTTACCAGTGTGAGAAGTGGTGTGGAAAATTAATAAAAATAAACAGGTGGAAATCTTTGTAGAATAGTGAGATACCGTACGTCTATTTATTTTTCAAAGTCGCTATAACATCACGTATAAAATTAGTAAATGGGGACTTTATGATTTTGGGACTGGGATGGTTAATGTCTTTGATACTTCGGAATAACATCCCTTTGTCAAAAAGAAATAAGGTGTAAAAACCGATGAGTGTTTGAAAAGAGAAAAACCGATGGAACAGGAAGATTAGTTGGAACTACCACGCAGAAAACAAAGTCAAATTAATAATTGGTTTTAGGTTCTAATTAAATGTGGCGTGTGATAATATATAATAGTTTACTTTATTAATTTATCAGTACTTGATTTTATTTTTTTTCCCCATTTTACGTGTTTACTTTTTATTTATAGATTCATTTTATTTTTATTTAGTTTTTTATTCACGTATATATTCAATTCACTTTATTGTTTCCTATTTATACTTTTTATGTACATACATATGCTTGTATATTCATATATACACACATATACATGCACATACGTGTATGTATACATTTAATTTGACTTGCGAGTGATCTATCGTATATGTGTGTATCCATATATAAATATAGTTGTTATGAATATACACTTCTGGAACCAGGTTTTATCCTACTAATGTACACACACATACACGCAATGAGTGTAATAGTTAAGTTTTATAGAGTCTTGCATGATGTGCGTAGCCATGGTCACTAGGGATTTACTAAACCAATAGTACACACACACACACACGCAGTAAATATACATTTCATTATGTGTTGGTTATTTGCTATTGTTAGCATATATGTGTACACATACACCAGAACATGCCTGCGTAAGGATACAAATAGTGCGTGTGGGTGTCAGATAATTTGGGCGTGTAGTTAGTAAAGCTATTGGTAGCGCTAATATAATATAGTACTTGATCTGTTATTTGAATCAGTAACATGAATCTGATTGATATGGCATGGTAGAGGTGAAAAAAGCCTTCTGCATGAAGGAGTTACAACAGGGTGTATGAGATATGAAGGGGCGGGCATCATATGATAAAGGAGGAACTGAGTTACTTATGGATAAGTAGAGCTTCCATTATTCCTAGGTCATCCAGGTTTCTAACTTGGGCAAGAATGTTGATGTAGATGTTGCAAAGTGTGTTGTTGCAAGATGTGATATGTTTGTGGAAAGAGGAGATTCGAGTTTTCAAATGTTCTTTAATTCCTATGTGCAACGGTCTGGTGGTGCTACCTATGTAAGACTCATTGCAATTCATGTAGCGGAGGTTGTAGACAATGTGAGTACAGAGGCAGAGTCCGCTGATGGGTATAGGGCAGTTTGCTAGGAAGCAGTTCAGTGGAGTATTGGCTGTGTGCTTCTTGGACAGGTGTTGTCGCAATGAGGTGTTTTAAACTTTAAACTTTCCCGAGTTAGAAACCTGGACGACCTAAGAATAATCAAAGCTCTACTCATCCATAAATATAAACCTTTCTTAAGTAACTCAGTTCCCCCTTTATCATATAATGCCCGCCTCTTCATATCCCATACCCCCATCAGACTCAGTTCATAAGGGGTGATCAAAGAAAACATGAGGAAATAATAAAAATTGACTTGAAAGAAAGAGGGATAAATAAAGACCTGTCCAGAGATATTTTGGTTTGGAAGTCAATTTCTTGAAGCTGTCTAACACATGTCAGCATGTAAAACAGATAATGATGAAGATGATTCAGATCCAAAATGTATCAACGAGTCCCATCAAATATTTTATTTCGATGCTTTGATCGTTAGAAATGGTGATTCTTCCTTTTCGCCTAAGTGAAGTCCAATATTAAAAAGGAACATTTGTGATAGGTTTTTGAATACAATCATACTTATCTGTGCTCAATGATAAAAAATAATGGTGAATGTTAACGTCAAGAAATGATGATGATGAAAAAGAGGTAGGATTGAAGATATTTTTCTTTTTGGGTTTTGTTTTTTGGCGTGAAATATTGTGTCTGTGGAATTATCGAAAGATTAAGTCTTTGGGGAATAAAAGGGTTTTGACAACATCAAGAAACCAGGGGAAGAAATTAAAAGAGAAAAGCGACAGAAAAAAAGAACGGATATTCCTAAGATACGTCCATTTGGTTTGCATTTTTATTGACAGACCTAATACAATGGTAGTTCAATTTAGACATGACACACCTGAAACAATGATATTTCAAGTTAGACTTGTGTCAAATTCAACCATGACAGACTGACGAAAATGCTCTTAAATATCAAAGCAAAGGATAAGTCACCTCTTTTTAAAACAGACCAAAGAAACTGTTATTTTAAACTTAAGTGTAACAGAGCAGAGACAGTGTATTATTGAAGGAAACATAAAAATTACCCATTCTGCTTTGTTGTTACAATTCACAATTTTCTCTTTGCGGTCAGCCATCTTTTCTGTTCGAGAAAGTATATTCAAATTTTCTGGCAACTGATAAAAATTGAATAAAACCATGAGTATTTTATATTGCAATAGGTGCAGAACAATCGAATAGAGCCACGTTCTGCTATCAATCAATAAGAAACTATAATTGCTCCATAAAATTATTGCATCTTTTAGCATACTAGCACATAATTTTTCGTGTCAACACGAGAAAGATCTTCTGCTCTTTGCCTGCAAAATTATAAAGTCTGAGACTTATACAGAACAGCTAGACACCAAGTACTCTTCATCTCCAAGACTTGTACAGAACAGCTACCTATCATAAACTTTTCTGAAATTAAACATGGCTTTCAATTCAAGACTTTATAATCCCTCTACTATCAGACCTACTGGGTGGTAAACACACAAACTGTTTGTAGCATGTCATGATTTATTTTACACTGCACCTGTTGGTGGTAGCCACTTATTATTTTAAGATATCTTACTTTGCTTAATTTTTACCCTACTTATGGTTTCACAGACATATAATAAGAGGCAACCATGGACATAAACGTTCATAATTCATATATTAATTGCATTTCATACGGAAATAAATGCTTGCTAGTCAGCATTTTAATTGCAGTGAATACTCTCGACAATGTACTTGTAAACATATACGCATTATAACTTCCTTAGCGAGATTGATAGACTAGGTCCTGATTCATATGCATGTTTATCAAACTACAATAAAGGACCGTGATATAGCGAAACAGCTATCTTTAAATGATTAAATTTGCTCCTCCATTCATCGGTTGAGCTGTCTAGTAAAGGAATAAGTATACTTACCTGGCACGACTCAATTGTACTAGTCACATTTGCATTTTTTTTTTCGCCAGTCACTTTATTGCTGCCAGAACAAGGTATGATCCCTTTTCAGTATTAGAAGGTCCACTCTCCCAGGCTTTACCTTCTCTTTATGAAGGGCGTTAGTTTATTGCTAATCGCTTCTGGCACCCTTGGTGACAAATTTCGACAGGGCTGCTCATGCATCTTTGTAAGCCAAAGCACGCTAATCCTAATGCAGTAGTTTTTCAACCCCACATTGGGCATTGTATCTAACTTTCTAAAGTGGAAGTAAATAAAATACTTTAATACTTAATCCACCTCAGATGCGTAATTTTTAATACAAATTGTATCAAAATTTCTATATTATATTACTTATTAAATTATATTATTGAAAATTGGTTGGTCAAAAGGAAAGCTTGATTTTCCAGCTTAAATAGTATTTGAGTCTGACTCCGAAAATCTAACAAAGTAATTTTATACATAAAATTAAATCAACAAACGCCGGCTTGATGTTAGAATCATGTTTCTCAGAGCTTTATTTCCTTTTCCAGGTAACCATGAGGATGAACATCTTACGTAGACGGGGATGCCTGTTCTAAGGGTTAGAAATAATGAAAAATAGATTATCTATAATTTATTTGCGTGAAGAATAAAAACTGAAGAATAAAACCTATAAAATATTACTATCACACTTTTCTAATTGAGAACACGCACTCATGTATATTCAAAATTCTGAAATGCTGTTCATCTTCATTTTTTATTTCTTTCAGCATTTTAAAATGTTCATTTATTTTAACATGCTGAAAAAAAATCAAAGGTAGAATGGACAAAATCTTGAAATTTGGAAGACTTTTTGTCATTTATTTGTATATGCTCTGTAATTATATTTAATAATAAATAAAAGGATTGGTATAAATATAAGGCTGGAATAAAACTGAATAAGCATATTTCCCCATAAACATATATATATATATATATATATATATAGTAATTAAACTACACAGAATATTCCACGTCTCATTCACATAAGAATTCGTCAGGCTTATGAAACACGGAATATTCTGTGTAGCTTAATTGCCACATATTTTCATAACTTACTACCTAGCTCTACCTATGTTGAAGTAAATACTGAAAAAATTACACATAAAATTATATCTTTGTATATTAATTTATGTGATTATACATGTATATAAATATTAATCATATATAAAATATTAATTAATAAATTAAATAATCTATATATCTATACAAGTGAAAGTATGTCCGTCTGTGTACATTTCCCTACACAATAACTGTCAATTTTCAGTCTACAGACTCGAAATTTTATATACAGGGTATAGAGATTTGAGAAAATCTTTGTAATCCGTTTTCGGCCAGACATTTAGCTTTTAAGGGGGTCAAAGTTCAACGATTTGACCTTTGAAACTCTACCAAACTCCTCCGCCAATTTTGGATATAAACAATTGAAACTTCAGATATAGATTCTTTGGACATAGATCTAACTTAACTTGATTTAAGCCCCAAACAATAAATGTTAATGGGCCATATTAGGGGTCAAAGTTGAAAAAGATTTGACATCTGCGGTCTCTACCAAATTACTCTAACAATTTCTGGTCTAAA
The DNA here is from genome assembly GCF_053919585.1 of Euprymna scolopes. NCBI lineage: Eukaryota > Metazoa > Mollusca > Cephalopoda > Sepiida > Sepiolidae > Euprymna > Euprymna scolopes. The sequence goes on from NC_136484.1 coordinate 96,332,608, forward strand.
CATTTGAAATTTTACATAAAGAGTATTCAGAGATAGGGCAAGCTTTTTAATCGGTTTGGGTCGAAAATTTGAGCTACCAATATATAAATGTATGTATGTTTGCATGTATGCCTTAAACTTTCGACAGAGGCGACAAATTTTACAAGATCAGTATAGTTTTTTGATGTTCGACCTTTCATACGACAAATATCGAAAAATTGGCTAAAAATATTAATATCTTCACCTTCAACTGGGCATTTTTCTAAAGAGGGGGTCACTTTTTCGCCGATATTTTTGAAATTCATCCTCTTCTATCGATTGTCTAGCCTTAATTTAAACCTGCGTCACTTCCGGTTTGGCGGTGGTCGTAACAGCAAAGACGTCACTTTTATTCCATTGTTTTCTGCCTTCGCGGTACAGGTTCGAGCCTGCCTTCCTACTGCCACTTTTTGTTTTTTTTTATTTGTTTTTTTGGCTCAACACACACCTCCAAACACCCGGGCAACGCCGGGACCCCATGCTAGTATAATTTAATATAAAAAAAATACACTGATCTAATATCTAAAATAAAATTTTAAAAAAGGTACTCTAAACACGTACATGTTAAAACAAAATCACCTTGTAATTCGAGACATTCACAACAAAGGGTGAGTCATCTTTTTTTAAAACAGAACAAAGGAGGAAGTAATAAAATAATTGTTTGAGAGAAGCCCTGCCATTTTCTAATGAAAACGTTAACTCAAAGGATAGAATAACAATGAACCTGGTTGGTTACATAGCTAAACTAAATATCAAGTGTATATATAAAATTAAAAAAAAATCCGCTTTGTAGTTTAATTGCCATATATATTTTCATAAGTTATTGTATACATACACACATTATAGCTGCACTGATGAGCTGTGAAATTTCAAATGAAGTTATGCGGATGACTATATATAGTTCATGTCATATGCTACTGGTACCATGTAACCCAGTACTACCTGCCTCATGTTTGGGTCACCGGCGACTAAACTGGTTCCCTCACCAGACTTGTTTGGTGAGGAGGGTGGCTAGTCTCCCTGAAGGATTAAAAACAAGACCTTCCAAAAGGCGAATGAACCCTTTTTCGGGGTCAACGGCCAACTAGCACCGTGTCTGTTTGTGTGTGTATGTGTGTGTTGGGGTGGAGAGGGCTTCCGTAATCCGTGGTGAAGGCAACCTTTCTAGGAGAAGCAAATCTGATTTAAAAAAACAGAAAGCGGGAGACCAGTACCCACATTAAGCTGGTCTGCAGTTTAACTTGTTGCTGGCTATCTTGCTCGTTGCTGGATCTCAACATTTTGAATCGAGAGAGAGACTTAGCTGTCATACAAAGCTAAGACTCTGTAACATCATCTGTGTATAGATACACGCTCAGGCATTTATCTATTAAAATGGTCCTGTGGTGATGGAAGTAATTTTTGGGCTCATGAACTTTAAGTGTCTGGGGGAGTGGCACTCATCTGACAAGACGTTGCAATCATCATATATATATATATATATATATATATATTACTATTATATAAAAGTCACTGTGTGTGTGAGTTCCTTCCTTATATGTTCTGAAACAGCTGAGCCTATCTTTGGTAAATTTCCCACAACGCTAATTTATATGTTTGGCAGTGTTCTTAGATAGGTTTTGTACAGAAATTCATCCGATAAGTATCGAAAATCGAAAAAATTCGGATCTTAAAAATAATCTTTTCTCTCTTATAGATGAAAAGAAATAATTTTTCCAGGGGAATATTTTAAGTTACATCGGCCAAGGGAAATAAAATTTCAGCAAATCATTTCTTCTCGAAAAAAGATTTATTATAATGTGGAGATATAGCTTATTGGTAGAGCATTCGACTACAGATCGAATAATCTCCTGTTCAAGCCTAGCTGTACCTCACCATTTTATTTTAATTTTTCCTTATTAACGAGTTCAATTTATGATAAAAGAAGTATCATTTAAAACCGTCACAACTCTTTTTCGTTTGCATATTTTAAAACTTAACATTAATCAGAAGTGACTTTTGCAGTTAATTCATCGTCAAGCCCACATATCAGCTGACGTGATGTTGTAAACAAACACAGACGGAATTTAATGAACGATATTATCATTATTATTTAAAAAATTTTTTTTTATTTCTGCGAATTAGGCCACCGAACAAATTATTCCTCATAATATATAATATCAATCAAGAGAGGATTGATTCTATAATAATACATACGCAATCTGCATAAATTAAAATGTATTGTACGATCGGGCAGCTAGTGTTGGTATAATATCGTAAATAAGCTCGTAAATTGTGGTGTAAATGTGAAAAAATAAAAATAAAAGGAATTTAATATTTTAATTTGAAATATCAAGTTTACTTTGGGAGAAAATCAGTATAAAATAATTATGCTCGATTGACATACTAACGCATGCGCATACTAAACTGAGCACTTGACTCATAGAATATATACGATATAGAGAAAACCTAATGCAGCTCTTTCTACCTCTCCCTCTCTTTGAGGCGACAAAGGAAAAGAGGAAAAATGAAAAGAAAAATTTTTTTTTCGCCCTTCTTCAGCCATAGGTCTGCTGCTGTTATCAAGGTATTAAGTTGGTGTAAAAATTATGCCGTTTTTTCGTGTGTATATATGTATATATATAAAATCAACATTTCGTGTGTGTATATATATATATATATATATATGTATAAAGGCAACCTTTCTAGGAGAAGCAAATCTCTGATTTAAAATACCATAAAGTGGAAGACCAGTACGTGCATTAAGCTGGTCTGCAGTTTAATTTGTTGCTGGCTATCTTGCTCTTGCTTGTTGCTGGATCTCAACATTTTGGACTGAGAGAGAGAGACTTAGCTGTCGTACAAAGCTAAGACTCTGTAACATCATATTTGTATAGATACTCCCTCAGACATTTGGCCTCATGGATTTTAAATGTCTGAGGGAGGGACACTCGTCTGACAAGACGTTGCAATCATCATATATATATATATATATATATATATATATATATATATATATATATATATATATATATATACCTGATAAAACGACGTCATTTTTGCACCAACCTAATAATTATCAAAAGATTTTATTAAAGATAGCGTCCATCTAAAAAATGGTCAAAGGTTGATGAATTGTCTTTGGAATGAAATTAAATCGAAAAACCTGCTTGGTTTGCTTTGGTTTACAGCATGCCCACAATCCATGGGTTATTTAATAATGAATAAAGTTGTATAATTCAATTCTATTAAGTTATACAGATGGCAACATGAAAAAAAAAGTAGTATTCAAGTTGTCCATTTTAGAGACTAAACTTTTGTGGTGTCCATTAAATATATATATAGTGTTCTACGAACAGAAACTTCAGTTGTATTCAATTAGTGTATATAGACTTCTTTCAAATGAAGTAGTAGTTTTTAGTTTAAAATTTTACATATACTTCTTCCAACATACATTTGTGGTAGTCAGTCAAAAAATTTATATAGATTTTTTTCCAACAGAACTTTTTGTGATATTCAGTTAAAAAAATGTATATAGACTTTCAGCTGAAACTTCTGTGGCATTCAGTTAAAAAAATATGCAGATTTCCTTCAACTGAAATTTCTGTTGCATTCAATTAATCAATTTCAACTAAAACTCATTAAAGACTCACTAGGACGTCTTCAGAATTAGACAAGAATGTTTTGCAAAGATGTTTGAAATTCCAAATATTATTATTTATTAATGTCAGTGACACTTTAAACATATGCGAATAATTTTTCCTCTCGATCAGAATGCACAAGTCAACACATAGACAATGATGTCACTGTGAAAAAGTGTATAAATACACTTTATGTGCCGTAAAAAGGTGAAAACGATCTTTAAATAAGAAAGTACAACCATAAGAGTTGACATAATTATTGACATTTATTTTGTTTTTCTACTCGTGATTTTATTTGCTATTAACAACAAGAAAAAAAACAAACAAACAAAAAACTCAATCTCGATTCGTCTGAAGTGAAGCATTTATTATGTGCCTCTGGAGAACAACACTTAGCGGATAAATTTAATTTCTTTTTCTCTGTACGTACCTTTATATCATCCTTATTGGAAGAAAGTAAAAACAAACAGAAAAGATGGAATTTGATTTGTTTAGCACAAGCAGAAATCCAGACCATTAAAAAGGAAATCGAAGAGAAAAATAAAGAAAAAAAGGAATACAAGGTTTATTAAAGATACTAGCAACATTATGAGACCTTTTGCACGCGCCTCAATCAAACAAAAAAAAAAGAAAAAAAGGGTAAACGATAGAATAGTATCTAGACCACAAAATAGATATATTACCTCTTCCCCCCCCCAAAAAAAAAGAGGGGGCTAATACCTGGGAGGATGGTAAAATGAAAAACGGACATATACTACATTGCTCCCTCCAAAGAGATCATGCTTATAAGATGTTACCATGACAACAGAACAGATAATACATTACCCCGCCTACAAAAAAATGAGGAAGTAATGCCTGAGAGGATGATAAAATGAAGAACAGGCGTAGGCTACATATCTCCTCCCTCCAAGGAAGAAATAATGTCTAGGAGCATGGTATTATGACCACATGGTATTATTACCACTTCTCTCCACAAAGAAGGAGGTAATGCCTGGAAGATTGTAAAATAAAAAAAAACGGACATATACTACATCGCTTCATCCGGGAAGTATGTAAAGCAGAACAGATATTACACAAAGAAGGAGGAATATGATCAAATGAATAAACAAACATACACTACACTGCTTCTTTACCAAGGAGGAAATAATGCTTGGGAAGAGGGTCTCGCTCGTGATAATAGAGCAGATACTACAGTACATCGCCCTAAAAAAAGGAGAAGGTAATCTCTGAGAAAATAGTATAATGACAACAGAACAGATATTACACTATTGATATTAGATATTATCTCCACCTTGGGGTAGAGATAATGACTGGGAGAGTGATTTTCATAACGAATGAACATATATTACACTAATAGTCCCCCTCCCCCTCCCCCAAAGAAGATGGTAATTACTTGGATGATGGCAACAAAACAGATATTGCACAATCTCTGCCTCTGATTTCAGCATTGAAAGATAGTATAAGGTGTCTGAAATAGTACAGTAAACTGAATTGAGCGCTAAAAGGAATAATATAATTTCAGCTTCTGACAGATACCAAATCTCCATAAGATATATAGGATATCAAAACTAGAGTGGTATTCACCAAGAGAGAAATGTGCAAAGGTTTACTTTCCTTCAAAATACAAGGTGTATTGAATATCTATCAATGAAAAAGAAGTATATAATAATTACTTTTTAATTAAATTTTAAGTGTATCATTAAGCTAGATAGACCACTATGCATTTCGGTGTCTTTGTTAACAAACCAACTATTTTAATCTTCTGTTAAGAGTTTTAGAAAAAACCGAATCGTTTCGTGTTTTTCTTTTTTAACTTGAATGAAATTTTGAAGCATCTATACTGTTTAAATTCTTTCTGGATTTTTCATCACGTAATACATTTATAGATATTTAAGTAATATCATTAATAAACTCTCTTCCTGGTCTACATCAATGATCTCCCAAATCACAGCCAAAGATCATTCGAAGACATTTATGCTGACGACAGTATAATTTATGGCAAACAACCAAGTTCTCTCTGATTCTCTCTCCACTGATCTTGATCACGTGATGCAATAGTGAAAGAGTTGGCTAGTTAATTTTAATGCATCCAAAACCAGACATCTATCTTTACATTATCAATGCTCTGATCCTCATTTGGCATCAATTGAAATGAATGGTTCTCGTTTTGGTGAGGCTCCATGTTTTGACAAGCTTCAAAGCCTGACCTTTACATCTGATCTAAGATGGATCCTGTACATCAAATCCGTTGCTGCTGGTAAAATTATGGGATCATGCTATTGCTCCAGTAGATATGTCTGCTGATGCAATTCTATACCTGTACAAGACTCAAGTACTCTCAAGGATAGAGTGATGTTGCCACATCTGGGTAGGAGCTACTAGAAGCAATTTATCCTGCCTTGAAAGAGTTCAAAATAGACTTTGTAGCGTAATGAGGGATGATTACTGGCCAGATATCAACACTGAAGTTGTATTGGCCGGACATCGATGCTGACGTTGTATTGGCCGGACATCGATGCTGACGTTGTATTGGCCGGACATCGATGCTGACGTTGTACTGGCCGGATATCGACACTGAGGTTGTACTGGCCGTTATACTAAAGCCACTATTTGCCCGTGTACCGACCACTAGTCTCTCCCTTTTAGACATGATGCAAAAAAAGTATCTGTAAACTAATAGGTCCTGCTCTATTTGCCAATCTGCAACCTTTGTTGCATTGCTTTGCATTCCTGGGCTTGTTTGAATGTAATCAAAAGTCGCGTCAAGGTACATTTATTCCGTATTAAAAAAATGTCTAACTCTCCCAACTAGAAGCAAAATCCAACCCCCTCATAATAGAGAATTCTGTGGAGTTAATTCCTCGAACTGCTTGCTTTTGGAACTCTTTCTGCTCTCTGCTTCGATGACTGTACCAACATGCAAAAATTCAAAATGTAATTTGAATAGACTCCCTACCCTGGAAATCAACTCCCTATCATAGTAGCCACTTACACGTGACTTGTTCGAGATAAACAAAAATAAAACAAAATAAAATAAAAAATAAGTGCTGTCATTATTATTATTTATCATTATTACTACAAAACTTAAAACCATGCAAAACTATAGCTCGTTAACTTAGAATGGATGTTTTATTCTAAATTGATGACTTAATGATTGAATTTGTGCTCACTTTCGCATTAAATACTAATCCCTATTAATACCTAACTCTATATTGAACCGATACCACAATATAAAGTTCACCACATCTTATAAAGGTCAATACAAAAATTTATCCAGATCGGCCCAGTAGCACCCCCCCCACCGCAAACAAAAAAAAGATGACCAGACCTATAGACTAAGAGAAATATAATTAGATGTTTGAATAAAATCCAACTAAAAATACAAATAAAATAACATCTTGTATTATTTGTGATTACTAGAACTACAACAACATATTCTTTTCATTTTTTTACTCTCGAGTATATATCCAACACAGTTAATCAACCGAGAACCACATCGCTCTATATAAAAGCACATAAGATATCAACGGATACACACTCGAGAATCAAAACAATGGAAAGAATATGCTGTTGTCCTAGCCCTAGTAATTACTTTAATTTTAATATCATGTTTCAGCGGATGTAGCCTCCAACTTTCCTGAAGCATGTCTCATTGAACTGAAATCTCCACGGAATTCTGAATAGGAAGTAGCGTGTTCTCGTTTCGTTAGCCATGACCTGGTAGAAATAAAATAATTTTAATTGTATTCTTGTATTGCCTGTACTGAGAATTGCACCTTCAACTTCCAGGAGACTTATTTAGAACTGGTTATTACAATATTATATGAAAACATATTTGAAATTTTTTTCCACGGACAATTCTAGTATTAATTTTAGGAAACTTAAACTTCTTCTTGTGTAGTTATATACTAATATATATATAAAGTGAAATTATGTGTCTGTGAGTGTACATTTCCCTACGAAACTGTCAATTTTCAGTTTACAGACTCGAGATTTGACATAAGGGGTATTAATATTTGGGAAAATCTTTTTTATCGGTTTTTGGCGAGAAATGTGGCTGTCAAAAGGTCAAAGTTCAACGATGATTTGACCTTTGAAACTCTACCAAACTCCTCCGCCAATTTTGGGTCTAAACACTTGAAATTTTAAATGTAGGTTACCTGGAAACGAGTCAAACATTTTAATATATATATATATATATATGCACATAAAGTTATGAACAGTACATAGGGCCTGAGCAAAGCGGGGCTGAACTGCTAGTATATATATATATATATAGAAAGCCTCACTTTAGGAATGTTGAAGAGCTACGAAGACGGGAGTGATACCATTAAAACGAGCGACCTTTAGTGTTCTAGAATTTATTTTTCTACATAGTCACTACCATTCTCAATGCACTTTTGCCAGCCTTTTTTGATGCCTCAGTTATGAAAGCCTGGAGTCTGCTTTGTTACTCATATCTCGGTAGCCACTCTTAAATCGACGAATCCATCTAACTTTGCTGACATCAACTTCATAAACGTTCAACAGGCGCCGATGAATGTTGATCGGTTCCTTTTTTCTGTATGGAGGAATTCAATGACGCATCTTTGCTTCTGATACACGTCTATGAAATGGGTTGTTTTTTTTAGTCTTACACCGTCAATACTGCAGAGAAATGAAACTTTCAGGTCATGAATGCATAAGTTCAGTCATCATAATGTAATTTTCAATTACGTCTGATTCATTCAGGCGGAATAATATCTGAGGTATTACTTTTGGAACGGCCGTCATATATTATATGTATTATAGCGAGATCTGTGGAAATTCCATAGGGGACCTTTTCATATGTAATATATTCATGTTGGCATTCTGTGGATGTTCAGTGTAAACAGAGACGCCCTGATATTATTGTAGCTCTTTTGTTGAAACTGCAAAAGTATTTACCTAAGCTAGCAGAGACGCCCGGCATAGCCCGGTTATAAAGTATGCTTAAATAAGACATTTTAAGTTTTGCAGATTTCGTATATATTATTATAGAAATGTTTTATCGATTTTTATAAAGTTGCGATTTAAAAAACATATATATTCACATGACTTGGGCACATCAGCTTTAATCGAAACCGAAACTTCAAATACATACAACTTGAGTTCTTTCAGTCATAATCGAAACTGAAACCAAAACTTATGAAGAATTCTTGGTTAAATTATTTATTACAAGAAATGGAATTTCATAACAATTAAACGATTCAGATGTAAGCATGACACAGAAAATAAATAATATACACGCATGTATTATTTATTTTCTGTGTCACGTTTACATCCGAGTCCATTTCTTGTAATAAATAATTTTACCAAGAATTCTTTATAAGTTTTGGTTTCGGTTATGACTGAAAGAACTCAAAACTGGGGGGGGGGGCAGGTAAGTACTTTTTGACGGACCGTCTTTTTAAAAATCTACCAAAAATCAGGCAATTATCCAATCAAGACGAAATTTTCAGCGATTATTAAGAATGAACTTTATAAGAGTGTACTTATTTTTGATAAACGATATTTTTATATATATATATATATATATATATATATTTTTGCTTACAACTCCCCCCTTGTTTTGAGGGGGTTCCAAATATGCTTAAAATAATCATCTGAAACTGAACAAAACATTGTGTTGTTGTAAGGGACAGGATTATAGATAAAAATAAAAAAACAAAAAAAAAAACTTGTTTGCATACCTTATTTTGACGTCTGAATATCAGAACTTCGATTGTGTTTAATTATCCCACTTTTGAGTTTTGAAGTGTGAAATTCGGTGAATATGTTAAGTACAATAATTAATTTAAGTTAAGCAAAACAAAAAAATTTGTTTTTAATATTTATACGAAAAAAGCCATTTTAAAACCTTTCATAAATAAATTAACAATTTTTTTTAGCGAACCGAATAATGCATGACCATTATAAAACAGGGCATGCTTTGAAGAATCGATACAAAAAAAAAATTCGATAAATATTGTGCCCTTTGTGTTCAAAATATCATTTTTTCGATCCCGTTTGAAAACGTTTGCCACCTTTCGACTACAGTGGACCAAACGCGCTGAAATAATTTTTTTTCTTTTATTCTGCTTTAAATCCCCCCCCCATTTTGGGGAGCCTGGCCCCCACACAAATACGCATTAAAAACCAAACTCATACAAATAGTCACTCATCTGGTATTGGCCAGCCTCAGCGTTAATAATACATTGAAATTTTCGTCACTGAAAGATAAGTTTTTTTTAGCCTGTTTGGTCTTCCATAGTTTGCTTTTTATCAAGTACAAATGTAAACATTGTCTAAATCGACGCGAAGTAACTGGTTGCCTATATGAAGAAGTGGAATTATTTGAAATCCAGGTACTTATAATATTTTTGCATTATCTCATAGAAAATCACCCTAAATCTTAGTTAGACAACAAATAAATTAATTATTTCAAAAACCCTTTTTTTTAACTATTTATATACGTTTTTTGTGCAAGAAAAAAAATGTCAATTGTTAACTTTTGGGGAAAATTTAACATTTAAAATTTAATTAAAAATAATAGAAAAAGTTTTACATTATTCTGTTTTCTATATGATAAAATTTAGGGTTTTATCTTTCTGGAAAAAAACTTACTCAGAAATAATGGATTTTAATAAATGTAATTTCGTTTTAAAAAACAACAACAACTTGATTTTTCGGCCATTTTTGGCGGTGTCTAAATTTGAAGTTTTGGTTTCAATTAAAGCTGATAATACATATAATATATAGATAAAATTATGTATAAAAAATGAATGATTTGAGTGCCATCAGCTATAATCGAAATCGAAACTATTTTATACAAGAAACGGAAGTCCATAACAATTAAACGACTAGGCTGTAAGTGTGACATAGAAAATAAATAAATAACACACGCTATCGCATGAATATGTAGATTATGTCTACACAAGCATCCTGTTCCCTCCTCAATAGATTCGGCATCTCTGAAGAATAGATTTTACATTGTAAAAATAGATAACTACATACAAACTGATGAGGAATATAATCATATGGGATTCTTATTACTTACCTTACCAAAACTCTCTTTCCTTTGACGTTGACTTGAGAAACTTCGCATTTATCAAGAAGCATTTGTTTTTTTAAGTTATAACAAGAAAGAGAAACTGCGGAGAAAATGTGAAAAATATCAGAAATTCATTCACTTCTGAAAGGTTTCAATCAACGCCAAATATTTATAACTGAATGAGGTGTTTTTAATCTGTCAATGTGATAAGTTCTATGCAAGCGAGGCAACCTCTTTAACGAAATGACATTATCAAACATGCCTAATTATGCAGCCGCATGCGAGACCTTTTTTAAAAGAAAACAATGAACAATTGTTCAGCACTCAAAGCACAAACAATAAAGACAGAAACAAGATAAACATAATGGTTCTTACATCAAGGGCGCGTGCTTAATTTTTTTTTTTTTTTTCAATTTTTACCGAGTCATAACTTATCAAGGCAGAATTCCACTCATGATAAAGGTTTACGAGATGGATAGGGTGACTATATAATTATTATGAATACTATGAGAAGATTAGAGATTTCCACATACCAGACACTCAAAAATGATAGCTGATCAGGAAACAGCAATTCTTTCCCCTCTGTCAGAAACATATTTTTTAACAAAAAAGTCACCTCTTATCAAGGCCCAGAAACCACTTGAGAATAGACGTTAATAAGTGTATGGTAAGCATTAGGACAATAGCGTTGTAATCGTTAGTTGTGGACATTTGGTATAATTTGATTACTTAAGGGTACGGCTTAACAAGAAGCTGTTTACATTGTATTTGGAGACTACCATATTATAGTCAGCTGAAAAGCAGGCCAGTGGAACAAAGTTCTAAAGGCGGGCAGTTCTAGGAAAGAAGCTTTCAGGGTGGGCCAAAATAAGGGTCCTATTTTTAAAAATTCATAAATTCATGTAAGTTTTAAGTGTTTTTCGGCCAAAATTTGTTTTGTTTATTTAAAATAAATCTCGGAAGGGTCAGTCTACACACACATAAAGTTTGGTGAGTTTAACTTTTATTTTGTGGAAGTTATTCAAATTTAAAGATAGGACCCTTATTTTAGCTCACCCTGTACATTTAGGTTTGGCCACATATAGATTTGAGGAAATTATGTATAGAGGCTTAGTTAGATGAGTGTTTTTTTGTGAAAGTTTCGCAAGAGGAACCATAGTACGGAGCTCAGACGAACACTTGTTATGAAAATAACAATAGAGTAGAGAAAGGCTTGCAACTTGATCTCCATATGTGGTGAAGATGTTGTAAGGGAGAGAAAAGGGAATCGCCTACTAGATTACAAAGTTGGTGTTGAACTCTGTCAAGGCAGCATAGGATACTTTGAGTAGCTCCTGTCCAGGTGTGCAAAAGTACTTCATACTAAGATGAAATATAAGAACTAAATGACAAAATAATGGTGAACAAAAGTTACTGGGCTCCTGAAAGTAGATCTATGGTCAACTTTGTACCCTTTTCTTTGGTTAGGAGCACAAATGAACCATAATATTTGACTTTGACATTCAAGCTTTAATTCAAGGCAGAAACTATTTTTGAATTTCGAAGTGTAATAATAAATACGAGAAGAAAAAGAACGCCACCGAGATGTAATGATTAGTATTGACCTTGCTAAATAATATAACTTTTTTTTTTCAGGCTGTCTGCTCTGCTTAACGCTATAACTGGATTAGCACAGGAGCTTCAGATCACAAATAAACATGCTGCGTCTGCATTTTATCACTCAGTCTGAAGTAAAATGAAACACTAAGTTCTCAGAAATCAAGAGGTCCCCTTCTGGGAACAAAACTTGATTTCTATATCAGATACATGGCTATTTGAATATTCCATTAAAGCTCTCCTTGACCTCTCAAACATCGAGTTAGTAAAGAAATTGAGAACAATTTTCCTTTCCACAATGGACTATTTAAATACATTAGAGTATACCTTTCTTGACGTTTCAAAATTTTTGAGATAAGGATTGGATATTCGTATTATTTGGATTTATCGGACTACTGTTCTCATCTTGAGTGTGATTTTCACAATGTTTCGGTTGTTTCTTCGAGTGCATCTTATCGAACTCGGGAAGATGGAATTCCGAGGAGAACCTTTTATTTACTTCACAGGGGTAGTGTGCTCTTGTTCCATCAGCAATGACTAGATAGAGGTCCTAAGTAATTCGTAATTGTATTTTTCGGTCGCCCACATTGAGGATTGAACCTTCCACCTTTAGGAGAAGGTCACTTTTTACTATTGATTTTTCCAAGTACTCTAACCACTGCACCACAGGTTCTTGCACAGTGATTAGAGTACTTGGAAAAATTAATAGTAAAAAATATTCTCTTAAAAGGTTGAAGGTTCAATCCTCAGTCTGGGCGACCGAAAAATATAATTGTGAATAACTTAGGACCTCTATCCAGTCATGACCAGGCTGACGGAACAAAAGTATACTACCCTCATGAAGTAAATATAGGGTTCTGCTCGAAATTCTGTTCAAATTCCCGAGTTCGACAAAAACATTCCTCAGTTCAACAAGATACACCTGAAGAAGGTCGGAGGTTACATCAGCTGAAACGTTATTAAAATCACACTCAAGATGAGAACAGTAGTCTAATAAATCCAAATAATAATTCTAGGACAATTCATGTCTGGTGGAATATCCAGCTTCGTGCTGTTAATTAAAATAACATCACTTGGATAAGAATTGCACCATTCCTCATAAAAGCTAACTTCATTTTTCTCATTGTTTTATACGGTCCTGAGAAACGCCGAATGGCCCTGCTAGTTCTCCATAAAAGCCAGTGTAGGTTGGCCACAGCGAGGAGGTCTTATCTATTTATATCGCAAATGTTATTTTGAATATTTACTTGACAAACCACTTCATGCCAGGTTGTCTTGACAAACCACTGAGGACAATATCTAGTAGGCATTCAAGTTTGTTTTTTTTATCTTATTTTACTTCAGTCGAAGTTCTCAGAAATCAAGGGGTCACTACCTGTGGCTAACACTTGAACTCTATATGAGATACATAGTTATTCAAATATTCCATCAAACTTCTTTATCTATCAAACACTAAGTTAGTAAAGAAATTGAGAACAATTTTCCTTTCCCCAATTAACCATTTTCATATCTTGTAGTATATCTTTCATTTTGGTCTCTTGGTCTTACTGGATTCCAGAACAAGAATTTATCTAGTCTGGTGGAGTATTCAGTTTTTTGCTGTTATTGGATGTAACATCTCTTGGAGAAGGTGCACCATTCCTCATAAAAGCTCATGTAAGTTAGTCATAGTGAGGAGATCTTATTTGGGCAGTGAATACAAAATGTGATTTTGAATATTTGGTCAGGGTTTACTTCTAAGGAAAGTATCCTCATGTCAGGTTATTCTGACAAACCCCTGTACAGAGAGACCTTAGACACTCGCGAATAGTGTCTAGTAGGCATTCAAGTTCTCTCCACCAGTTTTGTAGCGTTATACGAGTGTTTAATTCTAAACACGAATCGAAATAAACGAATGCCAACAACACAATGAAGCATGTAACATGCCAGTTCTGTTTTGTTTTAAAAAGGTTCAAACTGTTAAAGAAATAAAGGAAAAATAAAAAGCATTTCACTACTAGCAAAATACCCGTCGTTTACTGGGTTCAGAAACAGCCAACAGAAAATGGAATATGATTTATGAAAGTATGATAGGTTATCGAAAACCATGTTGATATTCCTTGTGAACATGTCATCCGCTAGTGACATGAAAGTTAGACCAGTAGGGGCCACGAAAATGATACCTAGCGCTTCTTATTCAATTTGTGAGTAGCTCTTGTGTAACGCAAGTGTATACAATGGCACTGGCACATGCGCGATAGGCTTCAGCTATATGCGTCCTATCCTGGGGGGATTTTTGACACCCCTAACAAAAAACTGAATAAAATATATAAAAAAAACTCGTAATTTCTCTTTTTAAAGTGGCTTGTTTATTTTCTTTATGAATATACTTCCAAAAAAAACTATTAAAGTTGTATAAAAAAATAATAGAAAAATATTTTTTTAAAAAAACATTGTTTACAAAGAGCCTGCGAGCCTTCATGCAGCCATTTTGTTTACGTAATAAAATCAATTGAATTTTATGAGTTAATTTATTTTCAATTGTTTCACTTTAAAAATCTATCAAAATTTTTCTATTGGTTCAATTTTTACGATATTTTCAGGTTCAATGTGAAATTTTATGCTCATTCCAATAAATCGAATATAAGGGGTCTTTTTTACCCCCGCCCCCATTTTGAAATGTTTATTAAAATAAAAATAATTTTCTCACCTCAAATTTATATATCACAAATTAAAGATAAAGGATCAATTAATAAAATTAGCTAATTTAAAAACAACAAAAAAATACAGTTATTTGCAAATTTACCTGTAAAGTCCAAAGTTTAAAACCTTTTTCTAAAAAAACCATGTTGAATTTTTTTATTTTATTTTAAGTGAAAACTTATGTTCTCATACTGCACAGAAAGTTTTGTTTAATTACAACACTTATTTCTATTTCATTCACTGTTTTTTTTTTAGATATTAAAAAGAAATTCACTCCAAAAAGTAGAAATAAAATATATTAAATCAAAACCTTGTGTATTTCTTCGAGAAAAAAATTTCCTCGACTGTTTTTTTTTTTAAAGGCAAAAACTTATATATTTTCTCATGTACAAAGCTAGACGGCTAACGCAAACGTGTGGTTTTTATTTCCTTCTGTCCATCCATATTTCAAAACAAGAATGAACACCGCTTCCGATGTTTCATTAAAACGTAACAATGCTTATGTAATGGCGGTATTTTCAAATAGTTGTTTAAAAAATTATTTTATTTAAAAATAAATAAAATTTAAAATATAAATATGGATAAATTCTTAACAATGAATAATGAAAGTACCCATTGAATAGTATTTTTATAGGTAAGTGATTTTTTGGAATTTATATATACATATATTTATCGAAGCAAGTTAAAATTCGTTGATTTTCTTTAAATCTTTTTTAAAGAAAACCGATTTAAAAAAAAAACAAATATTGCATAATTTGCTGTTATTTCTTTAAAATTTGGTCTTTGCTCCTTTAATTGAAAAAAAAAAAAAAATTAGGGTTTGAATTACATTTTTCAATTAGTTATAAGCTTGGTTGGTTGGTTGGTTGTTTGTTTTACGGCATACCAACCCTTTTCAGGTTATTTAATGCCGAATCCGGTGATTTTGAAGAAACTTTTTTTAATAGAATATATTTGTTTTTTGTAAGTCAGTTTCTATTTAACCCACAGGTACTACCACTCCGGGTCAGTGGACCTGGGAGCAATGGTAATTAAAGGGTGGCTCCACACTCCCCAGAGCCCAAAAGCTGGGGCCTCACCATCGGATATAGTTTAAGGTCATATCCAGGACCCCCATTGAGGGACTTTTACCCTCTGCAGGGGGGCAGTCGGCGTATTCTAATGCCCCACCGACAGGGCCTATAAGCTTGGAAAGATAGGACGTCGAATTATTCAATTTTTTTCACGCATTTTTAATGTTGGTTTCTGACACTGCTAGATGTGTGCCCTCTCTAGAGAAGCGCTGGCATTCGAACCTGAAACTCGTCCGATACGAAAAATCAGATAAATGTAAATTTAGGCACTATCGGCAGTATAAAAAGACGTTTTTTTTATTGTTGTTTTTAACGGCAGTGACATTTTTTTTTTATCTCGTGCACGTCAGGTTGCTTTCAGTTGGGAAGAGGACGAAAGGAGAAGAAATAGACTTGATTGTTAAGAATAATTCTGAATTCGACCCTGCTTTCACTGCTTTGAGAAAATAAACGTTTCATTGTGAAAGAAGCACAAAAACAATTTCTACGTCGTTTGCTCTTAATTCTAACAAATTTACGTTACAAAAATAGGGATTAATTACCAAAGAAAAACTACAGACACTCTTTCAATTGGACTTGAAAACAGCTATGCTGTAATCAGCTAGAAAGCATTCCACGTGTGAATAGTTCTTAGAAAGAAACTCTGCTCATGGAAGTTCCTGTTATCTCCAGGTACACAGAGGAACTAAAGAAAAATTTTACAGTGATTTTCAGCTGTACGAAAATTTGGTATGAATGCTTTACAGGAGAGAAACAGATTGGAGCTCAGTCGAGCACCTATGAAAATAAAATAATGATGGCAATATCTCTTTTTTGAGAAATACACTGTAGGAAAAAGAAGAGCACACCCCCTTCCTCCTTACAAGATTTCAAATTCAATTTTGTTCTTTGTCAAGGCAGGAGAGACTGCTATCAGCAGCATCTCTCCAGATGTAGCAACAGTACTCCATCTTAAGATATATTTGGCTCTTAAATGGTTAGAGACTTGTGTCAGGGGTAAAATATTTTCTGGGCAGTAGAATGACTAAATCATTGTTCCCGTAATCTAAGGCAGATCTAATGTTTTATTTCAAGTCTGGGGGGTGACGGTGGTTAAGTGGTTAACGACATTGACGAATGACCTGTGTGTTCCAAGTTCGAATTCAGTTTGTTCCACAAAAAATCACTTTCATTTAGAATGCTGGCAACCTTCTCTTCCTATAAGTATCCAATATCTTTCTAGAAAGAATTCTGACTACAAAAATATCTGGGGAAACCAATGCCAAAAATAGAATCTTCGGATTTATGATATGATGATGACATCAGGTCTGGAGTGGAAGTCAGTTCTAGAAGCTTATAAAAACAGGAAACCTTCTCAAGACGAGTGCTATCTATTTCAATTGGAGCAACGTGAAGATCCAGTACAGCACAATCATGTTGACACACCGGTTCTCGCCAGATCACTAAAGTTAAGCAACGTTGAGCATGGCCAGTACCAGATGGGTGACCATCTGGAAAGGCTAGGTGCTATATGTACATTCTGGGAAGGTTGGGTGTGGGCCCAGCACCCTTCCCCGAAAAAAAGAACTCCTCGCTACAAAAGCATCTACAAAGTTGTGGATGGCCTATTCCCCTCCAGGGGCTCAAGGATGGATGGAATGTAAAGATCCGAGCATTGTTAGTGAAAAGAGAGAAAGAGAGTTGTTTAGGCTATGCATAATGTTTACTTCTCGTTCTCTTATAGGAAATGATGAAGACCTTAAAACGATGTATAGCTTATTTAAAATTCTTACAGTAAATGAATTTAACTCCAAATGTTTTCGATCTTGTGGTTAATCTAACCAATCAACTGTCTAGTTTCCATATTAGGAAACAACTGACCGTAATTGATAACCTAAGAAGTATCAACCGATACAAGATATCTAAAAGCAGGTGATCCTAAGACAATATTCCTTAATATAAACACTGGTTCTATGCGGCACCGCGGTTATGTTCTTAATTGCATTTAGATATTTGAAAATCTAAATTCGAGACGATTCTAATTCGATGCACTGATGCATAGTTTAAACGATAGGAAATGACATTCACTAACACATTACGAATCACCGTCTATATAGTACAGAAGATCATTTTTACACAATGTGAGGTTGGGTCGATGTACAAGGTTTATAATTCTGGATTAATTGAGCACTCTTTTAAACATTCTTTGTAAAGAGTTCTTCATAATAAACTAGTTGCAGTACCTGGCATGTATAGGTTTATACACGGGATTGTCTGGAGAGATTTAAGGAAAAAATAATTCAATCCTAGATATGGATGAAATGGTATTTTGTGTTAGGCTAACCATTTTTTTTTTTTTTACTGATAGGTTACCATTTATTAAGATCTTAGGACCACTCGAGGATAAAAGTAAAAAACGATTGTCAGTTATACCATAGAATTAGAAACAATAGGTGGAATGGAGAGAAGATTAATTAAGAGGACTTGATTATCCAGGAGAACAGTTCAGCAAGTTTAGGACTTTAAGGCAATCATGTTTTAGTCAGTTAGAAAGTAGCTTCACTGAATCTTCCCTGACAGGCGGGAGATTCTAGAAAAGAAACTGTTTGTGGAAGCTCTGTTTGGTTGATAGAAAGGAAAGATCTTTGTTATCGTTGTAGCTAGGCTGGTCCTAACTGTAATTGTTTTACAGAACCCTAAGAGTTGGTTCAGTTTGCCCGCGATCTTCTAAAGACTCTGGATATCATTTTAGAAAATGTTAATTTGATAGAATAGAAATTTTATTCTAATAATTATGTTTCCACTTGGAAGAGGAATTCGGGATTAAGAGGCCAGTGAGAATGTAAGAATAAGAAATGAATTATGTATATTCTTATTCTCACTGGCCTCTTAATTCCGAATTCCTCTTCCAAGTGGAAACATAATTATTAGAATAAAAATTCTATTCTATCAAATTAACATTCCTCTTACATTTCTAACAAATATCTTATCTTAAAAATACCTTTCGATACATATTTCTAAACATTCTATTTTCCTTACACTATAATATATATATAACGATCATAATAATTGTTCAGGTATAGTATATATATATATATATATAACGATCATAATAATTATTCAGGTTACTTGGCCCCCCCCGGTAGTGCTCTATACAAGAGTATGGCCGTGTTGAAATAGTGGATGAGGGTTCTTGAGTCAAATTGATGTAGAACAGTTAATGTACCTATTTACAATGCCTCCCCACGGGACAGAGTTAGACACCAGGGTCGTTTTTTAACGTGGAAAAAAGGTACAAAAATAAAAATTGTCTCAGTCGTAAAGGATTTCTCCCTCACTGAAAGAGAACGAGAAATGGAAGTGCTGCATCTGAAGAACAGATACTACACTTTGATCTTGGCCAAAAGGCCAAGTCTAGTTCGCAGAGAAAGGCAAAGGAAAATATGCAAGTGATAAAAATAGTTTTAAAGAGAGAAATAAAGACAAGACCAGATATAGGTTAGTTTAAATGTCAAATTCTTAAAGCCATCTAACACATGCTGGCATGTAAAACAGACGTTAAGCCGAACAGGATATGTGTGTGTGAAGTGTGTATTTAGAGGATGATTAAAAAATAGAAACAGATCAAACAACAAAAACTATTTAGAAGGATTAATAGAAATAATAAAAGACACAGTCACCTCGTTAATCAAATAGATCTATAAGTGTATAAAACAGTTATAAAGCAAGACATACACAGAAAACGTGAAATTGGTTTAACTTGAGAAAGTGTGTTATAAGAAGAGCGGCGTTCCAAAAGTAATGTCTCCTATTTTTTATTCCGAGAGAATTGCAAATTGCATTATGATGAATGAACTTATGCATTCATGACCTAAAATTTTCATCTCGCTGTTGCAGATATTAACGGTGTAAAACTCTATAATAAAAAAAAGCAACCCCTGCCATGGACGTGCGTCAGAAGCAGAAATACGTCATTGAATTCCTAGCATAAGTGTATTGAGAATTGTAATGTTCTGGAGCTCAAAAGATCGATCGTTTTAATGGTATCAACTTAGCCTTCCAACTTTTTGATTAAAAAAAAAAAAAAAAAAAAAAGGCGTTTTTACTTTTAAAACAACCTTAGTATAACAAAGCGCGCTCTTGACACCCATGCACAGCTATCGTTCATCGCTGGCAAAAGCATATTGAGGCTATGTAAAAAATAGATTCTGGAGCACAAAAAGTCGCTCGTTTTAAATGGTACCACTCTCGTCTTTGCAACTCTAAAGCTTTTGAGTTATTAAAAAAAAAAAAAAAAAAATAGGCTATCCTTTTGAAACTACCATCGTAAAAGAAGTCAGAATTTTGTACAAACAAATCGGCACATAAAACTGAGTGGTGTTGACAAAAACAGCCTAGAAAGAAAAAAATGTCGAAATCCTCAAGATAAAATAAAAACATTGATAAAATAATTTAAGGGCAACTGATAAGCTTAGTTTTGGGTGTGTTTCCATACTTGAGGACTTGTGTCAATTTTTCCTTTTTTTCCCATGACTATCGCCAGATTTCATATTTCACATAATGAAGATTTATCTATCGCATATCGAAACATCATCTAATACATAAAATAAAGTCAGTATCTTTATTACTTCTTTGTCTTCGATAGTTTTCTTTCTATAAAATAAATATTTTATTCTGGTGCATCAGGTTTTCTTGTGGATAGTTGCTGGAATCAAGCAGTGCCTATTCAGGGGAGGTGTGGTTGGAGATTGTGCAACATTTGCTTTATATAATTATTTATAATTGAAATTTTACATAAAGTGTATTCAGAGATGGGGCAAGCTTTTTAATCGGTTTGGGTCAAAAACTTTTAGTTACCAATATATAAATGTATGTATGTTTGCATGTCTACTTAAAGCTTTCGACAGGGACGACGGATTTTTACAAGATCAGTATCGTTTTGAAGTTCGGCTTTTCAGACAATTAATATCGAAATATTGGCTAAAAACATTAATATCTTCACCTTCAACTAGGTACTTTTCTACAGGGGGGGGGGTCGCTTTTTCGCCGATATTTTTTAATGTTATCCTCTCCTTTCGATTGTCTAGCCTTATTTAAAACCTACGTCACTTCCGGTTTGGCGGTGGTCGTAACAGCAAAGATATCAGGTTTTTCCCCCTTTCTTTTCCTCCTTCACGGTACGGGTTCGAGCCTGCCTTCCTACTACCAGTTTTTTTTTTTTTTTTGCTCACCATAACACCTACAAACACCCGGGCAACGCCGGGGTGAAATGCTATTATATCTATAAAAGTGAACGTGTCTGTGTATCTGTTTGTCTGTGTGTGTACATTTCCCTCCGCAATAACTGTCAATTTTAAGTCTACAGGCTCGAAATTTGATATGCTGTGTACTGAGATTTGGGAAAATCTTTGTGATCGGTTTTCGGCCAGAAATTTGGTTGCTAAGAGGTCAAAGTTCAACGATTTGACCTTTGAGAACTCTACCAAACTCCTCCGACAATTTTGGGTCTCAACATTTGAAATTTTAGATATAGGTTCCTTGGACATGGATCTAACTTAATAACTTAATTCGAGTCCAAAACAAATTTTAAGGGCTCATAATAGGGGGTCAAAGTTTAAAAAAATTGACCGCTTTTTTTCTTTGCTCAACATACACCTCCAAACACCCGGGCAACGTCGGGCTGAAATACTAGTATATATATAAACATTGTACAATATATAAAGCTATTTTTATAAGTTTACTTCAAAAATGAGTTTAAACAAATAACTCTCGAACAATTCAAGCTGAAATCGACCGTTTTGGACTTGAAACCTTCCATATGATCATAAAAAAATGCAATGAAGAGAGTGAGCTTGTATGTTAGCCTTCGTCTTATGACATATCACAATCATTGTACCCCCTCAATATATGGTATATACAGCATAATCACATTAGAAAGAGTAGAGGGTAGCGGAGAGAAAGAAAACTGTAATGGTCATTTGAGAAATTTCGTTCTGTTTTTCTTTTATATTTTTCTTTTTACATTCTACAGGAAAACTGCATTAATTATATTTTCATATAAAACGACAAAAAAAAAAATTACAAAGTTCGTAAAAGCTATTTTTGTTTTATATCTTTCAGTGGTAATTCTATATAATTAGTCTATGTTCAAACTGTGGAACTAAATTAGACAATATTGATCAAGCAGATGTAAAAAGACAAAAAATTATATATATATAGTTGCCTGTCTAGCCGCACTGATGAGCTGTGAAACAGCGAAACAGTACTGTATGTGGATGACTATATATATATATATATATATATATATATATATGTAAAATACGCATTAATATTATGTTTTAATTCATGCAGGTTTCATATTTGTCATTATAGATCTCAATTTTCTTCATTGGTTATTACATTGTACCTAATATATAATAGTGATGTCTAAAGTAACAAAAAAAAAGTATCATTTATGTGCCATTAGATAGAGTAGAAAATAAAGCATACAACTCTCCAGTTTCATTCCTTAGCCTCTGAGCCCCCACCCACCTCCCCGCGCATATAAATAGTTAAAAAAAAAACCTTGTTTAACCTATGAATGTAGATTTGTACATTCAAACAGATTCAGTCGACTACTCCTGCCAAAGTCAATTGCTTTGTTTTTTTTTTTTTACCCTCTAACAGCAACTTTTGCTGCTAAAAATCAAACCGAAAGTGTGCTGCATGTCCAAATACCCTATACAGTGATACCTCGGTTGTCGAACGTTCGGTGGTTGAACAACTCGGTGTTAGAAGCAAAAGTTGGAGATTTTCTTGTCTCGATAATCGAACGAAATTTCCGAGTGCGAACCGCCAAACTTTGTTTCGAATGTAAACAAGCAGCAGTGTTCCTCAATGAAACGTTGTACTTTATATTTTTCGTGGTACTTTTGCAGTGTAGTGACCCGACCCAACCCCGAGAGTTATATTTAGAACAGCATCATCGCAACCCTTTCGACAGTCTAGACGGTGTCTGAGTTATTTTTAGCAAATTAACGTGGCACCAGAACTACGCAATTCGATTGGTCGACCCCTTTTTTTGCGTGGGACAGAAGACTGAGGTGTCCAAAAAGTAAGAAAAAAAAAACTCAGTAAACTTCAATACGACAAACGAAGCGGGCGTATCTCAGGACGACAGTAATTAATTGTGCGGAAAAAAAATGTTGTTGAAATAATCGATTTAGCGTCGTGTAAAGACTTTAGAAACAAAGAAGAAATGGACATTCTTTTACCGTTGGATAAAAAGAAAGGAAAGAGAAATAAAAGCACTAAAGCGAGTGCAAAATGGAAAACTGTGCGAACGACGATCAAATTTAAAAAAGAATTGATAGAGAAATTTGGCAGAGGGATAGGTGCGTCAGTGCTTGCATAAGAATATAAAATGGCAGTGCAATTAAATGTAAAAAAAAAAGCCTAAAAATGTACAGATAAAAAGGGACTTCAAAAAGTTTGGAACCAATTAATTCTATTTCAATTGAGTTAAAGGTGAAATATCGTTTCAGTTGTCGAACATTTCGGTGTTCGAATAAATATCTGAACGAATTATGGTCAAGTCCCGAAGTACGACTGTATATCAAATTTCAACTGTAGACTAAACATTGAAAGAGGAGTTTGGTAGAGAATTTTCGCACACGTACCAACAAAGTTACTTATATATAGAAATATTTGCGTGTGTGGGAACTGAAATTCCCAGGCTAAATCAATTGTCGCCCATTAACTCTGGTAACCAGAGAGTGACACAGCCACCTCACTTGCTGTTCTGTATATCTCTCCCTCTTTTCTGCTGAACTCTCGACAAGTCAAGATGTGACAGAGCGCGCCCCGGTTGGCATGGCCACCCAACCAACTCTCCTGACGAACCGAAAGTAACGTTACTCTTTTCTCAATGAACTCTTATCCTTTCCTCACATGCATATTTATGTAAATAAATCTACATTCTCTCACTGTCACATATCGGTATATCCAATAAATTCACTTATTCTTTGTTTAATTTCAGCCTTATTTTTTGTCCCCATAAACGCATATGTAATAACAATGTACGGAACTCGTCTGCTTTCAATAAAATCCACCCAATTATCTCCCTTTCATGCATTTATTCTGTGTTTCACTTTCCGCGACAGCAGTGAATTAGTAGCAACAGTAGTCGCTGAAGCGACATGGTTGCTATGGAAGAAGCGAAATCATACTCTGCCCTTTCTTTTTTCCCCGTCCTTTCAATTTTTACCGTCTGCTAGTTCGAGATTCTTTTTGCTCGCTCCTTATAATCCGGCAGTTTCCGTCGTTAGCGAGACTCACGGGAAAGCAGGCACAAAAGTGCAGAAGTACCACAATTTCCTTAATGTTGTTCAGTTCGGCTACAATAATGATAATAAAATGTACACAACTTTTAAACTTTACTTCGATTTCATATTATGAATCATTAGAAATGTGTACGTAACTGGCATCAATTTACGTGTAAAGGTGTCTCGAAGTTGAATTATTGCTTAATTAGAATTAGATGTTTTTTTTGTAGGAGTTCGTTTCTCTTTAATCAGCATAAATGATATGTTTCGATATACTGCCGCCAAAGCCAATACCCATGTAGATACACTGAATTTTTTTTCTAAATTCTTTTTTTTATAAATCTCATATTAGTTTTTTTTTTTTTTTTTTTTTTTTTTTACATGAAAGTCACCACTTATCAAGGCCCGGGAGCCACTCTGGGATAAGGCTTAATGCGTGAGATCTGATAAAGTGTCTTACGTAAGGGGGTGGTTCATCAGGAACTTGTTTATGTTGGACTTGAAGACATCCAAGTTGTAGTCAGGTGGGAAACAAGCAAACGGAAGAAAGTTCCACAGGCGTGCACTTCTAAGAAAGAAGCTTTGTTCATGGAATCTACGTTTTGATATAGGCACAAATAAAGAGTGGGAAAATTTACTGACAGTGGCTTCAGCTAGACGGGTGCTGCTTTGTGCTATAATTCGGATGATAGGCAGATATACACACTTGGTAACTTTAATTCGTGTTTACGAGTAAAAACTTATTTTAAGCAAGCAAGATATCGTGGAGAGTATACTAAAGGGAGATTACTCTTTTCTATTGGTATAAATCAGTAGCAATTGAAAACAATGAAAATATTTTTTAAATTCCTACATTCAGATTTTTATAAAGGCCAGTACAAAAGACCACAATCTAATTGTTTTTTTGTTTGTTTTTTTTTTTTGACACTCGTTTATCTTCGAATAGATTTTAGCAATCTTTCAGACAGAG
>NC_136484.1:96360399-96362899 GCF_053919585.1 Euprymna scolopes
GAGAGAGAGAGCAAAGGGAGAGAGAGAGAGCAAAGGGAGAGAGAGAGAGAGCAAAGGGAGAGAGAGAGAGAGCAAAGGGAGAGAGAGAGAGAGCAAAGGGGAGAGAGAGAGAGCAAAGGAAAAGAGACGGGAGTGGATGAAAACCGGTAAAGTTATATAGACAGAGGATGGGAGAGATAGTGATTGTCGGCTGATATTAGAAAAGTCCAAAGCATTGAATGAAGTCTTTGTATAAATGAACTGAACTCGCCATTATCAGCCGGCGAGGAAATCTGAGGTGTTAATCACTGTCAGCTTATGAACATATGCTTGTTCGTTTGTAGTTTTCGTCCAAATGGAAAAGATCACGTCTAATCAGTGTTAATAATCTAATTAACCCCAATAAAGGGAAGTTACATTTTCTAATCTTGGTCATTCATTCCAGAGACACAGGCAGAATTTGTTCCACAGACACTTACCAAACCCAACACCATTTCCTACACAACATTTTACTCTTTTTCTAATCACACACCCACTACGTTTCTTTCTCCCCTCTTCTCCTCTTCAGCAAGGCTACCTGACATTTTCTACTAATTATTTAAGAACTAGATTTTGTTGCGAGAGTTCAAAGCAGCAATTAAACACGTTTTCACATGGAAGTTTTATAGCAAACTTCTACCCTCCCCAATGGTTTACTTCTACTTGTGCAGCTGCAATTGCCCAAAAGCCGCCTGCATACCGCCAATTTATCCGACACAAGTCCAGTACAAATAAATAAAAGTATATAGAAGCTAGAAATAATTATAAGAGCGAAATAGCCATTACCAAGAGAAGACATACCGAAATCATCAGAAAATGCATTCAGTCACAAAAATTAGGAACTCACGATTTCTGGAAAATTTAAAATATTGTAGTAAATACTAGGTAATCAACAATTTCTCCACTACCTAACAATCACGAGGTTGTTTGCATGGCTAACCTATTTGTCTGGTGGTTTTCCTTCAACTCACCTTTAGACTCACAAATTTCCATTTGTGGACAGAAACCACACACGATGATCTGAAAATCACCGCTTCTCATGTTCATGATATCATAAAAACCTAGACACCTCGAAAGAATGTGGTCGCAATCTCATTCCTGCTATACTATGTAAAAAATGCACTGCTTAGGTTACCCCATTTCTCTCCAAACTCTTCAACCGAATCTTGCATAAGTGGATTACTGCTGGAAAATAGCTTATGCGGTACCGGTTTTCAAACATTCTCAATTATCGTCTCATTAGCCTCATTCCTCTCTTCGTCAAATCTTTGAGTCCTTAATCAATCAAGCACTAGTAGATCACTTCATAGATATTAAACTTCTTTATGAACAATGGTATGGATTTAGGCAAGCTCGTTCCACAGTAGATATTCTAACTAATCTCTAAATGTATATACCACGCATTGGATAATACAGGGGAGGCTAATATATCTAAGACCTTTGACAGGGTCTAGTAAAAAGGTCTTAGGAAAATTGAATCACATGTTATTACTGAACGAATACTTAATATAATCAACCTTCCTCCCTTACATACGTGAAAATCAAGGTTATCCTCGATGCTCGTAATTTATTACTCCTTATATTCATAAATGACCTCCCTGATAAAATTCTCCGAGATGGGTATCTTTGCTGGTGGCATAACATTCTATAACAGACACGAAGAGAAAATGAATGATGAACTCATATCTAGCAATGGTTGAAACCTCAGCGGAAGACCTCAAGTCTATAGTGGAATGAGGGCGTAAATAAATGATAAGCATAAATGCTAGCTCACACTTCAATGGTAATTTAATTATTCTCTGCGAACCCAATGCAATAGATACCCCATAACTTCTGGCTCCTGGCAAAAACAGACCTAAACCGAGTCGTTATACATATTTTTTTTTCTTACGATAAAGTTTACCTTGAAAATTCAATGAACATAATATCACTGATACCATCCTGGTTTTACATATCATATAAATAAATAATTAATAATTGAAAATCTTTCAATATTGCAATTTCTTCTGTTTACTTTGTTTCGTATGCAGTTTTTTTTTTAATTTATTCATTTATTTTTACCAAACTGCATTGTTGTAGCCTTCAAATCTAACTCGTTACGCACTGTGCAAAATGGCTGAAGCAAACGAAAACACCTCTTAAATAATTCGTTTTAGCTTTCCCTTGTCTTTTATTTGAATAAATATTTATTTAATAGCAAATAAAATGAAAAAATAATTCAGTGTGTATTTGCCAAAGTTACATATAGACGAGTAAAACTAAGACAATATCTTATCTGATATATTTATTAATAAAGAAATAATACGAATGATGAAAAACATGTTAACGTTAGAAAAGCATAGTGACCATCTATTATGACTATGCAATTTCTACGGTTATATACTTAGCAAAACGGAGCTGTTAAACCTAAGTGTGACATGGGATATGATGGCGAGAATAGGAATCCCAATTGAAGTCAGTGTCGTTAATGATGCCGGCCTGG
>NC_136484.1:96365399-96377549 GCF_053919585.1 Euprymna scolopes
TTTACCAGGTACTATATCTACTAAGTTTCGGACAATCATGGTATGAATTTTAGGAGCCTTAAATAGTAGTTCGAAAAATAAATAAATAAATAAAATAATACGAATAATTAAGCCCCATCTAAAAATTCAAAAACGTAAACCCTCCTCATTTAGACAGTTTGTCTATTGTATATCGTCACCCGTTTTAGTTAATAACCAGTCATGTTCTCAGTAGGATTTACTTGGTGTCTCCCTGCTCTGTAGACCAAGAGGGGCACCTTGAGCCTGGTCAGTACCAGATGGGTGACCATTTAGGAATAGCAGGTGCTGTTTGTAGGAGGACGTCGACACCTCATTGCAACTGTTGAAAAACCTAACTTCGTCAACTCCCCTAACGGGGATATATATGAGACTGAGGACCGCTTGTGAATTTCATATTACCATGAAACTTTCTCCTTCGGAGGAAGCTGATTCAACCTGCCTAGAATAAGTGCGGCTTCAGAAATGAAAACTTATTTTGTTATTTAATTTACATTGTTGTGTACAAACCTGCGTATATAAAATTGTAAAACTACATTAGAATGTGAGAAGAGGGAGGGAACATTTTTATGACGTCTGCGAGTGTGCACGGAGACAAGCAAGCATACAACATTGAGTCGTATACTAGACATACCGGTCACATGATACGCAGTTAGCAGCCAAGAACGAGGAAAATTAAAAGTCGTCTATGTTCTAATTGAATGAAATCACATTAGATAAGTTGATTGGATTTGCATTTTTGGTTTGTCTGTTTCCCAATTTCGTATTAACTCTTTATTTAACATAACTAGTACAGGTTTGTAAGCAAATTATTTCCATCGCTATATATATCTTCTATGGTATCTTTCTAAACAAACATTATATATATATATATATATATATATATATATATATATATATATAATACTAGTGCTATAAATAAACATAACTGTCTCCCCCTTCAATCTTACAAAGATCCTTGTTGACAACATGAAAATAATATTAAAAAATTAAAATTTCTTGAAGCGTCATATATTAGAACCCTTCACCCCACTATAAATGATATTGCATTGGAGAAAAGCAGTAACGTTCTAAAATGCCTTGCGTAGTTCGTAGTGGACGGACTATGTTAACAGTGTCCACGAACTTGCTGATTTTAATACTGGTATTTTTAATCGACTCTATATATTTTAACTTATCACCTAACGCCGTTTACTGTATATTTTAGTTTTCACTTTTAATTCTCATTTTCGCTCCTTCGCACTTTTACTTCAACATCTGAAGATGATTCCTAGACGGATCGAAAGCGTTCGTGACAGCAACAACTATGGAACTTTTATTAATATTTTTGATATAAAAAAGATTATATGGACAATCAAAAAATTAAAAAAAAAAGAATCATAAAGCAAAGTGTCTCCGTTGTATTTAATAATATTTGCTTGAATATATATATATATATATATATATATATATATATATATTCAGTATTCAAAATTAAACATTGAAAAAATAAATATAAATATTAATCCTATCCTGATAAAAATGCTTAATACTCGAGATTAAGTATCAACATATGAAGGGAATTGCATTTATTGTTCATAAACAAAGAATATAATTTTTTGCTAACTGTTTTCCTCTGAAGAAAGAAACATTTTTTAAAGACCCCATGGAATAATAATGAACTTTATTTTCTATTCCTTATTTATGAACAATAAATGGTGTATATCATAATTTGCATAATTTTAACTCCCTTCACACACAAAACACACATTTATATATATTTTTTCCTGCTTCTATGTTTCGTCAATATTAATTTATAAAACGGACGTAATTCTGTTTTTTTTTTTAATAAAAACAATTCGGGTTTGTATTACTGTACACATAGATTCGAGAAAGTTGTCAAAAAACAAATATATAACAAATAAATGTTATCAAAGGCAAGATAAATTACTTTTCTACCAAACTGGATAAAATTTTCGTGTTTTTATTCAATTTAACATGTTTATTCAGCTCGAAAAGCATACAGTAGACAAAATACAGTTAGAAATTCGCTCAATATATGTTACCGTGACATAACTTAACATATATTCGATGGTTTTTTAATAGTATTTTGTCTACTTTATTATTTATTACACCTTTTTCCGAACTTACCGTGTTAAAGAGAGAGTCGGCCGCCATTTTGAATTTTCCAATATATCGGTAAACACTGTATGCTTTTCGAGCTGAATAAACGTGTTAAATTGAATAAAAACACGAAAATTATATCCAGTTTGGTAGAAAAGTAATTTATCTTGCCTTTGATAACATTTATTTGTTATGTATTTGTTTTTTGACAACTTTTTCGAATGTATGTGTACAGTAATACAAACCCAACAATTCCTTTTAATAAGGTCATTTTTGTCGGGAAATATCTCGATGTAAATGTATACTAAACGAATCCATAGCGTCATTCGAAATTACATCAAATTGGGACATTCTTCTTGCATAACTGTAGCACCGAAGTTTACTAAGTGTTTAAAATTGAAAACGCTTAAAACGGTTTATGCGCACGTCTCTCTGCGCATACACTCGATTGAATTAAGAGATTCAGATAACACATTCTAAGCCAATCAGGTGCATTTCTCTGATTTTATCGAATACCCTGAATGCCTATAGTCCTATTTTTTCTTCAATAAACAGTCGAGCCTAATCCACGATAGACCCTACCTCAGTTCACTCCTTTCACTCTTCTGTCGGGCCCGGGGCTGCTATCTCAATTTACGCATACAGTAATAAGCCTAGCCACGCAGACATTAAGGAACACACATACACACAACTCATTAACTTTTTCTCATGTTCGTCTTCTCGTTAAAAACAAATGTATAAAGTTGTTCATTTTAAATACTTCTAACTTTTCTCACTGAACTTCCTACAATGAAAACAAATGAACGTTAACTCTTAAATGTAACTTTTAATCAAATATAATTTTTGTAATCGAGTGAAATAATGTTTGATTATGATTTTTCAGGCCCGTGCACAATTCACGGTTCTTAAATCATCGGGTCTGACTTCGATATCTTAGCTAAAGACATTCTTTTGTTTTACACGGACTCTATGAATGTGAAGAAACAGTCTATGTTTTCCTATCTATGTAGACTTTCATTTTAGACGTATATAAAACTATCAGGGAGACCCGACATTGCCCGGGGACTGAATGATGATCAACAAATGTCTCACACTCCCATGATTTATTGCCATCAAAATCGATTGATTGCCTACTCTAGTTGATAATCAATTGCGGTACACCTGAAGGAAGCTTCACATGCCTTATCGCAGTGCCAGTCGTCAATACATTGTAGTCTACATTGCACTGTAGAGAACCTGTTGATTTTATGAAAAATTATTTTTATATGATGTCTTGAATTTAAGTTTAAATGAACAAGTCAAGTATCAGGTTTCAATTGTACTCTAAACAAAAACTTTAATTTCAAACGCGCTTTTGTCATATCAAAGGACCTACTGTTGATTCTTATATGCCTGCCTTTTATGCATGCGCAGCTATAATGGCTTGAATTTTACCATTAGTATTATTATGAAGTATTATTCATTATTATCCTTACATACAGCATAATCAGGTTGACACACCTGCTTTCGTTGGATCACTCAAGTTAAGCAACCGTGAGCCTGGTCAGTATCAGATGGGTGACCATTTAGGAATAGCAGGTGCTGTTTGTAGGAGGACGTCGGCACCTCATTGCAACTGTTGAAAAAACCTAACTTCGTCAACTCCCCTAACTCGAATATACATGAGACTGAGGACCGCTTGTGAATTTAATATAACCATGAAACTTTCTCCTTAGGAGGAAGCTGATTCAACCTGCCTAGAATAAGTGCGGCTTCAGAAATGAAAACTTATTTTGTTATTTAATTTACATTGTTGTGTACAAACCTGCGTATATAAAATTGGAAAACTACATTAGAATGTGAGAAGAGGGGGGGGGACATTTTTATGACGTCTGCGAGTGTGCACGGAGACAAGCAAGCATACAACATTGAGTCGTATACTAGACATACCGGTCACATGATACGCAGTTAGCAGCTAAGAACGAGGAAAATTAAAAGTCGTCTATGTTCTAATTGAATGAAATCGCATTAGATAAGTTGATTGGATTTGCATTTTTGGTTTGTCTGTTTCCCAATTTCGTACTGACTCTTTATTTAACATAACTAGTACAGGTTTGTAAGCAAATTATTTCCATCGCCATATATATCTTCTATGGTATCCTCTCTTAACTATGCGTGTGTGTGTGTGTGTGTGTGTGTGTGTGTGTATATATATATATATATATATATATATATATATATATTCAGTATTAAAAATCAAACATTTTAAAATGGAAATATAAATATTCTGATAAAAATGCTTAATATTCGAGAGCATTAACACATGAGGGAAATTAAAATCATGCTCATCATGATTACAGCATTTACAGCATTAAACAAGGAATACAATTTTTTGCCAACTGTTTTCCTCTGAAGAAAGACACATTCTTTTAAAACTATATGGAATAATAATGAACTTAATCTTGTATTCCTTATTTATAAACAATAGATGCTGTAAATCATAATTTGCATAATTTTCACTCCATTCACACACATATAAAGATATTGTGTAAAATGGCGCGAAAATATCTTCTTTTCACCCCGTGTATCGTGAAAACAAGAAAAAATAAGACAAAAAAAATGGCTGGTTTTTCGGAAACTAAGTCGAAAAGGAGTTCGTTTTTTCCCCCCTGCTATTATGTTTCGTCAGTTTAATTAAATTTAATAAAACGGACGTAATTGTTTTTGCTGTTTTTATAAAAACAATTTCCTTTTAATAAAGTCAATTTTACTGGAAAATATCTCTATATAAATGTATACTAAACGAATCCATAGCGTCTATTTATTCTACTTTGATTTCATTCGAAATTACATAAATTGTGACATTCTTCTTGCATAACTGTAGCACCGAAGTTTACTACTTAGTGTTTAAAATTGAAAACGCTTAAAACGGTTTATGCGCACGTCTCTCTGCGCATACATTCGATTGAATTAAGAGAAACAGATAAAACATTCTAAGCCAATCAGATGCATTTCTCTGATTTTATCGAATACCCTGAATGCCTATAGCCATATTTTTCTTCAATAAACAGTCGAGCCTAATCCACGATAAACCCTGCCTCAGTTCACTCCTTTTACTCCTCCGTCGGACCCGGGGCTGCTATCTCAATTTACTCTCACAGTAATAAGCATAGCCACGCAGACACGACTTATTAATTTTTTCTCATGTTCGTTTGTTCATCAAAAACAAATGTATAAACTTATTTATTTTAAATACTCATAACTTTTCTCGCTGCGCTTTCTACAATGAAAACAATTGAACGTTGATCTTAATAACTTTTAATCAAGTATAATTTTTGTAATCGAGTGAGCAAGGTTTGTGCATAATTCACGGTTGTTGACATATGGATTGATTGCCTACTCTAGTTGGGAGCTCATTGCAGTGGACAGCGAGGAAGTTTCACATGCCTACTGGCAGTGACTTAGTTCACAATACATTATAGTCAACATTGCACTGTAGAGAACCTACTGTCGATTTTATCAAATTACTATATAAAATAGCTTGAATTAAACTTTTCACTGCAAAAGTCAATTATCATTGTTCAATTGTGCTCTAAGCAAAAACGTTCATTTCAAACGCTTCTGTCATATCAAGGGACCTACTGTTGATTTTATGTGTGGCCTTACTACTTGTGCGGTTATAAAATAGCTTGAATTTAAGTTTAAAATGAAAAAGTCAAGTATTATGGTGCAATTGTGCTTTAAACACAAGCGTTCATTTCGAGTGCGCTATTGTCATATCAGAGAACCTACTATTCATTTTATATGTCGGGCCTTTCTTGCTTGTGTGGTAATAAAACTTCTCAATGCATTTATGTTAGGCTGTGTAAGGTGTTAACTATAATTAAAATTGCCTCTTTTTTCTTCCGTCGGATTATATCGATTATCAATACTTATCGAAGACATTCCGATAGAAAACCTATCTAAGAAGACTGACAGGTAAATAAATCACCTTCGTGTGAAATTTCATAAAAATCGGCCCAACAATTTTCGAGTCTTAAAGAACGAACTCACATAAAGTCTCTTATATGCAATAGTAGATAGATATCTGGTGTGAATTTATGCTTTTGAATTCATTATTTGAATGTGTTTATAATTTAACATATCTCTAATTCTCTCACAAATCTAAAAATAGTTTTCATTAAAAATATTTCTATAAAACCGGTTCTCCACAAAAATACCCCCCAAATTGAAACCCCTAAAAAGGGGGCATTCTAAATAACTAAAAGTAACTCTTTACCTTTATACTATTCCCATTATTTTATTATTTTATTATCATTATTATTATAATGAAGTATTATTCATTATTTTTACATACGGCATAATAACGTTGACACACATGTTCTCGTTGGATCACTCAAGTTAAGCAACCCTGAGCCTGGTCAGTACTAGATCGGTGACCATTTAGGAATAGCAGGTGCTATTTGTGGGAGGACGTAGACACCTCATTGCAAGAGCTGAAAAAAACTAACGTCGTCAACTCCTCTAACAGGGATATACACGAGAGTGGGGACCGCTTGTAAATTTCATATTACCATGAAACTTTCTCCTTCGGAGGAAGTCAACCTGCCTAGAATAAGTGCCGCTTCAGTATTCTTATATAGAAACGAAAGCTTATTTTACTATTTAATTTACATTGGTTTGTACAAACGCGCATATATTTATATGGTGTATAGAAACATGCATATATTAATTAGAAAATTACACTAAAATGTGAGTGACTCTTTCTCTAAATTCTCTCTGAGATATTGAGAAATATTAGAGTGGTTGAATCAATACAGTGGAAGGAACAAGAGAAATATATAGATAGTTAAGACAGAGAGAGATGGATGACTCGTCTAGCTTAGTGTAAATTACAACTAATTAAAACATTGTACTCCATCCCAGAACTAAGTTATATTTTAACACTAGCTTGGGTGCCCGGCTTGCCCGGGTGTTTGGAGGTGTATGTTGAGCAAAAAAAAAAAAAAAAGTGGTAGTAGGCAAGCAGACTCGAACCCGTACCGCAGAGGAAGAAAAGAATGTGGGAAAAAAGAGTGACGTCTTAACTGTTGCACCATCGCCAAACCGGAAGTGACGAATGTTTAAATTAAGGCTAATAAATCGAAAAGAGTGGAGGATTTTCGAAAATATCGGCGAAAAAAAGCGACCTCTCCTGTAGAAAAGTGCCCAGTTAAAGATGAATTAATTTTTTTAAATAATTTTTCGATATTTGTCGTTTGAAGGGCTCATCTCGTGAAAATCCGTCACCTCTTTGGAAAGTTTTAGCAGACATACATACATACATTTAAACAGACAGGTAAGATTGATATTATAGATGTATTACGTGTCATTGTATACATAAAAATTTCCATAGAGAAACAAACGTTTACTATACTGAACGTTTAGAAAGCTAAATATTTTAACTGTATTGGAAACAGCATCAGTATTGAGACAAATTCTAAAACACTTTCTGGTTTATATTTTTTCACATTCATGAGAAAAAAATCTTTCCAACAGATTTTTGATGTTCCTATTTTGGGAAGACAAAAATCACTTGCTAATTTTTAAGTTTGATTTTCCCTTCTACTTGAAAAATAATCTCATGAGTGATGGTTTGGTGATACTAGTTTTCACATAATGACACTAGGTCTTATCAGATCAACAGAGTTAAGCAAGGTTAGGCCTGGTTAATACTTAGATGGGTGATCATTGGGAATGACTAGTTGCATCAGTTTAGAAGCTGTAGTTGTATAAAAAAAACGTTATTTTCTGTTCCTCCTAGATGCATGCAAAATAGTAGAGTAGCCATTATTGTTGAAATAGATATACTAATTTATTATCCTCCACTCTATAATAAATACCAATTAACACACACATTATATATATATAATATATATATATATATTAGTAATTCATAAAATATATATGGCTATATTCGGCGTTTCATCCACTCTAGGATTCCTCAGGCTTATGCGCGAATTCTGTGGTTGTTTATCGTTTTTATATGGTCCTCTTCTATCGAAGATTTAGTTAGCCAATCAGCTTTCTAGTATCCACCGCGCCCCTTCCTATCAGCCAATGAGCATGCATTTTATCGGACAAAGGATCTCTTTTAAAACTAGGTTAGCGGGTATTTTTTTTTATTGTTAGTTTAATTTATATATATATATATATGTGTGTGTGTGTGTGTGTGCATACATATATGCACATATATATACGCATATACATACATACATATGTGTGATCGTTTATGTATATTCATGTTTATTTAATTTATTTATTTGTTTATTTTCTATTGTTTTTGTTAGTTTTAAAACTATTTTGTATCGCTATCCTAGAGTAAATTTTATTTTGTGAACACAGTTATTTGCTATTTCTCTTCTACAGTTTAATAGATGTTGGGGTTCTATAAAGTACATGATAGCAAATTTTTCATGAAGGCATAATCTACATGGGTCGTCTAGATGACTACACGTGGTAGCTTGTCTTATTATTTTCCATTCGACTACCGGCGAATGTCCGCTTTCTTTGAGTTCCCAGTATTTATTCGCTAGAGTTGTTTTTATACTGTGTTTTTTATTGTTGAATGTACTTTTGTGGTCATAGTATCGGGTTTTGAAATCTAAGGAAATCATGCCTACGCAATATTTCTTGTTAATCGGGGTTTCTTTCGCAGATATTGTTGCCTGATAAATTACGCTTTTAGTTAGACATTTATTTTGAACCGGGCAAAGTATGCGGTGTCTATAGTTGCATTTATCTTGTTCGTTATTAGTATTTTTATTTATGGTATGGTTGTTCTTGTCCGGGTTGGTTTATTATTATTATTATTATTATTATTATTATTATTTCTGCTAGTATTAGTTTTATTTTTGTCATGGTGTTTACTTTTTTTATTGTTTATTTTGTTGTTTACATTGTTTTTATTTAGTATTTTGTTATGTGCTTTAATTATCATCTCTAAATTTTCGCATTTAATTAATTAATTATCATCTCTAAATTTGCAAATTTAGAAAAAAAAAAAAACGAAACGAATATCTAATTAAATATTTATAAATATTAAAAGAATCGGAATGGGAAATTTAGAACAGAATCGGTAATTCGATCGGAATTGGGAACAATTTTGGAATCGTCCCACCACTAATATATTAACAATAACGGTTACTCTATTTTCCACACATTTAGAAGGAATATAGAAAATAACGTTTTTATACAACCACTTTAATATAAACCTACACTTATCTCCAGTTTGTCAAAGGCGGAAGCAAGAAAAAGATATGCTTTTTCTAGCTGCAAGACGAAACATTTCAAGCCGTGAAGGGAAGAAAGCAAGCAAATAGCAATTTAGACACCCACCTCAGACTTACCCTGTCGTCTGAAATGAATTTGAAAGTAAATCCTCCTCTCTTTAATTAAAAGTCAATACTAAGTTATTGATTTCTTAAAATCGTTTAATATTAACTATTTTTCGATAGCTATATAGGTCGAAGATGCGATTGAGGCGCTAAATATTCTAGCTGAGGGCACCTAATTCACGTTTTTTAAACTTGAAATCACTAATAGATAAAATTTAGTATTCAATAGTGAATTGGCTCTGTCATAATACGAAATCTGCATGCAATAAAATATATTTAAGCGTATTATAACACCCGGCAAGGCCTCTCGCCCTCGCTAATAGTAAAACATAGTATATATAAAAACTGTGATAATCATCAAGAATTATTTTTCTGGGTTTCAACCTTGATTAGATCGAAATGTATTTGGATTTGCAGAAATTAGTAGGAGTTTGTCATTTAACTCTAATCTACATTTCTATGTTTGGTAGGAATCTTAACCTTTCGGTTTGAGGGCATGCTTATAAAAGAAAAGATAAATGCGATCCCATTATGAGAATCTGCATAGGTTTTTCTGACAATATCTTAAGCACCAATGTGCATATTTATCTTCCTTCAATAGAACGCAAGAAAAAAGTCAAGTGAGGTTTTGAAAAGCTGGCATAGTAGGTGAAGTGCTAGCTATCCTACAGAAAAAAAACCAGAGTCTTCCTGTCGGCATTACTCATTAGGGCCACGCCTAATAACTAACCTCTTTTCAGAGTTTGGTTTGACATGTCAAACTAAGCCAAACCAGGTTTGCTAGTCACGTGCTGTGCCCTTAAGAGTAACGCTGAAGGAAACAACAATAATAAATCTGCCTATAGAATTATATTTAACAACTTTATTAGGTATTAAATAGCCTAGAGATGGTTAATATGTTGCAAAACAGAACATGTTTTAAAAAGATTGAAAATGTGTAAAAAAAGTATATATATATATAATATATATATATATATATATATATATATATATATAGTTCTTAAAGATATAAATGGGCATGTGTGAGAAAATCAGCAGGATAATTTCTCCTCAGCACCAAACTCAACAGAGTTTATGCCATTTCTGAAATTACTTTTTTTTATGTTGACTGAAGTATATTGTTGATCTGGTACGGTTCTAGAAGGTCCACCTCTCAGTATTTACCGTCTCCCATTGAGAAAGGGTTAGTTTATTGCTTATCACCTGACGCGTTACTACCACTGAATGCTGGCAAAGCTGCCCTGGTATTTTTTGCGGGCCAGAGAGCCGTTTAATCCCGCTTTCCGACCCTCGTGTCATATCTTCTCGTCATGGGAGGGTTTGGTTGTTTTTATTTTACGGCATATCAACCCTTTTCAGGTTATTTAATGACGAATCCAAAGATTTTGAAGAAAATTTTTTTAATAGAATATATCTGTTGTTTTCAAGTCGGATTCTATTTAACCCATAGTTGGGACCCTAACAGGTATTACCACTCCGGGTCAGAGTGAACCTGGGAGCAATGGCAATTAAAGAGTGGCTCTATACTCCCCAAAGCCCGCAAGTTGGGGCCTTACCCCTTGATATAGTTTAAGGTCATATCCAGGACCCGTCGTGAGAGGGAGATAAATAATTTCTTGTTATACATCTCCCGCTTTATTTACGTGTTTGCTTATCTTTCAATGGAAATCATAAGGCCACTATTCGCCCATGTATGGAGTATTGCTGTCATATTTGGGCTGGTGCATCGGCTACTAGTCTCTCGCTCCTTGACAGGGTTCAAAAGAGAGTCGCAAATCTGATAGGCCCTAAACTGGCATCTAAGCTTCAGCCTCTGTCCCATCGTCGAAACGTTGCATCCCTCTGCCTGTTCTACAAGTATTATAATGGTGAATGCTCTGACGAACTGCAAGCACTTGTGCCCCCACGACGTGAACACCCTCGACAGACCCGACAGGCCGCAAAATCCCACCCCCAACATTGTAGAGATCCCTAGATGTAAAAGATCTTTCTACTCCGGTAGTTTCTTCCCCAGAACTGCTAGACTTTGGAATTCCATTCCAGGTCACTGCTTCCCCAACTGTACTGACATGCATAAGTTCAAGTGCAACGTGAACCAACATCTCGCTGCCCTAATCCCTACATAGTACCCCAGTAGACGTTTCCTCTGATAGTAGCCCCCTACACCAAAGTGGCAATGTGCCTTGTTTGGGGTGAAAATGTAATAAAAAATAAAAAAAATTAAAAAAATCTCTCAGGTTGCTGGTCCTGTATATTTCTAGGAGGTCTCCCATCCCAGACTTATATATTGGCTTTATTAGCTGTTACCACCTTTTCTTTAAAATCATGTTTGGTCAACTACTCTTTTTACTACTTCCCACAGTTTTTTTTCTTCCCTCTTCTTTCCGTTTCTCCTTTTTTTCTATTCTCCCTTCCAAGTTTTCTTTTTCTCCTCTTCCAACTCCCTATTCACTTCCTCTTGCTGTCTTCCCCTTCTCCTCTAAACCCCCTCCCTTTGACTTCTTACTTTTCATATACCTTCTCTATTCTCCTCCTCTACTTTCTTTCTTGTCCTCTTCCCACTCCCAGTACTTTCTTTCCCCCTTCACTACTTTGTCTTTTCTCTCTAATTTCTCCCACTTCCTTTCTGTCTCTGTATTCTACTTCATCACTCTTGTTTTATCTCTTCCTCTCT
>NC_136484.1:96377649-96585799 GCF_053919585.1 Euprymna scolopes
AGAACGAGAGGAAGGGAGAGAGAGAACGAGAGGAAGGGAGAGAGAGAACGAGAGGAAGGGAAAGAGAGAACGAGAGGAAGGGAAAGAGAGAACGAGAGGAAGGGAGAGAGAGAACGAGAGGAAGGGAGAGAGAAAAAGAGAGGAAGGGAGAGAGAAAAAGAGAGGAAGGGAGAGAGAAAAAGAGAGGAAGGGAGAAAAAGAAAGAGGGGAAGGGAGAAAGAGAGGAAGGGAGAGAGAGAGGAAGGGAGAGAGAGAGAGGAAGGGTGGGAAAGAAAGAGAGGAAGGGTGGGAAAGAAAGAGAGGAAGGGTGGGAAAGAAAGAGAGGAAGGGTGGGAAAGAAAGAGAGGAAGGGTGGGAAAGAAAGAGAGGAAGGGTGGGAAAGAAAGAGAGGAAGGGTGGGAGAGAAAGAGAGGAAGGGAGAGAGAGAGAAAGAGAGAAGGGAGAGGGAGAGAAAGAGAGGAAGGGAGAGGGAGAGAAAGAGAGGAAGGGAGGGAGAGAAAGAGAGGAAGGGAGAGAGAGAGAAAGAGAGGAAGGGGAGAGAGAGAAAGAGAGGAAGGGAGAGAGAGAGAAAGAGAGGAAGGGAGAAGAGAGAAAGAGAGGAAGGGAGAGAGAGAGAAAGAGAGGAAGGAGAGAGAGAGAAAGAGAGGAAGGGAGAGAGAGAGAAAGAGAGGAAGGGAGAGAGAGAGAAAGAGAGGAAGGGAGAGAGAGAGAAAGAGAGGAAGGGAGAGAGAGAGAAAGAGAGGAAGGGAGAGAGAGAGAAAGAGAGGAAGGGAGAGAGAGAGAAAGAGAGGAAGGGAGAGAGAGAGAAAGAGAGGAAGGGAGAGAGAGAGAAAGAGAGGAAGGGAGAGAGAGAGAAAGAGAGGAAGGGAGAGAGAGAGAAAGAGAGGAAGGGAGAGAGAGAGAAAGAGAGGAAGGGAGAGAGAGAGAAGAGAGGAAGGAGAGAGAGTGAAAGAGAGGAAGGGAGAGAGAGAGAAAGAGAGGAAGGGAGAGAGAGAGAGAAAGAGAGGAAGGGAGAGAGAGAGAGAAAGAGAGGAAGGGAGAGAGAGAGAGAAAGAGAGGAAGGGAGAGAGAGAGAGAAAGAGAGGAAGGGAGAGAGAGAGAGAAGGAGAGGGAGAGAGAGAGAAGAGAGGAAGGGAGAGAGAGAGAGAAAGAGAGGAAGGGAGAGAGAGAGAGAAAGAGAGGAAGGGAGAGAGAGAGAGAAAGAGAGGAAGGGAGAGAGAGAGAAAGAGAGGAAGGGAGAGAGAGAGAAAGAGAGGAAGGGGAGAGAGAGAGAAGAGAGGAAGGAGAGAGAGAGAAGGGAGGAAGGGAGAGAGAGAAAGAGAGGAAGGGAGAGAGAGAGAGAAGGAGGGAAGAGAGAGAGGAAGGAGAGAGAGGAAGGAGGAAGAGAGAGGAAGGGAGAGAGAGAGAGAGGAAGGGAGAGAGAGAGAGAGGAAGGGAGAGAGAGAGAGGAAGGGAGAGAGAGAGAGAGAGAGAGAGAGAGGAAGGGAGAGAGAGAGGAAGGGAGAGAGAGAGAGGAAGGGAGAGAGAGAGAGGAAGGGAGAGAGAGAGAGGAAGGGAGAGAGAGAGGAAGGGAGAGAGAGAGAGGAAGGGAGAGAGAGAAAGAGAGGAAGGGAGAGAGAGAAAGAGAGGAAGGGAGAGAGAGAAAGAGAGGAAGGGAGAGAGAGAAAGAGAGGAAGGGAGAGAGAGAAAGAGAGGAAGGGAGAGAGAGAGAAAGAGAGAAGGAGAGAGGAGAGAGAGGAGAGAGAGAGGAAGGGAGAGAGAGAGGAAGGGAGAGAGAGAGAGAAGGGAGAGAGAGAGGAAGGGAGAGAGAGAGAGGAAGGGAGAGAGAGAAGAAGAGAGGAAGGGAGAGAGAGAAAGAGAGGAAGGGAGAGAGAGAAAGAGAGGAAGGGAGAGAGAGAAAGAGAGGAAGGGAGAGAGAGAAAGAGAGGAAGGGAGAGAGAGAGAAAGAGAGGAAGGGAGAGAGAGAGAGAGAAAGAGAGGAAGGGAGAGAGAGAGAGAGAGAGAGAAAGGGAGAGAGAGAGAGGAAGGGAGAGAGAGAGAGAGGAAGGGAGAGAGAGAAAGAGAGGAAGGGAGAGAGAGAAAGAGAGGAAGGGAGAGAGAGAAAGAGAGGAAAGGAGAGAGAGAAAGAGAGGAAGGGAGAGAGAGAAAGAGAGGAAGGGAGAGAGAGAAAGAGAGGAAGGGAGAGAGAGAGAAA
This sequence comes from Euprymna scolopes, assembly GCF_053919585.1. Classification (NCBI taxonomy): domain Eukaryota; kingdom Metazoa; phylum Mollusca; class Cephalopoda; order Sepiida; family Sepiolidae; genus Euprymna; species Euprymna scolopes. The sequence goes on from NC_136484.1 coordinate 96,379,844, forward strand.
GAGAGGAAGGGAGAGAGAGAGAGAGAGAGAGACAAAGGGAGAGAGAAAAGAGAATAGGATCGAAAGAGAAAGAGCGTAACGAGATGACGAGCGAGAAAGAGATCGATATCGAATAATGCATTTCTGCACAGCGCATCCACGTCGATTGACCGATCGCAAGACTTTTTGCCTCAGGCTCTTCCTCCTGTCTGCACTCTGACGAGTCATCATCTCCCAGTTTCTGCTGATCTGTCTTCCTCAACTTTTCGTCGCCATTCCCCGGTGTTAACACATTTCCTGCTATAACAGTTACTTTGTTACGTGACAAAAGATAGAGGAAACAGACAGAATGCGTGAGAAATTGTATGCGACAGCTTGGCAGCAAGATGATGAGACTAATAATAATGATAATAACGAGACCCATAGAAATTTCAGTTGCCGTCTTCGTTTTGTGTATTGCTGCAATGCTTACATATTTCTATTTCATGGATATACGGCGTGAATGCATAAACAGCACTATTATTGTACATTAGGAACCTCCAATGGCCATACAGATTTACCCCCCCCCCCATTTATAACACGAGGTAACTATAATTTAATTTTATCTTCGTAACTACCGTACCATTTAAAAGAAGAAGCTTAAACTAATATTTTTTTTAATTCAGCATACGAAAATAAAAATACAAAAAAAATAGTGTTTTCATAATTGACCATTGATCATTTTGAATGCGTAAACGTACTCGTGTTTAAACAATCTAGCAAAAATCAACTAATGATCAGATTCTCATGAATTTTCGATACTGATTCATTTTTAAATTAACTTATATTTTAAAAGTAGCTTTCATTAAATATCTGAGTACTAGTGTACTTATTGATCCGTGCTGAAATAATAACGTTATTTAAAAAGCCATTCTTAACATGAGGAAGGTGTTTTCTACCTACTTTAACCTTACATTTGAATAAAAAAACCCATAAAACTTTAATTAAACTTGGAAATACGATTTAATGTGGAAACTTTCTCCACTGAAAGGTAGAGGTTAACAAGGATTTTGCAACAATGGTTTGTTGCGACCTGTGACTAGGTAAAAAATTGTAGAACCTTGTCGGTCTGGTAATAAGGGTAACGATTCAATCTCCTTCAACTCCAATCCCAAACTGAAATCACAACCAAAATTCAGTTCACTCCATCCTTCTTATAATCCAGTTAGCCAATCAAATAAGTTAAACGCAACAACTACCAATATAAAAAGAGTCATCACGCACACAAAAGGTTTCTGCTGCCACTCTTCCTGAGAGTCGCAGGCAAGTGCTTCAAGTTTTCTCAACATTAAAAAAATAGCGCGGATCAGTAAGTGCACTAGCACCAATATCTGAAAGGAAATATTTTTTTTTAGGTGTGAGACCCCCACCCCGCATATTTCATACTACGAAAACTAAACAAAATTAATGTCCATAAAAATTCTAACATTTTATAAAGCTGAAAGAGATTAAATATTTTTTAAAATATTTATTTATTTCACCTACCGTAAAGTTATAAGTAAAAAAAAAAAAAAAAAAAAAAGGACATAAAATCATTAATTAATGAAGGTTTTTTCTTGGCACTTGTACAATTTAATCAAGACATTAAAAACATTGGGTGTTAATGCAGTTACTGATCCGCGCTATTTTTTTTTTAAATCGTATTTCAAAGTTTAAAGTTTTATATGTTCGTTTATTCAATTGTAAGGTTAAAGTACAGAATAGGTACAAAACACCATCTCCTCCCCATGTTAAGAATGGCTTTTTAAATAATAACGTTATTATTTCAGCACCGATAATAAGTGCATGAGTACCAAAAAATGAAAATATCGAAAAAAGGTAAGATTGTACGTATCCATTATGGAACGAAGTTCACTGAAAACAAAAATTTACTTAATTTGATCTTTTTTTTTTTTACGGCGAAAAAACATGATACAGAGCAAAAGGTTCGAGTTTTAGAAAAAAAGCTAGTATTAAAGATGGGGAGGGAGTTTCGACGCTTTAAATTGAGTTATTTCCCCGTGGCGTGTTAAAAAAATTCAAAGATGGCTGACTTCAACGCCCTCTCATAAAAACGTGTTTTTCCGCTGTAAAACAAAAACAAAAGGTGAAATTTATTTTCGGGGATCTTCAGTCCAAAGCGGATGCGTACAATATAACCTTTTCTTAGATATTTCCATTTTTTAATGTCTTGATTATACTGTATAAGTACCCTTTTCTCAATAATATAATATTAGTTGAATTACAACAAAAACAGTATTGTAAAAATAATAAATTTTAAAAAGATTTAAATAGAATAAATTCCAATATTTCGCGATATGTAGTTTTAAACGGATTTTTAAAAGTGTTTGCAATTTTTAAAAAGTATTTTCATATATAAAAAAATGCCTACTGGTAATTTTAAAATAGCAAGTGCAACTATAACTTAAAATCATGGTACTCATGCACTTATTGATCTGTGCTGAAATAATAACGTTATTATTTAAGTAGCCATTCGTAACATGGGAAGGGAGGGTGTTTTGTACCTATTCTGTACAATTGAATAAAAAAAAAACATAAAACTTTAATTAAACTTGGAAATACGATTTAAAAAAATAGCGCGGATCAGTAAGTGCATTAGCACCAAAATTATTTTACTTGTTAAGATTTTTAATCGCGTGCAAGCGATTCTATAAGTCACTCCGTCGGTCGGTCTGTCCGTAACACTTTTGTGCTTGGCCTTTTTGGTTAAGATCAAAGGTATGTTGGTAATAGATGCGGTTCTTAGTTTTTTAAGCTTTTCTTTGCCTTTTGGCCAAGATCAAAGTGTAGTAATGAATTGAACGTTTGTCACACACACACACATTTATGTTTAAGAAAAAAAAATGCACACACCCACAGAAATTGTAAATATATGCTTTTGACTAAAACGCTGGGAATTCATTAGTTAGCTTTAGATTCCACAGAGTGAATGAGGTCTTGTGGTAAATGTTGCCAGTCAAAAGTAAGTTGCCAAAGACTCCAATTTTTACTTTAGTTACAAAGACCCTGCAACACCCCCTCCCCAGATCTTATAGGGCCTTGTGCCTAAATTTGCTTTATCTTTTGGAGATTTTACTTTTTAAATTTTTTATTTTTATAATTAAATTTTTTAATTGTATTTTTTTCTTTAAACGGAATAAATAAATAAAGATCAAAGTGTAGTATCTGTTCTTACTATATGCTGTACTTATGTTTGTAACTTTGTGATATAAAGTGGGGAATCACTTTTCTGTATTAATTTAATGTAAAATGATCACCCACTTTACAACTCAAAGCCATTCAAGTCATTCTTCAGATCATTCAAGTTGTTTTTGAAGGATTCCAGTAATTTTTTAAGCATTCAAGTCATTCTTAAGGTCATTCAATTCATCCTTAAGTTCATTAAAGTCATTCTAAGTCATTTACTTTTTATTTATTTAAGTCATTTAAGCCCATTTTCGGTCATTTTATTTTATCTTTAAGAATTTAATGTCAATCCTACACACGCATTCATTTATTACACGAGAGCACGCGACTAATGGCTATCGGCCTTGTTATTTCTCGGGGGTGGTCAACTTTATTTTAGCGCCTATTTTCAAAAACAAAAATGTGCGAAGGCCTCTAATTCATAAAATTAACACAATAGACAATAGCCTGAAACATTGCTTCCCTTAATCAATTTAGTGTCTATTGGCATTCGTAAAAAGTATACGTTAGATCTAAAACGATGACATTGCTGACGGTGATTTTACACAATAGTTTCGCCTACTGTACATTTCGATAGAACTAATACCACACTATAATCCTTGAAGTCCAAGATGTACTTTTGTTATATGTTGAAAACAAAAATCATAACTGGGAGTAGGTTACCTGAAGTGAGGTTGCGCAAAAAATACAATCTTCTTCGCGACCTTCTTCTCAGGTCTTGTAACCACAGTAACATAAAATAAAAGATGAAGTTACTCTTCACAAGGAAGGTTTTTATAACAATTACCTTACTTTATTAGTATAAATAACCACAAGGCTATTGTTCTTCTTGGCTGTTGGAAGAGCATCCTCACCCCCGGCAGCTACACCCAGGTAAGTTAGGTATTATTTATAGTTTCACGCTCAACACAACAGAGTCATCAGATCAAACAGCAAAAATGTGTATAGCATTTTCGGTAATTTGGTAATCACATCTAAAAATAGAGTGGAGATTGCTAACGCACGTACGAGCAAGAAATTGCTTTATCGGATTATTATATGTGAGAATTAACTAACACAGCTGTTACCTTCTTTGCCATGAATAACTGGAAATAAAAAACAAAGAATTACCTCATGGATGTTTTCATTCTGGTTTAGTTTTGCTAAATCAAAGTGAGTTAATTTAGCTGGCAATACAGGCCGAGTAGTGATGTCGTTTGTCGACACGCTAATTGATTCAAGGTTCAATCTTGTACACAGTTCAGGAAAAATACATGAGTAAGAAACACACTTCGATAATTAATTATCGGTTTTACGATTTTCATTGACTGGAATAATAATCTTAGGTGGTTAATTTCCACCAATCCAAGAGATATCATAATTAAAGTCGTCGTCAATCTCGCAGTTGACAATACGATTTAAAGAGCGTTTAGTTACGCCCCATGATACAGAGACACATTTTTTTGGAGCTGTCGACGCTTCGAAGTTCTTTCGGCAAGTAACTCTAAAGTCAAATTCCCGCCAAAGGTGTAATATCTGTCTTCCGGCGGAAGTTATGATATCAACCAATCAGGAATCCCGTTTTACCCGTGTATTTCTGACGTCATAATTTGTTTGATACCCATGTACTTTAATTTGCATCTAAGTTTATCACGTTCCACATCTATTTAAAAATAATGAAATTGTCCGATTGTCAAAGATGAAATTTGAACAAATAATTGAGAAATAGCTGGTGGAGTTGGGTGCAAAAAAGAAAAAAAAATAGACTTTACTCAATTTACAATAAATTATTAAAAAATATAACATCATAAATAGAAAGTTGCAATGAAACTTATCAGTGCTAGTGATATTTTTAGTAAGGTAGTTCATAGAGTAAACGTGGTATTGTAGTGATTGCTGAAGTGAAATTTATAGACAAAAGGCTAATGAATGAGTCAGAATGTAACTAGTCAAAAGTGGGTTAGCGACGCCCATTCTTCACTTTTGAGGCCGTGTGTTTCATTTTTAAAATCAGTTTATTCATTTTTTTTTTTTTAGTGTAGTATTTGTTTGTCTTCAGTTAAGTAACAGACAAACTCATAAGATGTAAAAGCATATGTACGTTTTTCCCCTTATCTTTGAGACTAGCCTGGGTGTCCGGCGTTTCCCAGGTGTTTGGAGTTGTGCGTTGAGCAAAAACAAAAGTGATAGTAGAAAGGCAGGCTCGAACCCGTGACACGAAGGCGGAAAATAAAGTGAAAGAAAATCTGACGTCTTACCGCTACTCCACCACACGACCGGAAGTTTGAAGCATGAAAATTAGGCAAACTCAATTCAACCGACACGATGACTTGCAAAAATGGCTCGTAAAAAATCGACCCCCCCCTTGTAGAAAACTGCCCAGTTGAGGGTGAAGGAATTAATGTTTTTGGACAATCTTTCGATAATTGTCGTCCGGGATTTTGAGCTTCAAAATGATACCGACTTCGTGAAAATCCGTAGCCTCTGTCGAAAGTTTTAGGCATACATACATATAAACAGACAGGTGAGATTTATATTATAGGTTAATAGCTTTTGACATACAAGGTAATAATTAAACCCGTTTCGTCAGTCATATAATACAAATGTTATTCTGTGTTCTATGAAAATGCACCTTTAACCTTACAATTAAATTTAAAAAAAAAACAACATATCATGAAACTTTAATTAAACGTGGAAATACGATTTAAAAAGTAGCGCGGATCACTCTCTGCATTAGCACCGTTTTTGTTTTTTTTATTCAATTGTAAGGTTAAAGTACAGAATAGGTACAAAACACCCTCCCCTCCCCATGTTAAGAATGGCTTTTTAAATAACATTATTTCAGCACGGATCAATAAGTGCATAAGTACCAAAAAACATATAAAACTTTAATTAAACTTGGAAATACGATTAAAAAAGTAGCGCGGATCAGTAAGTGCATTAGCGCCAAGAAATCATATGTGCGAGAAAGAAAGGGAAAATAAAACGTTTTTCTTGAGTGATTGAAAGAATATTTAAATATCATTGAGAAAAAAAAATGGTGACTTTATTATTCGTGTAAAGTATTAAAACATTAAAAAAAAATAATGGGACTATGTCTATGATATTGATTTCAATACGACTAGAGGCCTCTGTTCAGTTTTAAGCGACAATGAATACCCCTATAAGAGTGTTTGTGAAGAGTTGAACAATTTCCAACTACACATCTCTCGAAGCAGCATTGCTTAAATAGACTAGCAAGTAAAAGCCAAAGACAACTGGAAACAATGTCGGAATAAGCAAAGTGCCTTCCATCGTAGGACATCTAATATTCCTAAGCAATCGCCTACTTTGTATTGATCATGCTTGACACCGGTGATCTAATAAGAACGGGTGTGTCAACATTAATATGCTATGCACAACCTATGTGTGATTATACGTATTTGTGTTTATAAAGAAACTTTCTTCTATTATAGGAGGCAATTGATACTCTTTAAAGAAACTGTCAGAACTCAAGAAATTCCAATTTAGGAAAGTATGTAAGATGTGAGAAATATCTCGCATAGCCTGAAGGGGGCCCGATGTCAGAAATAAGGCAATGAACAGAAACTTACCGATGGCCGTTGTTGACTTTAGTAGATCTGTTGTAAAGTTTGTCGGGTCGTCTTTTTTTGCTGGCACGGGCCGAGTAGTCCTTAATCCCTTGTTGAGATTAATTTGGTATAGTTCATATTTAGACCCTGGGAGACTTAGATGTTTCTGTCAATCCTGTCGTGAATTACGACTACCAGAGCTATTAGTCCGGTGTCTTTCTTTTTTTTTTTTTTTTTCTCGAGAGTTCCCATCCGGGAAAAATCGTTCTCCTGGTTTTGTTAATTTTCCCGCTGAAGAAAAAGGGGGTCAGGCGGGGAGGACCTTAGTGGCCAATCACCGACCTTGTCTCATTATGGTCAAGACCAATCAGTGGTCCTGTATCATCGTGTTATTTCTGACAAAGAACTTATTAAAAAAGTGATAAAGAGATATTATAAAAACAAAATCTGCCATATCCGATGGCATATGCTTGCAATAACAGTTGCTGCCTTACAAAAATTTATGTATCAATATAAATATACATACCTGCATGAATATGCAAGTATGTTTAAAAGAAACGAGAAGTTAGAAAATGTAAGTATTATCAAATAAATCCTTTCAATTTACTTCAGATCGACAAAAAAACACAAACTGGATTGTATTTGATCATTATAGATTCTATTTTCTTTCCCACTTTCGCAATCAGATTATATGACTACAAAGTTTTCAATTTTTACACTGCTCCAGAAATATTTCTCTTGTAACTACGGGGATATTTACATTCCTCTGATAAAAAAAAAAGTAAAATTTTTTAAAACTTCATGGATTAAGGAATAACATCTATAGATTTCTGGTCTTTGAAGATTTAATAACGCATTAAATAATGTAAATTTTTAATCTTTCATCAGTTAATTTTGTTTACATACAGGGTGGAACGATATAGTTGTCGCCCCTAAAGAAAACTCTACAAATTTATTTTAAAACTTATTGAAAAAAATGAATTTATGTAATTTGATTATGGAATAGAGTTGACCTATTCAATGTAGCTGCCTTTAGCCTCAATCACTGCCTTGATACGGGGCTGGAACTGGGAGTATGTCTTTTCCACAAGTGCTGGCTTGATTGCAATAGAGGATCACCACACTCTTCAGCACATCCAGGTACACTTTGGTGTTGACTTTCAAGCCAATTTCGAAGATGTGAGGTGGCATGATGTGGCCCTCACTTGAAACCACATCAAAGACCATAACCGTGACCGGAAAATTCGTTGAGCTGTGCCTTCAGGCGTTGAACCGTCTCGATTTGCATTTTAAGGGTGATGGCAATGGTTCTGTTGTCATAACTTGGATCGGTAGAGAGCAAGGGTTGTACAGCGGCACATCTCCAATCTTGCTCGTTGAATATTGTCTCACTTTCAGACATGATAGAAGGCTCCTAATGCGCTTGGAATTTGTACACAAATGGCCAACGAGTAGATGATTTGCAACAAAAAAAACAAAAAAAAACAACGGTTTTCATCAAACAGACATGAAATCATGTCTTTTCTATGGCGACAATTATATCATTCCACTATATATATATATATATATATATATATATATATATATATATATATATATATATATATTAGTCAATATGTTTTATAGAAATCTAATATTCTTTATGTAATAAAATAAGGTCTGGTGTTTGCAAAATGTAAAGACGCCATTGAATTTTTTGATTTGATTACATCTGGGGTCGTAGCTATGAACTACCTTACTAAAAATAACTAAATATATCAGAGCGTAAAGAAATGAAATTATTTTTTGTTTTCGGTATTTCAGTTTATGTTCAGTATAAATGTTTAAATAGTCATTTTTACTGGAATTTTTAAGTCACCAAATAGTTTAATTCGTTGCTTTAAAACAATTTGCCGTTTTACAACTTTCTGTAAGAAACACCAAACACCATCCCGCTAACAGTTTTTGTGCCATTTAACCTCCTATTGCAAATCTTCATTTTAACTTTTCTTTTGGGATAAAAATTGTGAACATGGGTGTATTTGAAATTATTTTCACATGTGCAATAAATGTACCAAGGTGTGTGAGTGGTGTTTTTGTTTGATTATTTTGTCTGAAAGGAATTCAGAATTAGCTTTTTGTTTTGATTTGCGTCTGCAACATTTTTTTTTTTTCATAAAGATAAGAATAATGATAAAAATGTTATTTTGTGAAGACGCCTTACCCTTTGTCACCTCTAATGAGTTTGGAGATTAGGGGGCGGAATGTAGACCCATTTTGTGTGTTAGGTTCTGTTGATAACCGAAAAAAAAAAGAAAAAGAAGAGGGGGGGGATGGAATTGTATAAAAACCACGAAAGATGACCTAACATTTCACCTCTCCACATCTTTTCATATCCGGTCTACTGCAAACAATAAATTTTTTTTCGTTTTAGTTTTTATTTTATTTAATGTCAATATTTCTTGAAAAGAAAAGAAAAAAATTAAGCAACAACAAAAAAGATAAATCTATTGAATCTTACGATGATTTGTGATATGGATTGATTAGAGTTTTGTTTTTTTGTTTTTTTATTTTTGCATTGATACCATAACAAAGACACAGTGGGAATATACTAGAAAAAAATCTATTTTCACGCGCAATAAACCTAATTAAAACATACAAAAATTTCCTTTGTTTCGTTTTATATAATTTTTAATGCAGATTTTTTTCTTTACGTAGAAGAAAACGAAAATTGTTAATTATATTTGTCTTCTCGATCTTTGATAACTGTCTGAAAAGAAATATTAATATCACAAAATTAAAAACGCAAATATACAAAAAATCTATTAAGATTTGGCGTTTTTTTTTATTATTAATACACCTACCCACCACCCGTCACACATAAAGGTGGTAGATATAGTTATCCAAAATTCAATAACTGACAAGAACAGTATTATTAAATCTTCAAAGCATAATATCATTAAACAAAACTAAAATTTAATAATAAAAAAAAACTAATAATAAAAGGACAGACAACTCAAGTCTGTAAAAAAAAAGAAAACAAAACAAAAGAAAACTACCTTATAAGCATTTATTTATATAAAAGAAAAAACAGACAATTTTAATCTGATGTTTTATCTCCTTTGACGGCAGAATGATGTGCCACAATGGTCAGAAAGAGTCAATGCCCTAAAGGAATAACACTCTTGGCTTCAAAAATGCCCAAGCAGCCTCGTTGGTATTCCCTGGTAGAAGAGCCTTTAAGCGATTATTATTGTTGTTATTATATAAGGCAATAACAATTATGTTGTTGCCTTATATTTATGTCATTTTACTAGAAATTTTCTTTTACTCACCATTCAAACATTTTATCATATTTTTTATAATATTCTACTAGCGGGACCTGTGGAAATTCCACAGGGAACTCATTCATATGTAATATATTGATGTTGGCATTCTGTAGATGTTCAGCGTAAATGGAGACGCTCTGATATTATTGTAGCCTTTTTGTTAAAACTGCATAAGTATTTTTCTAAGCTAGCACAAACGCCCGGCCGGAAAGTACGCTTGAATATGAAGTTTTAATTCTTGCAGATGTCGTATATATTATTATAAAGTTAATGTTCTATCGATTTTTATATATTATAAAGTTACGACTTCAGAAACTATATATATATATATATAACTTGGGTGCATTAGCTTGAATCGAAATCGAAATAAAAACTTATGAAAAAATATATGAATATATATATATATATATATATATATATATATAACTGGAGTGCCATCAGGTATAATCAAAATCAGAACCAAAACTCCTGAAAAATTCTTGATAAAATTATTTATGACAAGAAATGGAAGTACATAACAATTAAACGACCCAGATGTAAGTGTGACACAGAAAATAACAGATTAATATAGGGATTCATTCCGATGCTTAAATACCATTTTATGAACATATTAAACCCTTGATATTATTCATGAGAGCAGGTAAAGCCTGGGAGGGTAAACGTAACACCATCTCAAAGAAAGAGATGTAAAGTTTAGGAGGGTGAATATAAACCTTTCTCAATAAGAGAAGGTAAAGCCTGAAAGGATGAACCTAAACTTTTCTCAAAAGGAAAAGTTAAAGCCTGGGAGGAGCAGATCTCCTAGAACGGCGCAGGACAAGAACCATGCCTTAATCAAAGGGGAACTAGTCACCCCAAGAATGGCCTTGGCTTTGATGGCTCTGTGACAATGGTCTCTATGATACAAGTCTCTGTAATGAAATATTGCTTTACAATCAATTATTTTTGAAAAGGCATTTTTGAATTGTGGAAGACTTTACGAGGCTCTAACATACACTATTGATTTATAAGCAGTTAATCGATTATATAAAAGGCAGCTTGTGTGTTTGTATGTCCAACTCCAAAACAAAGGCCCAGAAAGCAAAAGCTCACAAAGTAAAGACCCACTTTGATAAAGTGGGGCCACTATCACCGTAATCCTTTTTTTTTTCAAACCAACCCATTGAAAATTTTGACGTATGGCGTGGGCCATTATTCTGTTGGAAGATTACATCACTTGGAATGTTATTAAATATTTTAGTCAAAGAGGTTTGATAAGCCGCGTCCAACATGTTAGTATGAATTTTGAAGTTCATTCTGTCCTCACCTGTGTACAATATTCCTGTGCATGAAGAAGCCATGCAGTCCCAAACCGTTACCCTTCCTCCTCCAAATTTGACAGGTGGAACCACAAAATCAAGATGAAATGCACCTCCTTCCCCACAGCGACCATAAACTGCTCCAGAGTGGCAAAAATTTGATGAAAAAACCCTGAGAATTCACTATAATTTTTGAATAGATGTCTTTTAAAATTTAGGAAATAGAAGTTTTAAACTTATCTCAAAGTTCGTTTCGTCAGACCAAACAATTTTTGTCCAATCATTATTTGTCCAATTTTCATTTTTTTTTTTTTTTTTTGCAAATTCCACTTTTTCCTTGTTTGTCTGAAACAAGTATGGCTTCCTACTTGCTTTGCATCCTTTTTATCTCATAATAAAATTGTTCAGCAGCAAGGGATGCTCTTTTCAAAGATCTATCTTCCCTGGTGGTTACAGACGTTTTACGGTCTTGTCCTTTTCTGTTTTTGAAAGATTTTGTTTCCTCGGATCTTTTAATCATTGTTTGAACTCCCTTCCTTGAACATTCCATCTTCCTGACAATTTCTACCTGAGAATATCATAAAAAGCAGCAATTTATTCCCTTTTAATCTCTGAAAGCTGCTTCTTTGGAGGCATTGTCAATTAAATATATACTAATATATAACTTGCAGGAATCAAATATTACCTGAAAAACAACTTTTAGTATGACAATGAATTATTTTGAATATTGGAATGAATTTAGTATGAAACTCAGCTAAAACTCTTGAAAGAGCTTTAAAGCAAATGATACTACAATCTACTGTTAAATATTTTATATTTGCTCCCAACTGTTCACTATACCATTTTTAATCTTTAAATGCGTAGGTTTAAACTTTTATCTAATTTTTTTTATAAGTGCTCCATAATTTTGACCATGGCTGTGTGTATATGTATGTGTGATTTTTATTACTATACTAGCAGCCGCCAGCATTGCCCAGTCGTAAAATACGCTTAAATATATTTTTATTAGTGCAGATTTCGTATTTATTATTATATTATATTGGACCCAATATAAAGTAATGATTTAAAAAGTTAAAAAAGATGACTTGTGCGCCACCACTGAGAATCGAAACCAAAACGTTTAGCATACGATTTACTTTTTCCTTTGACGTTAATGTCTGAGCTATGGAGACATGTTTTGCAAGGCTAAAAATTAAAACATGAACCACTAATGTTAGGCATGCATATTTGTAATGTTGTCGTTCGACCTTAACCTGGCAAAATCCTTTTTTTTTTAATTTTCACACTTTTGTACAGATATAAACCCAAATATAAAGCTTAATATATAGGGTATTCAAACTCATGCAAAACTGTCTGTAGGCCAAACACTGACAGAGGAGTTTAGTAGGCAAAGTTTTTAAAACATATGTATATGCATTTTTTTTTTTTTTACATGGGAGTCCCCACTTATAAAGGCCCAGAAGCCTCTCTGTTATTGCGTGTACAGTAGTCAATGGGATAATATCGTAGTAATCGTTAGTAATGGAGATTTGATAAAGTGTCTTACTTAAGGGGGTGGTTTATCAGGAATTTGTTTATGTTGGACTTGAAGACATCCAAGTTGTAGTCAGGTGGGAAACGGGCAAACGGAAGAGAGTTCCACAGCCGTGCACTTCTAAGAAAGCTCTGTTCGTGGAATCTACGCTTTGATTTAGGCACGGATAAAGAATGGGGAAAATTGGTTTCAGCAAGACAGGGGTTTTCGTGAAAGATTAGCAAGGGGGGACCAGAGATTGGAGCTCGGACGAGCAGTTGCCATGGAAATAACGATACAACAAAGACAAGCTCGCAACGTCTCCTCCATGGAAGAGAGGCTGCAGAGAAGAGAAAAGGGCATCTCCCACTAGGCCACGAAGTCTATCTTGTACTCTGTCACGGCAGGATAGACAGTTTTTTAGCAGCTCCTGCCCAGAAGTGGCAGCAGTACTCCATCCTTGAACGTACTTGGCTTTTATATAGATAGAGAATTGCATCAGCAGTGAGATATCTTCTGGAGCGGTAGAAGGATCCTACCATTTTTCCAACGACCTTGGCAACAGACTTGATGTATATGTTCCATTTCAGGTCAGGAGTAAAGGTCAGAAGCTTATCAAAACATGAAGCCTCCCCTAGACGAGAGCCATCCATTTCAATTGATACCAGATGCATACACACATATATATATATATATATATATATATATATATATATATATGAGAGAGAGAGATAGGTTTTTATTTTACTATAAGCTTTTTATGCAAGTACAATTCATGTAAAATATCTGCATGAATATAATTACACATAATAGTTAACTTAAGATGATCATCCCATAAGAAAACCGAAAAAACTAATAAGAAATTAAAATGAATGTTTAAAAGAATATCCAAATTAGCTAGATCTTTTGCAGATGAATGCAATTCCGTGGCTCATATATAACAACGTCGTATTTTCTTTTTAAATAAATAGAAAAAAGTGTTTTTTACTATGAATATCAAGACACAAATAAGACAATTTATAAGAGTATAGATAATTTTATATGCTAATTAACACATCACAGAATACTTCTTAAAATATTATACTGCAACGGTTAGTAGTCTTGATAATGTATATATAAGTAAAATATTAACTGGATTCTGTCTACTTTTCTTATGGAGAAAGTGGCATTTTCCACTGACAAGCGATGACTAAGAGCTATCCTGTTTTAAATCTCTAAAACAGCTACATGGTAAACAGCTGATGATTCCCGTTTCATATTTAACAATTAAAGTTAAGGTTTCTCCTTTTTTTCTCCACCATTAAATAGTTGAATCCCCTTTTGTAATTGTGGATTTCCTTGCAGAAAGTTGGCTTATGCAAGTGCTAAGTCTGCAATATGCAGGAATTTAATCTGCATTTATTAAATTTTATCTTAGTATTTTTTATAAAATACCCAAAGCTTCTTCAGTCTTAACAGATTATGGATGCCCACTGTAAGGGTGTCTGTGCATTGAATTTTTGTGGTTAAATACTAATGGCAAGTGAAGGTTCAGGATGACTGGAAACAAGATAAGCTGATAGCACATACAGCACCAAAAATTCCCAAATGGTCACCCATCCAGATGGAATTAAGCAGTCTCAACGTTGCTTAACTTCGGTGATCTGACGAGAACTGGTGTTGCAATGTGATTATGCCGTATATACAGACTAAATTTCTATAAAAGTGAGAATGTGTGTGTGAGGACAATTCTCAACCTATATACTAAACAAATTTTTGATCTACAGACTTGAAATTTGGTATATAGGATATTCAGACGTGTGGAAAACTTTAATCAGTTTTCATCCGGAAAAACGGGATGCTAAGGGTCAAAATTGAAAAATTGGTACGTGGGAACCATTGGATTTTTATCTGTTTGTTAACTGTGTCACTAATACGCACATGGGAATCGTTCATATAACAGATTACTCATATTAAGAATAAGTAGGTTTGAAAACAGTTTTTAAAGATCGTGTCAAGCTGACCTAATGGTTCTTGCACTTGACTTGTTGTCTTTAGGTTTTCGTTTCGATCAGAGCTAGAGTATATTTTTTTTTTGTTTTTCACTTACAAGAAGCGAACTGTTTAGAAAAACATACTCGCATACACATGTCTCGGTTTCTATATGAATTAAAATATAAGATTTATGCGTATTTTACGACCGGGCAACGCCGAGTGGCCTGCTAGTACTATATATATTAGACTATATACATACATGTACACATACATAAGAATGAAAGAAATGGACACTGCTAAAAAGCGAATAATTCTTTAATACATATGCAAATTGTTCAGTCATTAAACTCTGCTACAGTTGATCAGTAGAGTTTGAAACTCTACAAGAACAAACATTGTCGATGGCGAAGCAACATAGGTTTTAACATGCTTAGTATACGTCAAAGGTTAGCACTGTTCATTGGTGTCTACTCGCCCGATCATTTTTAAGATATGACCCAGGCCTTTCTGCGCAAATTGAACTCCAGAATATTAATGTCCTGATACCTGCTTCACCATACGGTTCGTTGGATTTCATGTTACTTTGATGAATGGAAAATCTGTATACATACTAGCTGACCCGTTGGGGTACAATCTGTATTTAATTCTGTTCAAAAATTAATAAACTATTAAAACATCTTTTTACATAACTAAACCTAAGTTTTTTTTACGTCTATATTATCTATAGGAGACTGGTTTTGCTATCTAATTTAAATACAGGTTTATGGAGTGCACGAACACAGCATGTAAATTAGATGCAATAATGCAATTAAAAAGCAACGATAAAAATGTCACCATTTCTTTTATTCACTCATTAAAAATCTAAGCGAGTGTTTGAGTCAATGTGCAGTGAGTTTGGTTGCTTTATTTTGTGGCATATAACTCGTTTCAGATTATTTTATGTCGAATCCGATCATTTTGGTAGAAATTTTTTTATGCTTGGTTTGGTTGTTTTGTAGATGAACATTGTTCTGCATTTATTTTCTGTTGTTGTTTCACAATGTTTCGGTCAACTTATCCTCTGGCTTTCTTCAGGTGATTAATTGCAACAGAATAGGAATACTGAGTCTTGTAACCTATCCATAATAATCACTGCCTTCCATAATTGTTGTCTCACCACGTTTTGATCAACTAATCCTCTATTACCAGACAATGGAAGACCAGATAAGAACACATAATTGGAATTATAAGACCATAAAATCCAACCTTGATCGCCTTTCGAAGCCCGTGGTACAGTGGATAGAAATGTTGAGCCTCTACGGTTCTAGGTGAGCATTGTCTGAAAATAGCGGTTTCAATCCTACCCAAAGCCAGCCAGAAGATTAGTTGGCCAAAACGTGGTGACACAACAACTATGGAAGGCAGTAATTATCACGTCGCGATTAATCAATGAGAGTATTTTATTATAAATATTACATTTTATCTAAAAGGAGCTACATAAACAAGAGCTATGTGACTTATTCAATTAATTACAAAATACGACTCATTAGAAGAATTAAAATTTCAAACATAACTCAATCCCTGAATCATGGAATAATTTAGCATATATTGTGTTTTCTCTTTCATAAAGTAAATTTATTTGTACAGGATTTACTCCTAAACTAATCAACCAAATAATTATGAATTTTTTAACAGTCTTAAGTATAAATGGTCTAAATGTAGGCTATATTTAGCTTAATTTGTTTTTATGCAAAGAGAGCAAAAAGGGGGTGAAAACCCTTCGTAAAAAGTCAGATATCTTAAATATTTGTTAAAAGTAAACAATCTTTTTGACATAAATTATTAAATATTTCTGAAATTTTTATTCCTTTGGATTATTTTGAAGTATTTTACGGAGTATTGTACAACCTCTTATGAAAATTTATATCAGATTTGCGGTGAATTTTCTAAGTCATTTAAGCAAGATACCCTAAATTTCACTTTCTTCTTGAGACTTCTTAAGCTTAACATTAAATTTTAGATATTTTCTACAATTAAAATCACGTAGTTGGTTTTTATCAAGATTGGAAGCCATTGTATCTTGATTTCAATTTTCGTAAGAGAGTGCAAAATCGTTCTGTTTGAGGGAGAATAATTTCTACCCGTCCTGCAACAGGTATTCTAGTTAAAATATATAGGATAAAAGCTTTAAGGAAAAACTCTCGTTTTGGGGAAGTTTCATGTTTTGACAAGCTTCTCGGCTTGACTTTTACTCCTGATCTAAAATGGAACACGTATATCAAAGCTATTGCCAAGGTCACTGGAGAAATGGTGGGATCCTTCTACCGCTCCAGTAGATATCTCATTCTTCATTCTCTACCTATATAAAAGCCAGGTTCGGCCAACGATGAAGTACAGTTGCCACATCTAGGCAGGAGTTGCTAGAAGCAGCTTATCCTTCAAAATAGACTTCGTAGCTTGGTGGGGGATGCCCTTTTCTCTTCTCTTCTCAGCTCAGGATATAAGCATCTTTCCCACAGAAGAGATGTTGCGAGCCTGCCTCTGCTTTATCGTTATTTTCATGGCAAGTGCTCATCTGATCTCCAATCTAGGGTATTCCCTCGCCAAACTTTCACGAAAAACACTCGTCTAACTAAAACCACTATCAATAATTTCCCATACTCTTTATCTATGCTTAAACCTAAATGTAGATTCCATGAAAAAGGCTTTTTTTCTTAGAACTGCATGCCTGTGGAATTCTGTTCAGTTTGCCTGCTTTTCAGCTGACTACAATCTGATTGTCTTCAAATCCAACGTAAACAAGTTCTGGGTGAACCGTCCCCCTAAGTAATCCAATTTAAAAAATTCCCACTACTTATGTTTACTACGCTATAATCACATTGACTAATGTATACCCAGTAACCCTTATCCTCGAGTAGCCTTCGGGCCTTGGTGAGTGGTGATTCCTGTGTAAAAAAAAAACCCTTGATTCACTCAGATTTAGTATGAAACATGAAGTATTTAACTGTTTTACAACTCTTCCTCTTTTATGCACATATTTTGCTTATATTTTGTTTGTTTTTTTTTTCCACCATTTTGCATTTTCCCTTTTTTATTTCTTTCAGTCTCTTTACTTCATTCCTTCCTTCGCACAATGCAACAGACTCGTTAAGGTTTCCCTATTTTTCTTTCACTCAATTTTGACCATATAATTGTTTTGATTGACACTATTCATTAATTGGCTTGATAATCAACCTGAAAACTAATTACCTTGCATCTATTCTTTTTTTTTTTTTTTTTTTTTTTTGGCTTACCTACATACTAAATCAGGAAATAGAAACTCACTTTAGCTTTGTTGCATCATCGGATATAAAGGAAACGGTTTTCTTGTTTTTTTTTTATTTTTTGTTTTGTTTTGTTCTTTAAAGTGATCTGTGAACATTCCCCCCCCCTCTTCTTTCTCCTAACTAGAGAGAATAGACAGAAAAAGGAGGACGACGAAAATTATAGGTTCATTCTGTTACAGGAGATCTTTATTGAATTTTTACTTCATAATGTGTCGATAAGTATTGATAAATTAAGAGTGACATACAATTTATTGACTGTCCATTTTGACTAAAATTGTGACAGTCAAGCGAATAGGAGGAAAGAATGAGGAGGAGGCACGTTCTGCTTCTGACACTTGACAGATGGTTGTTGAGTCTAATTTAGACAATGAAATAGGAAGAACGAAGTGTATCGTTATCGCCCAATGATATGCCACATTTCCGTAAGACAAAAAAAAGAGAAAATGAACCTCACACACAATTTCTACAAGTAGACATACAATGAAGTGACATCATCTATGATGATAGCGACCAGTAGTAAATGTACTGGTAGATGCCGTGATTGGCAAATCATTTGCGCCGTCAGGGACCTTGCATTCAAGAAATAAAAAACAAAATGGTGTTTCATTATAGTCTAATGATTTAGAAAAGTGTCTTGTTCAAGTTTGAGTCCCCTTAATAAAAACTGACATTATGTCTTTTATAGATCCAACAAAAGATATCTTGAAATAACGATTCTATCACCTTTTAACAAAGAAAAATTATAGTTGGAAACCAATCTGTTTTTCCAAATTACGAAAATCGATCTCTCCTTATAGAGAAGTTGTTTGTTTTTTACTTTGTAACCAAGGGAGCAGAGGATAACCTTAGTGCTAATGTGAATGCAGGGAGGATGGAGTGGATGGAATCAGCTCAGGATATAAGCATCTGATGGAAATTTCCTGAGCTTATTCCATCTGGGATAGTCACTCAGACCACTTCATCACCCTCAACATTTTTTTTTATCCTTTTGACCCTTGTAAGATATACATAAGTTATGATGAACCGCCAAATTTCAGACGCAGCTATCAATAGGAGTCTAGTTTTTGAGCCCAGCCAAAATAAGGCCAAGAGGCCGAAAAAGGGCTGTCACAACGTGTTGTGACAGGACTGTCCATCATTACAAAATGGTAAATCTTTTCAAAAGTATTTAGTTTCTGGCCTAGAAAATTGCACTTGTCAGGGATTTTTGACCGAGGAATCTGAAAATCAACCGTATAAAGCCAGGGGGGTTCATCTTGGGGAACTTTTTTGCTCATTTATATGCCGGGACATCTTCCACGGGAACCCTCAAAAGGGGTCAAGAAAAGACGACTCTAGGGGTCAGAAGTGATATGCTTTAATATTTAGAAAACCAAAAGAACTTTCCGAATATAAGTTCATATTCGGTATTTTATTCCTTCACATTGAAATGTAACACCAAAAGTTGACAATTTAGAAAGAAATCATAGTTGAGAACACTCAATTTTCGTCAAAAAATTCTGAGGAGGGAGGGGGAAAATTTCGATCTTTTGCTGGATGATTTGGCATGGAATGGCCCATCTATCCCTAACTCTTGCATTCACATTAGCATTTAGGTTACTCTCTGCTCCATAGGCACAAATGAAGTCTTTCTCAGCCATGTCGAACCCATCAGAAAGAAACCAGACTACAGTTTTGAACCCGCCTCGTACTAATATGGGAATTTCCTCTTCTGAAAAAAAAAAATAAAAAGAGAGTGGAAACTGTCGGATGATCATATGATTCAAAGACATGCAAAAAATGAAAGGGTGAATTTTGGCCATTACTAACCAGACAAATGTTACCACTGTTGAACAAAGAAAGAGTCTATCTGTAAAATTTCATGTTAAACAAACCTTGTAAACGCATGCTTTTGCACATGGCCTTTTTACCAGTAAGCGATCAAGAAAACAATTTTTTCAATTGAAAGCTAGAAAAAATTTTGATGGATAGCTTATCTGTATAAGTCCTGGAGATGAGAAATGTTTTGATGGGTAGCTGATCTGTATAAGTCTAGAACTTTAAAAGTTTGCAGACAAAGGGCAAAGATCTTTCTAGTGTGGACATGAAAAATTGCAGGAATTTAAAAAAGAAAATCCAATATTTTTATGGAGCAATTCTGGTTCCTGATTGGTTGCTAGCAGAACGTGGCTACATTTTATTCGTCAGTTCTTATCGCCAGTGTCTATAAGTAGAACCTTATAATTTTCTTTAATCATATCCCTTTCACTATATGGAAAATATTGCAACGTAAATCAACAAACCAAAATCGTTTGCGCAATCATTAATCTCACTTTCATACTTTATGACTGCCCGTGATCTCTTCGTGGTTGTTGATTTTTAGCCTCCTCTGTTGGAACAAAACTACTTGCGCATAGAAACACAATGAAGACTGCAAAAGTTTTAAAAGGTTTTATGAGAGAGAGATTGTTTATTCATTGGGAGGAAAGACCAACAATGAATTACTTGTTAACGTGTTGTTCTTAGTCTTGCATGGGCAGAGTCTCAAGGCAATATTCACTTAGATTCCTGCAGGCATATCTCATTTGCACTGCTCTTAATGACGGACAGACTGTAAACTACTGTCCCCCAAACACATGACATCATCTTTATGTCATATCATTTGTCACCAGCATTTCTAGCATGTTTTGTCTAGGGAGCTAACCTTTGACTGCTCTTCCCCGCTTCAATCATGCTACCTACAGCTGGTATATTTCTGTTTGCCACCAGGTTATCACAATATGTACTAATGTAGCACACGCAAAAAATCATACCAGTTAACGTAATTGCTACTTACTGAGGTAGGATTCCAATATATTACATATAAGGTGTATGCAATTTGATTGAAATGAAACATGGCCAGTAGGATTGAGGACATATGTTGAATGGAAAGAAATGATATGAGAATGATATAATGGACGTGTAATGTGAGTCTTTAAGATGGACTTAGTACTGATAACCTCAGAGGAAGACCAAATCTGCACAGTATGGAAAACTTTGATTGTATCGTCATATCAAGAAAACGGGTTAGGGTTAGAAAATGGATGAGAGTTAAGGGGTTACTAGATGTAAAACAGTTAGTAGGCTAACTAGGGAAGGCCAAGGTAAAAAATGGATGTCATAAAAACGTCTTGAGAGAAAGATGGATATATTAAGACTCGACCAGTTGGAAATCAATTTCTTAAAGCTGTCAAGCAAACACTCACACACATACGAGGAGCACAGTCAGGGAAAAATGAAAATGACAATTTTACTCTTATTTAATTTTAATTATTATTTATTGGTTTATTTAAGATGTGAAAAATTTTAAAATATGTAAGCATCTATCATTTTATTGAATCAATTTATATTAAACTGCTTGTCTTTTGAATTTTCTTTTTGCTTCCTCGTCTGTATCAACAGGCAAAAATTTTTAATGTAATATGAACAATTATTCTGCTCAACTACTCACTCAGGTAGTCCTTCATATAAATATGACTATCACAATAGCTACTTGCACTTTAGTGGGTATATGCCTTGTCTAGTATATGAACAAATGAAGGAAGCGTGGGTTGAACAAGCTTTCTCCAAAGGAAGAAGTTATCTTGGGAATATCAAATTCACAAGTGGTCTCCAGTCGCATGTATAACCCGATCAGGGGAGATGATAATGTTAGGTTTTTGCAAGGAGGTATCAACGTCCTCCTACATACAGTGCATGTTATTCCCATTTGGCAATAACATGCACTGAGCCATGTCCATCTTCTATGGATGCGGCTCAACGTTCCTTAACTTTGGTGATCTAAAGAGAACTGGTGTGCCATTGTAATCATGCTTGTTTGGGACAGACAAAAGTAAAATAATTTTTGAACAGTATACCACTAAAATGAACAGAATGGAATGATAATACAAAGCCCTTAAGAAAACAATACTACAGCTTTATTTTCAAACTTTTATTGCAAAAATTCAGCTTACTTGATTATGTAGTAGAGCTGACATCTATTCAGTGTAGCCGCCTTCAGCCAAAATCACTGCCTTGATATAGGTCTAGAACTAGGAGCATGCCTTTTCCACAAGTGCTGGTAGGAGCTCGGCGAATACTCGGCACATGGTGGCAATTAGGTTGACTTTGTTGTTGACTTGGTGTTGTGGGAGGTTATGTTGGTGATGTCCTCGACATATGACCAAACAAAATAGTTCAGCAGGTTCAGGTCGGCGAAGGGAAGGGTGCAAAATCATAGCACTCCTGAAGACAAGTCTGAGTCTCTTTGGACTTATGGGCCGGCGCTGAGTCCTGCTGCCACACTCAGGGTCTGCCAGCGGCCACTTGATCGCACCAGGGGATCTCCACACTCTTCAACACATCCAGGTACACTTTGGTGTTGATTTTCAAGTTGATTTTGAAGATGTGAGGTGGCATGATATGGCCCTCACTTGCAATCATACCAAATATCATAACCGTGGCCGGAAACTTTGTTTTCATCACCCTAGGCACGTCTCTTATCTGAATATGCATTTTGAGAGTGCTGGCAATAGTCCTGTTGCCATAACTTTGATTGGCAGAGGGCATGAGTTGTACAACGGTGCATCTGATCTCGCTCATTAATCATTATGTCACTTTCAGACATGATAGAAGGCTCCTATCACATTTGAGATGTGTATACAAGTAGCCAACTAGTTGGTCTGCAACAAAAAAAAAAAGACCAGTTTTCGTCAAATGGAAATGGAATCATGTCATCTTTTCTATGGCGACAATTTTATAGTAGCCCTGTACATGAGAATGAATATGCTTATTTATTATTTTTTACCAAACATTCACATTGTCATAAAATATTGTCTATGACAATTCCCAAATTAACAATATCGAAATATATCGCAATGATAATACATTTCAGCAAACAAGCAAATAAAATGATTTAAATTAGTTTTCAAAGTGAAAACAATTTTTTACATGTTCTTTTGCTTAAGAAAAGCAAGTTAAAATGATTGCCGAAAGCTCTTTAACGAAAATAAGAGTACATGTCGCTCCAAGGATGAGGTAATGCCTAGGAGGACAGCCTCATGACAGCATCACAAATACTACACTACACCTTCAAGTGAGCACTGAAAGAATAATAAACTGAATATAACCTTAAATAATACTACCTCCGGTCGGAAATAGTTGATGCAGAATTAGAACTGTCTGCGTTTTAGGTTTTGTCACGCACCATTTTAATGTTTTAAGGGGTAACTGGTTGTACTTTAGAGCATGCTTAATTGAAAAAAAAACAGTTTTCGTTCTAAAAGTCATTTAGAGTTTAATCTATGCACATTACTTTGTTGACTGTTATATAATCTATTTTTAAAAATACCCGCAGTGGCTATATAAATATGGAAAATGTAGTTGATGCCAATGTGGAAGGTAAAAACAGAAGTGATAAGAGAGAATTGACAAATTCAAGACGAACAGCAGTTCTGCAATCGTTGCTACAAAGGTTTAAAGGGCGCATCCTAGAACGAGGTGCAATCAAAGATGTTGACACAAAATTCGGTATAGGTAGAAATACTGTAGGCAGAATTTGGTCACAAGCACGAGACAATTCGTCCGATATATCGGTGCCAATCGATTTTTTGAAACATAAGTTTCTCTGTGGCCGAAAAAAGTTCACAGTTGGCAAACAAACACCATTCCCTTAAGAAAAAGGACCACTTTAAGGTCTACTGCTCAAGCATGTGGAATACCTAAGACAACGTTGATTGCAATGATGAAAGATGGCGAGATTCGAGCACATTCAAATGCTGTAAAACCGCTTTTCACGATAGAAAAAAATGAAATGTCACGTTGATTTTTGTCATTCGCAGTTGGATTTAAATCGAGGAACTTTCAGAGAAATCTTTGATGTCATACATAGTGATGAGAAATGGTTTTACATGACGCAAAATGCAAGGAAATTTTATTTAGGCAAAGACGAACATGACCCTTTAAGAACCACTAAAAGCAAGCGTTTCATTACAAAGGTAATGTTTCTTGCTGCCGTGGCTCAACCCCGTTGGGATCCACATCGCAAATGTTACTTTGACGGGAAGATTGGAACTTGGCCATTTGACAAGAGGCGATTAAACGTAACAGCAGAAACAGGACTGCTGGAACAATGGTAACTAAAGTCATGGATACAATCACGAAAATTCAGATTCGTGAATTCCTTGTTGAAAAGGTCCTTGTTCCCATACGGAACAAATGGCCATGTGGATCCATTGCACAACGAATCATAATTCAACAAGACAATGCTAAGCAACACGTACATCTAACGGACCCGGTGTTCAAACAAGAATCGGAGAGATTAGGGCTGAACATTGAACTGGTTAACCAGCCTGCAAACAGTCCGGATCTGAATGTGCTTGACATACGTTACTTCAATACACTCCATTCAACACCAAAAGGCTCCAAAGAATATTGATGAATTAATTGAAGCAGTTGAAACCAGCTTTCAAGAATTAGAAAAATCAAAGTTGAACAACATTTTCCTTGACATTGCAGGAGACAATGGAACAAATAATTTTGGCTGATGGTGGCAACAATTACAGGCTTCAGCATATGTCAAAAGCACAGCTAGAAAGAAAAGAAAAACTTCCCACTTCAGTTTTGATATCAGAAGAATTGAAAAGTAAATTAACACAGTTGAATAAATAGTTAGATGTTTTAGCTTTTTTGCATTATTTTTTTGTATATTTATTTAATCGTACATTGTAAGAATGTACGTACAATCAATTGTCAATTTAATTAAGTATAATTATTTGATTAACCTGTATTTCCTTTCAAAAGTACTGCGTTATAAAACGTGAAACTTGTATGCGCCAAGTATTTCCGACCAAACTGAACATTTTTGTGCACCAACTATTTTCTGACCGGAGGTAGTAGTACAAAAGTAGTAATAGTATTCATATTATTTGGATTATTCCAACTATTGTTCTTATCTTGAGTGTTATTTTTCACAACGTTTCGGTCGATGTAACCTCCAAACTTCTTCATGTGCATTTTGCTGAACTTGGAAATATTTCTGTCCAACTCGGGAATCTGCACAGAATTTCAAACAGAATCTGTTATTTAATCTACGGGGGTAGCATGCTCTCGTTCGGTCAGCCGTGCCTGGTAAAAAGTCCTAAGTAATTAGCTATTGTATTTTAAGTGTAGCCTGTACTGAGGACTAGACCTTCAACCTTCAGAAAAATATAGCTCACTATTGAATTCTAACAAGTACTTTATCCACTACGCCATGAAGCAATCCGAGGAATCCAAGTAATATGAAAAGTCAATCCTTATCTCAAGAACTCAGAAAAATATTAATAGTATTCTTTCAGATTCAGACGGATATCAAATCTCCATTAGTAATAGATTTCAGTTAATAAAATGTTGCTTCTCTGAAGACTTTTTTTTAATTTACTTGTATAACAGCCTTTAAGTATTCTGTAATAACAAAACATATATGCATAAAATTGTGATATGCTTGGAAAAATAATATTGTTTTAATTGCTCTCGTAATTTATTAACCGACCAACTCACTCATCTCTTAGGTAGATACGTATTTCTTTCATCCGCGTTTATCTTGATTCAGCAGCTCCTTAGTGTTTCTAATCTCTCTGGCATTTAGAGAAAGAGTAACGTTCTTCACATCTAATTTACATAGTGTGTTCGTACTCACCATAAACACCGACGTAAATTAGATAGCAAAATAATGAATCTCTATAGTTCTATAAAGATAATATAAAAGTTAAAGACATTTTTTAGTCATACTAGAAGAATTTCTTTATTAAAACTAACAAAAAAAAAATTTGTTCTAGCTAGAGATGGAGCATTTTACCGGATGTCAGACATTCACACACCATCTCATATATTCCAACTTTTGCTAGATATTATATTATACACTTTCTCATGCTAGGATATACCTGCTTTAGCAGTGTTCTTAAAGTGATATTCTTGATGAAGTCTCATAAATGAAACGAAATATTGGAATGAATTCAGCATAATTTTTATGTTGTTTTATTCGGTATAATTTATTATTTTCTTATTACCCGAAACATCCTGGCAGGCATCATTTAAATATACCTTCCATGTCGAACTGCATTTTTATAATGATTGTAGTACTTACCGACACAACAAACGCCCTCATGTTTGTGCCTTGTATAGGCATGCGCGACAACAAAACTTGGGTTGTTATAAGCGGAAGTCTCGAGGTTGTCAGGAATCTACAGGCGCATGCGCAAGAGAAGGGATTGAGATAGTGGTATAAAGGCAGGTCGAGTGAGAAGGTTGTTGTTGTTGTTGTCATTGGACGTTACAGTGACGCGTGCGTTAGCAGGTGATTAAGAGGCGGTTTATTTTTGTGTGTCAAGTCGCGCACCTCGGTGAAGGTCATATAAATCGTTCACCTCGGTGAAGGTCATAAGTACACTTTTAGAAAGTAACATTAAATATATACCTAATATATGTTATAATAAGTCCCGTTCTTGATATTTATCATCAATAATTTCCTTTGTTCCTACAAAATCAATATTTAATCCTGCTTTGTTGGTTTTCTTTTGCTAATAATAAAATGTAATTTTATTCAATTCTTTCCCAAAAAAGTACTTCGACCAGCTCGGAATTTTTTCCACATGGACGCTATCTTAAAAAAAAAAAAAATGGATGTAACTCTGTATTCTTCAAAATGTTTTGAAAAGGAGAAACACTGTTTAAAAAAAAGAAATGCAAAACAAATTGCAAGCAAATACACTACTGAACAGCAGTCTATTATAAATATACCTTTGAACTCGGGAACCTTTCTGTCGAATTCAAAAATCTTTCTGTTGGACTCAGAAATCTGCAAGGACCTGCGGTGTAGTGGATAGAGTACTTGGTAAAATTCAGTCGTAAAATTGCACTTTTGTGGAGATTGAAGGTTCAATCCTTAATGTGAGCAACACTCAAAATTGTAAATTGCCTAGGACTTCTACCCACCCATGCTACCCGCATGGATTAAATAAAGGGTTTGGTCTGAAATTCCGTGTAGATTCCTGAGTTTGAGAGAAAGATTCCCAAGTTTAGCAAGAAACACCTGAAGAAGGTCGGAGGTTATATTGACCGAAACATTGTGAAAATAACACTCAAGATGAGAAATAGTAGTCCGAAGAATCCAAATAATGCAGATATACTTAAGATTGAGACCAAAATACACAACTAATTTTAGTAATTTATTCCACCCGTGAACATCCCCTCCTCCCTCACAGTTCAACAGCAGATGAAATGACTGTGTGCAGTGTTTAATAGTCAAGAACCAATGAAGACTTTGCATAACACAACAAAAAATGCCAGAGTGGCCTTTAATAAAATCGACAATATATTAACCTTAAATCTTCAACATTTAATCTCTGTTCAGGGCACTTACAAAAATGTATTGTTCTTACTGTAACAGATTTTCCGCTTATTAATCGTTCCCGCTCTCCTTCTCTTTTGGGGAGCATTTGAAGGAATATTACAAGCTGTTGCTTGTTGTTGAATTATTATGGATTCACTAAAGAAAAAAAGAAAAAAAACAAGAAAAAAGATACAAAAAGAAAAAAGAATTTATATGCAGACAGACCTAGTGTATCTATTACTAGCAATATCTGCTTTACTTTTCGTTCTTTCATCTGTTAACTTATTCTCACCGCTCACTGTTCTATTTCTGTTTTTTCTATCAAACACAGTTATAGATAGATTCATAGATATTTATTATCTTATATATCTACACAAAATTTTATATCTCTAGTTCCAGTATTTACTTCGACAGTGCCCAATACATAAAGTAGGGATAGGTAGTAAGTTTTAGAAATATATATGGCAGTTAAGTTACAGAATTTTCTATGTTTCATCTTCGTGATGATTCGTCAGACTATTGTATTATAGATATATAGACCTTAGCATCGTTTATCTATTATATAAAAGGCATTTGTATGTGTGCTTGTATGTCTAGCTAAAACTTAAAAATTACACAACAACCTCCTAAACAGTTGGTATTTTTTTAATCAGCGTAACTCTAGAAAAACTTAGAAGGAAAAAGATGCATTCTTTGGATGTTAAATAGTCGTTTATATCATTTAATATTTTAAAGAATTAAACACGATCTTTAATGTTATCATGTATTCATATAGTGCAAGAAATAAGTTAGCGTTTTTCAGTTATAAAAAAATTGCTAATTCCAGATTTAATTTATGACTTAACTATTGTCATTTCTCTACAAAGAAATAAGTTTAGAAAACTTAGTTATGGTAGTACTCTGGAGGAATACGTCCTTCTAACTTAAAAGAAAACAGAAAAAAAACAATAAGGGGCGAGAAATTTCACACTATTTACTTTTTATAACGTCAGGTAACACTGTTTAAATATATACTTTATATTTTGTGCCTATACCCCCATTGTCACTGTTTTACTATTATTAGATTGGACTTGTATTCAAGAGAGATGGATAAAAGATAGATTATCTATTGATAAATGAATACTTGAAGAGAAGTAGGGAGTTAATAAAATAAAAATTAAATAAAATTTTACAATAATACTCTTAACATGTTTCACCAAGTCGCTTTAGCTTGATTCTCTTTACATTGTCAACGCTCTTTCATAACTGTGTTCCAAGACATGCTATTCCACAATGCCTGATTAGAGTAGTGGCAAATATTATATGTAATATAAAGGGCAGGTGTCTGTGTGTATGTCAGTCTAAAACTTAAAAAAACAAAAAAAAAAACAAAAAAAACACACACACTCACAGAGTTGGTATTTCCTTGATCAGCATGGCTCCGGATCAAAAATATTAATTCTCTGACTCTAAACTAGCACAGATTTCGTCAGATGGGGGAGATCTGTTTTCCAGCCACTTACTAAAGGGAAGTAACTGACTTTTTTTATTCACCGAGTTAATTTTCTTATGTTGACTGATGCAATGAAGAAGTGTTATCTGTATGCTCAGAGAGGAGAGTGAGCTGGGTAGAAGTGATTTGAAAACAGAGGAGAGCGAATGAGAGAGAGTTTTAATCGAAATCTGTTAAAGGTTTGTCCTGGGCAATGTCGGATAGCCCTGCTAGTTATCCTATAAAAGAACGGCTTCGAATTCTAATTATGCCGTGTGTTAACAGACATAATTCATTGTTTGGAGTCAATTTTTTTTTTTTTTTTTTAGTGTAATAATCGCTTTCTACATCTATCACTTATGACAAATTCTAGTGAAAGAAGAAATTTTATTTTCAAAGTTTAAAAACGGAAAAGAATCAAAACTTATTAAAACATCATGGGACGCAGCAGACTAAATAATTTAACATTAATTAACATTGAACATGAATTTTTGCATGAGATTGACATTCCTGATATCAAAAACAAATTCCCTCATGCGAAATCTAGAAATTTTCTCTTATAGGTTTATATTTTACTAACTGTTGTCTGGTAGTATTTGTTTTAAACTGTGTCGTTTTTATTTTAAAACATATTTATTTTCTTCTAAACAAAGTTTAGTAACTCTGTATCGACGAATACAAAGTTTTGCCCCTTCTTCCTTAAGATGATACTGAACATGAAAATAATTCCGATCCAATCAAAGTATATTCTGGGAGGAATAAAATTACATTTTATTGTTCTTAAAATGCTACAACTATCTACAATAAGAACTAACGAACCAGCATCAAATATTGATAAATAATAGGAAGACTAGCTTCGGTGCCCGGCGTTGCCCGGAGGTGTGGTTTAAGCAAAAAAAAAAAAAAAACAGTGGAAGTAGGTAGGCAGGCAGGCTCGAACCCGTACCGTGAAGGAGAAAAAGAACGTGTGAACCCCCCCCCCCCAAAAAAAAAAACACGTGGCGTCTTTACCGTTGCGTCCATCGCCAAACCGGGAGTGGCGAAGGTTTAAATAAAGTCTAGTCAATCGAAAAGAGGGGATGTCTTTCAAAAATATCGCCGAAAAAAGCGACCCCTCCTTGTAGAAAAGTGTCCAGTTGAGAGTGAAAGAATTAACGTTTTTAGCCAATTTTTCGATGTTTGTCGTTTAAAGGATCGGGATTCAAAACGATACAAATCTTGTGAAAATCTGTCGGCTCTGTCGAAAGTTTTAAACACACATGCAAACATACATACATACATACATTTAAAAAGACGGGTGAGATTTATATTATAGACGGTGTAAGATAGGGTAATGTTGTCATATCTGGCTCGCCATTCTGCTTTGACAGAGTACAAAACCAACTTTATAATCTAGTAGGCGATATCCTCTTCTCCTCCACCCACTTCTTTCTCACAGAAGATACGTTGCTACTCTTTCTCTACTCTATCGTTATTTTTATGGCAGATGCTCGGCTGAGATTCAATTTATGGTTTCCCCTGTAAACATTCGTCACAAAGACTCGTCTAGTTACAACCACTGACGATTTTTTTTTCTCCTTCTCTGCGCCTCTCAACGAAATTCCATGAAAAAATTTCTTTCCTTTTGTGGAGCACAATACGCCGGGTTGCTTCCCAGCTGATTACAACATTGTCGTTTTCAAGATAGATGTAAAAAAATGCTTACGTTTCTGAATTTTTCAGATGAAAATTGGGTATTTGTATTATTTGGAATCATCAGATTACTGTTCTTATCTTGCGTGTCATTTTCACAACATTTCCTTCGATGTAACCTCCAGCCTTCTTCAGGTGTATCTTGTCGAACTTGAAAATTTGGACGAAATTTTGAATTGAACCCTTAATACTTGATGGGAGGTAGTATGCTCGCGTTCTGTGAGCCGTGATTGGATAGAGGTCCTAAGTAAATTGCAATAGTATTTTTCGGTAGCCCACACTGAGATTTACACCTTCAGGAGAATAACACTTTTACAATTGATTTTTCTATGTACTTTAACCACTGCACCACAGTTTGCAGAGCATGCCACCTCCATGAAGTAAATAAAGGGTTCCATTTAAAATTCTGTCCAAATTCCCGAGTTCAACAGAAACATTCTCGAGTTTAACAAGACACACCTGAAGGTCAGAGATGACATCGACTGAAATGTTGTGAAAATAATACTCAAGATAGAAACAGTAATCCGGTGAATCCAAATAATATGAACAAAAGTGCTTGTTGAGTCGCTCTCTTAAATTATCTGCCAACTTAAACCACCATTGCCAATTTTAACGGTGTTGTTTCACCATCCACCCGACACCCATTAACTTTTATCCTCGAGTGGCCTTTGGGTTTTGATAAATGGTGATTCTTTTGTACAAAAAAAAAAAAAAAAAAAGCTATCAATGACCAAAATTGAAAAAAAACTGACTTTCCTTTATCTATAAATTGATGAAGTTGAGTTTTCTTCTCGCTTTCATATCGATATTAAAAGACTAGCTACTAAAGTTAGTAAAACAAATTTCTTAATATACTCCGCCATGCATATGCGAGCGACTACATGAAGGTGAACTAATTTGCATATTCCTTTAAAAACGAACGTTAATTGCTCATTAATTTTTTTTATGGTTGATTATTAGATGATGGTTTCATTTCATTATTACACTGAATTTTATTTATGCATAGTTTCTACATTCAGCATAATTGTGTAGAATGTAAGATGAAAACGTTCTAGCACACGGAAATATATATATTTAATGGGTATACATTAGTCAATGTGATTATAGCACAGTAAACATAAGTAGTGGGAATTTTGTAAATTGGACTATATATATATAGGCATCCACATACAGTACTGTTTCGCTGTATCATAGCTCATCAGTGCAACTATACCGGCAACTACCTCAAGCCAGGATCGAAAGCTGATCGCCTACATGACAGTCAAGGCTTCTTACCATTATGCTATTTGGCTGCTATTTTGCTTTACGGGTAGTGAATTAATGATATTTTGACATTGTCGAAATGCCTAAGCTCGATTTGTTTACACAAAGAGCAGTGCTTAATACGCTGATGGCAGTTTGGATATCACTTCCCAATATACTCAACCCAAGATAGGGAGCATTATAGTCATCCACATACAGTACTGATTTGCTGTATCACAGCTCACCAGTGCGGCTATATATATATATATATATATATATATATATGTATAAGTGACCTTGGTGTGTGCATGAAAAGTCTCTACCAAACTCCTCTCTGAAGATTTGATCTACAGAATTGCAATTCGATATATAAGATATTTGGACCTATAGCAGACTTTCGATTTGGTTTTTAGATGGCAAAACTTGTTGTTAAGGGGTCAAAATAGAAAACAAAACAGTTGACCTTGGCAGAGTAAGCCAAATAAAACATTGCTCCTGGGGGTTACCTTTGTGCATGTGTAACATTAAACATTGATAGATCAAATTCGTTTAATTTTTAACCTTTCGTATACATCTGGCGATAATGACACTTAAAAGATAAATGACAAAATCTGGAGTGCTAAAATCCTGGTTTCGGTTCTAACTGATGATACCCAAGACATTTTGTTAAAAAATTTTGAAATCATTACTATATGTTGAATAATAATCAATACAGATTTGGCTCTATAATGCTAAAAATGAAATCTGCATAAATTAAAATATAATACTCATGCATGATAAAATGGTATATAAGTTTTTTTCATCTCTTATTGTCTCTTAAATTGTGACTATGGTTTTTAAATTTACTATTTAAATAAGTGTATTTTTGGAATTTATTGCTCAATGTTAATAAGACTAAAGCTGTCTTTTAGAAAAGTCCTGACATATGCAACAGGCTTCCTGCTGGTCTAATCTGCCTATGCCGTTCCCACTTAAAAGAATTAGAATTAATGCCAACTGTCCCTATTATCTGGTCTGGTTTGGATGACGTGAATTTTCTCTTTCAATTTAAATAATTCAAACTATAGACAGTTGAGTAGACATTAAAATGGAGAAGGAACAAGAAACAGAGGTTATTTGATGTATGGAAAATTAAAAAATAAATAAATAAAAGCAAAACAAAAGATATTACTTTTTTCAAACAAGGTCGTTTGCTTCCCTCCAACTTGTGCTGGCCTTTCAGTCTGTCAATAATTTACATAAATATCAATAAGTGCCATTTAAAAGGAAAAGAAAAAAAAAAGGAAAGAAAACTGAAAATTTAATTGGATATACACAACGTGAATACTCAACGACTAAAAGACATTTGTGTTCCCCTTGCTTCAAAGACAAAATAAAATCATTTTATGCTATATGCGTTACAAATACTGACTTATAGGCCACGCTAATTTTTTTTTTTTTTTTACACAGGAATCACCACTTATCAAGGCCCAGAGCCCACTCGAGGATAAAGGTTAATGGGTATACATTAGTCAATGTAATTATAGCGTAATAAACATAAGTAGTGGTAATTTTATAAATTGGATTACTAAGGGGGACGGCTCATCAAGAACTTGTTTATGTTGAACTTGAAGACAGATTGTAGGCAGCTGGAAAGCAGGCAAACGGAACAGAGTTCTATAGGTGTGCAGTTCTAAGAAAGAAGCTTTGTTCATGGAATCTACATTTAGGTTTAGGCACAAAGAGAGTGTGGGAAATTATTGATAATGGTTTGGGCTAGAGGAGTGTTTTTTGTGAAAGTTTGGCGATGGGGGCATAGATTGAAGCTCAGATGAGCACTTGCCATGAAAATAACGATAAAGCAGAGACAGGCTAGCAACGTCTCTTCTGTGGGAAAGAGGTTGCAAGGAAGAGAAAGGGGCATCTCTCACTAAGCTACGAAGTCTATTTTGAACTCTGTCAAAACAGGATAAGCTGCTAGAAGCAGCTTATCCTGCCCAGATGTGGCAATAGTACTCCATCGTTGGCCATACCTGGCTTTTATATAGGTAGAGAACTGCATCAGGAGTGAGATATCTACTGGACCGGTAGAAGGATCCCACCATTTTTCCAACGACCTTGGCAATGGATTTGATATACGTGTCAGGGCAGGAGTAAAGGTCAATCCTAGAAGCTTGTCATTGTTGCATTCATTAAAAACCAACGAGTGTGGAAAACAATTTTTAGTCATTGTTTAACGTCTTAACATTAGATTTAGTTATATTTATTTTGTTTTTTAGTCCTCTCACGCTGTGAGCTGATAAAGGAGAAAGAATTGCTGTTTTTTTCAGATGGAATCTATTCACTCCACACTTATTGTTGCCTGGATTTTGACTTTGAAGTAGGATTCTTTGTTTAACTGCTTATAATAAGTGAGTTTATGTCTTGTTTTGAACGATTTCTATGGAAACAGACTTAAATTACAAGTGATTTTATTATCATAATGAAATGATATTAAATATTACAATACATGGATCTTAAAAAAAAAGAATGTTATCTTTCTTTTAGTCAGATTTAAGTGTCATTTTAATTAATTTAATGGTAGCAAATATACGGTTTTTGGATTTAATATGAAAATTATGAAATTAGGTTTATCCAACTATATATACTCGGTGTTACCTGGGAGTGCTTTTATTTTTAATTTTTGGTTCACATTTTTTTTTTTTTTACCAACTTAAACTCAATTTTAAAATCCTTTTTCATAAAAAAAACCAGGCTCCTGAACTAATGAAAGAAAAATATCGTAAACATTAAAGTAAACATTCGCTGTTTATTTGGTAAATCCGTCAATTTCTTAAAGAGTTTGACACTAATAAGTGTGATTTTCGTTTAGGGGTCACCTCTATACTACGAAGTTAAAGGAAGCAGTTCTTAGTTAAAATTTAACTCAGTTATAAAAATTAAAAAAAAAAAAAACACGGAAAATCTTTATGGTGTACGTATCCATCACAGAAGGACAATGTCACATTAAAAAAATGACGTAAATTAATCAAGTTATTTTATTTATATGTAGAAAATAATTTTTGTTAGGATTTCAACGATTTTACGCGTGAGTTGTATACATTACATGGGCTGATTTTAATTTCGATAGGTCGAATTAAGTTGATCCCTTCATATAAAAAAAATGGCGTATCACAAATAGCGTTTCACTTCGTAATAAAATTTGATTTTCTCAGTTTAAAAATACTTTATCAATTTACGTGATTTTTATGATATGATATCTTCGTTTTATAACGGGTATGATTTGTCTATATGTTAAAATGCTTTTGACTCCTAATGGGGTATATATTTATTTGCAATAAAAATATACAAAGTGTGGCACAAGGCTAAAAAAAGGAGGCTAGAGGGTTAATGTTTACCTAACTAACATCTTGTTAACTTAACTAGACTCTTTCACCAAAATACCAGACTCACTCTGTGGAAATCCTAACTAAAACCCGAAATAATATATATATATATATATATATATATATATATATATATATATATATATGATGTGGGAGTATACCACCAATGATTTCGACGATCGTTTCATAACCACAAGTTATAATAAACAACCAATCAGAAGCTTCAAAGTTACTATAAAATTTGTCGACTTTTAGATTCTATCAGTTCACTGTCGTCTCTGTCACGAACCTGCATTTGATTCTTCGCCACCATCTTTGTTACTAGGAATTACTTGACACTCAAGATCAGAACTGCACTGATTCTTCACCGCCATCTTTGTTCAACATAATGTCTCAACACTTAACGTCTTTTCTTTGACGATTCGGAATCTATATTCGAATTGTGGCAGGTAAAATTTCTGGGGTATCTAAGGATTCGGAAACTACACAAAGTTATACAATCTCCAACAGAGAATCCTAACGACCCTGAATTTCTCGAAAAGAATGCGACTGTTTTTGCAGAATTCAATGCTTCGACGATAGAAGTCTGTCTCTGATTATAAAAAATGCCTTGGATGATGGACGGAAAGCATTGAACATATTAAGAGAACATTATTTATCAAAAGGGAAACCGAAAATTATATTTTACACTGTGCCTTGATAAGTGGTGACCTACCGAGTAATAAAAAAAGACTAGTGCAAGAATATGTAATATTTATTTTTAGAAGCAGAACTTTTGCACCCATAAATTATCTGTCAGTACTTTGATGCCCACAAATTATCCATTGCAATCAGTTTTGATAAAGAAGGTTCAAAATCATTTGTTCTCGTTGAAAACTGTTTCATTCGACAATATATTTTACAAATCAAGTACATAGCCTTCCTTATTTTTATTTATTAATATGTATTCCTTTGTGGTAAAAGAAATTAAAGATTTATTAGGAAATTTAGGTTTGAAATAGTAAATAATCGTAAATATTTTGAAAGCTGAAGTTCACTATCACCGGTTCATTCGGTTAATGGCACAAACATTTGCTTATCTGTAGAAATGTATACGTATGGTAATCTCAAATTAGGTAATAAACACATTGTCTATATAATTATAAAACTCTGTGGACGTCCGACCGCCCTTGCTTGCATCTTGTGTATCAAAAACATTGTTGTCATGGAAACCAGGTTGTATTTAATAAAATTCACACTCCTTTACATAGTCCAATCATATTAAGTACAAATAAACTACAGTCTTTACTAACCATAAACTTGTAGACAGTTTCATGATTGAAACTGTTTTATGTTTATGTGTCGGTTTCAATTCTAGCTGATGTCATTCGAATCTTTTTTTTTTTTTTTTACTTTTGAAATCATGACTCTATATGTAATATGAAATAATTGACTATAATAAATACGAAATCTGCATGAATGGAAATATATTTAAGCGTATTTTACGACCGGGCAACGCCGGGCGCCCATGCTATTTAATAATAAAAATGACCGATATTTTCTCATTATACTCTTACACCAGACACTATAATTCTTATCTTTTAAACTATTTTCAAAATATTTAAATATGTGAAAAACAATGTGCCAGGTCTATAGTGTAAAAAGAGTTTATAGCCAAAAACGATCTCTCGTGACCATTTTTTAAAACGAATATGCAGTGTTTATTTTCACTCGTTCATGTTAGGGTAATTTGGTTTCTATTAGCAAGTTTTACATATTTCAGCACACTTTTATATTTTCCTTGTCGCGGTTTTAAAAATATTCACATCGTAACAAGCAATAAAAACATAAAATGCGAAATGCACACGATACAAAAGTTGGTAAACCGAAAAACGAATAACGAAAAAAAAAAAAAAAAAAAGAAAAGTTGATTCGTACGTATAAAAATGCAAGATAACGACGGTGATCATTTCTTCATGATTAATGAAAGGTATCTTGTATCCTTACAAATAATGTACCCATCATAACATTAACTTAGAATTACGATAAAAAAAATAATTTTATGATGTAATAGATAAATATCGAAGCTGTATTTTTATTATGCTTCTTTTAGTTGACAAGGTTAAATATCTCTACCAACAGTATTCTTTACCAGAAAAAAGTATTTTTAGAAGGAAACAAAACGAATGGAGTCATATCCGTGTGAAAAACATGATTCAAATAGAGAAATAGCTACATGGAATCAAATATTTGCCACATACATTGCTCTCTCTCTCTCTCTCTCTCTCTCTATATATATATATACTCTGTGTGCATGTATGTATGTATATATATATATATATATATATATATATATATATATACAATGTGTGTATATGTATATATATACATGCATACATACACAGAGTATATATATATATACATACATACACGCATACATACACAGAGTATATATATATACATACATACACACAGAGTATATATATACATACACACACAGAGTGTGTATATATATATATATATATATATATATATATATATATATATACATACATACACACACAGTATATATATATATATATATATATATATATATATATATATATATATATATTCACACATCATAGCATTTATCTTAATACTGTGGTAAACAATTTATTTTAGGATATAAAGAGTTTAATTGAAGAAATAAATATCGAAGCATTATTTTTTTCCATCAAGAGAGTAAACTCATGTTTCCGTTTAGTTGAGTAAAGAAAAATGTTTTGACTGACTGTATTCCTTAGCCAGAAAAAAATATATTCAGAAAGAAATTAAAGCGCAGGAAGTTATATTCTTGTTCAAAACATGGTGCAAAGCAAAAAGAAGAAATAGCTATATAGAATCAAATATCGATTTGCCACAGGCATTGTTATTCAGGTCTTTCTTCAAAAAATCCGATTGAGAACTTTCGTATCCTGCAACGCATTAGCCAATCAAAGTATAACATCATTTTTGGTCTGAAGCCATAATGCCCCTCAAATCTAATAGGTCCTGCACTAAGAGCCAATCTTCAACCTCTGTCTAATTGTATCTCTGTGGCTATACAAGTTCCTTAATGTAATGTGTTTCCTTGGTGTACATACTCCCAACTAACCCAACAAGCAGCAAAATCCCACCCCTAGAGGTCCCTAGATTCTGGAAAGCCTTCTCTAAGTTCTTCCACTACTAGACTTAGGAATTCCCCTCCTGTTTCCCTGACTGTATTCAATTTTAAATATAATGAAATGTTAACAGATACCTCGCTGCTGAACTTCCACAGTCCCCTGTTAAACATAATCCCAAATCTTCCAAGTGGCAATATACCTTGTTTGGGATGAAAAAGAGTAAAAATAGAGAAAGCAAAACCATGAAAAATAGAACTTAAACGAGAAAGTTTATTTATTTTTCTTTTTGTAAAAAATGAATCAGATTTCAATAGAATTCTGATCAACATCTGTACTATGTTTTTTTAATTATATAATACCTTACATTTTAGACATTTTCTAGAATCAATATTATGTAATAATTTTTTATTATTCAATTTTCATCTTAATGTATCTGTTTCAACTCATGTTCCCTGTGAACGTTAGGCTGAGGAGTTTAAAAGAAGTACTTTCAGGTAATGCGTTTTTGGCCATTGCTATTAGAGAAGGTTTTTTTTTGTAATTATTGAAGGAAACAAGCTTAGTCTTGGCAGCATCGAATGTGACCATCCATTTTTGACCCCATTCCACTACAGATTGAAAACCTTCCTCTAGTGTTTCTGCCATTTCCTTAGATACATGTTCATTTGTTTTTCCCTCGTGCCTGTTATAGAGTGTAGTGTCATGAGCAAATATATCCATCTCAGAGACAATTTTATCAGGGAGGTCATTTTTTAATATTAGGAATAATAAAGTTCCAAGGATAGACAGCTGACGTAAACCTGCATTTATATTATATTGTTTAGATGTACGACCGTTGAGGACAACCTGGATTCTTCTCTTAAGAGGGATTTAATTACGTTATGCATTCTCCCAGTGATACCATATGATCTGATTTTATTGAGAAGACCATCGTGCCATACCCTATCAAAAGCCTTAGATATATCTTGGGCTACCGCTCTACTCTCCCCTGCTTTGTTCAGTGAATTGTATATATGTTCAGAGATTATAGTTAGGATATATGGTGTGGAATGGGCTTGCCTTAGTCCGTATTGTTGGTCAGTCAGAAGTTTAGCAGCTGTAAGGTGATGGACTAGAGCTTGGAGAAAGGACTCTAGACATACGGTTTAGTAGTATTATATCGATATAAAGTAAATATAAGAATGAACACTTTTCGTTGAATGTTTTTTGTTGCTGTATAATTTATCGCATAAACAAACATGCCAGACACAGCCATTTCATTGCTTTACAAATAAATATTTATTTTATTGATTCTTTAAGATACTTGTAGAAGAACCATCCACATAATTGGACACGGCATCTATTAATGAGAAATACGGAAAGGAAGACGGATAAGGATTTATTTGAAAATAGTTGCTTGATATGTTTGGAAATTTTTTAATGAAATGGGCTGTACTCAGTGGAAAGCATAGGGTGGAGGGAAAAGACGATAGCCCCGGGCATAGAAATTGAGAAGCGGTTGTATCCAATTATATGAAAACTAGATCCCTTTATCATAATACTTTTCATTACTAGGACCTAAAAGTTAGTGTCCCCAATTATGCTGGGTTACACAGAGCTGAGAGCGAAAAGATAATGAAATACTAAGGTCTTATGTACGACATAAAAAGAAACTGGAATCTTAGGAAGATTTCCATAATTTCAATAATTATTAGAGCAACCAGACGTTAATGGAATGTGCTTTGACTACTTGGCAAATATACCCGACGAACCAAATGCAGGAGAGATATAAACAATTACAATTAAAAGTATGGTTATAATCTAAAGATCTCTTGGTTAGAATGTATGAGATAGCGTGTGAATGCCTTGCATTCGGTAGGATGCACCATCCCCAGCTAGAAAAAAGTAAGGACTTGAGTCTTTGGAGCATACAATAAAAAAAATTGGCCTCGGGCATCACCAGACCTTTGCATGCTATTTATCTCTCCATCCAAACATCCAGTGCAAGTGTGTAACAGATAGGTTAATGCTTACATCGTTTAGTCAGAATTGCTCTGCCATGAAATCATTTTTTTTTTTAAATTTTACAAAGCAGTCATCACTTATCAGGACCCGGAGGCCACTCGAGGATAAGGGCTAATTAGTGTACAGTAGTTAATGGGAAAATGTTGTAGTCATCATTAGTAGTGGAAATTTAGTAAATTGAATTACTTAAGGAGATGGTTCATCAAGAACTTGTTCACATTAGACTTGAATACACCATATTGTAGTCAATTGGCAAGCAGGAAAACGGAACAGAGTTCCACAGGCGTGCAGTTCTAAGAAAGAAGCTTTTTTCATCGAGTCTACATTTAGGTTTAGGCACAGATAAAGAGTGAGGGAAATTATTGATAGTGATTTCAGCTAGACGAGTGTTTTTCATGAGAGTTAGGCCAGAGGGGACTACAGATTGCAGCTCAGACGAGCACTTGCCATGAAAATAACGATAAAGCAGAGACAGGCTCGCAACGTCTCTTCTGTGGGAAAAAAGTTGCAGGGAAGAGAAAAGTGTACCCCCCGTTATACTATGAAGTCTATTTTAAACTCTGTCAAGGCAAGATAAGTTGCCCCTACCTAGATGTGGTAAGAGTACTTCATCCTTGGATGTACTTGCCTCTTATAGAGGTAGAGAACTGCATCAGCAGTGATATAGCTATTGGAGCAGTAGAACGACCCCATTATTATGAAAAGAGTAGAGTTTAAAGGTAAGCTTCTTGAAGTACCTTTTATTTGATATCCACACAATCAAAAGTGTTTTGAAAACGAAGTGATAAAATAGAAATGGCGAAGTATGTAGATTATTTTTCGAATGAATAATAAAGATAATTCATTATACTTCAGTTTTTTTTTTTTCAACCAAACCATTTAGGAATAGGGGTTATGTTTTTTTCTTTGTACTTTACAGCTTCTTTCAGAAGAAATGTTGCAAATCTTTCTCTACCCTTCCGTTATTTTCATGGTAAGTGCAAGAACGGTTCCCATTTGTAAAACATTCGCAGCAAGAACTCGTCTAGCTACAACCGCTATAACTAATTTTTCTTTCCTGTGTCTCTGGAGTTATACAGAACTTTATTAGCATAGTTTCTTTTCCCAAACTACCTGCCTATGGGACACAATACTACAGAGCTGCTTACGAGCTTACTACAGCATTATCATCGTTCAATGTTAAATTCTTGTTGAGCTGTCTTCTCAAATAACCAAATTCAGCCTAGTTTCAATCATCATTTCTAATCCGCAAAGTATTTTTCTCATCGTCCACCGGATAAAAGTATTAACTCTTATCCTATTATTATCTAATATTATTATAATCTGCTTGGCCTTCGGGTCAAGATCAAAGTGTAGTATCTAACCCTAACCCTTATCCTCGAGTGATTTTTCAGCTCTAAGTCGTTATTCATTGGTAAAAAAAAACTCAATTAGAAACTGTGGTCCTCTATTTAAATACTTATGTTTGAAATTCACACAAATTAAAATTGTATAACTATGGTTAACATATAATCTTAATTTGTTTTTATATATATATCAAGTTAAAATGTTCATTTTAATCTGTTACAGCATCCTTAAGTGAAAGTGTTTCTGTGAAATGAACTGGATTCAAACTTGGCTCACCCAGGTTGCCAGTCTGTGCGCATAGCCACGGTAATTTCCCTAGTGTCCAGGTTATATATACAGTGTACCCCGGATATAAAAAAAACTTCATCTCCTGTCCCTACAGCTCTCTTATATCCGGGTTATACTGTATATCAACACAGGCTCTAATTTGAGACCAGAGAAAATCTCTCTTATATCCGTTTTTATTAGATTCAGGTATCTTATATCCGGGTTGCACTGTATATATGTGGAGATATATATATATATATATATATATATATATATATATATATATATAGTGGACCCCCGACATACGAACTACCCGAGTTACAAAAAATTCGAGATACGATGGCTTCAGAGCAAAAATCCAAGTTACAAGTTTCCAGATGAAACCGCTAGGTGGTCGAGCGTGTTGTGTTCCACTATGCCTCCTTAATGGTGCCATTTTAATTTGAGATACGAGCTTCATTCGGGAACAAATTAATCTCGTATGTCGGGGGGATCCAGTGTATATATATTTTCTGAATAAATATATTTGCTGAGTCATGGTAGTCTTTTTCCCAACATTAATTGAAAAAAAAATATTAGATGATTGGTAGATTTGACTTTTTGATTTGAGACAGATTAAGATTTCTAAAATACGAAGCAGAATATTTAAGAATAAAATATCACACTTTTACTGATTTTAATGAGTTCATTAAGAATTAATATTGTTGAGCAGATGGTAAGTTTTAATCAAGAAATTTTCAAGTTAGTTTTTGGTTGCTAAATAAATAAGTGACTGAACTTTTTTTTTTTTTTTTTTTTTTAGATAATAATCAAAATAAAAATTCTTTTACTGATATCTTAATTTCTCCATTATGCAAACAAGATGATTGGAGACTTCATTTAAAAGACAGTTTAAATTAAGGTCACCTCTAATCAAAATTCATCACATTTCTTAAAAATTCTTATATTAGCAGGGAAACCCGACTTTGTCAGAGACTGAATGAGGATCCCCTATACTTTATTTTCATGGAAATCGGTGAAATCGCCCATTTTTTTTATCAAATCGATTAACTGCCTGCTCTAATTAGGAAGCCCCCCCCCACTCACAGTGTACCGAAAAGAAGCTTCACGTGCCTCCACACAATGACAGTCCACAATACATTATAGTCTACATGGCACTCTAGAGTATCTGCCGTTGATTTTATCTGTAAATATTCGCTTTATTTAAAGTTTTAAATGCAAAAGTCAAGTATCATGGTTCACTTGTGCTCTAGACAGAAACATTCATTTCCAACTCATCCGTCTTATAAAAACTTGATTATATGAAATTATTTTTACATAATCATTTAAATTAGAGTTAAATGTTCAAAAGTCAAGTATCATGATTAAATTGTGCTCTAAAAAGAAACATTCATTTCAAAAGCGCCTCTGTTTTATAATCCATAGTTGATTTTATAGGCGGACCTTTCTGTTTGCGAAGTAACAAAACTTCTCAAATGCACTTGTGATGTTAGGTTGAGAAGTTTTGTCATTGCACAACCAGAAAGGTCAGCCTATAAAATCAACTATAGATTCTTTTATAAATTATTCTGATAATAATCTACTTCTTAATCTACATCAATGATCTCCCAAAACACATACTTAAATCATTCATTGACATCTATGCTGATGACACGACCATCTACGGCAACATATCAAAGGCCATAAATGACAAAGTTCTCTCCGATTCTCTCTCCACTGATCTTCAGCACGTGGTACAGTGGGGGAACAAGTGGCTGGTTACTTTCAATTCAACTAAAACCAAGCTCCTATCTTTACATCATCAACGCTCTGATCCCCATTTGGCATCAATTGAAATGGATGGCCCTCGTCTTGGAGAGGCTCCATGTTTTGACAAGCTTTTGGGCTTGACATTTACACCTGATCTGAAATGGAAC
Organism: Euprymna scolopes; assembly: GCF_053919585.1. NCBI lineage: Eukaryota > Metazoa > Mollusca > Cephalopoda > Sepiida > Sepiolidae > Euprymna > Euprymna scolopes. The sequence goes on from NC_136484.1 coordinate 96,423,793, forward strand.
ATGTATATCAAGTCTGTTGGCAAGGTCGCTGGGAAGATGGTGGGATCCTTCTACCACTCCAGAATATATCTCACTACTACTACTGATGCAATTCTCTATCTGTATAAAAGTGAAGTACGTTCAAGGATTGAGTACTGCTGCCACATCTGGGCAGGAGCTGCTAAAAAAGCCTATCCTGCCTTGACAGAGTACAAAATAGACTCTGTGGCTTAGTAGGAGATGCCCTTTTCTCTTTCCTGCAACTTCTCTTCCACAGAAGAGCCGTTGCCAGCCTGTTTTTGTCTTATCGTTATTTCCATGGCAAGTGCTCGTCTGAGCTTCAATCTCTGGTCCTTCCTCGCCAATCTTTCACAATAAACACCCGTCTAGCTGAAACCACTGTCAGTAATTTTCCCCATCTTTATCTGTGCCTAAAATCAAAACGTAGATTCCATGAGCAAAGCTTCTCTCTTAGAAGTGCACCCCTGTGGAACTCTCTTCCGTTTGCTAGTTTCCCACCTGACTACAACTTGGATGTCTTCAAGTCCAACATAAACAAATTCCTGATGAATCGCCCCCTTAAGACACTTTATCAAATCTCCAATACTAACGATTACTACGATAATATCACGTTGATTACTGTACAGGTAATAACCCTTATCCCCGAGTGGCTTCCGGGCCTTAGTAAGTCGTGACCTCCATGTATAAAAAAAAAAGCACAATTGAACCGTGATAGAAAGATTTAGAGTGGGAGAGAATAGAAATATGTCACAAATGCCGAAAAGGGTTTTGGAGATCGACCCCCATAACCAGATATATTCTGAAACTACATTAACAGGAATAATCAGATAAGCATGTTTCACTAAGAACAAAGGTGATATAATAATATCGTGTGAAATATGCCAGAAACGCTTTTTAAACATGGCAGCAATATGCATACAACAGATCAAGGAAATGAACGTGAAATTTCCACTAGTCATTTATTATTTAGTAACATCATTATTAACAGTAAATTATACACATTGATGTAGAAACACCATGGAATTTCCACAAGAATTTCTATTTATCCATGCATACAAATATATATTTCACGCTTGTAAAACATTCGCAGCAAGAACTCGTCTAGCTACAACTATGTAAAGTAAATATAAAAATGAACACTATGTTACTTTTAATATTAATACTGCTGTTACATTATTAGATCGATTTTATTTAAAGTAGACTCACTAATATGTATAATTAACTTCATCTGGCTGGGTGGAGATATTACCGAGAGGAGGGCCTAGTAAAAATATCCATGGTTACAATTTTAGATATTAACTGTGATGGCAGATAATACCGAACACAAATTAGCTTTTTATATTTTTACTGGAAATCGTTTGGCTCGGAGTATTGTGCCAAAGTTGTAAAAGAATGTTTGCAAATGAGAACATGTTGGATAGGATCATTAGCAGAATTAAAGATTAACACATGAACATGATTACAACAAGTACTTTAATATACAATGCTGTTATAGCGAGTGAACAAGAAAATAAAAATAACAGAGAAAAACAAGTATTCTCATGGAAATAAAAACTTTCATAATCTTCAAACAGTGCGAGGGAGAATAAACCCGGATACAAGAAGTGGTGCACTCTGGCACATAAAAAAAGTTCCTGAGAAGCCTTGTCAGCATTCTCCAGTGAGGGTGTCTTAAACAGATATAAAGTAACTCCTTCCCAAAGTGAGAAGGTAAGGTTTGGGAGTATGGAGCTTCTAGAGCTGAACATAACAAATACCACTGCCACCACAATGGTTCAGTCTTTGTCAAGCTGATCATCAAGGGCGGATCTTCAATTGGTATGAAAGGAGACAACTTTCTTCACTGTATTCATGAGACGGCTGACCACATCTCACAGGATTGGCTTGTACGAAACAGAAGACAAGCAAATAATTAAACCGACAGGCGAGAAAGAGAACGATTTAGTCAGACAAAAAATGAGAAAAGCGGAAACAGACTTTTGAGTGAAAACTCTTATATGGATGACCAAGTGACTAAACCAACCAATAGTCGATCGCCCCATTATCACGTGAACTTGAAAGATTTTTCTAGAAAAAAAATCTAATCCAACACCATATCTTTTTATTTCTCTTAACAGCTTCAATTTGAAAAACTGTTTAATCAAAATGGTATCATCCATAATGACACTAGGTAAACTCTTGTCTAAATGCAGTTCATTTTAAGAGTGCCTATCTTTTCAATAAAACATTGTACAAATATGTTGAATATTTTGATAAATAATATACATCTGTTACTCCTCTCACAAACTTCACATCCGCCAGTTATTCCTCTCACAAAATACACATCCTTCTATTAATAGTTTCATAATGCATTATTTGAAGCTTCATTCTACCGTGTCTTACTATGTGTTGTCATACATAAGTCAATATATTAATAATCCTTGGGATGACACTAATTGCTTCCAGCATCTTCCACAAAGTATTGTTTATAACAGTAACAAATGCTGCTTCAAAATCAATAAAGCGGAAATGAAGCGGCATTTACGTCTCTTATTTTTTTAAAGTTCTTTTCTACATGAAACATCGCAGCAGCAATTATTACACGCCAAAGTCAAAATCCATATGGAATCTCCCTAAGCTTTGCATTTACTATGATCTTCATTCTGTGGGGATATTGTTGACGCCTTGAAGGGTTGATAATAATCAAGACAAACGAAGTGGTACATTTAAGAAAGGTGTATTAACAAAAGTGTTCTGGAGTTGTTAACATCCCCATAACTATAATAGTATGGATCGTCTGGCATTATGTAAGCCAGATATTTCTGCCTTCGAACAGAGAGCACATGCATAGTTCTTTGGGTTGGCCTGGTGGCCGGGGTGTGGTGTCTGCTCTGACGCTGCACCCAAAGTTAAATTGTTCTTAGTAAATGGAGGGGGGGGGCCTTTCTATACTAAGACAATTTTATTTTTGCACACTGCCAGAGTGCCCCCTTTTGGGGGAGCTGGTTTTCTCCCAGATTGAAAACGATCTTGTGTAACATTTTGTTTTAGTGAGGAAACAAATAAATACTAAGAGCACGCGCATAGTTAAATCAGTCGCAATAAACACCAGGACTCTTTCACCTTAATATTGTGACCCCCTAAACCGGACCACAACAAAAAGTATGCATCCAATTATACGGCCATACCATTAATAACTGCCACGGCGCTTAGTTGTAACTGTATTTATTTTGTCTGACTAAGTCCATTTATTCCTGAAGTAGGCTGATCAACTTACACCATAACAGACAATTGTCTGTTAGAAGCGATGTGGATTATATGATTGTCCCACCTGAGAGATCACATAATTGTTATATGAAAATGCAAGTCGTCTTCTTTTCTTTACCCTGCTCGTGAATGGTTACATTACAACGGTGATATGGTTCACACATGGTTAGTCCAATTAAACTCATTAATATGATCACTGTAAATAACAGATGAAAACAAGTATTCTTACGTAAATAAAAACTTTCATAATCTTCAAACAGTGCGAGGGAGAGTAAACCCGGATGCAAGAAGTGGTGCACTCTAGCACATAAAAAAAAAGTTCCTAAGAAGCCTTATCAGCATTCCCCAGTGAGGGTGTCTCAAACAGATATAAACTCCTTCCCAAAGTGAGAAGGTAAAGCTTAGGAGTATGAAGCTTTTTGAGCTGAAGATAACAAATATGCATATATGCATCTATGAACATCTCAGTGTTGAATGTAGTGGTTAGGGCTTAATTATCTGATCAATTGTGCTACAACTAAAAAAATTAAGATCAGAAGCCAAAGAATTGGATGTGCCATTATACAGGGTGACCCACTTAAAAGTAGCACATAAAATGTAGTAGAAAGGAGGAATATTCTTTTATTGCTTAAATTACTTGTAGTGTTATAAAAGATGCTGGAAGTGCTCCCCGTTGACATCTGCACATTTCTTGGCACGTTTAACAACGTTTGCATATACTGCCTGTAGATCTTCTCTAGTGATTCTCCTAATAGCGTTGGTAATGTTCTCTTTTAGTTATTCTAGATTGTGAGGATTATTTGCATAAACTTTCTGTTTTAAAGTCCCCCAAAGATAAAAATCACATGAGTAAAAGTCTGGGGAACGTGGTGGCCATAACACTTTGCTTATTGTTCTCTCTCGCAAACATGTCATGAACTCGTGTCAGTGATCTGTGAAACATGGGCATGTCAAACCATCTTGTTGGAAAAAGAATTGCATTTTATCTTGTGGTGTCAGATGGCCATTAAGAGAAAGATTAGAACGATCGGGCTACTTTTAAGTGGGCAGCTTAGTCTGAAAACAATTGATTATTGATTGGGCTACTTTTAAGTGGGCCAACCTGTACTTAGTTGGGTTATTACTTTATTACATAAGAGATTGCCTGACAACAAGGTGGCGTTTGGCGCTAGTAAGTGTTAATTTGATTCTGCACTCAGGATAAACCAAAAACATTATTTGAGGCTGGGTCAGTATTACAGTTTCAAATAGCAACATAACACTCATTCCTCAAAACTACCTGCATGATCTCCCTTAGATTGATATTCGATAAATCTCCCTTTATTTATTTTGACCAATATTAGGGAAAACTAATATTAGGGAAATTATCCGAAAGATAAGAAAATTTATTCCACACATGCCAAAGGCTCACTCTCAGGCATATTTTGCTGGTCTTTAAAAACCATCAGATATTTTCCAACCAGCTCGCCATCTTAGCACGACTTTCTAACACTAACGTTATACCTGTCAACCGCCTTTCCTAATAGCAGTCAGACTTCAAGAACGGTCGAATTCAAATGTATATTAGGGGGCAATCATTGTAATCTACTGTAATATGTCAATGTATGTGCATAAATGAATGTCCTATTTGCTTTTATCTTTTATCACATCACCAGGCACCATCAAGGCAGCAGGACGTCATGACCCACAGTACCAAAAGTTGATAAGTATGGTACAGCAAGGTTTTCCTGAAACACGAACTCTCACTCCACCCGAAGTCCATGAGTACTGGGAAGTACGGCACTGCCTCAGCACCCATGATGACCTGGTGCTCTTAGACAGAAGAATAGTCGTTCCAAAAGGTCAACGAGGAAATATACTGCGCTGCCTGCATTCAGCACATAAGGGCATAACTGGAATGAAAGCCCGAGCTAACGAATCCATATATTGGCCTGGAATGAATGCCTCCATCTGCAATACCGGGGAGAATTGCATGACTTTTACAAGGATCGCACCGAGCCAGCCCCAGGAACCAGTTACATTGACACAGTCCCCAGAGTGGCCATTCCAGCAGATTGTCATGGATCTGTTCCACGTTGGTGACCACAGATACCTTGCTTGTGCTGACAGATTAACTGGCTGGCTCATCTTGTACCACCTAAGCCAAGGGCAGGCAACCGCCTCTCGGTTCATCTCAATCTGTCGGGAGATATTTCAAGCATATGGTTCCCCAGAAGAACTCAGCAGTGATGGTGGCCCGCCATTCACATCCCTCCCATTCAAGTAGTTTCTAGAGAAATGGTCTGTAAAGCACAGATTATCATCTGTGGCCTATCCACAATCCAATGGTCGAGCGGAGCTAGCTATCAAAACAGCCAAGAGGGTTGTAGAGTGGCAGCTGCCCCTCCTGGCATGTGTAGCCAATCAGGCGCCTCAAAATAGAACAATCCACCATCCCTGACTAATTGTAGGCTGGTCCAATGACAATTAGCATACCACTAATTGCTACTGAATAAATATGTTGAAATTAGTTAAATGGTCCATAATGGTGGAGAGGGAAGGTAAGCGCATTCATGCCAGGAGGGGCAGGTGCCACTCTACAATGATGAATGAAAAATGCAAGCAACTACACTTGCCTTATGTTCTTATTACAAGAAAACTATTGTACATAGCTTAATACTTAGCTTATAAGTATTTTCATAATCAAACTGGTGCAACATAAAATTTGGTTGGAGAAGGAAACAAAGCAGTGGACTGATATTGCTAGTTGAAGTAGCAAACAAAAATTGAGCAAGTATGGATGTCAGACAGATTGCTATTTAGGTCTGAATTTGAAAATTCGTTAATATAAATCTCAATAATTATACAACTTTGTGGACTGTCTGGCCGTCCTTGCTTGCTAACTTGAATCTTATATCACATTTAAATCTAGATAAGAAGCCCGCACGATGTTACCTTAAAGAATCGTTGGATTCAATGTCGTAACATAAGTGGTTAAATACAGTACTTGTCTGATAGATAAATGTTTTGGTTTTGATACTAGCTGATGGCACCATAGTCATTTCCTTTTTAAACTTTTGAAATTTGCATAAACTAAAATATATTCAAACGTATTTTACAACCAGGCTACGCCGGGCGGCATGCTAGTATATATCAATAATTTCTTGCAAGAATAATTGTCTTGAAGTTAGATCACTTATGCATCTCTTATTACCGCACAGAAAATTACATTTTTAAACGGTGCATAGTCCCATCTCATTTTCTCTTGCCTCTTGACAGGACAAAACCAACGGCTTTTCAAACCTTTTTTCTGTTTATTTTTTTTAGCTTTCGGATTTTTAATCAAACAAAGCTCCTTTTGAAATCATTACTATATATTGGATTCAATACAATAATCAACAGGCTGTTGGCTCTATAATATTAAATACGAAATCTACATGAATTAAAATATCATATCTAAGCGTATTTTATGACCGGGCAACGCCGGGAAGCGTGCTATTTTATATCTTCAATGTTTTTTTATTGTTTAAATGGTAGTTATCTTAAATATTTTGAATAAGAAATTCGCTAATAAAGATTTTTAAGTGCGCATGATTCAAAGTTCTGCTTAAAAATATATATTCATTATTTTATCTAAATATATTAAAAAAATGGTCAGCAAATAAAGAAGATAAAGAAAAGTAAAGAATTACTTTGCCTGAATAAATGTTCATACTTACAAAATCTATGAAGATATTTGTTTAAACCTTAGGGTGGTCCCATATGTTGAACGTGTCGACTAAGTATAAAAGGTGTAAAAACGCTAAAGACTCAACAAAGGGTGAAATAAAATTTGACAAATTTATTTTAACAAAATCAGATTGTGTGAAAGGTTCCTTCTCTTGGAGATGTACAAGTGCTACATGGCACTATATTTTTCGTTTCAGCGTTATGAATGATGTGTCAGCAGTTATGCCAACACTCTAAAATATCAGCCAAATAAAAAGGTCGGTACATAATTTATTCTTTCTAGATTTGAACTGTGTTTTATTTTAGTTTAGTCGAAGTTCTAAAACAAAACAAAAAAAACTCCAGAGTTCCTGCCTAGGTCTAACACTTGATCTCTATATAAAGTGAAAGCCTCCCTTGAGTCTTGAAGGATAATAGAAAACACCCTGTAAGGATAACTGGTGTGTGTAATTATGAGGCAAGGGTTGCGCAATCCCAACCTCTCCTGAATCAGCACTGCTTAAGTCTAGTGGCAAGAAGACTGACTGGAAACAATACTGAGATAAGAGAGCGCATATAACACATGGAATTCCCAAATGGTCACCAATTTAGTACTGACCAGGCCCAATGTTGCTTAACATCGGTAATCTAATGGGAATCAGTGTGCCAATGTAATTATTCTGTATGTCCGTGCAAGATGCGTAGATATTCGAACATTTCGTTAAAGCTTACCTTTGCCTATCAAACACTACGTTTTGAAAAAGTTGAAAACATTATTTCCCTCTCCCCAATTGACTATTTAAATATGTTATAGTATCTCTTATGATCTCTTAGTCTTATCACATTCCAGGACGAGAATTCATCTAGTCTGGAGGAGTATCCAGCTTCATATACTTGAAGTAACATAACTTGGAGAAAGTGCAATATTCTTCATAAAAATCAGTATGGGTTAGCCATTCTGGGGACATCTTATTTGCACGAGTATTATGTGATTTGAATCAGCGCTTACTTGTATGGAAAAGTGTCCTCATGCCAGGTTTCCTTGGCAAACCACTGTGCAGAAAGACTTTTACATTCGAGAATAGTGTCTAGTAGGCACTCAACTAAACTTCTAAAAAATCAAGGGGCTCTAACCCAGGGGCTAGCACTTTATTTCTATATGAAATACATAGATATTCGAATATTGCATTAAAGTTCTTTGCATCACAAACAAAGTAAGTAAAGTTGAGAACAATTTTTCATTTTCAGTGAAATAGTAACAACAATATGAATATTAAAAAGTTATTTCTTTAGAGTTTCTCTGTTCATGATTGGATGACGAGAAGCAATATGCAGAGTATGCATTAGGTTTGCAGACTACACAGTTGAAAATTAAATGCAAGTATTTTAAATTTGCTATACCAGAGTTCGAATCTCGCGTAAAGGATTTTTTAACCTGGATAACAAAAACATTTTTAAAGTATAACATCGAATAACGGAAAAGGTTCAAAAAGTGACTCCAGAACGATTACAACTCAGCCCCTGTTCAACAAACTGTAGTTAAATGATTGCACCAATCAGTCCTGAGCTTTGAAATTAAGCACAGATTCAAAGTTATGGTGGCTGTCGCTGCTACTGCCTGTGGCATCGTTGCTCCAATGTTTTATAAATTTTAAGAAATTTGCCTAACATAAAAAATAAATATTTAAAAAAACTAAGTGATATTTTTTTATCAGCCAAAAACAGTAAGAAAAAAGTCTTCAGCATTGGTTTAAGGTAAATTATTTTTGTTAAAAGTAATTCATAGATTGAAGCTAGGTAAATATGAAATTGACATATTCAATTACTGTACTAACATCGCTCAAGCAGCGGGTATAAATTAGTAATAGAATAAAAAGAATAAAATAACAGTTTCGAAAAAAACAAAAAAATAGTTAGGGAAACTGAAATAAAAAGAATTGACACCATACAAAACTCTAGACTGATGCAAACTGCTGAAATATTTAGAAAAAATTTCGAGTGTTGAAACCAAACTAAACAATACCAACTATCTATAGATATATTGAAATAGTGCATTGTAATAAATATCCCATAATCTGAAGCAGCAAACAAAAAATTGAGCAGGTATCAGTGTCTGACAGATTGCTATTAAGGTCCGACTTTGAAAATTCCACAAGGTAAATCGTAATTATAAAACTCTGTAGACCGTCCGATCAAGGCAACGAGAATGAAAAGATGAAGATAATCGAAAGAGATGGAAACAAAAAGACGTCAAAGAAGAAGACCAAAAAGACGACAAACAACAAGACCAAAAAGACGACAAACAACAAGACCAAAAAGACGACAAACAACAAGACCAAAAAGACGACAAACAACAAGACCAAAAAGACGACAAACAACAAGACCAAAAAGACGACAAACAACAAGACCAAAAAGACGACAAACAACAAGACCAAAAAGACGACAAACAACAAGACCAAAAAGACGACAAACAACAAGACCAAAATGACGACAAACAACAAGACCAAAAAGACGACAAACAACAAGACCAAAAAGACGACAAACAACAAGACCAAAAAGACGCCAGACCAAAAAGACCAAAAAGACGACAGACCAAAAAGACGACAGACCAAAAAGACGACAAACAAGAATCCCAAAAAGACGACAAACAAGAAGACCAAAAAAGACAACAAAAAAGAAGACCAAAAAGACAACAAAAAAGAAGACCAAAAAGACAAAGAAGACGACAAAGACGATGACAAAGACGATGACAAAGACGATGACAAAGACGATGACAAAGACGATGACAAAGAAGAAGACGACAACGAAGAAGACGACAAAAAGACAAGAAAGACAAAGAAGACGACAAAAAGACGACAAAGATGATAAAGATGAAAAGAAAGACGACAAAGATGAAAAGACGACAAAGATGAAAAGAAAGACGACAAAGATGAAAAGAAAGACGACAAAGATGAAAAGAAAGACGACAAAAAGACAAAAGACAACAAAGAAGAAGACGACAAAAAAGACGATAAAAAACAAAAAGGCAACGAAAAAAAAGACGACAAAAACGACAAAAAAGGCGACGACAAAGACAAAAAAGGCGACGACAAAGACAAAAAAGATGGAGACAAAGATGGAGACAAAGACAAAAAAGACGAAGACAAAAAAGACGAAGACAAAAAAGACGAAGACAAAAAAGACGAAGACAAAAAAGACGAAGACAAAAAAGGCGAAGACAAAAAAGGCGAAGACAAAAAAGGCGAAGACAAAAAAGGCGAAGACAAAGATGAAAAAAGAAGATGACAAAGATGAAAAAAGATGACAAAGATGAAAAAAGATGACAAAGACGACAACAAAAAAGACAAAAAGTCGACAAAGAAGAAAACCTCAAAGAAAGGCGACAGCAAAAAAGGCGACGGCAAACTATACGAAGGCAAAAAAGACGAAGGCAAAAAAGACGAAGGCAAAAAAGACGAAGACAAAAAAGACGAAGGCAAAAAAGACGAAGGCAAAAAAGACGAAGGCAAAAAAGATGAAGGCAAAAAAGATGAAGGCAAAAAAGACAGACAAAAAAGACAAAGACAAAAAAGACGAAGACAAAAAAGACGAAGACAAAAAAGGCGAAGACAAAAAAGATGACAAAGATGAAAAAAGAAGATGACAAAGAGGACAACAAAAAAGACAAAAAGTCGACAAAGAAGAAAACCTCAAAAAAGGCGACGGCTAAAAAAGGCGAAGGCAAAAAAGGCGAAGGCAAAAAAGACAAAGGCAAAATAGACGAAGACAAAAAAGGCGAAGACAAAAAAGGCGAAGACAAAAAAGGCGAAGACAAAAAAGGCGAAGACAAAAAAGGCGAAGACAAAAAAGGCGAAGACAAAAAAGGCGAAGACAAAAAAGATGACAAAGATGAAAAAAGAAGATGACAAAGAGGACAACAAAAAAGACAAAAAGTCGACAAAGAAGAAAACCTCAAAAAAGGCGACGGCTAAAAAGACGAAGGCAAAAAAGACGAAGGCAAAAAAGACGGAGGCAAAAAAGACGAAGGCAAAAAAGACGAAGGCAAAAAAGACGAAGGCAAAAAAGACAAAGACAAAAAAGACAAAGACAAAAAAGACAAAGACAAAAAAGACAAAGACAAAAAAGACAAAGACAAAAAAGGCGAAGACAAAAAAGGCGAAGACAAAAAAGGCGAAGACAAAAAAGGCGACAAAGATGAAAAAAGAAGATGACAAAGACGACAACAAAAAAGACAAAAAGTCGACAAAGTAGAAAACCTCAAAAAAGGCGACGGCAAAAAAGGCGACGGCAAAAAAGGCGACGGCAAAAAAGACGAAGGCAAAAAAGACGAAGGCAAAAAAGGCAAAGGCAAAAAAGGCAAAGACAAAAAAGGCAAAGACAAAAAAGGCAAAGACAAAAAAGGCAAAGACAAAAAAGGCAAAGACAAAAAATGCATAGATAACGACAAAAAAGAGGACAAAAAAGGAAAGATAAAAGAGGACAAGAAAGGGAGCAAAAAATGACGACGGCAAAGAAGACAAAAAAGACGAAGACAAAAAAGACGAAGACAAAAAAGACGAAGACAAAAAAGACGAAGACAAAAAAGATGACAAAGATGAAAAAAGAAGATGACAAAGATGAAAAAAGAAGATGACAAAGATGAAAAAAGATGACAAAGACGACAACAAAAAAGACAAAAAGTCGACAAAGAACAAAACTTCAAAAAAAGGCGACGGCAAAAAAGACGAAGGCAAAAAAGACGACGGCAAAAAAAAAAGAAAAACGAAGGCAAAAAGAAACCCGAAGGCAAAAAAAAAAAAAAACGAAGGCAAAAAAAAAAACGAAGGCAAAAAGAAAAACGAAGGCAAAAAGAAAAACGAAGGCAAAAAGACGCAGTAGACGACAAAAAGACAAAATGACAAAAAAAGAAGACAAAAAAGACGTACAAGATGGTCTGCAGAATTAATGAATCAATGAATGATAAATATTCCAAGTTGATTTGTGATCCCCGATTCATCGTTAAGCCTATTTGTAGCAGTCATAGATATTAACATGTATTTTGTCTTAAATAAGCAACCACTCTGAGGTGGTTAGATCACACAATAACTAATTAACATCCATTAATTTCAACCCATTGTTGAAGGACTACTTCCAGACCTCGTGGGATTCGGACACCAACCCTAGAATGTTTCCTGACCCCACTGAAAAAGACGTGCTCTCTCTCCCCTCTGTCTGTGTCATCTGGGCAACTGAGCACCGGCTTTCTTCATTTGAAGGTAAACTAATCATAGATTTTCGGCAGCTCACAAATTTTCCTATTTTATTACGTTCTTCATTCTGACGTTGTCGTGTTTCGTCAACCTACACTCGACGGCGAAGTGAACTCAAATGGTTGTTTATAAAACGGCTTTCTTTTTACGTCCGTTTTTGTTTGTTTTTGTTTTTTTTATATAGATTATAGGGGTTGGTTTGAAAGTTAAGCTAATATTTACTGCTATAGATTTTAGCTAATAGCGGAAGGTGCTAATCTAAAAATATACAAAACGAAAAGAAAGACCCTTCAGTCTTAAGATCAAGATATTTTTCTCCCATTTTTTACAGTGTCCTTTCAAAATCTTTTATACGTTTGTTACCAAAATATTAGGGTCAGCATCTGACCAACAATGGCACTTGAAACCAAAACATTAAATTTGATACGGTAAAGAAATTAAGGCTGCATCATACCAATAAACTATGCAAAATCCAACTTTATCGAAACGAAATTGGTTTAGTCATCCATTCCACCCATAGCCTTTTAGCCCCTGGAGGGGCACAGGCCATCCACAATTTGTAGATTCTTTTGTAGTGAGGAATCCTTTTTTCAGGGTGAGGGTGCTGACCCCACGTTCAACCTTCCCAGAAGGTACAGTGTCTAACCTTCCCAAAATGGTCACCCATCTGGTACTGGCCAGGCTCAACGTTGCTTAACTTCGGTGATCTGGCGAGAACCGGTGAGAGAACGTGATAGTTCCGTATTGGTTTAGTCAAGAAAGGCTAAAAGTTTTTTAAATAGTAAATTATAAGAAGTAAACTCGAACAAAATAAGTTGACACAGAAAAGATGGCCGATATAAATAAAGGATATAATTTCCCCTATTTTAAAAATATAATATTTTCAAGTTTATATATATGCGACCATCTATTACATAAATTTCACCTGTCTGTTTAAATGTATGTATGTATGTATGTATGTATGTATGTATGTATATTTGTCTGTCTAAAACTTTCGACAGAGACGACGGATTTTCACGAGATCGTATCGTTCTGAAGCCCGACCCTTCAGACGACAAATATGGATGAATTGTTTAAAAATACTAATTCCTCCACCATGAACCGGCCACTTTTCTACAAGGAGGGGTCGGTTTTTTCGCCAATTATTGTCGAAAGTCATCCCTCGTTTCGATTGACTAGCCTTTGCCACTTCCAGTTTGGCGATGAACGCAACGGTAAAGACGTCAGGTTTTTTTTTTCACATTCATTTCCTCCTTCACGATACGGGTTCGAGCCTGCCTGCCAACTACAACTTTTTTTTTTTTTTTTGCTCACCACACATCTCCAAACACCCGGGCAACGCCGGACACCCAGGCTAGTTTCATATAAAAAAAAAACCGTGGGGGGGGGGGGTAAAGAAACACATTTGAAGTGATTAACAAAAGAAAAGGGTATTTAAAGAGTAAAATTTCTTTAAAAAAAAATGATACGTGGAAAGTCCGCCCCCTCTCTCTCTCTCTCTCTCTCTCACACACACACACACACACAGTTTTGTCTGGCCGGTCTCGTCCAAATCAGTACATAAAATACAACAAATCAATATCAGAACAAAACATTTACACGTGTCCTTTCGTTATCGGCTTTAAAGGGAGCGTGGCAAAGACATTCTTTCTGATTGGATAATGTTCGGTTGCCAGGGGCAACTGCATCACGCTACAGGTGCGTGTTCGTTTTCACCTGTGGGAAGTGCGACAGATCTCATTGTTTAATCGGCAACGATAAACGAACCAGCTGACTTTTCTCTTCTAATTATCAAAGCGTTGGATATACATGTTGTTATAAGAGTATATGGAGAGAAAAAAAAAACATGGTAAATTTTAGGTAATAATTTATTTCAATCGCATTAAGCGACTCCTTCAGGAGACGCCACGGAGATATTTTACTCAACTCAGCGATCTTATATACCTTATATAGTACAACTACCTACTAATGAAAACATTAAACGTAGACTGCAATGTTTCGTTCGCGACTATTCATCAACAAGTTAAAAACAGAGTACACCAACATAAAGAACTTTTAATTAAAAACAATAGCAAAAACAGTTTACGATGGCCAGTTTAACGATTGCATATATACTATGGCTCTTTGGGGGCTGGTTCGGCCTCCACCATTTTTACCTGGGTCGGGATAATCAGGCTCTAATCTGGTGGGCCACTTTAGGTGGTGGGTTTGGGATCGGTTGGCTAAGGGATATTTGGCGTATGCCCGATTACGTTCGTCAGGCGAACAAACCGCATGATTACATTGAAGAAATCAAAGATCGAATCCGCAAAAAACAGTCACCCCGGAAAACTTTAACGAGGTCTACAGCCGAGGTGGTTGTCTCGGCGATATTTGGTTATCTTGCTTACACTGCCTGCCCTGAGGATATCATTGAACATTATTGGAGTATTCGCTTCCTGGTAGTTGGCATAATAACACCCCTTGCTGCTGGCTATGGTAAGTAAAAGTGAAAGCAAAAGTTTTGTACTTTTCATTTTTGTATGCATAATAATTTATGTGGTAAAATCCTATTTCAGTCACCCAAATTAGAGTGAAGTAGCTTTCAAAATTATACTCAAACAACTTTATTACTAGCAGACTTCACGGCATTACCCGGTCGTAAAATACGCTTAAATATTATATTTTGATTCATGCAGATTTCGTATTTATTATTATGTAGCCAATCCAATATTTATTATTATATTGTGCCCAATATATAGTTGTAGCCCTCGGTGTGACCATGTCGCAAAATTTCAATTCTCTATTGAATATTATGTTGTATCCAAGTAATGATCTCAAAAGTTAAAAAAAAAAAAATAAATAACTTGGATGGCATGAGCTAGAATCGAAACCAAAACATTTAGCGCTTCAGTCTTGGTCGCTACTATTTGATCTATCGACAGAGATAAGAAAATTTAAAAATTAAGCGACTTGAAGCTATGAATGTATATTTGTTCATTTGCAAAACTAAGTTTTATCGACTTACTCCTGCATAAGTCAACTGTTTTTTTTTCTTTCAATTTTGACTCCTTAGCAGCTATCACACTGACTAAAAACCAAGTTGAAATTGTTCTGCAAGTCCAAATTCCCTATGTATCAAATTTCAAGTCTGTAGACTAAAAATTCAGAGAGGAGTTTGGTAGAGACGTTCTGCACAGAGAAAGACAGTTTTATTTATGTTCATGTGTTAGAACTTTATTATGCTAAACGCAATTATGCACAATGTAGAAACTATGTATAAACAGAATTGGCTGTAATAGTTTAATGAAACCAATTATTTAATAAGAAATCATAAAAATAATTAAAGTTCGTTTTTCAAAGTATATGCACATTAGTTAACATTTATTTAGTCGCTTGCATATCCATGACTGACTAAGTTCGTTTTAATAATTTTTAAGTAGAAAAAGTAGATTTCTAATATCAGTATAAGTGCAACGACAAACAACTTTATGTAGATTATTAAAGTCATGTTTTAGTTGTCATCTCTAATTTCATTGTACACGTGAAGCGCCAAAACCTGAAGTCCTACCTAACTAATATTCCTGGTGAACCAAGTGCAAAAGAGATCGAGACAATTGCCCTTAAGGGAACAGCGAGGATACTAAAAAGAGCTCTCGGTTGGTTTCAATAAAAAGCAGGGGAATGTTGGTAGCTGGTTTGGCTGCTCCATACCCAGCATTACAATCTTCAAAGAAGGAAAATTAGAAAAAGAAAAACAAAAAGAAACTTCCCAGAAAATTATAGTCGCCATTTTTATAAACAAGCCAAGAATGAAATTAACAGTGATAGCTGAGTTTCATAATTTTGTAGTTAAAAAGGACGTGTAGGGAGACCACTGTTAATAATTAATTCAAAAGCAATGTGAAACGGTTTTTGTTTTGTTTTGTTTTTTTTGCGGAAATCCTTACCCCTTATTCTTAAAAATGGTAAAATAATGTTTGACCCTTTTTCAGAAAACGACTACTTGTCTTTTAATTAGAAAATTATGAACTTTCGATAAAACGTGAAACACTATTTTCGACTTGTCATAGACTTTCAATAGCTCACAAAATTTCCTACCTTATTACAGATAATGGTTGTCGTTTTAAGGAAAGTTTTTTTATTTTAGTTAACTTTTACTTCGAGCTTTTCGACTTTTTTGTCTTTTCCAAAGTATGTTCCATTTTTTTTTTTTTTTTTTTTTTCGAGAAATAAATTGTGGTTTCTCTTAGTTTGACCCAAGCTAAAATCTGTGAAAAGGATTTCATGTTAAAAGTGATACCTATACTTATGATGTCAATAGATGAATAGATTTGTGTTATTTTTATTTCGGATTTGAAGACAATCTTTTGGGACCTTCGTTTCGATTATTAACATACTACACTATATTTAACAAAATGAAATATGAACAAAATCTTACTACTATCGTTGGAATTCTTGTAGTAATTAAAACAAATATTCAATAAAATCTCGATTATTTATAATAAAGATTTAAGCCTATGAAAATGAGGAGGATTAAAAACTAAAATGCTGTTTACATTTTGGAACCATTAAATCAATGTATGGGGCGCCTTCAATAAGTTCCCAAACTTTTTTCGTACGGCCACTTTTTTTTTTAGACAAACATGAAACTACTCTCCTTCGAAATAATCTCCTACATCTTCTATGCACGTGTAGCGTGCCAATAACGTCTGGAAGGCTTCAATGGATGCCCCTTGTAGGAGTGTGTCAGTGATTCAGCCTCTTTCATCTTAATTGTCTCATAACGACAGCCTCTAAAGTTTTCCTTGAGCTTAGGGAATAAGCAAAAGTCACAGGACGCAAGGTCTGGACTACAGGGAGGGTGAGGAACTGTCTTGATGCCCATGATAACGTCTTTCTTTCTGATTTTCTTCTGCATCTTCAGTTCCTTGTGAATAATTTTTGTATATAGTTCCCACACTGACATCAAACTGTGCACTCGTCTCTGTAGACACATGGCGGTCCTTATCTATAAAATTCTTCATTTAGCCAATCAACTCTGGTGTTCTGACTTCCTTACTCCTCCCACACCTCTCATCATTCCTCACATACTTCCTGTCTGCCTAGAATCCTTTATCCCACTCAAAACCTGATGCTCGATTCATGCAGGATGGTTCAAAAGCAGTCTGAAGAATTCCATACGTTTATGTGGCATTTTTTCCAAGTTTCCACTAGAATTTCATTGAATATCATTTTTCTAAAGTGTCCTCGCGTCCAGATTGAATTTTTATTAAATTCACCAGCTGTGACACTCAGACTTTAGTAGGGTGTATTCCAATTCGTGCTGCAGCTGTTCATTTGAACCTGAAATCGTAAAAATATGTCAGTCATATGTGTAGCAATAACAGGCTGAATTTTCAAGAGTCTACGGCAATTTTAAATACCTGAAGAGAAAAAGTTTGGAAACTTATTGAAGGTATCTCATACATTTAATATAGCCATTAAAAATATGAAAAACGTACAGACTTTTGGTATTTACTTAACTTTAAATCAAATTAAAATGAAATTTTTAAAAATTATCAAGGAAATTATTTTTGTACTCCACTTTTTATTTAACCCATTAACGCCCATACCCCCCCCTTTTTTTTAGGACCAGACAGATAATTAACAATATTTGGATAATATCTGCAACTTAGGGAATGCCCAAAAGTTACATGGGATTTGCAAAGATATCTATGATTCTTTTTTTCTTGCCTCATTTACGAAGGCAAAGTTTTTAAATGTGGTGAAAATCCAGCTCCCTTCAAAGAGGCACACTGGATTGAAACAAAATAAATTTGTAGCATCAAAATAGCTACTACTTTCTTTCTAGCCAAATAGCTACACTTACTTATAACGATTGTGTTGTTGCAAATATTACACTTGCTATCACTATTATTTCAGTTTCAGCATATTGTAAAAATATAGAGTAAAAGGATACAATAAGTTTAATCTATTATTCAAGAAAAGATTTGTTGGTATGTAGTCCTTATAATTACTCTTTAAAAAAAGGCTTCCTTCAGGCACATTTTGTTTCTTTTTACCAGAATGATTGGATTAAGCATTAGATGAGCCCAAAAAGTTTGATATGCTGTAAAACAAAATAAATTCAATATGGCGCTATGAACAATATTGAAAATCGTGCAGGCATTGCACGGGTTAATTCTAACCTGAGCAAAACTAGAAGGAGTTCATTCTTCTCCAAAAGTCATTATGCATGCATAATGGTGGGAGGTCAGAATCAAAATGATACTGGCATCTAATCGATAGAAAATTTTTGATGAAGCATTATTTATGTACTATAATTTCCACTTATGGACCAGTATTTAATCAAAACCCAGGGAATGTATAATAGAACATCCTAATCTTCTTATATACCAACTGCCCTCTCATCTCTATATTGTACTGGCTCAAGTGTCCAGATAGCTGACCACTGGTTATTAAATTTAATGCATAAATAAATGCTTGTACCGTACTCATTCTAAATCAGTTGTTCAGTTCCACAATGTTCCAATTTCAGCTAAAAAAATATATGTTCAAAGCAAACTAGTCTGGCACAAGATTGTGTAATATTTTCTAATTTAACTAGAACTCTTGATTTTCATTGGTTGATCGATCAAGAAGTTTTGAGTCATATAAGAAATATGGAAATAATGAACTTCTTTATTGTTGGACTGTGCAAATGTCAAACATACAATGTAGCTAATTCATTTATTGTCTATTATTTGAGGAAAAGGTCACTTAAAAAAAAACAAAGGCTACAGATCATGATAATTGTCAAAAATAATATCTGACCAATACTAGTCCAAATTAATGTAAAACTCGAGAAAAATGATTATTTTATTTGCAACAAAACAACTGTAAAAACAGTGCTCAATTTTTTTAATGCAGTTATATCAGTATTATTAATTTGTATCTTTTTTGTCTTTTTTTTACTTTACAATCAAAGACTAATTTGTTGGAAATTGGAGTTGAGACTGTTTAATTATAAAAACAGTGTAGATTCATGCATTTAGCCTAATTATTTAATTTGGAAATGAAACACAAACGGATTGCCTTTGATATACCTTATTTGTATAATAATTATTTTTATCATGAAAATACCTCCACTGGACTATGTGCAAAAAGTTGAATATCGAATGTAGTACCGTCCTGAGAACAGAAAGAACAGTTGGAAATAACTCATGCATCATCCATTATGACTATGAAATTCCTACAGCTACATACTTTTAAAAGTGGAGCTATTAAACCTGACAGTGATATAGAACAAGGGTGAGAAAGAAGCAACATAATTAGAAGTTAGTGTCCTTAATGACGCTATGTTAAATAGAGCTGAAAGGGAAAATAACAAAATACCAAGGTCTTACAGTTCAGGGTCTATTTTACATGGTAAGCAAAGAGATGAGAGAAAAAAAAGGTCTTACGTATGACATAAAAAGAAACTTGAATCTTAGGAAGATCTTCATTATTCCAGTAATTATAGGAACAACCGAACTCATGGAAGAATTTTTAAAATTACCCGGCGAATATACCCGGTGAACCAAGTGCAAGAGAGAAACAAACAATTGCTATTCAAGGGAGAATTAGAATCTTAAAAGATCCCTAGGCTTGAATGTATGATATAGTGGGTGAATATCTGGAATCCGGTATAATGCTCCATCCCCAGCTAAAATAAAATGATACATAACTATATATAAATTAAGGAAATAAAAATTCCAAGTAGTCTCTGAAACGATGGTACAATATTCTAATAACAGTAGCAATAAATAGTGTTCGAAAACTATTCATTGGTTTATCACTATTCATTCATTCTCCTGGTGTTATCAGATCAGGCTGTCTGAAGATATTGGCTTCCTGAGACGAAATGCTTTTTGTTTTTCTACTTCCTTTTGCAAAACTTTATTATGATCTGCAAAACCAAAAAAACAAACAAACTCTTTCCTTCTTTCCATTTCTCTAACTATCTCCCACACTTCCTGAATTGATTCATAACTTAAAATGCACCAAACATTAATACTGTAACCCTTTTCCTATCCCATTGCAAAACTCATTCATGTTCTGCAGGACAGGGAACAAAAACAATAAAATCCATTAAAAAACAACCAAACCAAACGCTACAAACTAGCGATTGAAGATACAAAGAACTTGAAAAATAAAAACCTTCTACAAAATAACTGGATGCAATATGAATACTATTTCCAAAATAACTGGATTCGGCATTAGATAACCCGAAAAGGGTTGATATGTCATAAAACAAAACCATTCTCTCTCTATGAGAAAGAGAAAATTACATTTTATCAGTATAAAAAAGTAACTTCTTATACCGAGCTAACATCTAATACTTCAAAGAGAGCATAGTAATATTGAAACTAACTTTTATGTGAACATTGTTCATATATGAATATATGCTGTTTTATGCTTAAATTATGTAATAGTTAAGTATATATATATATATATATATATATATATATATATATATTGAGTTCTCTGGTAAAGGCAATAATGATTTCCACTTAGTTTAAAGTAATAATCGTATGTAAAAAAATAAATTTCTCATATTAAACTGCTAGCTTGATAAAAGCATGTAAACAATATATATATAGACCTATAATTGCTTACAAGTTTTTACCACAAAAGACAAGGTACCTGGCTGCTTATCACAAACAGAGTAAGAAATGTGGGCACATAATTCTTATTGTTTATGTTTTTTTTTATGAATCTTACAGTTTTGTTAATAAACCCACACACACACACACAAAAAAAAAAAAAAAGAAAAACCACAGATTAAAATTTAAAAAAAAATGCTGTATTTCTTATACCCTGACATTGATTATTCTATTAGTAAATAATATTTTTAAATGTTTCCCAAGATTCTAACAAGTTTTATCTTCTATTTTTCTAGGAGTGTATATGGTGGGTAATATTGGTGAACAAAGGTGTGGCTTCAAAGTTCCTGTCCTTGGTTCCTTTGTTGGAATTTTAGTTTACTGGAATGATCCATCTCAGATTATCTACTCTTCTCTGATATCCTCAACATTTCTGTACTATCATGGATCAACGTGGAAACCCCTGCCTAAACGTTTCAAGAAAAAAACTCAATGTCTTCGTAGAACTTTTAAAATCAGTATGTGGTGCACTGTCTACATCCTCCTTTGGTCATCTGCTCTTTATTTCAACTTCAAAATCACAACAAGCGATGGAGAAGAAGTCAAATTTTCGGATGCTGTGTCTAATTTCTTTAAATCCCCAGCCTGGGTTGAATCGAAAGAGTCATTCTGGGCTCTTTATGACTACGTCAAACACTACGGATGGACTAACCTGTACTATGAGCTGTTAAAGTTTCTTGATCCAGAAGGAGTATCCAATGCTTACAAGGTGAGCATAAAATACTTTGTAATATAAACAAGATCAGTTTGGTTTACAACATATCAACCATTTATGAATTATTTATAGATTATTTAATGCCTTATAAATGTGTCAAATGTAATTCTTTAGTTATAATAATTATATTTTACGCCTAGAATACATTGCATTATTCTTAGAATGAAATTTTACAGAGAGGATAGATACTGGTGAACTGTACAAACCAGATTGTTGCATATTACAAATGGGATATCTTATAAATATCGGGTATGGCTGTACTAACAATGGCGGGTACTTGTGCATCTATGCTACCGTGATGAAATAACGTTATTTAGAAAGCCATTTTTAATATGGTGAGGGTGTTTTGTAACTATTTTGTACTTTCATCTAATAATTTAAAAAAATATCGTAAAAATTGAATTTAACTTTAAAATACTTTTTAAAAAAAGAATAGTCTTAACGGGTTTTCCCAAATGTTTTGTATACAATGCTGGTCAAGTCCGAGCAGACATTTATGATAAATCCGATTAATGCACTATTATCAAACATTATTCTTAGAAGGAATTTTATAGAGAGTGCTCTGACATTACTCCTAGAAAATACAATTCTTTGGAAAAAGTACTCGTTTGCATTAATTTTGTTCAATATGATTGTTCCTCAGCCACCGCCTTCTAATAACTATTTGGCAAGAAAATAAGAGAAATAAGGTTTTGAATTTTTGAAGAATCAGATTGAATAATATGATAGGGAATGAACTTATGGATATTAGGGAATGAAGTGATCAGCTGGTTGACAGTGTCGAGCCTCTTCGGTCTCCTGGCTAACCAAACTAAAGTCCAAAGTGGACATATAGCCCAACTACCATAATCTCATCTTAAGGCATCACAGGTCGCCACCCACGATATACAGATGGCCCCGTTTTCGGGGGTGAAGTACCTTCTGCTTGGGGTCGTAGTTGTCAAATTCATGACCCGACCGACATGAATCAATTTTCATATCATGCAGGTATATTTTAAGATTTTATGTATGTGCAAAAATTTGAAAAGCTTTTGAAAGCATGTTTAAGATGAAAATATTTTTTTTATTAAAAACCATTTTTTTTTTTTGTGAAATCTTTTTCCATTTTTTTTGTGAACCCTTTTTTCTTATTAATTTTGAATAGCAAAATATCCATCATCGATAGAGTGTTTTTCTTTTTTTGTTTTTAATTAAGTTTCTCTTCTATTTATTCATTGTGGGTAGGGGAAATTAGGAATAATAAGTAAACTTTTGCAAAACACCGTCCCCTCACCATGCTAAGAATAGCTTTCTAAATAACGTTATTTCAAAATGGTAACATATATGCACAAGAACCCGCAACACATGTCCTCAACCGTTAATGGGCAGGTTTCACTTCCATATATCATACTGTGTACATATGCCTGATAGGTTCATCTCTTAGTTGACAGTGGTAATGCTCTGCTAGTTAGTTATGACAAAAGTGATTTGACATTATATGATTTTACTATCAGAAATTAATAAGAAAAGTAGTCAAGATAAAATCTAATGATTTTTGACAAAAGTATTTGCACGTTAAACATGGTTTTAAGAGCGTTTTTGTCTGTTTGTTCAAAACTTTAGATTTATTAAAAGATGCTTCCAAGAACTTTTGCCAATTTTATTATATATATCATCTGAATAAATATCAGATTACATCCTAATTCTGTTTTTGTATGGCATTAGAACATTAGTTTAGAACAGTAGATAATGGCTGGGGCTATGACAACAGCATATTCTTTTCCTTGTTTTGATTCTCAGTTATATATCCGTTGATATCTTATGTTTTTATGTAGAGTGATGTGGTTCTCGATTGGTTAATTGTGTCTGTGTCGGATATATACTCGAGAGTCAAAACAATGAAAAGAATATGATGCTGTCCTAGCCCTAGTAATGGCACAACTAATTTTTAAAATTGGTCTAGCATTTCGCGGTAATTTACACAAGGAACAGTGAATCAGAAGAACAGCAAACGGTGTCAGATAAAGATTCTTACATCAAACAAATAAAATTTTATTGTTTCACTGTTTTGAATTTGCTTTTAGTATTATTAAAATATTACTTTATGAAACATAGATTTTTTTTTTTTTTTTTTTTTTTTTTTTTTAGAGAATTTTTTTTTATTTGGCACTTTTCTGTAATTAAGTATGTGATTTTTTTTTTATTGGACACTGTTTGTTGTGGACTTCGAGTCGCCTGTTCTGATTCACCAAGAAAGTAGGCTATGCTAAAATTAAGGGAATTATCTCCCACTCTGCCTTTGATAGCAAATCTGTCATCACGTTCAATCTCGGCATTCAGTTGCTTCCCCACACACACAGATTTTTAAAGCTAGGAACGTCACTGTGGGTGCATAAGTAAGTTTACCGAATTGATAATGGTATCATCGGTATATAGATCAGTTTGTAACGTAGGGTAAAGAATAAGAATAAAAAGAATTGTCTGCGGTTGCGAATTAATGCAAGTGTTATCGACAAAATACGGCTATTATAATTATTTAGCCAACTACAAAATGAATTTTCTATGAAGCTGTTTGATTACAAAATCGCTATTCAGGTAGGTTATTGGTTTTTATTTTTATAGTAAGAGCTTTTGATTTTTTTTTTTTTTTCGTCTATCTCCCATTAACCCTCTGCCCTCCCCTGCCTGTCGCTTTTTCTAATCTCTTCGAACAATGGTTGTATACAAATGCATTGAAGAGGCCATTCTGATGTCTAACTCGGAGAGACTTTCATGTGAAGTCTCGTAAGTTTATGCCCTTGTTGTTATCAGAGCATCCAAATGGTTAAATAATATGATTTTCCCACCTTTGGGGACCTGAGGCGTGAGAAGTCACCAACTGGTCAATAGAACCACTCTGATACCCTCCAACCAACCAACAGAGCTCCTCCCAATCAACAGATTCCCTCTCATACGCCATAATTTGAAGATAAGCTTTTTATTTGGCCTTTATTCCTTTCCCTTTTTTTCCTCCTCTCTCGTTTCTTTCACCTTTTTTACTATCTCTCTCTCTCCCTTTCCTTTCTGTTTTCTTTTCTCTTTCCATTTTTATCTTCCTCTTACCTCCTTTTTTTTTGATATCTTTTTGTTTGTTGTAATCTCATGAAAACTGATTAGACAGTTTTGACCTCTCTGCTCTAGTGGCTTGGCTCAAATAAACTAGTCAGTCACATTGTACGACTAGGTGATGAGGGAGGAGAGGAGTCAGAAGAAAAACGTGTCCTCAGTGTCACTGAACTGCGACCTCCGCTTTTCAGAATCCCCATTTTTTGTGTTGATGTTTTCCTTTGACAAACCAAGGTTTATGGCTTTACATTGGTCATTTCAAATGGGAAGAAATTTGAATTCGGCAAAAACTGGAGGAATTCCAAGGCAGACATGGAAGAATATAAAAAATACACAATAGCGATCTCTCATATATATATATATATATATATATATATATATATATATATATATATATATATATATACACTATTGAAATAATTTATTTTCTAATTTTGTATTCAAATACAGATATTAACATAATTTGTTTAGATAGCACAATATTGCAATACTAGAACTATAAATAATTTATAATATACTCTTAGAAAAACACTCATTTTTATGCTAATCTCAAAAAAGTTTGTTTTGTGAACTATACAAGCGTACAATTACTTAGTTTTAATGCATAGTTAACACTGAGGAGTGCCTCTACTGATATCAGAATAACAAGTAAAGCATGCATAGTGCACAGTGAGTGAACCATGAAAAAAATGACTAAGTTCAGCATTTGCCCCCCCGCCCCCATTTAGCCCCAAAAATCTTCAGAGGATGTTAAATCCTTGCAAAAATGAACAAACGGTTCAGTTTTAGGCCTTAACATATGTAAATTTGAGTTCTGCACCATGCAAAACTGCTAACTCGACGTACACAGAAGATTTTGGACAAATATGGTAAAATAGTTCCAAAAATGGAATGTTTTTATTAGTCCTAAAAGAGCCCATGGGACACACCTAAGAGTTATCACAAAGTATAGACAAACAAAATTATATAGAAATCAGTTAGTTACAACTTTTCAGAAAGGTTTTATAAAAATCCAAGGCATCAATTTTTTTTTTTTTTTTACATGAGCAAAAAAAGGATCAATTTTAGCCATTTTAACTCGAAAGGCACCCCTGGGGGGGCGCAACCGGAGTTTTCCCGGAAAATCTGTTCTGTTACTTTTTCACTCATGTCATGTTAAATTTTTGTGCAGAATTTCAAAATATCCCAAGGCATAGTTATTGATAAAAGTGCGGACAGACGAACAGACAAGGGTGAATTTACAGGTCAATCCTCCTTTTGTTGGAAGACCAAATAAAAAAAAAACATATGCAGATAACTATATATAAAAATATCAGTAAAATGCTGAAATAATTGTATGCTTGCATAATAAATGAAACAAACTTGTGGTGAGCATAAAAATAAGTCTGTTCATAGTGAAGTAGTATATTACATAAGTGTGTGTGTGTGTGTGTGTGTGCACTAGACAAAAGATCATAATACATAAATATTATTCTCGTATTATTTGTTTAATCATACACACACCATATATATATCTATTATATAAAGCTGACCGTCTGTGTGTGTGTGTCTGGTCACGAATAGGCTCCTATATGGTTGACTATTATAGAAAACTGATCACATATAATGATAGAAGATGTATAGAGACACATGAATGGGTATATTTGATCTGGCATAATGATGATTCATTAAAATTGTGGGGTCTGCGTACACGCCTGGTCCACAAAGTATGGAAATAAAAAATATAGAAATTAAAAAAAAAAAACGTTTACAAGTGTTTTTGATATAGATGTACATAATACTTTGATAAGTATGTTTTAACTTAAATAGGGATGGTATAATAAAATTGTGGGGTCTGCGTTCGCGCCTGGCCTCCATAGAATTGAAATAGGCACAAACTTTAATAAAGACTTTTCATATCTATCTGCGTAAGAATACTTTGATAATTATGTTTCAGTTTGAAGAAATATGGTATAATAAAATTATGGGGTGTTCGTTCGTACCTGACCTCCATAGAATGGAAATATGTCACAAAGTTTAACAAGGTTTTTAAATATAGATCCACAGAATATTTTGATAAGTGTTTCAGTGTGAACAGGTATGGTCTAATAAATTATGGGGTTTATCTATTTTATTTTTACTTTCATCATATTTTGCTTTGGTTTTGATACCCCCAAATTCGAAGCTATCTCTTTACAACCCTTCCTTTTCATAACCTATCATACTTTCATAAATCAGAGTACATTTTCTGTAGGCTGTTTTTGAACCCAGTCAACGACGGGTACTTTTGCTAGTATATATATATAAGCAGATGCTAAAAACAACAGAAATCCTTCAATTAAAACTTTATGTTTTCAATTTTTTTTAAAGTTAATGTATGTTCCATAGCTACCTTTAAATTTTTTTCTCTATCTGGAGAAAATCTTTAACCGTACGCTAATTCGAAGAATCGAAAACGTTCATGATATATATGGAATATACATTTTTTTTTTATTTTAACAAAAAAGATCATTAGGAAAATAAAAAAAATATAAAACGTTTAAGTAAGCAGAATATTTGTTATTTTTAACAAGGTTTGCTTAAATGAAAAAGTACTTCCTAAATACAACAATATATACATAAGGTTAGTAGGAGCAACCCCCAACAGAGTGTTCGATTAAGAAAAATGAAAAAAAAATAAGCTCCTAGAATTGATTTTCCCTCCAGACCTGAAATGAAAGGTTTACATCAAATTTGTTGCTAAGGTCATAGAAAAAATGTTGGAATTATTGTTCTGCGCAAGATCAGGGTTTCCCAAAGTGGGTCGATTGAGCGCTGAGTCTCCATGAGTGAGGCTGAGGTGCCCCGGAATCCCTTTCTTAAAGAGGACCAAATGCTTCATATGAAAACATTAAATGGCTGCAGATATTTAATTATTGATTTTTTTTCACTGGAAAGAGATATGATACATAACTACAGGTGTACAGAGTTTCAGGATGATTCATGAAAAAGTAAATAAAAAAAAATAAATTAACAAAAAATGTAAAAATTTTTGATTAATCAAAAAAAAAGAAAAAAATGGTAGAAAACAAGAAAATATTGTTAAATCACAAACAGGAGCAACGAATGAACAAGTATAAGTTAAAATTTGAAATTAATATTTTTTCATATTTATTTTAGAAATTATCTTTTTAGTGCTCCGTGAAAAATCTTTGTCATGCTAAGGGCTCTATGGTGTCATGAAGTTTGAGAAACCCTGCCCTAGATAATGCCTTACTCCTGACATAATCCTCTATAAAAGCCAAATACGTCTCAACAAGGAGTACTGCTATTATACTTCAGGAGGCGTAGCTCTGAGCACTCTGTTGCTTTGACAGAGTACAAAACCTACTTCACAATCTTATCGAGAATGATCACTTCTTTCACACAGAAGAAATGTTGCTGATCTCTCTATTGTATCCATATGTTCATGGTAGGTACTCCATTGAGCTTCATCCTCCATAAAAGATTCATCACAACTCGTCCAGCTGTAACAATAACAGAACATTCTTTTCTCTCTGAAGCAAAAACCAAACGGCTTCCACAAACAAAATTTCCTAGAACATCCCACTCGTGGAACAAAATGCCTCGAGAATGTTTCTTAACTGATTA
Organism: Euprymna scolopes; assembly: GCF_053919585.1. NCBI lineage: Eukaryota > Metazoa > Mollusca > Cephalopoda > Sepiida > Sepiolidae > Euprymna > Euprymna scolopes. Next base: position 96,452,049 of record NC_136484.1, read on the forward strand.
CATTGTCGTTTTCAAGTGTAATACAAATACTTGTTGTACCGTCCTCTTGATAATCAAGTCCTTTTAAGTAATCTTCCATTCCATCCACTGTTTCCGACCCTCTCATGGCAGCGATTATCATTAAACTGACAATCTTTTTAATCCTTAAATCCTAGATGAGCTCCAAGCCTTCATACAAGGTGACCCTTTATTAAAAAAAGAAATTAGATCAGAATTAGATAGTGCTATCATTTGTGGTGATAACACTTATTGTTTATAATGAACTCTTCTAATCCGTTTTATAATCTGTTTTATTATCTTTGACTATTATGAGGGAGAGAGATGGAAGCGAGAGTAATATATACTGTTTAAAATAATAAGAGTGTGGATTACATAACAGAGATAGTGAGAGTAATATACAGACACTTAGTAAGAGATAGCAAACTTAGTAAATGTAAAATTACGGCTAATTCGAACAAGTCAGCTTTAAAAAAAAAAAAAAAAAAAAACATTACCCCATCTCAAAACTGAGGAATATTTTAGTATGTATTTTGTGTGATTACAATAAATTGAACAAAAAAAGGCTTATGGAAACAAACGTTGATTTATAGTCTAGTAGGGGATGCCCTTTTCTCTTTTCCACAGAAGAGATGATACGAGACTGTCTCTGCTCTGTGGATATTTTCATGGCATGTTCTCATCTGAGCTCCAATTTATGATTCTCCCTTGCCAAACTTTCACAAAAAACACGCGTCTAGCTGAAACCACTACCAATAATTTCTGTGCCTAAACCTAAACATGGATTCCATGAACAAATCTTTCTTACAACTGCACACCTGTGGAACTCTCTTGCATTTCCCTGCTTTCCAGCTGACTACAATATGGTTATCTTTAAGTCCAACATAAACAAGTTCTTGATGAGCCGTTCCTCTTAAGTAATCCAATTTCCCAAATTTCCACTACTAACGATTACTGAGATACTATCTCATTGACTACCATACACTCATTAACCCTTATCCTCTGGACCTTGATAAGTTGTGACTCCTTTCTAAAAAAAAAAAAAAAGAAAAACTTCAGCTTCAATATAATAAACATGTATGCATGTCTAGTAATGTGTGATGCATATACGTGTATCTTTTTTTTTTTTTAAATCATTATTTCGTTTTAACTTAATCGAAGTTCTCAGAAATTGAAAGAACCTCCTCTTGTGGCTAACACTTAATCCCTATATGAGATGACAGACATTCGAGCGTTCGATTAAATTTTCCTTCACCTTTCAAATTTTGAGATTGTAAAGAAATTGACAGTTAACTTTGTTATAGTAGATCTTTCTTATGGTTTCTCAATCCTACCGGATTCCAGAAGTCCTCAAGTCTGGTAGAGTATCTAGCTTAGTACGGTTACTATAGGAAACATCACTTGCAGAAGATGTACCATTCCTTGTATAATCTAGTTTGAAGTCCGTACCGAGGGGATCCTATTGAAGCTTCGAATGTTATTTTGAATATTTAGTCATAGTTTAAAGAAGAATATGGGAGAAATCTCTTTAGGCCATGCCATTTTGAAGCTAACTGCTTCTCGTCAGAAGAGAAGAAAAAGCCCACATTATACAAATGTAAAAATAAAAAGACAACATCGAATTTGAAAACATTCAGATTAGAAATGGAAAAATTTTTAGATTAAAATTTGAGAAAAATTGTCATGGGGGATGGGATAAAAGAAAAGGGACAGAACAAAAAAACAGACAAAAAAGGATAATAGTACATACACACATATATATATATATATATATATATATATATATATATATATATATATATATATACACGAGATTCGCTTGGCAGGTTCTAAGTTATACACAGAAGAATTAAATATTTTTGTTACAACGCATAACATTAGTTAGACAAACTAATTCAGATTTATCTCTTACTGTTGTTGCAAATGAACTTCCAAAGGCCAGAGGTGACAAATCTAAAGATAGACATAGAAATAAAATATTCGCAGAAGAAAGGTATGACAGCCAAACGATTTTTTTTTTTACTCAAATTTACTCCAAGTAAGGCACATTGACACTGAGACAAAAAGGACGAATTATGAACCATATCTATAGGGGAACTCTACGTAGGAAGTTGAGCAGCAAGATGTCTGTTCACTTTACATTAAAACACTGCATGTTAGTACAGTCAGGAAAGCAGGATACAGTATTAACTTTCAGATTAGAAGACTTTCTGGCTTCGCTGGATAGAGCTATCGTGAAAGGGTGGAATTTTGCTGCTTGTTGGGTTAGTTGGAGGTATTCATGCAGAGCAATTAAAAGGGTTACAAGTTTGTTGGAGCACATTCCAGCAATGGTACGAGGATTAGAGCTTGGTTAACAGTGCAGATTGGATATTTTTTGAACTTTGAAGAGATTAGTAATTGATGTCCTGGCCCATATGTGGCAACGATATTCCATGCATGTGCGACGGATAACGTTGCACAGATATAGGATACTGTCAATTCATGGGAACATGATACAGATACTTGCTGAGGATTCACCATCGTCATAATTAGATCAGTTTCTGATTTTTTGAGATGAGGATTGGTTATTTGCATTATTTGTATTCTTTGGGCTACTGTTCTAATCTTGAGTGTCAATTTCACATCGTTTCGGTCGATGTAACCTCCGATCTTCTTCCAGTGTATCTTGTTGAACTCAGAAATCTACATGAAATTTCCAACGGAACTCTTTAATTTCTTCATGGGAATAGTATGCTCTTCTTCTGTCGGCCATGATTGGATGGAGGTCCTAAGTAATTTGCAAGTGTATTTTTTGGTAACCCATATTAAGGATTAAGTCTAAAACTTTCAGGAGAATATCACTGTTCCAATTGAATTTTTCCAAGAAAAATATCCATCGTGCCACAGATCCTTGCTAACAACCCTCCGTGTGGGTGGTCAAAAAATATGATTGTGAAATACTTAGGACCTCACATCCAGTCATGGCTGATGGAAGGAGACCAAACTACCCCCATGAAGTAAAGAAAAGGTTCTGTTGGAAATTCTGTGTAGATTCGTGAGTTTGACAAGATACACCTGAAGAAGGTCCAAGGTTACATCGACCAAAACGTTGTGAAAATGACAGTCAGGATGAGAACAGTAGTCCAAAGACAAGAACACCTGTCTTGTGTTAGTTTTTCTCATAAGAACTGTTTGAGAGAGACCTTCAGATTGTCCTTGTTCGTTTCTACTGTCCTCCTATGGGTCTTTTTTCCTTTGCACAGTTCACAATAAAGGAGCTATTTTAGGAGGCCTAAATCAGGCATGTGGCATACATGTTCTGCCCAACGAACCCGAAACTGCTGTTACATGGTGTACAATGATGGAAGATTTGTCCAGGCTAAAACCTTTGTGTCTAGTATCTCATCTTGTCACTTTATTTTCTTACAATCTACAGAGGCCAGTCCCTCACGGTGTATCTGAGACACCCAAAAGCAGCACTAACCTTGTCTATGTGTACTGCCATTGACAAAATACTGTCCAAGTAAATGAACTTGTCCACAGCTTTTAGGTTGGTTCCACGAATTGAGATCTGAAGCTCAACATGCCTTTTTCCCAGAGCAGGCTGGTACATTACTTCGGTCTTCTTTAGATTAATAGTTAGACTGAAATTGTTGCATCCCTTAGAATCAACAATATAGTGCATGTTTGGCTCTGTGTTGGCATTGAAGGCAACAACATATATATCTTGACAGCACTGTCGTTTAAGTCAAACAATTTGCCGTCTATCCAGTGGTTAATGCTTACTCTCACCTCTTTTTTATATGTAACTAATGAGTAACCACTTATTAAAGCTAATAAAACAGTCAAAAATAAAGTTAATGAGATAAATAGTTGAATGATACAAACAGCCGACTTATAAAACAACAATTTTTTATTAAAGCTAATAAAACAGTCAAAAATAAAGTTAATGAGATAAATAGTTGAATGATACAAACAGCCGACTTATAAAACAACAATTTTTCCACCTATCCCCTGGAATGTGAAAACTAAAAGACAAAGTAGGAGGAATAAAGGTGGGGGGACAATAGCTGCCCATGGACAAAATGAATGTATTGTGGCGAAGTACCGATGCATTTCATATATGTGTGTGCGGTGCGTGTGCAGTCAGCACCAACCTTATTTGGGTTTAACCGACTTCCTCCGAAGGAGGAAGTTTCATGGAAGTATCAAATTCACAAGTGGTCCCCAGTCGCATGTATATCCTAGTTAGGGGAGACGACGACGTTAGTTTTTTTGCAACTTTTGCAGGGAGGTGTACACATCCTCCTACATACAGCACCTGGAATTGCCAAATTGGTCACCCATTTTAGCAATGACCAGGCTCAACGTTGCTTAACTTCGGTGATCTGATGGAAACCGGTGTGTCAACGTGATTATGCCGTATATCATTTCATATATATATGTATATATATATTACAATAGAAAAATGCGAGCATGAAAAGTAATATGATTAAGATTAAACATGGAAAAGTAAAAGACTAGTTGTTAAAATTGGAAAAAAAAAGGACAAGATATTCTAGTAAAAAATAATAGATCTATAACTTAAAATATTGCAGCATTAAGAATTGATTATATAATGATATCGTGAAAGGGTGAAATTTTGCTGCTTGTTGGGTTAGTTGAAGGTATTTACGCAGAGCAGTCACAAGGTTACAAGTTTGTTGGAGCACATTCCAGCAATGGTACAAGCATTGGAGCTTGGTTAACAGTGCAGATTGGAGATTTAATTGAATTTTTTTTAAAATTCTTTATGCTGCAATATTTTAAGTTATAAATTTATTATATTTTTTACTTGAATATCGTGTCCTTTTCTTTTCCAGGTTTAACAAGTCCTTTACTTTTCCATGTTTAAGCTTAACCATATTACTTTTCATGCTCGCATTTTTCTATTGTAATCCATGATTTTTCCAGGCTTCCAGTAAATTCACTTGTTCTTTGTTTAATTTCAGTCTTCTTTCCCCCCCCCCCATAAGCATAACATATACATATCTAATAACAATATACAGCACTCATCTGCTTTCAATAAAATACCCCAATTATCTCCCTTTCAGGCTTTCATTCTCTGTTTCACTTGTTACTTCTGTTTACGCGAGAGCGGTTAACTGGTAGCAACAGTAATTGTTGAAGCGACGTGGTTGCTATGGAAACCAGTAATAAAAAACGTCGCTCACCTCCTTATGTTTTTTTTTACGATTTTGAACACCATTGAAAATCTTATTCACAATATAGAGGAGAAGGTGATCAATAAACTGTAATAATTGTTTGAACTTTGGTCGAAAAAAGCAGTTCTAAATGACTAAAACTGTCACTTAACCATATATTCAAACACTACCATGTTTGAATGATATATATATATATGCGCACAAATATTTTGGAGCTAAACTCTTCAATATGTAACTACATATGAAATGAGTCCTTTTCAAACATCAATGTACACAAAGTGTGTTTTATGGTAAAAAAAAAACTATTTTGTTGATGTTTTGACAAAGTCGTTGGCATTGTCGTCGTTTTTTTTATGTTTTTAGGAAAAATCTTAGCATAAAAGTCACAAATATTTGGGAACTAAACTCTTCAATATATAAATACATATATAATGCGTAGTTTTGTAACATCACTAGTGTACACGCAGTGTGTTTTATGATAAAGGAAATCAGTTTTGTTTATGTTGTGACGAAGGCGTCTTCGTCATTAACGAAGACGGCAACGTTGTTTTTTTTGTTTTTTTTTCATATTATGAAAAATCTGAATCGTAAATATTTTAACGTTCGTTTAATGATTTTCGTTCTCTTGTATTTCTCCATCTTACATATTTGTAATGACCTATGCATTAAATGAACTTGACTCCAGGCCAAAAAATATGTCTCCTAGTGACGTCATGCTGTAATGTTAGTAATAGTTCGTTTATGAAGTGAATAACGAGATTCTCAAATATGAGAATTTTCAGAGCTCAGCCAAACGAAATTTGGCGAGGAAGACTTTATTATTTTTTTTTATCAGAAATTGGAAAGATTGTTATCTGTATTTATCTATTAGTTAGTTACGGTCGGTGTAATCACAGTATCTGCAGAACATGTAGAATTAGTTCCAGTGACAACTGGTAGCAGTGGTAGGACTAAATACTTAGAGAAAAATAGGAACTTCTTTCTCTAAAGATGTTGCAATTGTGATGGTGTTTTTCGTCGGATGCAATGTAGCATTTTATAATCACGACTGAATGTGTCTAAAATGGTGTTCAAAAGCTACATAAGATAGTGGCTATTAGAAGCATTGAATTTTCACGTAGCATCTGTTGTTGCAAACCTAAGATACTTTGGTCCAGAGGGGAATTTGTGCAGTCATTTTATTATAAGAAGAAAGCCAGTAAAATAGCTGCTAAGAGATCAAAATTGAAAAGTTAGAACTTGGCAGGTATAAGTCGACTTAAACTGCTCTTGTACGCATGCACAAATATACATTAATATGTTGAAGTTGGTTCGTGTTTAAATATTTCTTATCCGTCTGACGATAGTTGAAGGTTGTAATGCTAAATGTCTTGGTTTTGATTCTAACTGATGGCACACAAGTCACATTTATTTTTCTTACTTTTAATATCACTAATATATATTGGATGCAGCGTTGTATTCAATAGCAATACGAAATCAGTATAAATTAAAATATCAATTTATTAATAAAATATTAAAAAGTATTAAATAGAGTAAAAATGATCATTTTCTTTTCTATCGGACGAATTTTGAAACCGGAAAGTTATTTTTGCTTCGTATTTTTAAAAAAAAATTTCTTCAGCTTTATATATATATATATTCGTTTTGTTTTTGTTAGAATTTAAAAAAAAAAAAAGATAGATATAGAAATTTAAATAAAACAAGTGAAGCATGCATGGTCACCCGTGAGAGTACAGTGAACGAGGCATAAAAAAAAATGACTAAGTTTAGCATTTGCTCCCCCACCCTACATTTAGCCGTCAAATCCTGGTGAAAATAAACAAACGGTGCAGTTTTAGGCCTTAACACATGCAAATTTGAGTTCTGCACCATGCAAAAAAAGAAATGACTAAGTCAATCATTTGCCCCCCACCCCATCATTTAGCCCCAAAAGTCCCAAAGACCTTAACATATTTAAATTTGAGTTCAGCACTATGCAAGACTGCTAAATAGAAATACACAGAAAATTTTGGACAAATATGGTAGAATAGTCTCAAAAAACATTTGGTCATTAAGAGAAAGATTAGATAGATCGGGCTACTTTTAAGTGGGCCAATCTGTATAAAGATCAGCTTGCTTGGTTGATGAAACTGTCCATCCGCTTTCCTACTTCCGCTTTCAAAAATTCTACACATGTGTAGATATTTTCTTTCATTAGATTAAGTATCTTTGCTTACAGGGTCTTGACATGCTCGTTCCAAAACAAATAAAAGCTAGACGAGTGTTTCTTGTGAAAGTTTGGCGAGGGAGGAACCATAGATTGGAGCTCAGTCGAGCACTTGCCATGAAAATAACGATAAAGCAGAGACAAACTCGCAACATCTCTTCTGTGAGAAAGAGGTGACAAGGAAGAGAAAAGGGCATCCCCTATGAGGCTATGAAGTCTATTTTGAACTTTATCAAGGCAGGATGTCTTCCTAGCAGTTCCTGCCCAGATGTGGCAACAGTACTCCATCCTTGAACGTACCTGGCTCTTATATAGATAGAGAATTCATCAACAGTGATATGTCTACTGGATCGATAGAAAGATCCCACCATTTTTCCAGCAACCTTGGCAACGGATTTGATGTATGTGTTATGTAAAAAAAAAAAGGGGGTGGTAAGTTATTAAAATGGCAATTAAAAAGACTGATTTAAACATAAATATGGAAAATAAACAGAATTTTCTGTGATTTATTCCTGTAAGGATTTGTCAGGTTTAAATGCCTGAGGAGTCCCTTCAGGGACGGAATTTGAAAAATTCTGCATTACCAAAAAAGGCCTTCACTTTCTGTATAAAACTGAACGAAACTAATTATAATTCACATTATAACCCATTATGCCTAGCAGTCGTGTTCTAAAATTTATAATGATCGTTTAATTAGTTTACTAGTGGGACCTGTGGAAATTCCACAGGGGGCTCATTCATATGTAATATATTGATGTTGGCATTCTGTAGATGTTCAGTGTAAATGGAGACGCTCTGATATTTTAGCTTTTTTGTTAAAGCTACTAAAGTATTTATTTAAGCTAGCACGAACGCCCGGCAAAGTCCAATAGTGAAGTATGCTTAATTATATTTTAATCCTTGCAGATTTCGTATATTGTAAAGTTAATGTTCCATCGATTTTTATATATCATAAAGTTGCGATTTCAAAAATTAAAAAAATATATCCATATGACTTGGGTGCATTAGCTCGAATCGAAACTGAAATAAAAACTTATGAAAAAAGTATATGCACACACATATACATGTATATATATATATATATATATATATATATGTTTTATTACCGTTTTTTTTTTTTTGTTCAGTTACATTTCTGTACAACGGTCGTGTAGCTGAAACAAAAATGTAACTAAACAGAAAAAAAACGGTAATAAAAAATAAAACGCATATTTGCTCTACAACAGTATTAAGCACTTTCTTCAGGTTTTTGTTAATTACCATTTTTACTAAATATATATATATATATATATATATATATATATATATATATATATATATATATATATATATATATATATATATAACTTGAGTTCCTTCAGCCATAATCAAAATCGAAACCAAAATTTATGAAGAATTCTTGATAATTTACAAAAAAATTAAATGACGAGTGCCATCAGCTATAATCGAAACCGAAACCAAAACTTATGAAGAATTCTGGGTAAAATTATTTATTGCAAGAAATGGAAGTGCATAACAATTAAACGACCCAGATGTAAGCGTGACACACACATTATCGTATTAATATATAGATGAGTAATCCTGTATGTACGGGTATGGTAGTTTCCGTCAGTCTTGATAAACTACGGATACCCACTGTAAGGGTGGCTGTGCATGGAATTTTTATGGCAAGAGTTGTGCAATCTCCAACTCTTTCATGACTCGGCATTGTTGAGTGGCAAGTTGAAGTTCAGGACGATTGGAAACAATGCCAAGATTAGCAGAGAGCACATACAGCGCCTAGAATTCCCAAATGGTCACCCATCTGGTACTAACCAGGCTCAACGTTGCTTAACTTCGTAATCTGATAAAAACCGGTGTGTGAATGTGATTATGCCGGACTATAATATATATATGTATAATACTAACGTATTATACATATAGACACACATACACACCTAACTTTATATATCTGTCAATCAAGCCATCAAACTATATAACATGGCTTTAATGCATTGTTTGTGTGCATATTCCATCACCTTTGTCCTCTCAAAACTCCCCAACAACACACCACTATCTTTTCCGCCCCCTCTTCATCATCGATGCAGTTTTCCTGAATTCCTTAATTTCTCCACCTCATTTTTATTTTGTAGTCTTTAAATTACCTTGGTCTCCACGAAACAAAACAACAAAAGATGGTTTTATTTATTTACTTTTTCTCTCTTGCCTCATCGTAAACCATTGAAATTTTCATTACAGCAATGACTGACCATTGTGAATAAAAAGCTATATACACGTTCCATGAAAGAAATCTGATATGTAACGTTACATTATAGTGACTACATCAAACGCTCTCAAGGAGGGCAGTCGTCTCCCCTTAACACTTTCGTAATGGCTTCCCTTGTTCTCCTAATAATGATCACATTCTTTTCTTTTTCTCTTTTTTGTTGCTGATGTGGTTTCATTTGCATTCAATATGTTTATATAGGAAAATAATCGTTTCCCTCCTTTTACACTGACGCTGCCTTTTTTAACTTTTTCTTACTACATATAACTAGGAGAGATGTCCCACCCCCATCCTTTGTCAAGGCAAGCATATAAAGGAAAACTGATATAATACCTTTGGCGACTGTTGTTTCCAATGATGTATACTTTCTATACTTATTCGGCTGAGGTGGGCTGGTAGCCGCTTAAAGAGTAAGATTGGTTCTATGCAAAGCCCTTCCTTAATTAAAAGTTTCAAGCACAGGCAATGTTTGAAAGAACTAATGTTCTAAGTATTATGGTCTTATAGTAAATTCAATTAACCTGAAATAGAAAATACTTAAAAAGCATAAATAATGTACAATGACTAACTAGACTGAATCCAAGTACAAATAAATATTTATTAACACATCGAAAAATGTAATAATAACACAATATAACAAATACAAGTTTTCATTAATTCACCACCTGAATGGAATCTATTTTAGATATGATGGGGATATCCCATTAACGCTGGAATGCGCAGACCATGGAGAATATGTGTTCCCTAGTATGCAAAGTAGGATGTTTTTTCTCACATTCGTGGATTGTCTCTATCATGTAAGGTATGATTAGGGTCTAAAATTTTAGAAAGTGTACAGAAACAATAGCCAGAGTTCTAGAAAGTGTACAGAAACAATAGCCAGAGTTCTAGAAAGTGTACAGAAACAATAGCCAGAGTTCTAGAAAGTGTACAGAAACAATAGCCAGAGTTCTAGAAAGTGTACAGAAACAATAGCCACAGTTCTAGAAAGTGTACAGAAACAATAGCCAGAGTTCTAGAAAGTGTACAGAAACAATAGCCAGAGTTCTAGAAAGTGTACAGAAACAATAGCCAGAGTTCTAGAAAGTGTACAGAAACAATAGCCAGAGTTCTAGAAAGTGTACAGAAACAATAGCCAGAGTTCTAGAAAGTGTACAGAAACAATAGCCACAGTTCTAGAAAGTGTACAGAAACAATAGCCACAGTTCTAGAAAGTGTACAGAAACAATAGCCAGAGTTCTAGAAAGTGTACAGAAACAATAGCCAGAGTTCTAGAAAGTGTACAGAAACAATAGCCAGAGTTCTAGAAAGTGTACAGAAACAATAGCCACAGTTCTAGAAAGTGTACAGAAACAATAGCCACAGTTCTAGAAAGTGTACAGAAACAATAGCCACAGTTCTAGAAAGTGTATAGAAACAATAGCCAGAGTTCTAGAAAGTGTACAGAAGCAATAGCCAGAGTTCTAGAAAGTGTACAGAAACAATAGCCACAGTTCTAGAAAGTGTACAGAAACAATAGCCACAGTTCTAGAAAGTGTACAGAAACAATAGCCACAGTTCTAGAAAGTGTACAGAAACAATAGCCACAGTTCTAGAAAGTGTACAGAAACAATAGCCAGAGTTCTAGAAAGTGTACAGAAACAATAGCCAGAGTTCTAGAAAGTGTACAGAAACAATAGCCAGAGTTCTAGAAAGTGTACAGAAACAATAGCCAGAGTTCTAGAAAGTGTACAGAAACAATAGCCACAGTTCTAGAAAGTGTACAGAAACAATAGCCACAGTTCTAGAAAGTGTGCAGAAACAATAGCCACAGTTCTAGAAAGTGTACAGAAACAATAGCCAGAGTTCTAGAAAGTGTACAGAAACAATAGCCAGAGTTCTAGAAAGTGTACAGAAACAATAGCCAGAGTTCTAGAAAGTGTACAGAAACAATAGCCACAGTTCTAGAAAGTGTACAGAAACAATAGCCATAGTTCTAGAAAGTGTACAGAAACAATAGCCACAGTTCTAGAAAGTGTACAGAAACAATAGCCACAGTTCTAGAAAGTGTACAGAAACAATAGCCACAGTTCTAGAAAGTGTACAGAAACAATAGTCACAGTTCTAGAAAGCGTACAGAAACAATAGCCACAGTTCTAGAATGTGTTTCTCTTTCTCTCTCTTTTGTTGAAGCCGCCATATTTGTTTTTGATGGTTTTTAGATTCAATACTTGTTTTGATTGGGTAGACGTTTTACATTTGTGTCAAAATGTTAGTTTCTTCTTTTAAATTAACAAAATAGGTCACTCACTCACAATGTCTGAAGTGCGGTCACTCTTGAAACCGAGTAGCAGCCACCATGTATGCTATATATTACTTCATGCATTCAAAAAATGCTATGAGGTATTTTATATATCAATTTTTAGTATTTACTCCAACAGACAAATTTATTTCATTTTTCTTTTATTAAAATTACGGTTTAATTCATATTTGTATACAAATACCAAACTATTAATGTTTATTTATATGAATAAATGCGAATATCTTAATCTGGTATTCGCAAGAAACTTATGAAATGTTTATTTAAAATTTTGTTTCATGTATTTCCAATAATAAAATGTGAGTTATGCTAAAAACAGATACTACACTGTAATCGTAGCTTAAAGGGAACCATAACATTTTTATGCCTAGGCATTTTAAATGAATAAAAAAAGAATTATCATGGGGGGTGAGTATTGTAGTATTAGTTCTGTTATCATACCATCCTCAAATAATCATTGTTGGAATGGAACCATTAAAACGAACGACTTTTCCTTACTGTAAAATAAGATGTTGCATATGAACGTGAAATTCGCTTGCATAATTCAAGTAGATATATAACCAAAAAATTATTTTTGCTTTGATTTAATTTTCGTTGGCTTTATATATATATATATATATATATATATATATATATATATATTCATTTTGTTTTTGTTAGCATTAAAAAAAAAAAAAAAAAGATAAAATATAGAAATGTAAGTAAAACAAGTGAAGCATGCATGGTCCCCCGTGAGTGCACAGTGAATAAGGCATAAAAAATGACTAAGTTCAGCATTTGCATCCCCCCCCCCCATTTAACCCAAAAACTTCCCAGGAAATGTCAAATCCTGGTGAAAATAAACAAACAAACATATGTAAATTTGAGTTCTGCATCATGTGTAAGTCCATCATTTGCCCCCTCCCATTTAGCCCTAAAAGTCCCCAAGGTCTCAACATATTTAAATTTGAGTTCAGCACCATGCAAAACTGCTAAATAGATATACACAAAAATTCTTGGATAAATATGGTAAAATAGTCACAAAAATGGCGTGTTTTATTAGCCCTAAAAGAGCCCCATGGCGCACACCCAAGAGTTATCGCAAAGTATAGACAAACAAAATTATATAGAAATCAGTTAGTTACAACTTTTCAGAAAGTTTATAAAAATCCAAACCATCATTTTTTTTTTTTTTTCATAAGCGCAAAAGTGCCAATTTTAGCCATTTTAACCCGAATATATACATATATAGATTTCTCGCGGTTGACATTCGCCGTGAGATTTGTTCCTAGCTAATGGAGTCAGAGATAGCTTCGTAACTGAGTTTGAATCTTCTAACTGGTAGTAATTGTGTCACCCTGCACTGATGATTCCCGAAAGGATGAAATACTAGTGTCTGTAGGTATTAAAAAAATTTTATAATATACATTATATATATATATATATATATATATATATATATATATATATACACACACACACACACACACATTAATATATTCATATAAATATATTTTTGACTAATACCCACCTACTTGTTTAAAACTGCATATCAAACTTGTTCTAGTTATCTATCTATATATCTTAATATATTCATATCTTTTTATCTATTTGAAAAACTACCTATCTCCGAGGGGCGTTCCAAAAGTAATCCCTTCTATTTTTTATTCGGCCCAAATGGATCAGAAAGTATTGCAAATTGCATTGTTATGATGACTAAACTTATGCATTCATTATCTGAAAGTGTCATCTGTTGCATATATTTACAGTGTGAGACTAAGAAAGCAACCCCTATCATGGATGTATTAGAAGCAGATGTGTCATTGAATTTCTCCATGCAAAAAAAAAAAAAAAAAAATGAACTGATCATCATTCACTGACGTTTGTTTAATGTTTATGAAATCGATGCAGTTTGGTAGTACAGTTAGGAGATGGGTTGGTCGATTTCAGAATGGTTATAGAGCTGTGCGTGACAAAGCACACTCCAGACGCCATGCACACTCACCACACCATCGCTGGCAAAAATGCATTGAGAATGGTGGTTGCTATGTAGAAAAATAAATTCTGGAGCCTGAAAGGTCGTTCGCTTTAATGGTTCCATTCCAATCTTTTAGTTAAAGAATAGGAGGCTTTACTTTTGAAACGATCCTAGTATGCAAGTCTATTCATATATTAATCTTTTCTTACTTGATTAAATCATCAAAAGAAAGATACAGACATAATTTGCCTATAATATTTAATGAAATAACATGCATTTTTATTTATTTATTAATCTTCAATAACGCTCTTAATTTACTGGTGAACGTATGTGATGTCATATCACTAGGACAAAGTCTTCCCTGCAACCTCTTTCTCACAGAAGAGACGTCGCGAACCTGTCTCTGCCCTATCGCTATTTTCATGGCAAGTGCTCGACTGAACTCCAACCTGTGCCCCCTCCCTTCCCAAACTTCCACAAAAAACACTAGACTCGTTACAATCACTACATATGATTTTCCCTCACTATTTATGCCTAAATCTAAACGCAGATTCCATGAACAAAGTTTCTTTCACAGAACTACCCGTCCATGGAACACTGTTCTGCTGACCTGTTTCCCAATTGAATACAACATGATAGCCTTCAAATCCAATGTAAACAAATTCCTGTTGAGTCTTCCTCATAAATAAGCAAATTCTACCCAATTTACACATAACGATTACTACACTACCACCTTATATTCATTAAATCTTATCCTTGAGTGGCCTTGGGGCCTTGATAAGTGGTGACTCTAAAGTAAAAAAAAAATCATTCTTATTCAATAAAAAAGTTAGGAAAATTTAAATAAAAGATAAGGAGACAAAATTCAGCATAAATTTAAATTTTAATAAATTACTATTACCTTAGTTTTGTTACACTATTTTTTTTTTATCGAAGGTTATGTACAATTTGATAACCTACCTGTCCCAAGCTATTTATTCTATTTTCAATATTCATATTAACCAGCTTTCGTTTACCAACCTGTGTGTATATTATAAGACAAATGTTATTAAATTCGTTTTATTTTCCCTTTGGTATTCCTATTGAACTGATATACAAGGGCCGTTCTAAAAGTAAAGCGTTCTACGTTTTTTTTAACTGAAAAAAAAAAAAAAAGAGCTACGAAAATGGGAGTGGTATCATTAAAACGGGCGATCTTGTATGCTCCAGACTCAGCTTGCCTGGTTTAACTAACTTATCTTGGAAAACTACTTACTAGGCTAAACAAATCATATTTTTTTTTATTATTACTTAACTACCTATCTGTCTCCAAACTACCGTATTCCATTCATATACTAACGTTTTTTTTTCCTTTCTATCTATTTATCCCCCTTTCATTCATTATCTTCGTGTTAACTCATCCATTATGTTTGAAGGCTTTTGAAAGCTTTCATAGACAACCCATGAATAATGGTTCCACTCTTTTGCCTGCCATCCTATGATTCCTGGAGTAAATCACCTAATTTGGTCATTTCCCATGTAAAAGAACGCACATTTCATAAAATAGTCCCCAAACTATGACAGTAACAACTGGAATTGGACCATTATTATTCTTATTAATATTATTATTTACAAGCTATAGGCTGTTATATACTATTGACTTTTTGTTGAAAGGAGGGAGAGGGGTCTCTTTTATTAAGGATTTGATTTATTTGATAAAGTTTGCATGCAATATATATATATATATATATATTATATAAAAAAAAATGATGAAAGTAAATCGCGGTCTTCTTAGTCAGTGAATTCTTGCTGTGTGAACAGCAACAGTGAAACTGTCTTTGTTCTGGCACGTACAAGCCGTATAAAAAGAGAATATCCAGGAATGGTAATGTTCTCTTTTTGTATTTTTTAAAACCATTTTCTTTTTTGTTTTCTTTTTCGTAATTCTGATTCAATGAAGGTATTGAATACTTATTTAATTCATTTTTTTTCTTTTTATATTTGATTTTTATTACACCTTTGTTACTATTTGCTTTAATGCGGGGAGGTAGTGGTGATGAAGTTGATAGCAATATAGACTAGTGACCTGGGGGTGCTAAGTCCGAATTCTGTCAGTATCATAACACACGCACAAGATTGTTGATTCATTTATTTTTTATAAGCGATTATTCTGTGGTATTTTTTTCTTTCTTTTGACTCCCTGAGTGCTTGTAAAGAGAAGTTATCTCCCCTTTGTTTTAATGGGGACGTATTATATGTACTTAATTTATTATTTAAATATTTTACGTGCATAAAATTAAGTTATCTATATACATGCATGTTTCGAAGTTTTACTTCTCGCCAGTATAGCTAAACTTATTGGTGAAACCCGAACTCACAGCTTGCTTAGATTTTCCCACAAAGTCCAGTGAAAACTGCAACTTGACGCTAGAATAAAAAGAAAAACTCATAGAAAGGTAGGCTTAAATTACTATTAATACTTTCAGATACCAGAATCGGGTCCCCTTCTATCCTCCAATGGCTAAGTTAGTATGTCTAATCACACTATATTTTTCTATCCATATTTGCAAAAAGTAGGAGTGAATGCAATAACTTCAGGGATTTATGAAAATCGTTTCTGTGGTCAAAGTCGAAAGCAGAAAGAGCTCAACACTTTTTTGATTCACGACTACATAGGAGGTGGGAGCAAAAATGTACCAAATCAGGAATCAAAACTTACTCTGGTGTCCAAGCCAGTTATTTTTCAAGAGAATTGCTCAGGCTTCTATAGATGAAGTCAGGATTCCTGGATGACACCACTTGCTGTAAGGGACTAAAGAAAAATACTACGTCTAGGTCAAGACTAGTCAATGATAAGTGTTAAATGGATATTCTTCCCTCTTTGTCAGAAACATCGCTCATGGAATGTGAGGACTAACGGACAAAAAGGAAATGAAAGGCATAAGATTACCGAAAGTAAACCTAAGAGTCACTTTCTACTCTATGTAACACGTCCATATAACATGCTGATGCAGACGTGTTGAACGTATATAAAAAAAATTGAATTCCATTACACGCACTCGCAAATCCTACATTTTCCCACATGAATATCTTTTGCATAGAGTATGGAGAGAAAATATGCCCTCTGTGATCAAAGTCGAAAGAGCTCGATACCTTTCTAATTTACGACCACATAGAGGGTGGGCAACACAAATATATCAAATCAGGTAATCAAAACGTACTCTGGTGTCCACACTAGTTATTTCTCAGGAGAATTGCTCAGGTTCCTACAGCACTTCTTTGTCAAGTTTAAGATCCCCAGATGAAAGGATTCAGTTCTGGTTAGAGTTATCTGGTATACACAAGTTCAATTCATGATTTGGCCTATTAAAACTTTACAAAAGCAAATTGTCCATAAGAAGAGATCGTGGATTGATTTGGGGGTTAAATAAAGGGTTTAGTTTAAAATTCTTAAAAATTTACTAAGCACAAAAGAAAACCAAATTGCTCGGTGGATGAAAAGTTATAGTAATAAAAACCCAGATTACGATATTAACAATTTTTATTATTTGGACGACTGTTCTTATCTTGAGTGCTATTTTCACAACATTTCAGTCGATGTAACTTCTAACCTTTTTTTTTTTTTTTTTTTTTTTTTTTTTTTTTTTTTTTTTTTTTTTTTAGACGTACCGTGTTGCATTCTAGAATCTTTATCAAACTTTAGGATCTGCATGGAATTTCGAACGGAACCTTTTATTTAATCTATGGGGATAGCATGAATAAGAACATGCTAGCCCCATGGATTAAATGTTTGTAATTCCGTGCAGACTGCCAAATTCGACAGAAAGATTCCCAGAGTTTGATAGAAAGGTACATCTGAAGTCAGAAGTTACCTCGGCTGAAACGTTGTGCAAATAACATTCAAGCTTTGATCAAGTGCAGTAGTTTTGGCGGGATGCTGACTGCCTGAATTATCTGCTGAAGAACTTCCCAGTCAACAGTGACGATAAAGCACACAAGTGTTTTCTGCTGAAAGCTCCAGTGGTGTTTGAAGATTTGGTGCATCGTGAAAATCTGATCGGTGCAGCCATGGCCCAGACGAAATCTCATTGGTTGAGTCTAGTTCTGGTATCACGTTCTCTCTGAAACCGCTTCAGTAATATAGTAGCAGAGATTTTGACAGCAATATCGATGAGGCTTATTCCACAGTAGTTACTATAGCAGCATTCGTCTCTCTTTTTAAAGAAAGGGAGCAGAATCGCATTGCTCCAGTTTTGCGGAATCTCATACAGAGAAGATGATCTGGTGAAGAACAGTGGCCACTGAGTCTAGTACACTTTTAAAGATTTCAGCAGGGATGTTGTCTTTTAGCTTTTTGCTGACATCTTGCATTTGGGTAGAACTGTTACAGTCGTATGTATTCGGGGTATTGATCAGGTTCAGTTGTGTGATGTTGCTTTCATGATTGAGCAGTGCGGCGAAGTGGTCACTCAATTGTTATATGTACTTAACAAGATTGGAAATGGGTTCTCCTTGTTGGTTTAGGATCATTTTACTGTTGCCCTGGAAAACTTCCTTGTGTTCCCCATGGATGCTGCATGAACCATATCTTCGGCGATTTTTGTCCAGTGGGCATTTCGATCAGCAGTGGGGAGTTGCTTGGTACAGCTGGCAGAAGTCATTGTGTTTAAAGCAGTGCGCTTGTTTTGTTTTGTTGGTAAGCTCGATGGTGTGACCAGAGATCCAGTCCTTTACATGCCGTCTGGTTTTACCCAGGGTCTGTTGGGCAATTTCATTCACAGTTTTTGAAGGATTGCCAGATATCCTCAACTGTGGATACTTTGGGTTTAAGTGCTTCAAGACCAGTGAAACGGTTTGACATCTGGTGCTGGAACTCTGCTTTGGTCTCCTGGCATTTGAGTCCTGAGCTGTCATTTTGTACAGTGGTTGGTGGGCGGGTTGGCTTTCAGGCACAGGCATAGCTTTACATGGACCATCACATGATTGGAGCCATGCTCATTGCCAGTCTCCACTCCTTGGTAAGAACGGCAGCGTAGCAAACTTGGGCCTGGAATTTGGTCTAATGGACTTGTTCTTTTAATCTACTGTATGTACACATCTATACCAATGTCTCATTTCTGAATGAAACGTTTTTGTTTGAAAAAGTATGCTTCACCTTAAGCAATAATAACACTGTCATCATGCACCACCAAATAGCTTATTCATCACCTCTCTCCATCTTTTTTATTTAAAAGTCATCAAAAGGCCACTCAAAAATTAAGGGTCAGTAAGTGTTAGGTAGCTGGTGAGATAACTCAATGATAATCAGTAATGGTGGAATTTGGATAGAGCTTAGTTATTTCAGAGGACGGTTCAACAAAAACTTATTTACATTAGACTTTAAAATAATCAAGTTATAGTCAGCCGGGAAGCAGTTCTACACTACCTTGTTCCACAGACAGTTCTAGGAAAGAAAATATGTATTTACTATATTAATGAAATAAAGATTTTCCCCTCTGAATTCAGTGCTAAATAGAAAATATAAGTAAAAAAATAATCTATATTTTTTCATTTGGTTTTACTTTGGTTCACCTCAAACGAGGCATATTGCCACTGAGACGTAAGAGGTTACAGTGAATTAGGGAGTAGAGTTATAGAGGTCCATCCTCAGTGGGAAATTGTTCAGTAATATATTTGTTTACATTACATTTAAATGTCTGCATGTTGGTACAGTTGTGATAGCAGGGAGAGAACTTGAAAGACAAGAGTTTCAGGAAAAGAGGCTATTAGATTAGAAAGTTTTCCAGTATCTGGAATACTCTACAATAAAAAGGGTGGGCCTTTGCTGCTTATCATAGGTATTAACGTTGAAGGGGGGATACAAGTGCAATAAATTCATCAGAGCATATTGTGATCTTCAAGAGTCAATAATAAATACAATAATGTTATTTACAAGAGCTTGTATTTACGGAAGTACAGAATTTTACCTCCCTTCCACACCAGGAAGATGTGACATACGGTCAGAAAAATGGGATTTTGTGGGGCAACGCACTAAATGTAGCGCACCCTGGCCCCATAAACCATACCTAAGAAGCCCTGTCGACACTCCTTGGTCAGGGCATCTCAGCCAGTTTGCAATAAACTCCTTCATAAAGAGGAGAGGCAAGGCCTGGAAGGATATGATAGGAACTTGTTGGCAGTTTGTTAGGACAGTAATCTCACAGACAACAAATCCTTATTTTATTGCATTTTAAACCTTAATTTATTATTATTGCATTTTAAACCTTAATATATTTTCTTTAATAATATATTTCTTTCTTTAGAAGAAAGTTTTGTTAGCAAAACTAGTTTTTACTATGAATATTGTGCAAGAGATAACCATAGACTGGAGCACAGTCGAGCACCTTCCATGAAAATAATATTAGAGTAGAGAGAGACTAGCAACTTTTCTCTGAGAGTTCGTTTCTCTCTCTCTCTCTCTCTCTCTCTCTCTCTCTCTGCCTATAATTTTGTAATCCTTGTATTTACAGCTTGCTTCTAAAATAACACCCATTCTCCTCTTATCCCCCTTTAACTTTACCTCCTAAGCAAGAAAAGAAGAGCGAAGCAATAAAACCTAAATTACAAAGAAAGTCAGCACTTCTAACCCCCACCCTGGACCTCAATTTTCTTTATTACATTTCCGACTCGAATATCCGTCTATCGGAATGATTTTCCGATAAGAGCCAGGAAATCACTCGATGAAGGATCAATTTGGCACTGAAACGCTTTCATACATTGATCCACCAAAATGTCCGCAATCAAGAACTGCACTCATTATTTTCTCATCCACCTTTTTTTTCTCTCCTTAACACAGATACGGCGGCCATTTTAGTTTTCTATTACCTCCCCTTTATTGCTTACTCTATAAATCAATTAAATGTACGTGAGGAATAAATAAAATTCGATCATCATAAAACCTTAACAGCAGTTAACGATTCCAGCACCCACCCATCCCATCACATTCAATTCCGCCTTTCCTTTCTTCTTTTCTCGGGCTTTCTCTGCCTACAATTAAAATGTATAGAAAGCTATAGAAAAGAAACGTAATGATTATCACTATCGATTCTGTGGCCGGCATTCTGGGTTCAAGCCTGGTCTGCTTGTAAGTAATAAATTTATGAATTAATCACTATCGTCCATGATTGAATAATTAATCTATGATTGATCATTTTAAGTGCAAATGGAAATTTATTATTCATTACATGTACGTTATTTAATTTGGAAAAGTTTTGTGTTTTTTAATTGTAAACTTTGATCTTATTAACCTGATCAGATGCAACACATTTGTTTTAGTAATGCATACGGACATTTGCATATTAGTAATGCATACGGATATTTATTTTAACAGGTACTACCACTCCGGGTCAGAGTGGACCTGGGAGAAATGGCAATTAAAGGGTGGCTCCAAACTCTCCAAGGCCTGCAAGGTTGGGCCTCACCATCGGATATAGTTTAAGGTCATATCCAGGACCGTTGTATAAAGGGTTCTTTTTAAATTTTTTTAAGATATGATAGTATTATTTATTAATTTTTATTTACTTTGGGCTATTATCCTCATCTTTTCTTAGTTGTTTCACGACATTTCGGCCAACTATTCCTCTGGCCTTAATAAAAATATTAATACTCATCTAAATAATAAATTCCAATTAAATAATATATATATATATATATATATATATATATACCATTTGGTACAGACCCGAGCATGGAGGATCAGATAATAAATAAACATGAATTTAACCTTGATTGCACTTTGGGGCCCGTGGCACAGTTGATAGAGATGTTGAATCTGTACGGTTCCAGGCGAGAATTGTCTGAAGATAGCGGTTTCAATCCTACCCAAAGCCAGCCAGAGGCTTACTTGGCCAAAACTTGGTGAGACAACAACAACTACGGAAGGCAGTAATTGCAGTGGATGCAGTCAGGAGATTCGGTTTTCCTATCCCATCGCGGTTACCACCTGACGAAGGCCAGAGGAATAGTTGGCCGAAACGTTGTGGAGCAACTAAGAAAAGATGAGGATAATAGTCCGAAATATTTAAAAATTTATTATTCATTACATGTACGCTATTTAATTTGGAAAAGTTTTCTTTGTTTTTCAATTGCAAATTTTGATCTTAACCTGATCAGATGCAATACATTTGTTTTAGTAATGCGTACGGATATTTGTTGTAGAATTATCTCCCTTGAATTTATTTTTACTAAATTTAGAGAAAGTACTTACTTTTACAAGAGTCTGAAATCTCAATGAAAATACAAAATTTAGAACGAGATCGTATTCTCTTACTTGCTAGTCCTTGAAAGCAGACAAGCATTTTGTCTATGATTATGCTTTTTTGCACTCTAGCAGGCCTTGTCTCTAAGTTATGTCTTCTAATAGTAGTCGCAAAGACTTTCAGAAACAAAATATACAGTAAGTATATTAACGATATTGCTTATGCATAGTCTGTCTCCAACCCTGGCAACATGTGTTGTTCTCTCATTGTATTTTCTTTAATAATATATTTCTTCTTTAGTACTGAAGTGTTATTTCTTTGTGTCTGTATGTGTATCACATTCTATACTCCCTTCTATATCTTGTATAAACTGTTTATCTGAGAATATATGTGCACGTATATAGATCCAAATGTTTCTTCAATATTTCCCCTTTTCTTTCTTCTGACACCCACCCGCGTTATGTACGATAACAAGTGAAATATGGCGACCTCGTGTACAGGAGAAGTTCCTGAACACGTGGTCAATAAAACCATAAAAGCTAACATAATAAAGATGCTTTTGTATTTTTGGTAACGTGCTACTTTTAGTTGCTTTTTTTTTTTCAGATTAAATTCAAGTTTGACGATCTCTTTATTATTAAATTGTGAGGTGGAAGCACAAAATATTTACAGAACACCCTCCCCTCTCCATGTTAAGAATGGCTTTTGAAATAACACTTATTTTAGCACGGTACCAAAAGTACCATAAAAAATATTTTTCATTAGTAATATTCTGTAAATTTTGGGCAAACGACACTATATATACTCATTTTTTTTTTAATTTTATTTTCATTTTGCTTTAGCTGGGGATGGGGCATTCTACCGGATACAAGCCATTCACTAACTTTTTCATACATTACAACTAAGAAATCTTTTTAAGAGTCTAACCGTCACCTTAAATACAATTGTTTCTATCTCTCTGGCACTTGATTTACCAGGTATATTTGTGGGTAGTTTTTGAAATTATGTTTTATGAGTCCAGTCGCTCCTATAATTACTGGAATGATGGCGATCTTCCTTAGATTCCAGTTTCTTTATATGTCGTACATAAGACATTGGCATTTCGTTATATTTTCTCTCTCAGCTCTGTTAATTGGGGGCACCAATAAATCTGGCCTACACATTTGAAATGAATGTTTCTGTTTAGAGCACAATTAAACCATGATACATGACTTTTGCATTTTAAACCTTAATTCAAGCCGTTATATAAAAAATAATTTTGTAGAATCAACCGTAAGTTCTCTACAGTGCAATGTAGATCACAATGTATTGTGGTCGAAGTCGCTGTGGGGAGGCCTGTGAAGCTTCCTCCTACTTCACTGTGGTGCATCCTTGACCAGAGCAGACAATCGATTTGATCGAAAAATGGATGATTTTTACTTATAAAAGTATTCAAAGTGTGGAACATTCATTGACTCTCATTCAATCCTGAGCAAGGTAAAGTTTCCCTGCTAGTTTTCTCTAAGTACACGGTCATCATTTTGAACATGTGGTCTCTTGAGAACACACAAGGACCTTGAAGACCTCAGAAGTAAATGGGAAAA
The DNA here is from genome assembly GCF_053919585.1 of Euprymna scolopes. Taxonomy (NCBI): domain Eukaryota; kingdom Metazoa; phylum Mollusca; class Cephalopoda; order Sepiida; family Sepiolidae; genus Euprymna; species Euprymna scolopes. The sequence goes on from NC_136484.1 coordinate 96,475,759, forward strand.
TGAAGAAATGGTGGTACTTATGCAGATAGTGAACCGCGTTATCGTTGGGATATTCCAATCAGGTTATGTAAACCATCAGAAGGTGCAGAAGCACTTAGCCAGCAGCCAACAATTACAAACGGTATCCTTTGTTTATTTTAAGTGAAAGTACAAAATAGTTAAACAGTCCTTTCTTCGTGTTAAGAATGGCTTTCTAAATATCATTATTTCAGAACAGTCTGCACAAGTACCTTTTATTGAAATAACTATATGGTGACCTAGAATTACGTTTTTGTTTAGCTTAATTTTTAATTATTTTTTTTTTTTTTTTACTGTTTTAAATATCGCCCATAGTTTTTGGAATAAAAAGTTTTCATTTGGCACTTTAAAAATTAGCCTCCCCCCACACACACACATAAAAAAAAGATTTTGTTCAGAACATTCCAGCCGTTTACATAAGTTGCCCAGAATATGGCAACGATCATGTGGTTCGTATTCTGCATAAGTAGTGAAATAGTTATAACAAAGAGAAAATTATATTTATTAATATATATATTTATTTCTCTCAGTCTAAGACAAGCGTAAGAGAGATTAATAAAGCATGCTAGTTAAAAGGGGGGGGGGTTCTTGCTGAAAAAAAATGAGGTAATTCTACATAAATCTCTGAAAGGCAATCGAAATGCATACAGTGATTCGATATCATTTTGGAATTATTCTCAGAATTCTGTGATCAGTTGTACAGTGACATGCTGAAACTGAGAGTTGTTTTAACTGTCCAGAGAAACAAGATCAGACAGCATACAATCAACAATGTAAAAAACAACATTGACGTTTCTGAATTTTTGAGATGAGGATTGGTTATTCATATTATTTGGATTCATCGGACTATTGTTCTCTCATCTCGAGATGAGGACAGTAGTTTTCAATCACCTACACTAAAAGTTAAATCTTCAATCTTCAGGGGAAGATCATTTTCACAATTGATTTTTCCAAGTACTCTAACCACTGCGCCAAGTTCGACAGAAACATTCCTGAGTTCGACAAGATACACCTGAGGAAGTCCGGAAATTATATTGACCAAAAACGTTGTGAAAATGACACACAAAATGAGAACAGTAATCCAATGAATCCAAATAATATAAATGACATGGAGCTAGGCGAAACACGTCCACCCACCTTAAAGCCAAAACCAGAAAGACAAAATAAAATTTCAACGCACCATGTGGGCTGGAATTTAACTTGATTTCCAAAAGTAGACGAGCGTATCTCTAGTTGTCGGTATAATTCATGGAAATAACATGAATGTTTCAAGGGACATAACTCTAACCATTAGTTTGATGAAGATACTAACATCAAGGAACTAGGAGAGCAGGAAAAGTACAAATACCTTGGCATAGAAGAGAACGATTCAATTCAGCTTGCTAAGAAAAAAATATTGGCAATGAATATACATGCCATGTAAGAAAAATCTTTAAAACACAACTTACAAAAACAAGGTAACTGCCATTAACCAACTAGCCATTTCTGTGATGAAGCTTTGGTATTGTTCAAAGAGTCAAAGAGACTAGACAATAAAACGTGGAAAATGTTGACACTGCACAGAGTAACATACAGAAACCAATGTCAACAGAGGAGCAGGAGATATGGGCCTCTCAGAAATTGACCATCAACATCGTGCCACTATTGTCAGCACCAGGAAATATCTGATTAACTCCCAAATCAAAACCTCAAAATGGTGCATCAACATCATGAGACAACTTTTATCATGAAACTGGCCAAAATTTTGGGCAAGAGCATTACAAATGAGACAGAATAAAAAAACAAGTCTGTTACAGAAATAGCACAAAAGTGTCGCCAAAATTACACGTAGACTTTTCACTGCAAGAATAGGCCAATCGGTAGTTTGCCAAGTATTTTCTGGATGAATTCACTCAAGCCTATATAGATAAGGAAGGCTCTGTCGACTGGCTAAATAGAGGATTGCTCCCCTATGATTAGGAGAGGATTATCTTAGCTGTCCAAGATCAAGGCTTGATAATGAATGCTTTTAAGAAAATGAGTAGTCTAAGCAATGACAAGTGAAGGTTCTGCCACACAGAATTAGAGTGTGAGCTACCTAACATCTAGCTATAAGGTTAGAATGATAAAATTGTTGCCCTAATGAAAACAACCCTACAGATTTATTTTAGAACTTTTATTTAAAAAATCAATTCAGGTAACTTGATTATGTAATAGAGCTGACTTCTATTTAATGTAGCTGCCTTCAGCCTCAATCACCGCCCTGCTATTGGTCTGGAACTGGAAGCATGTCTTTTTCACAAGCGCCAGTGGGAGCTCGGTTAATAGTCAGCCAATGGCAGTGATCAAGCTGGCTTTGTGTTATGAAGGGTCATGTTAATGTTCTCAACATATGACCAAATGAAGAAGTCCAGCGGGTTCAGGTCGGGAGAGGAGACAGGCCATTGAGAGAAGGGTACGAAGTCGTAGCATTCCTCCTGAAGCCAAGCCTGTGTCTCTTTAGACTTGTGGGCCAGCGCTGTGTCCTGCTGCTGTCACACCCAGGATCACCCCACTCTTCAGTACGTCCAGGTACACTTTGTTGACTTTCAAGCCAACTTCAAAGATGTGATGGGGCATGATGTACCTATTTACTATGCCTCCCCACGGGACAGAGTTAGACACCAGGGTCGTTTATAAACTTGGAGAAAAGGTACAAAAATAAAAATTGTCTCAGTCGTGAAGGATTTCTCCTCCACCGAAAGAGAACAAGAAATAGAAGTGCAGCATCTGAAGAACAGATACTACACTTTGATCTTGTCTCGAAGGCCAAGTAGCCCTCACTTGAAATCACACCAAAAACCATAACCATAGCCAGAAACTTTTTCTTCACCTTCAAGCATTGAATCGTTCAGATTTGCATTTGGAGGGGGCTGGCAGTGGTCCTATTGTAATAACTTGGATCAGTAGAGCAGGAGTTATACAGCGGCACATCTCCAATCTCGCTCATTGAACTTTGTGTCACTTTCTGACATGACAGAAGGCACCTATCGCTCGAGATTTGTACACAACTGGTCAACTAGTAGATGGTCTGCAACAAAAACAAGTGAAGCATGCATGGTCCCCCGTGAGTGCACAGTAAACAAAACATAAAAAATTACTAAGTTCAGCATTTGCCCCTGACCCCATTTAGTCCCAAAAGTCCCCAGGGGACGTCAAATCCTGGTGAAAATAAACAAACTGTGCAGTTTTAGGCCTTAACATATGTAAATTTGAGTTCTGCACCATGTAAAAAAAAAAAGAAATGACTAAGTCCATCATTTGCCCCCTCCCCCATTTAACCCCAACACTCCCCAAGGCTTTAATATATTTAAATTTGAGTTCAGCATCATGCAATATTGCTAAATAGACATACACAGAAAATTTTGGACAAATATGGTAAAATAGTTCCAAAAATGGAGTGCTTTTATTAGCCCTAAGAGAGCCCCTGGGGCACATCTAAGAGTTATCATGAAGTATAGACAAACAAAATTATATAGAAATCAGTTAGTTACAACTTTTCAGAAAGTTTTATAAAACCCAAGGCATCAATTTTTTTTTTTAATAAGCCCAAAAAAATTAACCTGAAAGGCACTCCTGCGGGGTGGGGGGGGAACTGGAGTTTTCCCGGAAAATCTGTTCTGTTTCATTTTTACTCATATCATGTTTAATGTTTCTGCAAAATTTTTTTAAAATTCCAAGGCGTAGTTATTGCGAACAGGACGAACGGACAAGGGTGAATTCACAGGTCCACCCTCCTTTTGTCGGGGGACCAAAAAGAAAACGAAAATGGAAGCATGTTTTTTCTAGGGCGACAATTTTATCATTCGACCCTTTGCAATGCTACATAATGGCGCGTGTAAATATCTCCACTGGACGATCTGTACATATTGAAATGTAAATGTTGAATATTAAATGCAGCAGCAAGTTCTTAGAACATTTGAGAGAGAACAGTTGGAAATACGTCATACACCATCCACTATGAGACTATGCAAGCTGTACTGCTACAAAACGGAGCTACTAAACGTGACAAAGATGCAGAACAAGAAGGAGAAAGAAGCAACCTTAGTAGAAGTTAGCGTCTCCAATAATGCTGGGGTAAACAGAGTGAATAGGAAAAAGATAATGAAATACCAAGTCGAATGTATGACATGAAAAGAAACTGGAATCTTAGGAAGATTTCCATCATTCCAGTTATTATATAAGTAACCAGACTCCTGAATAATTTCAAAAACTACCTCGTAAATATACCTCGTGAACCAAGTGCAAATGATACACAAACGATTGCACTTAACAGGACGCTTAGAATCTTAAAACTATCTTTCAGTTGGAACGTATGAGATAGCAGATGAATGTCTAACATCCTTTAGTATGCTCCATCCCAAGCTTGAACAAAAATTTAAAAAAAAAAAAAACAGAGGGGTATGAGTAAAATTAAAATTCATGAAGTTATTTTTTTTTTTTTTTACACTTCCCACAATAGCAGTATACTTTCTATTAAAATATTTACGTTTTTAATTCCTTTGAAAATGTCTCACTTTCTTATATGTACAAGTTTTAGAATGTCTCAGCATTATTGCTATATTCTGAAACAGATACTCCTATACCTGCTGCAATTGAGTCCTTGAGGCAGTTAGTAGCCTAAATGTAAACTTATGCATAAAAATTTCATTCAAACACGGTAGTGTTTTAATATATGGTTAAGTGACAGTTTTAGTCATTTAGAACTGCTTTAAAGCTTCATCACTCACTCATTTTTCAACCAAATTTCAAACAATTACAGTTTTTAGATCACCTTCTCATCTATATTGTAAAAAAAAAGAAAATGGTCAATTTTCGTTCAGTAAAACAGAAGTCATGATGAATTTTCTGCTGTTCAAAATCCTAAAAAGCAACTACTGTTACCAATTCACCTGCCTCACAAAAAGAGACGTAACAAGTGAAACAGAATGAAAGGGAGATAATTGGAGGGGATTTTATTGAAAGCAGACGAGTACCGTATATTGTATTACATATGTGTATGTTATGTTTATGGGAGCAAAAAAAAAAAAAAAAAGACTGAAATTAAACAAAGAACAAGTGAATTTATTGGAAGCCTAGAAAAATCATGGATTACAATATAAAAATGTGAGCATGAAAAGTTATATGGTTAAGCTTAAACATGGAAAATAAACGACCAGTTGTTAAAACTGGAAAAGAAAAGGACAAGATATTCTAATAGAAAATATAATAAATTTATAACTTAAAATATTGCAGCATTAAGAATTTTTTCTTCCCTGCAACCTCTCTCCCACAGAAGAGACGTTGCAAGCCTGTCTCTGTTTTATCGTTATTTCCATGGCAAGTGCTCGTCTGAGCTCCATTCTCTGGTCCCCCCTTGCTAATCTTTCATGAAAAACACCCAACTAGCTGAAACCACTGTCAATAATTTTCCCCACTCTTTATCGGTGCCTAAATCAAAACAGATTCCATGAACAAAACTTCTTTCTTAGAACTGCATGCCTGTGGAATTCTCTGCTGCTTGCCTGTTTCTCTCCCGACTTCAACTTGGATGTCTTCAAGTCTAACACAAACAAATTCCTGATGAACCGCCCCCTTTAGTAATGACACTTTATCAAATCTCCAATACTAACTATTACTACAATACTATCCCATTGATTACTGTACACACAATAGCCCTTATCCCTGAGTGGCTTCTGGGCCTTGATAAGTGGTGACCTCCATGTAAAAAAAAAAAAAAAAAAAAAAAAAAAAAAAAAACAATCAATTTTTAATGCTGCAATATTTTAAATTATAAATTTATATTTTTTACTAGAATATTTTGTCCTTTTCTTTTCCAGTTTTAATAACTAGTACTTTAGTACCATGTTTAAGCTTAACCATATTACTTTTCATGCTCACATTTTTCTATTGTAATTTTTTTTTTTTTTTTTTACATAGGCATCACCACATTATCAAGGCCAAGAGGCCACTCAAGGATAAGGGTTAAAGAGTGTACATTAGAAATTGGACAATATAGTAATCATTAGTAATGAAAATTTGGTAAATTTGATAACTTATATGGAACGGCTCATCAAGAACTTATTTACGATAGACTTAAAGACAACCATATTGTAGTCAGCTGGAAAGCAGGAAAACGGAAGACAATTCCACAGGCGTGCAGTTCTAAGAAAGAAGCTCTGTTCATGGAATCTACGTTTAGGTGTAGGCACAGATAAAGAGTGGGGGGAATTATTGATAGTGTTTACAGCTAGACGAGTGTTTCTTGTGAAAGTTTGGCGAGGGGGGACCATAGATTGAAGCTCAATCGAACACTTTCCATGAAAATAATGATACATCAGAGACAAACTCGCAACATCTCTTCTGTGAGATAGAGGTTGCAAGGAAGAGAAAAGGACATCTCCTACGAGGCTACGAAGTCTATTTTGAACTCTATCAAGGCAGGCCAAGTCCTTTCTAGCAGCTCCTGCCCAGATGTGGCAACAGTATTCCATCCTTGGACGTACCTGGCTCTTATATAGATAGAGAATAGCATCAGCAGTGAGATATCTACAGGATCGATAGAAAGATCCCACCATTTTTCCAGCGGCCTTGGCAACAGATTTGATGTACGTGTTCCATTTAAGATCAGGAGTAATGGTCAAGCCAAGAAGCTTGTCAAAACTTGAGGCCTCCTGAAGACGAGAGCCATTCATTTCAATTGATGCCAGATGTGGATCAGAATGTTGATGTAAACAGAGAAGCTTGGTTTTAGATGCATTAAAAGTAACCAGCCACTCCTTACCCCATTGTACTACGTGCTCAAGATCAGAGGAGAGAGAATTGGAGAGAACTTGGTCGTTTACTGTCTTAGATGTGCTACCATAAATGGTAGTGTCGTCAGCATAGATGTCTACAAATGATGTAAAGATGTGATTTGGAAGATCATTAATATAGATCAGGAAAAGAGTTAGGCCCAGGATGGATCCCTGAGGGACACCGGCATTAATACTGTGAGCTTCTGATTTTTGCCCCTCAACTACTACTCTTATGAACCTATCAGAAAGAAATGATTTAATAATTGAGAAGACATTTCCAGCAATACCATACCTAGAGATCTTATGAAGTAAACCTTTATGCCATACCCTATCAAAGGCCTTAGATATGTCAAGAGCAACTGCCCTAGAAAGGTTGCCTCCGTCAAGAGATTTGCTAATCCTATGAGATATAACTGTAAGCACATCTGTTGTAGATCTAGCAGAACGGAAACCATATTGAGTGTCACTAAGAAGGTTATTTTTGTTGAGATGGTTGATTACTTCTGTATTTATCACAGATTCCAGCAACTTACTCATAACGCACAGGAGACTTATTGGCTTGTACTGAGAGGGGGATGAGCGATTACCTGAATTCTTAAATACAGGGCATACTGATGAAATTTTCCAGGGAGATGGGAAACTATTCTCCTTAAGACAACGTTTAAACAGTTTTGTAAGTATGGGCGCTAGTTCAGGTTGAAGTTTTTTGAGTACTATAATTGGAATACCGTCAGGGCCAGTTGCTTTACTGGAATCAAGGTTTTTGATTAGCTTGGCAACATCACGTACAGATATACGTATATCACATAGCGTGTTTTCTGATACAGGAGGAAATATTGGGGGTTGGCAGCCTTGATCGCAAAGGGTAGAATTAGCTGCAAAGTTCTTGACAAAGAGTTTGGCTTTGTCTGATGCTGACGAGATTACCTCAGGTCCATTGATAATAGTTGGGATGGAGCACACGCTTCTGTTCAGGATTTTGTTTGCTATTTGCCAAAACTGGTGGGAACCAAGCCGCTGCTCAGCTACTTTGGACTTAACAGATTGAGCATACAACTCTCTTGCATTCTTTATTACTTTCTTACAATGGTTGCTGGCAGTCCTGAAAGCGGCTTTAGTTTTCATACATCTATTACGTTGGAAACAGTGGAAAAAATGATTTCTGTGCGCAATTGCAGCAGCACATTCTGGAGAGAACCATGGCTGGCTGTTAGGTTTTTGCTGAAACTTTTTCGAGGGTATGAAACGGTCAATACCTACAATTAACCATTCCGTCAGGTCTAATACTACAGAGCACACATCCTTTTTAAACATGGAATGCAGAGGTAGATCAGATATAAATGTACGGAAGCTATCCCAGTCAGCCTTAGTGTATCGATATACTGTACGATGGAGAGGTACGTCTGGTGACTTATTACATTTCATTTTTATCTTAATTGATACAACAAGGTGGTCGGAAGATCCAAGAGGCGACAGAACAGAAACTTAACATAGTTCAGGGCAAGTTGTGAGAAAAAGGTCTAGTAGGCTCGCATACTGGCCGTCATTGTCGGGCACACGGGTGGGTTCCTGAACAATCTGAGTGAGGTCATAGGCAATGGAGAAATCATGACAGAACCTCCCCTCATCATCGGTCTTGTTAGAGTGGGTCAACCATTCGACGTTGTGAACATTGAAGTCACCACATACGTGAATGTTAGCTGAAGGATAAGCAGATAGGACTTGGTCAATTTTCTCAGATATGCTTTGAAAGATAGTAACTCCGCTGTTATGGGGGCGATAGAGAGTAAATATAAATGCCGTAGTGTGAGCTAAAGCAACCCGGAAGCACATATAGGGTAAGTTAGGATCTTCCCTGGAGATGTCCCTACCACATGGAAAGCTATCCCTAATATAGGCACATATTCCATGCCCATGGCGATCTTGGGGGTCAGATTTAGAAGTTAAGTTAGAGTATCCTTTAATTGCGAACTCTTCTAGGGAAATAGCCTGTCCAATGCCAGTTTCACTTAAAAATAAAAGGTCTGGTTTAGTGTCCTGTAATTGGGTTTCAACCTCTGGAAGGTTAGAACGTAGACCCCTGATGTTGGAGAAGGAGACAATAAACATGTTTATATTATTTCAGAGGTAAAACATCCAATGAATTTAACGAGGTTTATGCAAAAGTGCTCAATACCAAGGTAAAGCAAGATACTATTGATGTATTTTTACATAAATATTTAGGTATTGCTACACCTTCATAATTATGTTTCAGTCAACTAATTAAAAAATATATAATATACACACTCACATACGACAACGATTAAAACTTAGGCCTAGAGTCTTTATTCTGATATTGATTCAAATTCATAAGATGATTATGATTCTAGAAAATGTCTAAAATTTAAGGCTTAGCTGAAAGTCTTTTCAGAAGAAACTGAAATTTAAGGAATCTTTAATTGATGCCTATTGCTTATAGATCAAACTTAATTCAAATCTAACAGATAATGGGAATATTGTGACATCTAAAACTTTAAAATATGTTAAAGAAACAGAAATTTGGGGAATATTCATTAATACCTATTGTTAAAAAAATCCGCAAAAATCGTAGATATCCAAAATTTTGCAAGTTATTTTTTTTTCCTCATTTGCGATATTTGCTTCCCCTCGAGAGCAAATTTAACACAAGGTTGTTTTTAATGTGGGAGAAAATCAGCTCCCCCAATGGGGCACTCTGACAGAGTCCAAATAATAGCAATTGTCTGATATGAAGGGTTTCCCCCACATTCACCAAACGTAATTACTTTTCTTTGCTCCCGGGTTTCTTGACCCGGGATAAAAGTAAATATAACCCATATTATTCTACCCTTGCATCTAACAGCCATATTTCACTATTCATAATGATTAGTTAATTAGTTTTGAATTGAATTCTCTGCATAAAATATATAAAACCTATATACCTAACATTTATATTGAAACATTCTAATGCGTTATATTTTTGAAAAAGGCTTTTCATTCGAACATTTCTTTAATCATTAAACCATACATAGCTAACTGTGCAGCAGAAAAAGGAGCAAAGACTCCCATTGATTCATTGAGGGATTTTGATTCGATTGAGCTGTGAAAGGTTCTTTTCTCTTGTGTTTTTGTTTTTGGTCCGATGCAGTGGAAATGGGCACCTTGAAAAATGCCCCTTTGTTCTTGCTTTTTGCCAGTGATTCTAAAAGTGCCTTTCAAGTCCATTCACATTGTTTGCTGTGGCGGCACATTCTCTGAGACTGTGCTACATATAAAATTATCTGATATGTGAATTATTCGTTTAGATTTGTTCAAGCTTCTTAATCTCGCACTGACCTCCCGCCTTCAAAGTCCAAAGAGCCCTCTAAAGCCATCAGTCATTTATGCCACTGATGATTTTATAAACCTCTATCATCTTGCCGCTTGACCTTCTGGGGGGGGGGCTAGGGAGGGATATTCGCCTTTCTTTGCCTTTATTTGTATTGTATGAGATTAGCGAATCCAGATGGTTGTTTTGTGGCTTGGTGCAATTTCAATCGCTTCGGTGTCTCTTTGTCGGTCTGCGTTCCATAATTGGTTTGCATTTTCTAATAAGAAATACAGAAAAACGGCTTGAATAAGTTGGCATCTGATCAGTTTGTTTCTTGCTACTAATTGGTATACCTCATCATTAGGCCAGTTCCCTCAATAGATTTCTATGATTCGTTAAATCGGTACTTATTCAGTTTATAACCAAATCTCCTCCAACTTTCGAGCTGGCAGATCACATAAGGAGTCAGAAGACGCTTTAGTTGGTTGGTTTAGTAAAATTTGGTAAATTGAATTACTTAAAGGGACGGCACATCAAGAACTTGGTCACATTGGACTTAAAGACGACCATATTTAGTCAGTTGGAAAGCAAGGAAAAGGAACAGTTCTTCAGGCATGCAGTTCTAAGAAAGAAGCTTTGTTCATGAAAGCTATGTTTAGGTTTAGATACAGATAGTGAGGGAAATTATTGATAGTGGTTTCAGCTAGACAGGTGTTAGAAAGTTCCAGTCAAGAATCTGTTCGTGACAATCAGCCCAATACCTGTCAGACTGAGATACACTTCCTGGGTAGTACCTAGAAGGTCCACCTTTCCAAACCTTGTCATCCCGCTTTCAGGTAGAATAAGTTTATCGCTAACTGCCTGAAGCGCCCCTACGAGAGACCCCTGACAGGAATATCCAGGCAATTTTTGTTAGTCCAGAGTGCTTCTCCTTAAGGGTGCTGGCTTGAACACCCCACCTTCTGACTTTGTCACATCATGCTGTGGTGAGAAGCATGTTAAATATTTACCCTCCTTATGTCATTATCCCTCAATAGATCTTTATGATTCATTAATCAGTACTTACCAAGTTTATAACTCAATTTCCGGCAACTTACATAAGTAGTCAGAAGATGCGGAAGCGAATACTAACAGATGATTAATTCATAATACTGTGTCACTGTTTTCCTCATGTTAAGAATGGCTTTATATTTAGAAAGCCCTTCTTAAAATAGGAAAAGTGGGGATTTCATACTGACATTGCGTGTTGAAAGTTTTTTTGGGTTTTAAAAACATTTCTTTGTATGATTTGGCATCTTCAGACTACTGTTCTCATCTTGAGTGTCCGTTTCACGTTTCGGTCAATGTAACATCCAAGCTTTCTCAGGTATATCTTGTCCAACTTGGGAATTAAAATGGAATTTCGAATGGAAGTCTTTATTTACTTCACAGAGGTAGCATGCTCTCGTTCTGTCAGCCATGACTAAATAGAAGTCCTAAATAATTCACAATTGTATTTTTCAGTCGCCCACACTGAGAATTGAACGTTCAACCTTCAGGAGAAGGTCACATTTACAATTGATTTTTCAAAATATTCTAACCATGGCTCCTTGCAATTGTGACTTACTTAGGACCTCTTTCCAATCGTGGCTGATGGAACGAGAGCATGCTACCTCTTGAAATAAAGGATTTCATTAGAAATTCCGTCCAAATTCTGAATTCAACAGACAGATTCCCCAAGTTCGACAAAATATACTTGAAGATCGGAGGTTACATCAACTGAAACGTTGTGAAAATAAGACTCAAGTTGAGAACAGTAATCTGAAGAATCCAAATAATGCAAATAACTAATCCTCATCTAAAAAATTCAGGAACGTAAAAATTTCCTTAACTTAATGAACTTCATTCTTTCATTGAAACTTGTCTTTTGACAGCTAATTGGATAATTGCTTCAGCATCTTTTGACTGCTTACATAACCTATCAGAAAATACCACCATCAAGTTGCCGAAGACTGGGTTGTAAACTGGATTATTTGCTTTTGTTTCTTTTTACTTTTTTATTCTTTTTATTTTGGGGATCAATCATATTTGAGGCACCCTAGAATGAATAATGATCGAAAGGGCACATTTTCGCTTGACACTGATTTCTTGAACATTTATTTTTGATTAAATAAAAACAATATGCACACTTATAACATGTCTTCACAGAGTTTCACTAAAACAATACCAAAGTTATGCTTGTAAATAAATATTTAATGATAAAAATAAAATTTTTAAAAATGCATAAGTTTATTTCCAAAACTTTATAATAAACAAACGAAACACGTATTAAAAATAAAAAAAAACATTGCAGAGATGATGCTCCTATTTATTTTCTTCTCCATTGAAACATAAGGTCGGTTTTTAATATAGGAAAATTCCAGCTCCAACAAAAGAAAAGGGGCACTATGAATTGGGACAAAAATGAAAATTGTCTTAATCTAAACGGATTCCTTGTTTAATGGCCGAATGCTCAGATGGAGAAGATCTCACTTGGATTCCCATCTGAAAAAAAAATGCTTTGGCATGAAAGTGCAGTCAGAAAATACTTTTTTCAAATTGTGTGACAAAATTTCTGCACAGCATCCACTTTTTTTTTTTTTTTAAATCTGTTGCATTTGTTTATATATTTTATTTAACATTTTTTAATAAAATTTTTATTTGCTTTAAAAATCTCAATTTTACAATAAAAAGTTTTCTAAATAAAACTTTTTAAATTAAAAACAAAAATAATTTAAGTGTGCATTGTTAAAACGATGAAGAAATTGGTCAAAGTGGCAAGGCAAATGTGTCCTTTATTTTGCTCCAGACAAGACATGAAACAAAACAAAAGATGATTAATGCAAAGACAGGATATGACTATTAACTTTAGTCTTGTAAGTCTATATGTAGGAGAAAAGCAGGCAGCAAGAAGAGAATTCCACAAGGCTGCAGTTCTTGGAAAGGAGCCAATGGACTAAAAAGATGTATTACATGAGTATGAGGTATCTGAACGGTGGATTGAGGAAGATCACTAGACCAACGAATCAACTGAGCTGATACAAAAGAAGCAGAGAATAAGTTAGACAATTCTGAAGAACACATGTCGTAATAGTACTTATAGAAGAGACTGAGACTAGTGATATCATGTGAGAAAGAGGGGGAAACCGGTACTTATACACATGTTACCTTGCTGAAATAACATTTAGAAAACCATTCTTAACATGGAGAGAGGAGATGTTCTGTAATTATTCTGTATTTTCTTTCACCCAACAATTTAGTAAAGAAAGGATATTGTAAAACTTGAATTTAACTTGAAAGTATTATGAAAAAAAATAGCACGGTTATGTAAGTGCATAAGCACCGTGAAGTCAACCAAATTATCAAGAACGTTTGAATGGATAGATCCACATATGTTCATATAACAGTACTCGATAATAATAGATTTGTAGCGAGAATAACCTCAGTGCTTGCTTGTCACTAATTCCGTAGTAAAAAGTACCTGTTTAATGCGAACATTTTTTCTCATTTACTTTTGGTTTTTTGGATTCATTGTTATTTTTCATTGAGTTTGTCAGATTCGAACCAAGATAGATAAACTCGGAACACACAAAAGACTCAATGTTACTTCATAGAGCTTTATAAGAGTATATATATATGTTTAATGTAAGGTTTCAAGCAAATACTTTACTATTTAATCGTTGTATATACAAATTGAAGTGATTTTGCTAGATCAACTGTTGAAAACTGGCACCTAAACACACATCAGTTTTCGACAGTTGATCTAGCAAAACAATGACATTCGTAATCAGAAGATTATTCAAGTTGATTTAGTCATAGCTTGCATAGATCTTGATTGTTTGAGGTAGGTCAAAAAAATAAAATTCAATACTTTTGTACAACATTTGCTTACTACTGCAGCCCCTATACTGTCTGAAGTCAATGAACACAAATCGCTGAACATAAAAAGCTGGAGATTAGGAAAGATGAACTTGTTTTCGAATTCCATTTCAATTGTGCACTTTATTTTCATACATGTTTTAGTATATCAACAGCTTCTAGATTGCTCTCAAATATTTTGAAATCTGCATTTATTCAAGGTCCCAAGTTTGTTCAATTTTTATTAGTAACATAATGTACACCCTGAAAATTCAAATATTTCAGATTTGCATTATAGTAAAAACATTGGAATTAAAGACCAATTGAGATAGAATATATAAAAGTGCATCTTGTTTCTATAAAATATCTATTGTACAAATTTTATGCAAATCTGAGATATTTTGATATTTCTACAGAATTTGAACCAAACTGACATTTGCTAAAGTAAACCTGAAACTTATTTTAGGGTTAGAAAAAAAAATTGGTTTGGAATATGTAGAAATATTAACATATCTCTAATTTGAACAGATTTTATAGAAATGAGATGCAGTTCTATATATTAGTACTAAATGAAAACCGTTACACGAAATGAAAAACAAAATTTTTTATACGAACAATAAAACAATTTAGTGGAAGAAAGTTGGACAGTGTCCAAGCGAAGAAAAATATGGAAAGTTCTTTGAGTTGTTATTGAAAGTCTGTCTTCAGGCGAATATAATTAATGCTTGCATGTTCAATGAACAGGGGCATGAAAAGAGAGAGTAGATACCATTCCACTTTGTTTCCAGGGTTTTCTCTGCTGACTGACCGTTATTCCCAAGAGGATTGAAGTAGTTATTCTTATGCAAGCTGATTGGTCAGCGAGGACATTTCTCCTCAAGAGAAAATAAGTCTATTGATACTAGCATTGGACAAGAATTCAACAAGATTTTCAAATTCTCAGACACACTTGATGGTGAAGTAATTAAACTCTTAATTTTAACAGTATTTCCTTTTAAAATCCAAACATTTACCTGAAATTTAGTAGTAAAACTCTAATCGTACATTTGCCATAAAAAGAATTTTAGGTCAAAGTCGATCGTTTCGCTTTTCTTTCTTTTTATGATATTAAAGTATTGCAAAAGAGAGTTGCTGCTGATAGTTATGTTCGTTTTAATATATATCGACTTATCTCCTTTAGTGTTATGTGCTAAAGAATGACTTTTTACATGTGTATTATGTATGCGTGCGTATATAGTCAGAGCTGTGTTTTTCGTGATATAAGCGTTGTTTAAATTTTAAAATAAAATACCTACGAAATAAATTTATAAGCCAAATTGCAACGCCATATTACGAAAATAAACACATTTATTTGTTTAAAATTAATATTTCCGCGATAGACGCCATCTTCAGAATTTTATACATTTTCTTTTCTTCTCAAGATGATGGTAAAGAGTCTGCGTGTTGTTCGTCTGCGATGGTATTTTACAAATGCCGGAAGAATGGCACGTGTGATATGAAAGTCAGATGTGTTTTCCGTGATACTAGCGTTGTTTAAATTTTAAAATACATGCACACCAAGCATATTCATATTATTTATATATATATATATATATATATATATATATATATATATATGATATATAACAGACAATACACATGAGCAATTATATATTTCACATATTTATTATATCGTCTCTGCAATCCCTAGACCACTATTAATTAACATGGGGAAGAAGAGAATTTAAATTCTATATTTTGTCAAATTGGTGGACATATACAGTAAGCTTAATCACATAATGTTCACCAGCAGCGGTCGGAACATTGTATTCTGCGTGGATTGATTATTATGAATTTTCATATTGGTTCAATCCTTGTCGAAGAAGTGGTGGTGGTGATGGTGGTGGGGGGGGGAACGATAATATATTTTTTTTAATATTGTTTTTTACTCTACAACCACTAGTGTTAAATGCTTACGCAATTTTCATGGAAGGAAATGATAATTACTGCCGGTTGAAGGATACAAACCCAGTTGCAACCACCTTTTAGTCTGCACCCTTGTATTCTATCACTATACCACCATCAATTAACAAAGAATCAAATAATGAAAATTTTAATTCTATATTTTATCAAATCGGAGAATATATATAGTAAGCCTAACCATATAATAATCAAGAGCAGTGGCTGGAACATTGCATTATGCATAAGCAGATTATACATTCTTAGAGGCCCAATCTTTGTTGAATTGGAGGGGGGGGGAGTGATAATCTTATTTTTAAATATATTTTATTTACAAACATTAGTGTTTCATGCTTCTGCAACATTCAGTGTAGGAAATGATTACTGTCAGTCAAAGGAGCCGAACCAAGTTGCAAAGTAACTCTGCAGCTTGGTGTTTGTAAGAGTTAAAGTACACAACATATATATTCTTATTATCGAAAAAAGAAAAAAAAATTGGAAAGCATAGACATAGTTCCAATGACATATGGGAACGGTTAGTTTTTCATTGTATATTCATAGACGAACATGTGTATGTTTAAATACTCTCACATTTACATTATATATTCATGCACACATACTTAGCTTATATATTTATACACATATTTATATGTACTTTATATATACTTATGTAATTTCTAAAAATTCTACCAGCTCGGTTTCCATATGAAATTCCTATAAAGATTTGGCTTGAATGTTTTATCTGATGTCCTAAATCTCCTGGCTGTCTACTTTCCCTTCTGCAGGAAATAATTTAAAGATTTTTCTTTTTTTAAGCAAGAATTTCTGAAAAACTAATATATATATATATATATATATATATTATTGTTGTGTTTATATACGACACTGGCTTGTCTTTGTGAAATTCTGTTTCTTGAGAGAAATCTAGATACAGAGTTAGAATTCTTACTAAGTTTGAAGATGATTAGATGTCTGGACTTTTTGGAGGTTTACAACAAGCTTGAATTGAAACAGGGAGATTTTTCCCCCGATTATATCAAGCTGTCCAAATACAATACAAAGATTCTTTGCAGCAGGCAAAAGTTTTGGGCAGGCAAATACTTTTGGACGACTCTTTATTTCAGATCAAAATAAAAGGCATCATGAGAAAAATGTATTGGTTTATTTGTAGTATATCTATAGAGTATTATAGAGACTTGTACAACAGCAGAAGAGAACTAAAATCTCTATAAATGTACATAATTATAAAACTCTCTGGACCGTCCGGTCTTTCTTAAATCTTGTCTTCGACGATCGGGCAATTCCATCTTTAAAAAAAAAAAGGGATGACAGGTGAATTATATATATATATATATATATATATATATATATATATATATACATACACATACACACACACACATATGGGCGTGGCTTAGAGGCTAAGGAATAAGACTGGAGACTTGTATATTTTTGTTTCGATTCTAGCTGATGACACCCAAGTCATAAATGTATATATATATATTAAGTTTTGATCTCACTAATATATATTAGGTTCAATATAATAATCGATAGAGAATTGTCTGTAGAATAATAAATACATAATCTACATGAAGTAAAATAGTATATTTAAGCGTACCTTACAACCGAGCAATGCTTGGTGGCCTGCTTATATATCATTCAAGCACTACCCTGTTGAATATATGGTTAAGTGGCAATTTAAGTAATTTAGAACTGCTTTAACGCATCACCGCTTACTCATTTTCGACCAAATTTCAAACAATGATTGCAGTTTATAGATCACCTTCTCAGCTGTATTATGAAAAAATTTTTTTCAATTTTTGTTCAGAAAAACAAAAGTTATAATGAATTTTTTGGTGGTAAAAATCGTAAAAATATATAAGGAGGTGAGCGACGCTTTTTATGACTGGTTTCCATAGCAACCACGTCGCTTCAGCGACTACTGTTGCTACTAATTCACTGCTGTCGCGGAAAGAGAAGTAACAAGTGAAAGAGAGAATAAAAGCATGGAAGGGAGATAATTGGAGGGATTTTATTGAAAGCAGACGAGTGCCATACGTGTTTATAGAGGCAAAAAATAAGACTGAAATTAAACAAAGAACAAGTGAATTTATTGGAAGCTTGGAAAAATCATGGATTACAATAGAAAAATGCAAGTAAGAAAAGTAACATGGTTAAGCTTAAACATGGAAAAGTAAAGACTAGTTGTTAAAACTGGAAAAGAAAAAAAGATATTCTAGTAAAAACTATAATAAATTTATAACTTAAAATATTGCAGCATTAAGAATTTTTTAAAAATTCAATTTATAAGATTATATAATCAATTCTTAATGCTACAATATTTTAAGTTATAAATTTATATTTTTTACTAGAATATCTTGTCCTAGTCCTTTACTTTTCCATGTTTAAGCTTAACCATATTACTTTTCATGCTTGCATTTTGTAATATATATATATATATATAGGATTGATATGTAGTTGGCTTGAAGCATTGTGTGGCATAGGTATGTAATAGAGGTTTCGAAGGCTGTCACAATGCGAGGAATGAATTATAATCGTTGTTGGTAAGAGGAGACGAGAACAAGTGGCGATTTACAAATCAATAAGTACATACATATATATATATTTTTTTTTTAATATATTTATTCAGTTGTATTGGTAAAATGTCTTACTTGTAAGTTTCTGCGACGTATTCCATTATTAATTTCGGAAAAATTTCCCTTTTCAAATGGTGTGCATAACAGGTCGATTCAAAGCATGCTGGATGATATGTGTGTGTGTGTGTGTGTGTGTGTGTGTGTGTGTGTGTGTGTGTTGCGCGCGTGTGTGTGTGTGTGTGTGTGCGCGCGTGTGACAGCACACTTTCCAAATTACATACTATTTAGTACTTAGTTGCATAAGCATGAAACACTTGTGTCTGTAGATATAAAAATTGTTTTCCTTTATTTGAAGATATTTTAGTTATGAAACCCTGATTAAAAAATTAAACTTTAGGTCTATTTAGGGAATTTAAAAAATGTGGTTATCTTTTGCGGAAATGCATCATTCCAACTTCTTGCTGGTGAATACACTGTCAACTGAAAGCCCACAGAAAATTGACAGTACTTCATTTCCTTCTATTTACATGTCAGTTGCCGGTGGCCTGGAGAAAAGACACCTTTGCAACTGGGTTCGAGTCTCCCGACCAGCAGTAATTATCACTTCTTAAACAGATGATTACACACTAGTGCATATAAATATAAAAATTTAATTATTTAAAAATTTAAATTAAATGTATTTAAAAATATAGTTCATATATATATATATGTTGAAATAAATATATAAAATGGTAATATGAATAACATCTTGAAATTTGGAATATAACTGTTTTGTCATCTATTTGTATATGCTCTGTAGTTACTTTTAACATACATTGAGCTTCATAAATAAAAGGATTGGTATAAATAAAAGGTGAAATACAATTGAAAAAGCATATTTTTCCTATAAACATTTATATATGAGAGAGAGAGAGAGAGTTGGCGAGAAAAGATGTTAGCTCACTATTTTGGTAGTAAAGTTGCTTAGTTTGTATGTAAAACCATAGCCATACACAGACAACCGCCGACTTCAACACTTGTATCCGTGGTTTTCATCTTCATCTTGTTCTGGCCATGTCGTCTTGGCAATCAGCAAGGGCACAAACATTGTTTTGCAAGAATACAAAAACAAAAACTTAGAAAAAAAACTCAGATACATTTTGTATAAATCAGTAGTATTCTGAGAGTGTATGGAAAAGGACCCCCAAGCATTGTCTGTTGATTACTGTCTGTCGCAGCATTATTGTCAGTCGGTTGATCAGCTTAGCTCATCTGCTTAGGCTCTGCCGAGCTCTGTCTGCATCCTCATGTCTACCACCATCTGCTCCCATTCATAAACGGTTGCCAACTACCCCAAAACTCTGACTTCTCAAACTTGGACCAAAAACCTCAAAACTCCTGGTCTTTTCCTCAAAACTCCTGATGAGCAGAAATTGACTCGCCCATTCAGTTGATCACCTGGAAATTGATAACCAACTGTAAAACGTCCTTCTGTCTCAAGAGTTCAAAAACATTCGGTGTGCTCGCCATCATCTTTTTACTCAGTTCTAGTGAATCATTCTTTCCCATTGACTAGAGTCATGGCTCTGGATGAAAGGGAGCAGTTCATAGTATCAATCTTGTTTAATATGAAAAAAAAGTGTTTTGATTAAAAGGACAAACTACTTTTCTACAAATTCAATCAATTTTATTCAACGGTTTCATCAACACAATGCATGGTTTGAAAAGAGTTATGAAAATTAATACAAAAATAACTTCAAACCGCCGATGTATATATGCTATAGAAATGGAATTGAGTGTACAAGTTTCTTTTCGTGTGTAGCAAAACCATTACTAGAGACAAAAAGAAAGATAAAACATCTTGCCGAATTTGCATCTCAAAAATTCCTGGAGAAAAAAGTTTGGGCCGAAATGGAAGTTGCCTCCTATGTGAACAGCGTTCTCATCGTCCAACATATATATCCTTCTGCAAATGAGGACATTCAAATGTGTTCTTACCGAACCATATAAGAATCATTGTGGGAGTTAGAACATGCAAGTGCAAAAGAAAAGGGTAGTACAGTTTTGTTTTGGGGGCGGAATCATCATGACCAAGTACATTCACATGTTGTGGTTCAAAATTCCTCTTACCTTTCGTTTATCTGAGCCGACACCATCTTATTTGCATGAGTATTAAAATTTCACATTACGAGATCCTCCAATATATAATTAGGCATGATCGCCATTTTGCTATTCATTTTGCCAGTACTTTACCTTACACACTATATGAAATTTGAAGTACAACACTACATTTTACTATAGGTAGATTACAGAAAAAAAAAGTTGCCTCCTATACGAATAGTGTCTCATCACCCAACGTATATATCTTTCAGCAAGTAATAAAATTCAGATATTTTCTAACCAAATCAAGTACTAATGACTCCATGAGTGAGAACATATAAATGCAAAAAAAAAAAGAAAAAGAAAAAAGGTAGATTATAGGAAAAAATAAAACTGAACAATCTGTTTAATATTAGAAAAATAAAACTGAACAATTTGTTTAATATTAGAATTTTTTTTATGACAAACTCAGAATAAAAATAAATATGTTCTACTGAGGTTTGAATTCAAAGACTATCTTTAAGTAGGACGATATAATGGTAATTGGCATGAAATTATGATGCTATTAAATGCAAAGGCAAAAACTGTCTTCTCATCACTCTCGAGTTGAAATTCAGTCAGCAATGAAAGAAAGAGAAAGAAAACTCTTTTTACATCAATGGATATAGAAAACATCAGTTACTAAACTAGTACCCAGTGATTTTGAGTAGCAGTAATAAGAGTTGAAACTATGCGAGGGTTGGATCCTCTGACTCCTATAATATTGCAATAAATGCTGGTTGGGTTAACTATGAAATTCGATGAAATCGATTGGAAATTAAATTTTTGTTTTCAATCATACAAACTAAAATTTGTCTTATATGACTGAAAAATAGTTTTTATGTAGCTTGTAGTTGAAAAGATACTATTCAAAAAGGAATACCATTATTAACTATCTACGATGACTTCTTTGGGGTGAGAACATAAAGATGATGGAAGCACATAGTGTATAGATGGACACATCATTCATTCATATATACATGCACATATTACAAATGTCGTCCCTAACATACACCAATGGACATATTGATATCTAATTATCTTTAGTTTGTATCATTAGTGGTTATTTTCACAACGTTTTGGCTAGTGTAACGAACCAGTCATGTGGGTTTGTCTGAAAAGGTTTAGAGGATATGACTATGCAAGGATTAGTTCCTCCGACTTCTATGCATAAACGATTTATCTAGTTGAGTGTTAGATTCAGAAGTTTTAAGTAGTTGGGTGCTATAGGTTAAAGTATTGCAAAAACTTAATTGGATTTATGAAATTCGATTAAATCGATTGAAAATGAGATTTGTTTTTAACCATACAAATATTTGTCTTATTTGATTGATGAAACATTTTTTAAAAAGATCCCACATGGTTGTTTAATCGTTTATTCTAAATGTGGAGAAATACTAACTTTTTTTTTATATACATGACTGTTGAATCAGAACAAAATTAAAATCTCTTCATTTTACCGATATCTTCTTTTTTTAGATTGGCATTCATCCTATGTGGGGGTGGACCGACTTCCACAGAAGTTTTATGGGAAACACGTTCACAAACCGTCCCAAGTCACTCACACGCACACGCACACACACACACACACACATTTATTTGAAGATATTATAATTATAAAAAAGGTTACCAAGTTTTGATTAAAAGGAAAACTCTTTTACAAACTAAATCAATTTTATTCAACAGTTTCATCAACAGAAAACGTGATTGGAAAAGAGTTATGGAAACTAATACAAAAATAACTGAAACCTGTCGACGCAATGGAATTGAGTGTACAAGGTTCATTTCGTCTCTAGCAAAACCATTACTAAGGATAAGAAAGATAAAGCATATTGTCGAATTTGCATCTCAAAAGGGGTTGTACACTCAATTCCATTTCTATAGTACATATAAGCCTTGAAACTTATTGAAGACACATCGTATATTAGTAATATTACACATCTGACCAAGATTAGGTTTAAAACTTCCAATTGTTATCTTCAAGTCTACAATAAACAAGTTTTTGATGAGCCGTCCCTCTCTGGTGCTGCATGTGAGATGACGCCACAAAAAATGGTGAAGAAATGATGAATGTGAGCAGTGTGAGGGGCTAACGTTACCTTCACATTTTTGACGAGTTTCATAAAAATCTAATGGATGAGGCAAAAGTTATGGGTGTAAAAAGTGTCATTTTTTGCAATTTTGGGGCCTGACCACTTTTGACTTCTTTTGAGCCCCTGGGGACGTCGAATCCCAGTGTAAATGGATAACAGTGCAGTTTCAGGCCTTAGCACATGAAAAAACACTATATAGTCAGACATATCAAGTTTTGTTGAGAAATATGAAAAAGACCCACAAAAAGGGGCGTTTTTAGCACTGAAAGTCCCTGGGGACCCGAACCAGAATTTTGCCAGATTCATATTAGAAACAATGGGCTCCACATATTGGCCGATTTTCAGAAAAGTCTAATGGTTAGATCCAAAGTTTTGGGGCAAAACGTGTCAAGGTAGTGTATTTCTTTTTATTTATTTTGGGGGACTTAAGCAAATCCCCAACATCCCACAATTCATATAAAGAAATTTATAAAACATGCACATACTTGTGTGTAGGAGTCAAACCAGTGGAAACAAATTGACATTTACTGGCATAAAGGGCTCCAATATCTGATAAGTAAAAATTGTTTAATACAAGCAGCATTTTGCTAATAAATCATCCATTCATGGACAATCAGCCAATCAGAGAACGGACTTGGCCATCTGAGCATAATGCAACATTCCAGCCTCCTTATAAACTGGCTTTCTAACACTATTTGTAGATCGACTTGTCAATGAGCACTAGCCACTAAATTCAGTAATTCCTAAACTAATTAAACGACTATTATGAATTTTAGAACATAGTCACTAAGTGTAAGGATGCATAATGTGGGCTATATCAGATTTAATTTAATTTCAAACAAAGGAAGAAATGATCGGCTGGAATGCCGCTTGCGTGACACTGCTGTCCGAACTTTCACTTTCTGGTTACCACTTGACGCGTCTTCTCTCCACTCCAAAACGAACTTCTCCAACTTTAGCTTTTCTCTCCCCGAATCCGACTTTTCTCTTCTACAAATACAACTTCTCTGCTCGCAATCTAACTTCAGAATGCCTTCCTTCCCCAAATCACTCCTCTTTTATCTCCAATCAGGAGCATCTCATTTGCATACCTCGTGGTCACCCTGTAGGCATATAAAGAAACAGGGCAGCCATTTTTGTTTCTTTCTTATTCATTATGAACACGATGTAAGCCACACAAAAACGCGGTCGGTCGTTCTTGTTTCTTTTTTCTTCATTTACACCACACGCCCCCCTGATCTTCGAGATCAATAGGATACTTCGTAATCCTCCATCCAAGCAGGCCGCCTCCTCTCACGTCGAGGCCTCTGGGGGACAACTTCTCGGGGGTTAACGTTTTCAGGTTCACTACAATGCGGGCCTAAGTCAGGTCGAGCAGCATCATTTGCTTCTCGGTGGCCCTCGATTTCTTCTTCTTCACTGCCCTCACTGCATACCGGCAATGTCACACAATGCAAGTCTAAGATATGCCGGGGAACGCCATTCACCATCACATTGTTCTTCGACTGCAATCCTGTTACAACCCCTCTTTTCCAACGAGTGGTACACTGTGCATTGGGGGGTTTCACCCACACCTCTTCACCTACTTTGATAGTGGCTTCTTCACTCTCAATTCCTGCTGTTTTGTTGCATGGATGCCGCCACTTATATGTGAAAACGGCCCTATGAAGCACAGTTGTCTCATCTTGTTTGGTCTTCGGCGAGATGTTATACCAAAACACCGCCTCTATTGGTGATATGTTGCTTTTTTCCGCAGCGGCTTTAATGGTGCGATGATTCCTCTCCACTATTTCGTTGCCACTCGGCCGATACGCTGCTCTGAAAAATTGCCTTACTCCCCACTTATCGCACACCCCTTTAAAGGCTTCTGATTGGAAAGCGGGGCCATTGTCCATTAAGAGTTCCTCAACCGGCCCTCTCTCCAAAAATATCTCCTCGATAACCCCTCTGATCGCCCATGCAGCTTCTGCCCTGATCTCTCTCCAGATGGCAAACCTTCCCGGTCCACAGTCGACCATCGACAGATACAATTTGTGGCGATAGTGTGTCACATCAATGGCCAATCGCTTCCAGTCCTCCGCAACATGTAGCTCTCCTGCTTCGTGTCTGGACGGTCCAGGTCAATTGATTGGCACTCTCGACAGTTCTCCACCACCTCCCTAACCTCCTCCTCGGTGGTCTCCGAGTAAACCTCTCTGGCTAGGAATAACGTTCGTTCTCGACAAAAGTGGTGCATTTCGTGTGACTCTTTGACTTCTTCCCCTGCACAGCATACCGAGGAGATCTCCTTTCCCTCCTGCAACCAGGCATTCTTCACGCGTGTCATCGAATCCGCCTTGTTTTTTTTCTGACGGGACCAACACAACAGATACTCTCAACTGGAATTCCGCTATCAGGTCGGTGAGCGCTCCAAGTCTGCGCTTGATCAGCATTTCCGCAGCACCCCTGGTCTTAACTCTCTTATCGCCAGTTACTGCCGACCGAATCCACAACGCTACCGTTGCCGAATCGGTTTTGACTTCAATTATTTTCAATCCCTATTTCAGGGCCAGATTGATTCCTTTTATAGTGGCATCTAGTTCTGCTACGTTGATATGGGAGAAGTCGTTTTTTCTTAGCCATGCCGCATCCTCCACAGCTACACCTCGTATCTCTAGTACGACGCCCAACGCCAGGTTACTGGCATCGCACCAAACCACACCCGCGTCTTCGCCACTGACATACCATTTCCCTTTCACTGGGTCCTCATTCCTCACTCTCGCAATGACTTCTTGCAGCATGTTCATGACCTCCTTCATCACACGGCCTTCCCAGCCATCAGTGCCTGTTTGTCGTTTAATAAAGCTGCATGCTATCTTGAGCCAGCCAGCGATAGGATAGTGCCTGACCAGCCTCATTCTTCTCCATTTCCTCATGACTTCCTCACATACGTCGATCCCCGTTCCAGTGTGGCAGGCTACGTGTCTGTTCAATTCCCTAAAATCCAGCACGGGCCTAATCTTGTTTTTGGTAGGCTGAACAACCGCCAGTAGTGGCAACACTCCTTTTTCTTCCCCTGTCCACGGTTTCAGAATTCCTTCTTTTATCCACCTCTCCACTTCTTCCTCGAATCCTTTTCTTATTTCTCCTCGCAGGGTGTTTTCGTAGCAGCCCACCTTATTCTGTAGTTCTGGGGGCCCGGAGATCCATTTCCATTCCACCGTCCACCTCACGCCATCAAACTTCGCCAGGAAATCTTTGTCCTCAATGCAGCAAACCTCCGATTTTGGGGTTCTGACGGTTCTATCACCTTCCACTCCTGCCATCCCCACTGCGCCGAGACGTCCAAACGTCACTTGGCCCCCTCTTAACGTAGCGCCCCCCAGTCGATTAATTGCACTCATACCTATAATCACGTTGACACCACCGACCAGATGATTTAACACTAGGGCTTGCAGTCCAATGGGCACCCCTTTCACCATTACTTCTGCTGTCGTCTCTCCTAGGCATTTCACATCCCTGCCATCCACGGTCCTAATAATCCTGGTTCCGCTCCATGACCTCGCGACATTCCTTGCTAACAGTGTTGTAGTGCAGCCTGTGTCGACAAGGGCTATGGCCCTCTTCCCATTGACTACCACCGGTAACCGAGGCAATGTTTCATCATGCGCCATTTCCACACAGAAGGGGTAACCACTGGCGCAATAGCTCCCCTTCACTCGTTTCCCTGGTCCCGTGCAGCAACACAATAGCGGCTAATATGCCCCACTTGTCCACATCGGTAGCACGTGATCCCCGGTCTCGGCTCTTTGCAGTCCTTGATCAGATGAGGACCCTGGCACCGGAAACACTTGATGGCAGGTCTCCCCTCCTGTCGCCTCGCCGGCTGCCTCTCATTCAAGTGAGGCCTCATGCACATATTTCCACTCACAGCTGCAGCCACGATTGGGCTTTTAACATTTTTCACTAGGACTCTGGCGTGGACCAAGAGATCGTCCACTTCCATAGAATGGATCCCCGTGATTCTCTGCATGTTCGCAGAGATTTCCTCTGGGAAGCCGTTCACTAGGTACAGCTTTACCGTCATCTCAAGGCTCCTCCCCACGTAACCAGCCAACCCTGCCAGTTTCCTGATCTCTGCCGCAAAGACGTCAATGGACTCGCCGGTCCACCTCAAACTTGACAGCTTGCCAAGTGCTTCAAATGGGCCGCGAAGGCCTATTTCAGCCTTTGCTCCACTAAGGCAAGGTCTTCCTTGTCTTCATCTCGCATCTGCTGGTAAATCGTGAGGGCTTCCCCCTCTAAGTATAGCGGCAGCAGGGTGACCACATCTATCTTTTGCAGCTTTGCCACCATTTTTAATTTCTCCAGCTACTTAATCAGGTCACCCTCCCCAGTAAAGGGTCTCAACATCTGAGTGCTCAGTCTCCACTCAGTCATGTTAATTTGCTTGATGTGCCGAAATAGCTTGTCGCTTGCGTGACACTGCTGTCCCAACTTTCACTTTCTGGTTACCACTTGACGCGTCTTCTCTCCACTCCAAAACGAACTTCTCCAACTTTAGCTTTTCTCTCCCCGAATCCGACTTTTCTCTTCTACAAATACAACTTCTCTGCTCGCAATCTAACTTCAGAATGCATCCTTCCCCAAATCACTCCTCTTTTATCTCCAATCAGGAGCATCTCATTTGCATACCTCGTGGTCACCCTGTAGGCATATAAAGAAACAGGGCAGCCATTTTTGTTTCTTTCTTATTCATTATGAACACGAGATAAGCCACACAAAAACGCGGTCGGTCGTTCTTGTTTCTTTTTTCTTCATTTACACCACACTCTTTGTAAAAATTCAAATGCCTTCGATTTTTTAAATAGTGACAATAAATATTAATAAATATTCTCAACATTTTAGTTTCTTTGGAGAATTTTAAAAGGTTTTAAAGAAGCATAATGATATGTTCCGTTGAAGTAATATTCGTTTAAAGTAACTGAATGGTATTGGCTACAGTATTTGAATAATAATCGAATAAGTCACCTTACTGAACGAGTGTTAGTAGTCGACATTGGTAATCGATTAGTATAAGGGTTTTGGCTTTTGATGTCTCTACTAGTTAGTATTTATGGCTTAACCAACCAAGCATATTCTATGACCTAGAACTCTGATATACTTACATTCATCATG
This sequence comes from Euprymna scolopes, assembly GCF_053919585.1. Classification (NCBI taxonomy): domain Eukaryota; kingdom Metazoa; phylum Mollusca; class Cephalopoda; order Sepiida; family Sepiolidae; genus Euprymna; species Euprymna scolopes. The sequence goes on from NC_136484.1 coordinate 96,503,657, forward strand.
TAACATAAGCCGTGCGTGCATGGTCTTCCTCTGGTGCTGCATGTGAGATGACGCCACAAAAAATGGTGAAGAAATGATGAATGTGAGAAGTGTGAAGGGCCAACGTTGCCTTCACATTTTTGCCAAGTTCCATAAAAATCTAATGGATGGGGCAAAAGTTATGGGGTAAAAAGTGTCATTTTTTGCAATTTTGGGGCCTGACCCCTTTTGAGCTCCTGAGAACGCCGAATCCCAGTGAAAATAGACAAACGGTGCAGTTTTACACCTTAAGGCATGTATATTTGAATTCAGCACCATGGAAAACCACTATATAGACATACATAAAGTATACACAAGTTTTTGAGTAATATGAAAGAACAGCTCAAAAAAGGCATGTCTTTTAGCCCTAAAAGTCCCAAACAGATGCGAACAAGAACTTTGCCAGAGTCACCCATACTGAATTTATATTAAGAACAATAGCCTCCACATTTTGGCCAAGTTTCAGAAAACTCTAATGGATGAATCAAATGCTATGGAGCAAAAAGTATCATCTTTTACCATTTTGCAGCATTTTTTACCTCTTTTGATCACCTGGGGACGCTAAATCCGAGTGTAAATGGATAACGGTGCAGTTCTAGGCCTTAACACATGTATATTTGAGTTGGCCACCGTGAAAAAACACTATATAGTCAGACATATCAAGTTTTTGTTGAGAAATTTAAAAAAAAAAGCCACAAAAAAGGCGTTTTTAGCACTGAAACCCCGGGGACGCGAACCAGAATGTTGCCAGGGTCACTCATACTGGATTTATATTAAGAACAATAGGCTCCACATTTTGGCCAAGTTTCAGAAAAATCTAATGGATGGATCAAAAGTTATGAGGCAAAACGTATCAGTTTGGGGTATTTTTGACCTCTTTTGAGCCCCTGAGAAAGTAACGGGAATTTTCGCAAAAATATTTTTTTTACTGTGCACATCTCTTTTATGAATAACAATTTGTGACAAAATTTCAGGAAAAACTAATCGATGGTTATCTGACAATCGTCCGACGGACGGACACCACTGAAAACACAGGTCCCTCTCCGATAAATCCGAGGACCAATATGGGCATTTGAAACTTTAAATAGGTTTGCAGTGAATTCTATCCAGAGTCATTAAACATAAGATTCCCTGAATTTCATTTTCTTCTCAAACGCCTTAAATTTTGAGACTTTTCTAGAATCAAAATGATGCAATGGATTTGGATCATATGGACTGGTGGATATATTATACATATCCCCCAGCGTACAAAATATGAAAATTTAATTGTTTTGAGGAAGAAACGAACAACATGTTAAATTGAATTAAACGAACTAGAATTTATTTCGTGAAGAAACAAATGAAAGAAAAGGGTACAGGAAGTGTTTAGTTTGGCATGTGTCTCTCGCTGTTAACTGGTGAGAAGGAAAGTCTATTGTTGTAGAGAGAGAGTGAGAAAGTCAAATCCAGGCCATGGAGAGAGAAGGCGTGTAAAGTGTACATACTATCTGTTGACTCTTGCCCCACACATAGTAGCAGGTGATGTGAGGCGCGCGGGCGCGCCCGCCCCAAAAGGGAGTGGATGGTCCATCGACTGCTCAGCTCGGGAGCCGAATCGAAAAAGGAGGAAACAGCTCAGGTCTCTTGCTTTTATAGTTGTTTCCGGTGGTCTTTTATGCATGTGTGGATTTCCTTCAAAGGAGAGTGACGTTGTACATGTGTGTACGTTAGCGTGTGTGTATGCACGTAAATGTGAGTGTGTGAACGTGAATATATCTACGTGTGTGTACGTGCGCATGTATGTTTGTGTGCACGTATGTGTATGACAAGAAAAATGGCTTGAGATGTGAACCCGTGTTTTTGTGCGAGACTAGAAAGGGCTTGTACAGGATCTAAATTGGAATAAGCATTCTAGACATGTTTAGTTGTATTTTATTTTTATTATAATCGCTGTAAGAGTGTAGTGCAAAAACTGCTGTTTGGAGAATTATTTATACCCATCCTTGAGTGAGAATTATTCTAGTCTATATATATAAAAGTGAAAATGTATGTTCGCTTTTTGTGTTTGTCCAAGAAAGGCTTTTTTCAGAAGAGGTCGGTCGCCTAACAACTTTTTAAAACTTTTTATATCACATGTAAATCGTAATATCTCAGAGTTAACAACGGAGCTCGCCTGTCTATTTAATTTGCTCGACTTCGGGAAGATAAATATTCAACAGTTTTCGCTCGTTGCATGTAGGTTAGGCCTTTTCCTACTTTTCCTATAATGTTTCCCCCTACCCCCAAGGTCTTGGGGGGGGGAAAGCATTCCCGCACTAAATGAAATGCTACCCCGCAGTCAAAAGTTGACCTCAATAAGTCATTAAAACGTGCACCTGCCAAATCCAAGTAATTAAATAAATTCAAACGTATTTCCGTTGGCATCTCGCGGTGGCCCAATGGTTAAAACCGTCGCACTCTTTTTTTTTCACACTTGAATTTACAACTTTGTCTCAAGGCTTCAGGTTCGATCCTCATACTTACCTACCAAAACTTTTTTATTTTAACCCCCCCCCCCCGGAGTTTTGATTTACCCAAAACCACACACATCTCCAAACACCCGGGCAACGCTGGGTACGCCTCGCTAGTCTTATATAAAGTCTTAAATATTCAAACAATAACATTGGCTGCTTCTTTTGTAATATTTCTAATCACCCAATCAATCATTTGCCTTTGAGACAATAGACGAAATACGATAATCAGATTTAAAGTTATTAAAATTTACTGACGTCACATTTTTTCAATTGGAAGAAATAAAAACAAAAATGTTTCCCTTTCAGCTGTGTGTAGCAAAGTTGAGAAAAGAAAAACAGTTTCAGTATGTGATTTCTATTTGTTTCCTAAGATTTTTTTTTTCCTTTTCTTTGTTTTGCCTCAGGTTTTGGAAGTCAATGAAGATACGTCAACTGAAGAAATCAAGGCGAAATACCGGAAGCTTGTAAGACAATGGCATCCCGACAAACACCAAGATCCAATTATGAAAGAAAAGGCCACTAAGCGCTTTATGGAGATTCAAACAGCGTACGATACATTGACCAAAGTAAAGTCCAGGGGGCAGAAACAACAGAGAGACGCCGATAGTTCATCATGAGTTAATGTAAATATCTGTATTATAAATACACTTGTTTCCTAAAATTCCTTTGTGCATAGTTTATGCTTTATCACTTCCTACCTAGATAACGGATCTTTCCATGTATGTAAATAAAGATTTTATTTAATTTTGGTTTTTAATAATAAAATCGATTGTTTTTGAGTTATTTCATGTGTTACGACCTATTTATTTGTGTAACAGATCAGATTAAATCGATATGGTAATATCGATTTGGAGCCGTAGCGGTTTCAGAAAACTAAAATCAAACTAAAAGTTTGAGGAGAGCTGATGGTTTGTTTATATTATATTACGTTTCCTTAGTAGCTATTGCTACGTCTCGGAAGCAATTGTATTACACTGATTTAATCATGTTCTATAACACAATATGTATATGAACAACATTTTTGCTAAATCCCAAAGTCCAAGATTTTATGCATCTTATCAATCTTTTTTATTTATTTTTTTTTCAAAACAAAACTACGGTAAAATTACGGATCCGTTTCGTGCGTAGGGGAACAACGTATTTCATACGCTAGTCTGGGATTTTTCCTTTATAGAGTCGTGAGAAAAATGTTTTATGTTAGAAACGTTGCGATGCAACAACCCCCCCCCCTCCAAAGCAATAAAATAAAAAAAAAAAACAAGACAATTCGCAACAAATCTCCAGTTGTGGGAAAGCTTTAGAAATCTCTACATAAAAGAGAAAGCCATATTGTTTCATGAAGAAAACTTACTAAAAGTATGCACCAATTTTTCTAATCAAAGTTGCTATTATATTTATTAGTTAATTTGGTTGCAGGTTATAAAATTTAAAAAATACAATTCTTAATCCATTTCTAAATAATTCTACAAGTTATGCATATATTGTTGTTACCTTACGAACGTAACGGATCATAATTTTGCTTTGAAAAAATAAAATGAGTAAAAATTTTCAACTTAAGAATCTAGCAAGAATGTTTATTTATGCTTTATTAGCAATCATTATTTAGCATAAACGTTTAAAAGGTTGGTAATATAAAAAATACACGATGATCGAATGTTACATTGTTACAAATGGAAAATATATAGGTTCACCTCTCTCTATGAATCCAATATATATTAAAGCTGAATAAAAAAAAGGCGAAAGATCAGTAGTATTTTTTTATTTATTTATAAGAATAATCAATAGAGTTCAAATATAAGCAAAGATGAGAGGTTATTGTTAAGTTTATTTTATTTTACTTATCGTCTGCAGTTTGCAAAATATAATTATCTAAATATTAATTTACTTGTCCGTACACCCGGTGTCATAAAAAAATCATTGCAAACATTAATTAACGAGAAATGGATTACTATCCTTATATATAGTCGCTTTTTTTCAGTTAAAAATCATTAAAATGATTTCCTCTCGAAAAGTTCTTATTACCACTGTTACCTACTTATATGAAAATATTACCTACTTAGGGTGCTTTTGTTGTTTAGGGAACTTTTAATCCTACGTATTTCAGCTGAAAACATCATCTACTTGTCATGTTAAAATAAGTACAAATTTAAACGCAGTTCAGGCGTAAACATTACCTCCTCAAGTGTCATGTCGAAATATGTAAAATCAAAAAGTGCTTTTGTTGATTAGGGATTTTTTAAGCCTTCGCATTTCAGGTGAAAACATTACCCACTTACATGTTAAATTAGTACAGATTCCAATACATGTTTACGTGCCATGTTGAAATAAGTAAAACCATAGGGTGCTTTGTTGATTAGGGATGTGCACATTTCAGGTGAAACACATTACCTATTTCTATGTCATGTTGAAATTTGTACAGAGTTTTCTGTAAATACGGAAAACTAGACCTATTCCTTACATACAAGTGTAACTCAAGATGTCCTGAAATCGTAAACAACTTGGAGCCATCAAAACTTTCAACTTTCAAGTATATTTAGCTGGCCTTTTGAAAGACATTAAAGACAGTTATATACTGGGAATCCCATTTGCATCTGTTTGCTTTATTGAATTTCAAGAATAGGGCCACCACACTGCCACATGACGACAATACTGTGAGATCAGGATAAGATCACAACAGTTCAACGAATTGATGCAATTGTCAGCAGAGATACCAGAATCTGTAGATCCAGAGCTTCATGATTTAGTAAAGTCTTTAATGGTACATGGTCCAACCTCATTATTATTGTTGGATTATATGAGGTTTCTTACTAATGGGTTTAAAAAATGTTCAACTACCGTGGAATTTCCAAGGGTTCTGCTAGTAAATATTTGTGTATTAGAAAAAGTGAATCAGGTTCATCATAGGAAGTTCGCAAATACTGGAAAAAAGTAAAATGGAAATCGAAAAACTTAAATTGATTCTTGCAGCAACTCAATCCATCGGTCCAAACTTCTCAAAACTGATTCTCACGTGAAAAGCCATGAAATACGGTGTTCATATAAGTATGTTCTATTTTCGTTCCATGCACTAAATTAATTCTGTTTTATTACCAGTCCATGAGTCATTACCTTAACGGCGTGATTGTGACGTTTTTCCTGTACACAACTAGTTAACATACCCCCTCCAATACGGAAGCGGCACCCATCCGAAATGGGTTTAACTAGCTTCGTCAAAAAAGAAAGTTCAAGGCAATATTGAATTCACAAGCAGTCCGTAGTCACATGTATATCCCTGTCAGGGGAGACAACGACATTACGTTTTTGCAATTCGTGTAGAGGAGTGTCGACATCCTTTTACAGTGCCTGACATTTCCAAATGGCCACCCATCTGAAATTGACCAGGTTCAAAGTTGTTTAACTTCGATGATCTGATAAGAATCAGTGTACGACAACTAATTGTTCAGTTGCTATGATGATCAAATGTTGCTTTGTTGTTATTATAAAATCTTACCGCTAAAATAAACTAAATATAAATAAAATGAATGTCACGTAAAATAGCCTGGAAGCCCGGCGGTGCTCGAGTGTTTGGGGGTGTGTGTTGAGCAAAAAAAGTTGTAGTAGATAGGCAGGCTCGAACCCGTGACGCGAAGCCGGAAAAGAAAATGAAAGAAAATCTGGCATCTTATCGCTACTCCACGACGCGACCGGAAGTTCAGAACGTTAAAATTAGACGAAGTCAATCCAACCGATACAGTGACTTGCAAAAATGGCTTGTAAAAAAAACGACGACTCCTTGTGAGAAACTGCCCAATTGAGGATGAAGGAATTAATATTTTTAGCCAATTTTTCGATATTTGTCGTCCGAGATGTCGCGCTTCAAACTGATACCGATCTTCTGAAAATCCGTCGCCTCAGTCGAAAGTTTTAGGCAGACATACAAACATACATACATCCATGAATACATTTAAACAGACAAGTGAGATTTATATTATAGATTTTGGAACAATACATTTTTAAATAAGTAAAATGTATGTATTATTTGGATTCTTCGGACTACTGTTCTCATTAGTTATTTCCACGTTTTGGTCGATATAACTATCTTGTTGAACTCGCGGAATTTTTCTGTAAAACTTTAGAATCTGCAAGGAATTTAGAATAAATGATGGATTAAATAAAAGGTTTCATTTGGAAAGATACACCTTAAGGTCGCAGGTTCCATCGACCGAAACGTTGTGAAAATAACACTCAACAACTGTAGTCCAAAGAATCCAAATAATATAAATAATCGATCCTTATCTAAAAAATTTTAAATCATAATACGATCTCACTTTTTTTTTTTCAATGGGCATGGAAGGTGATAATCTACTTAACATCTGACATCTTTCACCACAAGATCCACTCTCGATATTGCATGATTTTTTTGCAATTCCTACATGCGTTCCAATCTTATGTCCAATAGTAGCTTGTGGAGAAATGTGACTTCACTACGATTGCGATGACCATTGGAAGGCAACAAGTTTGCTGACTTCCTCTTCGTAATGCTGCATGCAATAGCCCACTAACTGCATCCTTCAGTTGCACTTTCAATGGTTTTACTGGATGGAGATAACTGCGTAATTGTTGGTTCGATGGTGTGACTCTTAACATATCTTGCGAGCCGTCCTGAACAGGTTACGTTTTTTTTTTTTTTTTTTTAAATAAAATACCTTAAATCCTGGGGTTCATGCAAATTGTGCATGAACCCCGTTCAGGACATGTACTGTCTATTACTGTATCTATCAAATGATTGCTAAGAAAACAAAGTATACATAAATCAACATCCTTGACAAGCGCACTTAGAAAAGTCCAATCTCAGTAACTGGGCAGGGGTTGGCGATATGATTATTTGTAAGTTTGATTGATATCCGGACTAATTAAAACGATTTTGGAATATTATCTTTGGTTCTACTTTATTAACAGTAAGTGAGAAAGCTGTGAAAGGGTGAAGGGCGTCTCTCCTCGTGATTGCCAGGTGAAATCCTATCAGAGCTTCAGATTTGCAAGTGCATTTTAATAACTTTATAAGTGATAATGATTAGGTGACCTCCTGGTGAACTTTTGATGAACCTGACTTAGAAACTGTCCAGGGTTGACAATGTTGAATGTATTAGATGTTTGCCTTTCATATAAAATGTCTGAAATTATATTTATTTCATTGAATTATATCCATTCAAACTATGCTTTTATATATATATATATATATATATATATATATATATATATATATATATATATATATATATATATATATATATATATATATATATATATATATATATATATATATATATGGCATAATCATGTGGACACACCAGTTCTCGTCAGATCACCAAAGTTAAGCAACGTTGAGCCTGGTTAGTACAAGATGGGTGACCATTTGGAAATTGTAGGCACTTTATGTGCTCTCCGCTTATCTTGGCATTTTTTACGAGTCGTCCTGTACATAAACTTCACTTGCCACTGTTATTTAACAATGTCGACTCAGGAGAGGTGTGATTGGAGATTCTGCATTTCCTGCCACAAAAATTTCACACGCAGGCACTCCTACATGGTTATCCATAGTCTGTCAAAGACTAGAGGAGCCTTTAATATATATATATATATATATATATATATATATATATATTGTATATTATATTTCTCATGAGTTTGTATGTAGCTATGTATTTTTCCTAAATAAAAATTACTGTATTTTTCTAAAATAAAAACTACAAAATAGTAACTAAAAAAAATAAGATGAGAAAAATTTCAGGTTTAACCATCACGCTGACGCTTTCTCATCCGTATTTAAATATTTTAGAGGGGGTACAGAATTTAATAATGGCTATATAAATAACATTTGTTTAACTTGATAAATGCATTTGATACTACCATCTATGGCAACAGTTTACACGTGCAACGAGTTCATCAGAGCATATTCCATTCGAATATTTGTAAAACAGGCACAGAGATGCAACATAGCAGCGATGCGACAGGGATTGGAGCTTAGTAGACAAAGTGGGGTCTATTAGATCTTAAACTCTTTTTTGGACCCTATCCAAGAGGGAGAGGCTAGTGGTAGATCTATCAGTCCAGATGTGACAATAATATTCCATGCATACGGAATACTTACAGGTGTGAGTAGTCTTCTAGCTCGATAGAAGGAACCCACCTTTTTGGAGCATTCTTCGCAATATCCTCAATGTATTTGTTGCAGTTCATATTGCCCGTGAATGTTAGGCAGAGGAGTTTGAAGGAAGAATTCTCAGGTAGGGTGTTATTTGTCATGGATATCGGTGGTTGAAGAGGCGTCTTTTAATTGTTAAAGGAGAGTAACTTAGCCTTACTAGCATTAAATGTTCCTATCCATTTGAAACCCCATTCAACTACGGTCTGGAGGTCATTTTCTAAAAATTCAACCATTGTCTTAGATTTGTGTACATCCGTTCTTCCCTCGTGCATGTTATAGAGCGTTGTATCATCAACAAATATACCCATCTCGGACACAATATTATCAGGGAGGTCGTTTACGAATATGGGTATTATGAATATCAGCATTATTATGAACATTATGACAAATGAAAAATATGGAGGGAAAAACCAGGGAAAGAAAAATAGAAATCCCATTAAGTCATAAGAGATTTTCTTTTTGCTTACAAATAGGTCTCAAAACCTTAATGTAGTTTTTAGAATTTTCAAATAGAAGAACGAATGTGACCTGCTTAGAATGGAGAACAAGTTAAAACTAAACTTAGAGGCACAAGTTCAGTTATTCATAAGATGCTCACAGACGGCTGAACCGAAGGTATTATTCAAAACATTCTATGGTGAATAATTTGCATAACGAATTTTTGGATGGAATGTGTTGTTTAATCTGAATGTCTAATCTTTGCGACGTCTACCGCAACTACATGTAAATAAATAGAACTATTATGGTGGACGAGAAGAGAACATCTTTTTGAATTGAAGAAAAAATAGGTCTAGTCGAAAAAACATGAAAATAACACTGTTGTACAGACGAGATTTGTGTGGCAAATATGTCGCTAATGTTAACTAGCCAAGGTAGGTGAAGGTAAATAGAATATCTGTCAATTTAAGTTTCTTTAATTTTAAAAAATTAGAAAATTTATTTTAATTGCAAATTCAATAATGTCTAAAAGATAGCCATTGTTTCATGTCCCAGTAACGAATTCAATTTTGTCAAGATTGGTCTTAGAACAATCATTAGTGCCGTTAGCGTAAAGGTCTTTAAACTGAATTTTTATTTTGTGGGATAACAAGTCACATTGTCTGTAAAGACCAGTAAACGTTGGTTTACAATTGTCCAAAGTGGAAAAATTAGTTCATCCAAAACTGAAAGAATGGAATTAGCTTCTTTGTCTAACATAATCGAAAGGGCTGGATGAATGTTATTAAGAGACGTAATAAAAGCAACCCGCTCTCGTCTCGTTATCAAAATAAAAAGTGTCATCAGTGTAATACAAGTAAAGGTCTCGTTTTTGAAAACCAGATAGTAGATCTTCATTTCGGAAACCTACAAAAATATTTTCCATGTATATAAAATGATTTTATCGCTATGGTTTCCTTAATGTAAATCCACTGGAATACTGGTGTTTATCAAAAAATGGTCAATTAGAAGCGGAGCGTAATTATAGTATGTGTTTTTTTTTTTTTTTACAGTGATCACCACTTATCAAGGCCCGGAAGCCACTCAGGGATAAGGGTTATTGAAAGTACATTACGTTAGTGTGAAGATTTGATGAAGTGTTTACTTAAAGGGGCGGTTCATTAGGAATTTGTTAACGTTGGACTTGAAGACATCCAAGTTGTAGTCCGGTGGGAAGCAGGCAGACGGAACAGAGTCTATGCAAACATTATCGGTTACATATGTGAATACATGATTATGCTGCAATTCTTTTAGAGAATATGGGGATGCTGTTTCTCTAAAAGAATTGCAACAGAAACATGTATGCACATATGTAGCCAATAATGTTTGTAGAAATACACATACTGTATCATTATATAAGGATGTGTGTGCAATTTTTAATAATATCAGCGGTTGCTTGCTTTAAGTAACAGGAAGTGTTAAATGTGTCATGGGTTTATGGCTTTTTGCACATAATTAACAAATTTCAATACTTATTCATGTCTGAATCGTTTTTTGCAGTCTCAATTTTGGTAAAGTCACTCAACCTTGCTTTATTCGATGTAATGAAATTCCGATACAATTTCTTTTTTGAGTAATAACTGACTGAATATTCCAGGAATTTCACACACTTTTCAAATTTCATTTTATATTTTGAAAATATGTGTGGTTGCATAGAAGGAACATGGAAACGTTTAACTTGTTGCTACAAGAAAGAATGTAGTAAAGTATGTTTGTTTAAAACGTATGTGTTAACAGTGTGGAAGTGACACCTGGCCCATAGGAGTTGAGGATATGTGTTGCATGGAAAGGAATGATGTGACCTTGTCTCTCTAAGGAACAAAACTACTGTCGATTTTTGGTCTACAGACTTGAAACTTAATATATAGAGGATTTTGAGCTTTGGCCGGTAAAAATAGCTGCTAAAAGGTCAAAATTGAAAACATTGGAACTTGGCAGGCGTAAGTTAACTTAAAGTTCTCTTGTATGCATGCATAACAATACATTTATACATTAAAGATGGTTAAATTTTAACGTTTTCTTATCCATCTGACAATAGCTTAAACAGTAACGACTAAGGCTGGAGCACTAAATGTTTTGATTTTTATTCTAGCTGATGGCACCGGAGTCATTTTTTAAACTTTCGAAACTACTACTATATTAATTTATTTTTATTTCGGACTATTATTCTCATCTTTATTAGTTGTTGTTTTTGATCTTTTATTGGTTTTGTTTATTCACAACGTTTCGGCCAACTATTCCTCTGGCCTTCGTCAGGTGGTTACCGCGACTGATAGGAACTTCGAATCTGCATTCTCAGCCATCACTGCCATCCGTAGTTGTTGTTGTCTCACCACATTTTTGGCCAATTAACCTCTGGCACGCTTTGGGTGGGATTGAAACCACTATCTTCAGACAATGCTCATCTGGAACTGTAGAGATTCAACGTCTCTATCAACTGCGCCACGGGCCCCGAGGGGCGATCAAGATTGGATTCTTTGATCTTATATTAAAAATTGCACACACATCCTTATATAATGATACAGTATGTGTATTTCTACAAACATTATTGGCTACATATGTGCATACACGTTTATTTATTATCTGATCTTCCATAGTCGGGTCCGTACCGATTGGTATATATATTATTCCTTAATTGGAATTCATTTTTGAGATGAACATTATATATATTAATTAATTTATTTTTATTTCGGACTATTATTCTCATCTTTATAAGTTGTTGGTTTTTTTATTCACAACGTTTCGGCCAACTATTTAGCGGTAACCACCTGACGAAGGCCAGAGGAATAGTTGGCCGAAACGTTGTGAATAAACAAAATCAATAAAAGATCAAAAACAACAACTAATAAAGATGAGAATAATAGTCCGAAATAAAATTAAATTAATATATAATACTCATCTACAAAATGAATTCCAATTAAGGAATAATATATATACTACTACTATATATCGGGAACAATATAATAATCAATAGAGTATTGGCTCTATTACATATATATATATATATATATATATATATATAAAATATGTAATATATAATGTTATATTTTATATATATAATGTATATGTAATATGTTATGTATGTACAAAACGACAGGCAGTTTAAACAGCATTTGATCCTGCATAAAAAAGAACAGCAAGAACGTGCTGCTAGTGGTGCACATGTCTGTACAATGTGTGCTAAGGAATGACAGAGTTTAGCAGGGCCTAAAAGCCACATTCGTGCAGCCCATCACTGACTGTTTTCGTGTTTCTACATACCTTTTTTTCTTTTTTTTTTTTGTGCTATATCGAGTGATGGCAATGTTCGAAAGCGAATTTGCTGCCATCATATATATATATATATATATATATATATATATATATATATATATATATATATAATGTTTATATATATATATATAATGTATATGTAATATATATATATAATGTATATGTAATATATATATAAATATATATTTAATATATAGGATAATATTTATGTATAATATATAATTATATATATATATAAGATATAATATATAGTAACAAATACGGAATATGCATATTTAAACATCTTACGCCCGGCCAACACTAGACAGCGTGTGAGTATTTGATAAACTCTGGAGAAGATTAAACCTGGATAGTATATGGAGATATATGCAGAAAAGGAGACTTGGTTTATTTAGTCACATTCAAAGAATGGATGAAGGTACTTGAGTTAGTAGGGTCAGTTAGCAGGGGAAGGCCAACGCAAACATGGGACGGGGAGATAATAATGCACTTGAGTTACACAGGGGTAAATAAACATTTGGCCAGAAATCGGTTAGTCTTGATGTCAATATTTCAAAGGTGTCCAACACTTGTTAGCGTGTCAAACATTAAACCAAATAGGATGACTGATGATGTATTAATATTTTAATGTGCAGATTTTGCCAAGTTATGTATATAGTTTGAGAAATATACAAGATTAACGTAACAAAGGCAAGAAAAGAGATTTTTTTTTTTAAAGTGGAACAGTTTTTTTATACGATACATTTGTAAATAATGGGTGTTTCATGAGCATTTTCGTCCAAGTAAGTTTGAGGTACTTGCATAATTCTATGAAGAGATATAGGTTAGAAGAAAGTATATTGGTATTATTTGGACTACTGTTCTCGTCTTGAGTATTATCTCCACAACGTTTTAGTAGTGTGATATAAAAAAACTAGTAAATTGCGCAACTAGAAGACAAAGTAGGCATAAGACTCCGAAAATTTAAACTAGAACTGTCTATAAGGAACCGTGGGATAGTGGATAGAGTACTTAGTTAAATTACACTAAGGTTGGAAAGTGGGATTGAAAAGTCAGCACTCCATAGACGGAAACTTGATCTTACAAAAGATGCTTGTGCAGCCCCATCAGCATTCCCCGATCAAACCGCCTCAGGTGTTTAGCGATGAACTAACCCTTTCTCAAAGCGAAGGCAAAGCCTGTTAGAATGGATCTCCTAGAACTGCACAGAACCAGCATTATAACGTAATTAACAGGCAACAGGTTATTACAGGAATGGTTTAACCTTTGTTTACTTTGGGGCCGCAAGGAGAAAAAAAATTATCGTTAATGTAAGCAATGCGACCTAACTTTAGCATTCATACAGAATTGTTTTATCTTGATATGCGCCATGAGTTTATTAATCTCTCGAAAACGACCAAAGAACGAAGTTTTAACAAATTTATTTAACAAACTTACAAATTAAATGGTAATGTAGAAACCACTGTATGTGTAATGATTAATGTCTGTGATGGAGAGACATTTACTTCCCAAACTGTCATGGTCGACTCCCTTTCCAAGGGTGGTAACTTATTTCCATTATTGTTATCTATATAATATTTTTTGTTTCTTCCTTCCTTAGTTAATCTGTACATTACACTTTGAAAAAGGCCAAATACAATTTTTTAAGGCCAAACAGCTTCAAAGGAGGCCAAATTCGTGAAATTTGGCTTTAAAAAAGACAATCCTGCAATCCTAGATAAGAATACGAAAGTAGCATCCCTTTGATGTAGATTTGCTTGCGAATATAATTTTTGTAATAGTGTGAGAAATGAACTTGTACTGATTTCGCCGTGTAGTACTTCTCCAGAGTCAGTGAAACGTTACGTTAAAAAGGAAACTTTCAAAAGAAATAGGATTTTAAAAAAATAGATATGGTCAAGAGGTGCTGGACTGACAATGCGATTTTATTATTTGTATTGAACTATGTAGCACAATATTACTTTCTGAGTATTTATTAGTAATTATTAATTTATTTTATTTGGATCAGTTCTCTATTTAAAATACTACGGACACTATTTTCAGGAAACTGTCAATAAACTCATATTTACTGTGTTGTTTTTTTCTGTCAAAAAAAAAAAATTGCGCTATTCACAAAAATATCAGCTTAATCAAAACATTTGTTGATTTAATATATTTCTTATTACGTGGAATTTCTATAGATCTTGCTAGTTATTATTAGATTATATGTTTAGGTTGTAGCTAACAATAAGAAATATAAACCAGCGTATGTTGGTTTTACTAAATAATTATTTCTTTTTAAGATCGAATACGTTGGATAAAATAATTGAAAATTAAAACCTAAACAAATAAATGGTCGCTTACGTATGTTGATTAATCGGACTATTATTCTCAGCTTGGGTGTTATTAACACAACATTTCTATCGCTGCTACCTGCGACTTTCTTCGGATGTTGAAAACATGCTTTTTTTTCCCCACTGCATTGCATTACAAGAATTCGAACCGTGGGTTTGAGGGTGGGTCCGTAGATCATAAAGAAGGTTCAATCTTCAGGGGTCACTAGGATATTTTTAAAGGCTTTGCTATGACTCAATTTTTCGGGATATTGTTATTAGTGAAAAAAATGTTTTACGAAACAGGGGATCGATACCCATGCATATTTTTTTTTTTTTTTTTCGTAAAACATTTTTTTTCACTAATATTAATAATTATAGATATTAGACTATAGTTTTGATATCCCGAACAATTGATTCATAGGAAAGCCTTTAAAAATATCTTGGTGACCCCTGAAGATTGAACCTTCTTTATGATCTATGGACCCACCCTCAAACCCACGGGTCGAATCCTTGTAATGGAGAGCCAACCCTCTTTTCCTTAGTTGAAAAAAAAACAGGTTTTCAACACCCGAAGAAGGTCGCAGGTTGCAGCGACCGAAACGTTGTGCTAATAACACCCATGATGAGAATAATAGTCCGATTAATCAACATAACAAACATTCATCTAAAAAAAATCAGAATTGCAAATATTTTGTCTGTCAAATTTTATTATACACAAATCCATATCGTTTATTTTAATTTTTTTAATTTTAATTTTTGTTGGAGATTAGTTATCTCATGCGTACAATTCTAGTTTTTATTGAAATGTGTACGTTGAAATACTTGCAAAGAAATGTCTTTTCCCAATGGGTTTTCAAAATCAATTATGTTTTCGACATATGCAACATATTCTAGCAGACTCTCTTAATAATTTAGTAGAAATGATAAATGGCGGTTAGAGAAAATATTTGCTGTCTCTAAAGGTTAGCAGTTTTGTAGGATATTTTATCATTGATTTTCAAACTAATTTGGTTTTAATCTACATTTTTTTTAAGTGCTTATGCACTTAAAAAAATGTAGATTAAAACCAAATTAGTTTGCTTATGCAAATTAGTTTGCTTATGCAAATTAGTTTGCTTATGCACTTATCGTACCGCGCTATTTTTTAAAATGGTATTTTCAAGTTAAATTTAAGTTTTACGATCTGTGATTGGATTGTTAGGTGACAGTAAAGAATCATCCCTTCCTCCGTTAGGAATGGAGTCTTCCGTCGATTTCGACTAAGTTGCTCGGAAATCCACACAGATGATGTGTTCATAGTGGTGAAGGCCTTTTGTAGAATCATCCACACATTTTTGTATTACTGCTAACCTTCGAACTGCCACAGGACAGAGTATAGAGTAGACCGCAGATTTTTACAGCAGTTACCTTCTAGATGCATGTCTTAACGAAGATTGGGGGTGCATCTCTCCTAGTGAATTAATGCGCCCCCACATACCAACCTGGAAATTTCTACCACTCAGCACAGTACATACAGCGCCTAGCCTTCCCAAGTAGTCGCCCATCTGGCACTGTCCAGGCTAAATGTTGCTTATCTTCGGTGATCGGGTGAGAACCGGTGTGTCAACGTGATTGTGTCGGATGTTAGCAATGGATTTTTAAATGATAACGTTATGATTTCAGCACGTTGCAATACGTGCATAAGTACATTTCAGTTAAATAGTTTATTTTGCTCTACTCCGTGCATCCTTTATATATATATATATATATATATATATATATATATATATAAAGGAGATCAAAGAAATATATAAGGATTCTTGGTGCTTATACACTTATTGAACCGTGCTGAAATAACATTTAGAAAGCCATTCTTAATATGGGGAGTGGAGGGCATTTTGTAATTATTATGTATTTTTATATAAAATTCTTTTTATTTTATAAAAAAAGATATCGTAAAGCTTTAATTTAACTTAAAAATACTATTTAAAAATAGTGTGGTTCAATAAGTTCACAAGCACCGGATTCTTTAAATGGAGATTTTTTTTATATAATAAAAAGCTCGACATGCAGATGGAGCTTAGATAAGAGGAAAAATATTAGAATATATACTCATACATATATATTTATTGATTTGAAACAAAATACAATACAGCGCGTAGGAGTTATCCAAGTTCTTTATCCCAGACATTTCGAAGCCTAATGCTTCTTATCAAAAGAGGAGAGGGAGGTGCCAGATAACAAAATCAGGACACGACGTCTAACAATAAGCATATTAGGAGATATTGTATAAGGGTTATACAGTTGAGGGGGTATATGGTTATCCAGGGGATTATTAGATAATTATGCTACTTTAAATATGCTAGAGTGGGATTTTCACAGGATTGTGCGGTAGAAGCAAGTAGTACGCTTTTCAGAGCAGGTATTATGTTATGGGAGTTATTTAGGGTCCAATGAAAGAGAAATATGCCGAGCTATATAATAAAAAAAAAATGATGAATAATAAAAAATAAGTGTGCGAAAATAAAAATAGCAGATAAAAGAGTACTTATGCTCTTATGTTACCGTGCTGAAATAACGTTATTTTGAAAGCCATTCTTAACATAGGGAGGGGAGTCTTTTGTGACCTTTCTGTACTTCCACATAACAATTTAATAAAGATAACGTGCAACTTGAATTTACGACAAATATCTAAGAATTGGCAAAAAAAACAACAAAAAACAAAAAACAAAAAACCAAAAAGAACACATTCCTTCACTCTCAACTGAGTAGTTTTGTTCAAGGAGGGGTCGCTTTTCTCGCCGACATTTTAGCAAGTCATCGTCTTCTTTTCGACTGACTATGCTTAATTTCAACGTTCCGAACTTCCGGTCTGGCGATGCAAACATCGGCTAAGACGTCACATTTTTAAAAAATCTTTTTTCTCCTTTTCGTTACGAGTTGAGCCTGCCTGCCTACTACCACTTTTTTTTTAACACCTTTGCCTACCGTTGTTTTGACCCCCCCCCACTAATACCAGTTTTTTATTCCCCCACCTCGGGGTTCCTCACTACACCACGTAAACACCCGGGCACACCCCCGCTAGTTTATGTATAAAAAACAAAAACAATATGTATTTAACAATAATATAATGATTGCAAAAACATCCTAATTTATATAGACCATCCACAAGAAATGCCATCCATAGATACAGCCCCTCCTACTAACAATGGAAAGGCATATCCTCTTTGTATAATAGTACTGTCTTAGTATTCCTATTTACTTGCCTCCACACGAGGGCAGAGTTAGACACAAGTTCGGTTTTTAATGTGAGGAAAATTCAGAATGCCCTTTTCTGGGGCAATCTGGATAGAAAAAAAATATTAATATTAAATACGAATAAGAATTTGAATATCTGCACGCATCTCTCTCTCTCTCTCTCTCTATATATATATATATATATATAGAGAGAGAGAGAGAGAGAGAGATGTAAAAGGGACGTAGGTGTGGATGGATAGATAAATATATACAAATCGGTGTATATTTTTATATTAACAAAACTGCGACTATTTCTCGTGTTTATGTGTGTACATTTTTAGATTCTATGTTACTTATTATTTGTTTTTAATTTAATATTAACAAATTATATTGAATTAAAAAAATGCAATAGTGTAAATGCAATATAGGACATGAATAAAATGAATGAAAGCAAGAACAAACGATAAAAAAAACAATTGATGCTGGTTTAGTTAATTAGTCGACGTAACTTCCGGGTTTAGAAGTAGCATCAGATTTTTTTTGGTTTGTTTTTTTTTCCATAAAATCGACTAATTTTAGATGTTATGGTACCAACAGTAGTCTCTTTTTCCTCCACAGGGAATCTTTTTAATGAAAATTGCACACCTCTTTCATAAACTTTCCTATTCAAGATTGATCAGAGCTATTCGGTAGAGTTAAAGTCAGGAGAACAAGTAGGCTAAGTCATAGGTGCTCGGCCTTATAATTTGAAAATTGCCAGGTACTCGTATGAAACAGTAATCTTGGCTGAATATAACAGAGCTACGTGAGAATGAGTTCACTGCATTCCGGGCAACGCCGGGTAGGTGGATCCGCCTCTCAATATTTCCTCTTTTCATGCTTTTCCGACAAACAAAATAACGTTAGTATGTTATAATAACATCGAATTAACGTGTTCGTGTAGATTTCCTGCAACATTGACTCATCGCATTGAAACTAAGTTGCCTCATTTCGTTTTTAAACTTTGCATTACAAAATTGAAGGAAAAACAAGGAAGCAACAAACCTATTCGTATTCTACGGATTTCTGCAACGATATCCGAAACATTCTTGGAATAAAATGAATGAGCACGTTTCGAGAATTCACGGTTTTATAAAACCGTGAGTTCTCAAAACGTGCTCATAAATTCTCCTTCAGAAATGAAGGAATTAAGGGTTACCTTCGTACTTTTTGTCAAGGTCTAACAAGTTTATTATCAACAAGTGTCCCGGCGTTGCCCGGTCGTAAAATATGCTTAAATATTATATTTTAATTTATGCAGATTTCATATTTATTATTATAGAGCCAATACTCTATTGATTATTATATTGTACCCAATATATAGTTGTGATTTCAAAAGTTTAAAAGCATATGTGCAATCAGCTAGAATCGAAACCAAAACATTAAGCTCTTCAGCGTTATTTGTTACTATTTGAGCTATATCCATATAAAATTTTAAAGATTAGCTTAGTTAAACGTATAAATGTATATTTGTGCATGTGTACAAGTTTAGTTGACTTGTCCCTGCCAAGATCCAATTTTATAATTCTAACTTTTTAACACCTATTTATACTGGCTAAAAATTAAATAGAATTTTGTTCCACAGGTCTGAATCCCCTATATATTAAGTTTCAAATCTGTAGACCAAAAATTAACAGTAGTTTGCTAGAGACCGTTCCACACCCACACTAACAAGTTCACTTTATATATAAATTCTTTTTGGGGGTACAAAGTTTCATTATGACTAAATATAGACTAATTAACATGATTTAAAAAAAAACGAAAGTAAAGGCTAGCTAATCAGGTTTCGTTCCTCACTCAACAGAGCTACATTGAAGGAATTGCGATAAAAAAAATGTCATGAATATGGCGGGGGAGAGAGAAAAAAATTTTAATTGAAAGATAAGCAGGGGAATATACATATATAAGATGTATTAGATGCGTTTGAAGCCAAAACAATGCATTATTATAAAATAAACGTTTTATTTTGTTTGAAATTTATAAATATATTTCGAAGATACACTTCATCAGTATGTCTTTTTTTGTCATGTTGTTGTTGAAGCATAGAATCAGTAAAAGTCCGTCTGTTGTTTTTACGGTAGGCAAAAGAAAAATAAAGACATACTGATGATGAAGTGTATCTTCAAAATATATTTATAAATTTCAATATAAATTTTAAACAAAATAAATATCTGTTTATTTTGTAGTAACGCGTTGTTTTGGCTTCAAACGTATCTAATACGTGTTTATTTTATCCGAAATCAACGAGCGCTTCTATCAAGGAACACAAACCCTAACATCCCCCCCACACACACGATTATACCATCACAACCTTGTTCTGTGGTAATTATTACTGACCGGAACTCGATGTGGAGGGGGGAGGCAGTGGAATTCTGGGAGGCAGTCGTTCAAGAAAAAGGTTTTAAAAAGTGCTTGGTCGACTGATTTTATAGTAGTAGTAGTAGTTTGTTGTCCTCCACGTGGGTCGGACTGAACTTTGCATAGCATCAACTTGTGGGTTATAAAACACCCCTATCGTTGATGTGTTAGTTGGACTTTTTTGTTTAGTCAAGTTACACGTTTCACAGTTACTATTACAAAGACAATTTGTCGTTGTAAGCAACGAGGCAATACGTTTCAACTCCAGTTAGCCGAGAAAAGCCGAGAAGGATTCTCCACACAAGTTAAGAGTTTCATTGTTTTTTCCTTCTACGTCGAGTTCAGGTTTAGCCGTTGAGTTGCAGAAACGCCCCCCCCCCCTTCAGTCGGTTAAAATCCGACAGTCCGTGTTGAACATGGTGAGGGCAAGAAACTCCAAAACATACCTAAACTGTTGCTCATCCATCAGGTGCCATCAAATATACCTTTGGCCTTTTTAACCCCCCCCTAAAAACATAGGGTACTAAGCACCAATTTGAAAAAAAAATGCACTTGGTTCTGTATGATTCTGGTGGCTTCATGTAAAGACAACATCTTGGAAATTAGTATTATATGTCTGTTCTTATTTTCTGCTGCCAGTTATTTCTGATGATCACAGCTGTCGTCGGTTTAGTAACAGGCCAGCATGACCAACGAGCGATGTATGAAATAATTTAGAAGTTGGATGATGTTTTAAAAGCGATGATATTGTTATCTTATTCTTCCAAATGACACCTGGAACAGTTCTTAATAGAGTGTAGGTACCATCGAGCCTTTTGCACATTTCATATGGAAATACGAAGTGCCTTCCATAAATTTCCAGACATTTTTCATATGGGCACTTTCATTGATAGTACACACATGAAAGTCTAATCCTATTCGAAATAATCCTCTCTGGCTGCAATGTACTTATTCTAGAAGACCTCATGGAAGTCATCTTGTGTGAGCGTGCCAATGACCCTCATCGCAGCTGCTTTCATCTTAATTGTCTATTAACGACAGCCTCTAAGGTTTTGCTTGAGCTTAGGGAATAACTAAAGTCACAAGTCACAAAAAGCAAGGTCTAGACTATTGGGAGGGTGAGGAACTGTCTTGATTTCTATCTTGGTCAAATAGTCTGTGACAAGGATGGAATTGTGAACTGGTGCATTGTCCTGGTGGAAATGATACTGACCCAATTTGAAGAGTGCTGGCCTTTTCCGATGGAATCTCTTCCTGAACTTCCTTAAAACCTCAACATAGTATTCCTTGTTGACTGTCTGTCCCGTGGATACCCAAAATGCCTGTGCCATCAAAAAAAAAAAAAAGGGGGGGGGTCATCGTAAGTGTCTGGGTGGATTTGCTCTGTCTGGCCTTCTTGGGTCTGAGAGAGCCAGCATATTTCCACTGGAAACTGTCACTTGGTCTCAGCAGTAGATCCAGCTTTCATCACAAGTCACTAGAGCATCAACAACTGCGGGATCTGAATTGATCAGTTCGACCATCTCCCTGTTGTCATGACATCTTCCTTTCTGATCTTCACCGAACACCCTTGGGGCAAACTTCACACAAATCTTCCGCATCTTCAGTTCCTCACGAATAATTGTGTGTACAGTTCCCACGCTGACATCAAACTGTATTTATTGCCTCTTTAGACACAACGGTCCTGATAGATGAAATTCTTTATTTGGCCAATCAACTCTGGTGTTCTGACTTTCTTTCTCCTCTCACACCGTTGAAATTAGTATTATATGTCTGTTCTATCATCCCTCATGAATTCTCTGCCTTCTTTAAATTTCTTATTCCACTCAAAAGTGATGCTCGATTCATGCAAGATGGTCCAAAAGCAGTCTGAAGCATTCTATACGTTTCTGTGATATTTTTTCAAAGTTTAAAACAGAATTTTATTGCATATCGTTGTTCTAAAATGTCCTCACGTCTAGATTGCATTTTTAAAATTCATCAGCTGTGACACTCAGGCTCTAGTAGGGTGTATTCCAATTCCTGCTATAGCTGTTCATTTGAACTTGAAATCCTAAAAATTGATCAGTCATCTCCTAAAATGTATAGCAATAACATCTAGATTTTTAAAGAGTCTATGACAATTTTGAATGCCTGTCCGAAAAAGTCTGGAAATTTATTGAAGGTACCTCGTATTCAACTTCCTAACCCATACAGCAAAACACGTTAACAATTGGGAATTTGAAAAACTGGATTTTAAGTTTTCTTCGTTTTTGATTTCAAAATCTTTTCGAACTTATTTATGCTTTATGCTTACTATGCTAACCGATTCGGACTTACACGTCTTTTTGGCTACCTGTAATCTGCAAACCAAGATATTTGAAATGATGTGCCTATTTCAATATATCAGCAGTCAGCGTTTAGAAATCTCTCACATCCTCATCGAAGATATATTCTGTCTCAGTTTGTATGCAGCCCTGGTATAGCTTCAGTTAAAAGATATAAACAAAATCAGAATGTTATTTGGTTTGCCCCTTTCGGTTCTTAGTCTTTTTCACATATTCAAATCGTGTATTCTAAATAAAAAAATAAAAAATGATAGCACTTTTTCATCGACACCGCAGTTCAGACCAACTCAACTTCGATGTGTTCTCACAGCTGCCAGACACTTGATTCGCTTTCTTTCTCAATGCTTCCTTAAGTTGCTATTTTTCCTCATATGCAAATTTGTGCTTTTATATTTTAACTCTCACCTCACGATCATTAAAGATCACTTCACATTACATAGTCTCATACCCAGTTCAGCCCATTTTTAGCCTATCATAAACAGCCAGACACAACTACTCCTCCATACAGACAAAAAAATCAAAGTCATACTCTTGAATCATAAATAACAATTCTCTAAACATGATTCAACTCTCAAAATGTCCGACTCTCGAATTGTAATTAGGAACTCTTCATACCATGATTTCAGCACTCAAGTTTGACTCTCAAATCTTAATTAACAATTCTCTTAAACATAACTCAATCGTTTCTCTTTTTTTCCTCTTGTTGAACACTGGACGTTGTTTAAACTTGTAGCATCAACTTTTCTTATTCGCCAAAATAGCTTGTAATTTAAATAAAAATTAACAGTACTTTTCACTGGTGTCGTAATTTGTAACTTAACTTCAATGTGTCCTATCAGCTGCCAAACGACTGACTTGTTCTCTCCAACTTGCCTTTTTTAACGCAGCTATCACTCTTTATATGCAAATTAATGACTTTATATTTTTAAACCACAAATACCAAGTTTTATTTTGCACAAAGTAAAAAAAACTGTAAAACTATGAGGAGAAGTCGAAAAGTCGGGACTAGCTGATCACATATGGAAAGAAAAAGGTACAACCTTCCATTTGTGGAATGAGATCAAAATAATTAACAGAGATGCAGGATGAAGTCAGGCGACTCAAGGATGCAGCACATATGCTAAAAAAAGAAAAATTACTAAGCAGACTAAACCCAGGTTTTAATAGCATGTGGGGGGTCTCTAATTTAAGAAAAAAAAAACTTTGTACACCCTTAAAATTTTGCTGATGAAATCGATCTTTAGAGTTGCCTCTCTTTATCAACTACTTTTTTCACAAATTCGAAACTAAAACCATAAAATAGAGACTAACTCACAGAATACGAAAATATCGGTGGAGCCAATAACTTTTCTCTTTTCTTTTCCAAACGTCAACTAACATGTCTGAAGAGGGTCAAAGGACAATCCAACCTAAGCGTTGCACAAATAACACTCAAGATGAGAATAATTCGATAAATAAAAGTATTATAAACAATCAGAAATTCAGAATTTTATTTTCCAATTATGAAACCTTACTCTAACGGGTATTTCAACTAGTTTATAGTATCAATAAAAAAGACATCTAGTAATAGGAAGCAATAATTCCTTACATCACATTTATGTGATGTAAAAAACAATTGTAAAAAGTATTTCGAACATTAATAAAATAGGAACTTTACATTAACTACTTCACGTGCTCCAAACAACGTTACACTTGCAAATAAATTCATTAATATTCAAAATATGCCCACCAAGAATATATAGATGTCCAACTTCTACAAACAAATTTGAGTTAATGATACAAAAATATAACAAATCAATATATAAATAATAAAGTCAGTTATGTTCTAAAATAAGTTGTGGTTGAATTCCTTTTGGCTATTGTTCCATCGGCTGGATATGTACATTATTTTAATTAGACTAATTATTTTCTAAAAATGCAACACATATAAATAAAAGAAAACAACTTGCCTAAAATACCTGAATTATAAATTATGGTTATTTTACAAAAGACATTTATATATAACTGAATCAACCTTTTCTGTGTTCTTTAATAGTAAAATACAATACACCTTGTATATGATTAACTGAACAAATGTTGCTAGTACTCGTGAATTTAAAAAATAAAAATGTATCGACTAACTATTACATCAACATGTGAAGTGTTATTGATGTCCAAATCTTTTTTCTTTATTATCAAAAGAATTATATTTTAATAAAATTACTTTTAAAGGTTTGACTTTATAGGATATATATATATATATATATATATATATATATATATATATATATATATATATATACACAAGGCGCCTTCAATAAATTTCCGGACTTTTTTCGTACAGGCACTTTTATTGATTGCTTTTATTGATTCTGCATCTCCAGTTCTTCAAAGAATTGCGTGTACAGTTCTCTCACAGACATCAAATTGTGCACTTATTGTCTCTATAGACACACAACGGTCTTTATACATGAAATTCTTTATTTGGCCAATCAACTCTGGTGCTCTAACTTCCTTACTCCTCCCATATTCTCATAATTCCTCACAAACGCTGTCCCTTCTTTGAATCTCTTATGCTATTCAAAAACTGATGTTTGATTCATGCAAAATGGTTCAAAAGCAATCTGAAGCAAACGTTTCTGTAACAATTCTCCAAGTTTGAAACAGAGTTTTATTGCATATCCTTCTTCTAAAGTGTCCTCACATCCAAATTGCATTTTTGAAATTCACCAGCTGAAACAATTAGGCTTTAGTAGGGTGTATTCCAATTCCAGCCGTAACTGTCCATTTGTACCTGAAATCATAAAAATTGGTTACTCATCTCGTAAGATGTATAGCAATAACGTATTGATTTATCAAGTGTCAACGACAATTTTAAATGCCTGTACGAAAAAAGTCTGGAAACTTATTGAAGGACCTTGTGCCTATGTATATATATTACTTTGGAATCGAAAATTAACGATCTTTGCTGTGCCAGTTAGGTCTAAGATGGCGGTTAGAGAACTTTCCAACATAATGTCAGATGTTTCTATTTTTTGGTGAGGGAGGGGCTAATAATTATTTTTGTAGTAAATTTTTGTTTTTGTCTTGCCGTTCTTATCTTTTTTACGCACTTTCTTTTTTTTGTTTTGAAATGCCGTGTTCTTTTATTAATATTTTATCTTCTGTGAAGATCAACCAAATAAATAAAACAAATTATGATTATAAACTGATTTTTTTTCCTTTGGTAATTGAGATGCAACTAGCCAGTATATAATTATAACTTCCTCCACTGATGATTGCGTCAGCATGAAACACGAGTGTCTGTAGATATAAAAATAATTAACTAGCGGGACCTGCGGAGATCCCACAGTGGACACTTTCATATGTAATATATTGATGTTGCATTCTGTAGATGTTCAGCATAAATGGAGACGCTTCGATATTACTGTAGCTATTTTGTTAAAACTGCAAGAGTATTTATCTAAACTAGCAGGGACGCCTGGCGTAGCCAGGTCGTAATATACGCTTAAATATATTTTAATTCTTGCAGATTTCGTACATATTATAGGGTTAATGTTCTATCGATCTTTATATATTATAAAGTTGCGATTTCAAAAATAAGAAATATATCTATATGACTTGGCTTCATCAGCTTGAATCAAAACTGAATCCCAAACTTATGAATATAAATATAACTTAGTTCCATCAGCTATAATCGAAACTGAAACTTATGAATTCTTGATAAAATTATTTATAAAAAAAACCCATAGATTACTAAGGTGCCATCAGCTAAAATCGAAACCAAAACAAAGATTTATGAATGGAAGCACATAACAATTAAACGACCTGGATATAAGCATGACACAGAAAATAACACACACGCTATCGTATTTACATGATGTTGCTCTTCAGAAACAACTCTTCTATTTCATGTATTTCCAGATGCGGTAATCATTGGTCAATAAAGATTGACTAAAGAGTTGAAGTTCATCTATGATTACAGCATCTTTTCACAGTTTGTTGACGTTTAAAATAAATCCCATCTTGGTAGTTTTGGTAAAATAAAATGGCATGACATCGAAAGTCAAAGAATTAATATTAGTTATGTTTTGTTGTTGAGAGAAATCGTTATTGAGGCATTCACAGTGCAAGCAGTTTACAATTGGGGCGTTTGCCACCGGATTTCATCTGCCGCATTCCCGCACAGCAACTGCCGCGCAGAAATAGGAGTCAAGAGTGTGAACCAACTTCTCACGAACAACATCGACATTGACGATTCCCTCAACACAGACGCATTCCAGCAAGCCATGCCGCAACACTCCAGATCATGATACTTTGCTGTCTACGGCTATGTGTGTATTTGGAAGGTCAATCCGGGATTTCATACCCATACACCCCGGAAAGTATCAACCACACAGCACCTGGCATGAAACTCTGGCATTAAGAGAGGAAGCCCTCTGCAACCGCCACATGCGCATCTCCGAGTGGATCACAGAACGCGCTCGTCCCCTGTCACTGCTCGTCGTTGGTGACTGTGTGAGGATCCAGAACCAAATGGGACCTAACCCCAAGAAATGGGACAAAACTGGCATTGTCTTGGAGGTCCGATAATTCGACCAATATGCTGTTCGTATCGATGGCTCTGGCCACGTTACGCTGTGGAACTGGAGATTTCTGCGGAAATACATACCGGTGATTGAACGTTCTCCACTCCTGAGGCTACCTGGACCAACGCCTGCATCCCACAGCAGTGCAGCCGAACAGCCACAGCCAAACCAACCAACACCGCTCACTAGCACACCTTCCGAGCCTCCCAAGCAAAAGGAACACCCCAGAAGATACCACTGTCATGCCTTCCAACCCTGACCCAGCATTTGTTCAGCCAGCCCTCGCGACTACAGAGAAACCAGCAGCTGAGCACAAACAGAAGATCCCTATAGCTCTTCGGGGTCTGATGCCACACAACGCTCACGGCCTACAGGAATGCCCGGTATCTCTGCTTGACCCAGACACTGCACAGGAGCCAGTGGATGCATTGCCTCTATGTCAGTCAACCTACCTCTCACGCCCACCTGCCCGACTGAGTGTAGACTGAAACAGACTTTAAATCGCTAAATCTACTTTATGTACCAAGACATTTTATTAAGTTTTCATGCCCAGATGGACCATTCGCATTGAGCTTAACTGATTACCTGGAAATCTTACAACACTCATACTCGTCTTTATGTCTTAAAGACTGGGAGGGGGGCATACATGATGTTGCTCTTCAGAAACCACTCTTCTATTTCATGTATTTCCAGATGCTGTAATCATTGGTTAATAAAGAAGATTGACTAAAGAGTTGAAGCTCATCTAGTATTAATATATAGATAATTAAATATTATACTTATATTTTTGATTATTTATAGTCATAAAAAAAATCAAGTTGAACCAGCTTTAGGAAATTAAGAAAAAGCAGTTAATTTTGTATAAATGCAACATTCCGACTATATATATATATATATATATATATATATATATATATATATATATAGAGAGAGAGAGAGAGAGAGAGAGAGAGAGCGAGAGAGAGATGGAAAGAAAGAGAGAGATTGGTTATAAGAACTACTTACAAATTTTTTGCTTGAATAATAGATGAAACTGAATATATGCTTACACTTGATTTTTCAGTATACTGAAAACTGATTGGTTTGGTTTTACGGCATATCAACCTTCTTGTCTTTTGGTTATTTAATGCAGAGTTCCGTAATTTGGATTTTTTTTTTTTTTTTTGGCGTGGGTTACATATTTGAACTTATTCAGTAAATCAAGTCAGCCTTTTCGGATCATTAGGTGATATGTTTTTTTGGGGCGGGGGTAAAGTTGGATTGAATTCAAATTATATTCTTTTATATAAATTTACTTTGTTTAGAAATGTTAGTATTTTGTAAGAATTTATTTTTTTAAATAGTTCTTTCATATTGTTGACATTGTATTAATTTTGCTGGATATGCGGGACAAAACTACGATCTCTACGTGTGATTTTCTGAAATCTGGTAACCATTCGTCTAGTGTGGTTTGATTTTGAAAAATTTGTTTTGACAGTTATTCCATTGTTCTTACCATTTCTTCATGAGATTATTAATTAGTTTTTGTCGTCCGAAAGTGGGATTTTTATATAGCTTATATTGAGTTTTAGTGTGTTTTTGTTGATACTTTTGTTTTGTGAAAGAGTATATACTCTTTGTAATAATTTGATGAGTAGCAGGTTATTGGTTTTAGTTCTTAAGGATTCGAGTACTGATAGAAATTAAACAAATAATGAGGTCTAGAGCCAGGCCCATAGCTTTGGCACGAAAAATTGAAGCATAGTCTGGTAGTCGCTTCTGTAAGATATTACTCCACATTCAGCTCTGTTGCTGTCTTTGGAACCATCTATGTGTATGTGCTGATTGTTAGGTATTTTTCCTGAATGTTTAGTTTTTTTGATAATTTCTTGATAATGGATAATTTTGACTTTTTGGAGTTTGTTTAGTTCAAGTAGAATTTCAGGCTGTTTTAACAGCCAGGGTGGAAGGCTTAATTGGTTGACATCATGAATGTTGGTGATTGTGATACCTGCGTCTTCCATTAATGGTTTCATACTGAGACCAAAAAGTTTTATAGCTTTCACTTTTTGGACGAATAAGTTTTGGTATTGTATTGATAATGGGGATTTGTTGGCTTCTGCATAGGGACTATCGATGGGGGAAGTTCAGAAGGCTCCCAGAACAAGCCTGAGACCCTGATGTTGAACGGTGTCTAATTTCTTTATGTATGACTTTCTGGTCGCACCATAAATGAAGATGCTATAATCTAGTTTCGATCACACTATCTATATAATTTGAATTGGGGTTATCTGTCCGCTCCCCAATCTGTGTGGGCAATGACTCGCATTAGTTGATGAATTTTGTTACATTTATTTTTTAGGTGTTTAATGTGAGGGATGAATATAAGTCTTTTGTCTAATATTAGCCCTAAAAATTTATATTCATCTCCAACAGGAATCTGTGTATCATCTAGTTTTAAAAGAGGGTCTGAGTGTAGTTTTCTAAACTGACAAAAGCGCATGCATTTTGTTTTGTTAATGGAAAATTTGAATCCATTCTTAGTTGTTCAATTTTATTTTGTCAATACATTGTTGAAGTTGGCGCTCAATTATGTGGATATGTCTTGAACTGTATGCAATTAGAAAATCATCGACATATAGTGAGCAATCTACACCTTGGTTTAAACATCCAACGATATTGTTAATTTCTAGGTTAAATAATGTTGCAGACAAAATACTTTTGTGGAACTCCATTTTCCTGTTCCTTGATGTCCGAGAGGCATGTTCCTACACGGACATTAAATAGTCTATTGTTGATGAAGTCTTCCTTTCATTCCAGCTTTTTGAGATCTTTCATGATACCATACCTCCATGTGGTATCATAAGCTTTTTTAAGATCAAAGAAAATAGTCTGATTTTTTATGTATAAATGCATTTCTAATAAAAGTTTCTAATCGAATTAAGTGATCTGTAGTGCTCCGATATTTTCGGAAGCGGCATTGAAAATTTAATGCTACTAAGAGCAAAAGATTTTCCTTTAAGTACAAAAAATCTTTTGAACCACCGATTACCATGACAAATAACACGCTACCTGGAAGCTCAATTTTCACAGGTGACAAGAATAAATCAGGACATTGCCAGGGATGATGCAAAAAAGATGAGCTCCCTCTACCGTGCTAGAAAATTACTTGCCTGACAGAGTATCCTATCTTTACAAAGCCACAATTTGTTCATGCATAGAGTATTGTTGCCACATCTGGGTTGGTGCATCTATCACTAATCTCTCACTCTTAAACAGGGTTCGAAAAAAGAGACTCAAATATAATAGGTCTCGCACTATCAACCTCTGTCCCATCGTCGCAATAATGTATCCCTATACCCGTTTTACAAGTACTTTAATAGAATGTGCTCTGGTGAACAGATAGCACTTGTGCCCGCTTGATGTACATACTCCCAACTAATTCCGCAAGAAGATAAAATACCAGCCCTTCACTGTTGGAGTTCCTAGATACTGGGAACCTACTACAATGGTTTCTCCCTTGGACAACTAGATTTTGGAATTTCCTCCCTGTTTCATACTTCCATGACTGTACTCACATGTACAAATGTACAGTGAACAGACATCTTGCTGCTTAACTCCTCAATCCCCTGTTAGGCATGATTCCAAATAGTAGCCCTTGTATGTCCAAATGGCAATAGGTCTTGTTTGGTATAAAAACAAAGAAACATAGTTAATTATCCCCCTAAAATGGCCATGGGTGCTAACAGGATAATACCAGGGCATGTTAAGATATCATGCCAGATCTGAATAAACTTTATTTTCCATGCTGTAATAAGCAGCGTTTATATCCACTGGTGTAAAAGAATCATAAACCTTTGAATACGACATCCCTTTTCAAAGAATTGCTTTGTTTGGCTTGTGTAAATTAAGATTACAAACTACCGGTTTGCATGCAATAATCATTGTTAATAAAAGTTGTTAGATTTATATGTCGAGTGTCTAAGTATGTTCGAGAAATGTCAACATGTTTTCCATTTATCCTCGCTCGTTTCTAGTGTCGTATTTCGTGCGTATTAATGACTCTTGAGGCTCCTTAATAACACTTGTTAACAAGATGTCATGCCGGGGCTGAATTTACTTTATTTCCCACGATGTAATAGATGGTCTTAATATCCGCCAATGTACATAATATAAGAGTCTAGCATAAATGTTAGAATATGATACGGCGGGCGCTTCCCTTGATTGCACCACTTTCTCTTGATCCACCATATAAATCTGTTTATCAAGGAGACATTAAATACCGTTTATTTTAGTTTTCTGGTATGATTCAATAGTCCCAGTGTGCCTCTTTTTGGGGAACTGGATTTTCTCCACATTAAAACCGGTCTTGTACATAACTTCATTCGCCTGGAGGCAAATAAGAACTATGGGCAGACCTGAACGAAGATCACCTTTCCCCATCTATAATTTTAACTGGTATTCTACAGTTGGTATTTTTTACGACCTAACCCAACATAATATAAACAGCCCCAACCTCGAAAACTATACTACATACTAAAACATACTATAAAAATTATAGCGGTGTGGTAGTGGGGGGAGTTGATTCGATTCTCGTTCAGGTCTGCCAAACTATGCAAGAATTGCAGACTCATACCTTTCTCTCGACTATTAGTGCATAACCCTAGTTGAAGTAAGCGTCCCTAATCATGCTGGCCTTAACAGAGCAGAGAAGGAGAAAATAACAAAATACCAAGGACTTATGTACGACATGAAAAGAAACTGGAATCTTAAGGTATCAATCGTACATTGTTTATCAAAGAGACAATGTCTTTTAGGAGCAGTCAGGCTAATTAAAAAGAATTTTAAAACCTATCTGGTGAACCAAGTGCAAAAGATCTCTCGGTTGGAGTAACTAAACTAATCGGAGAATGTTTGGCATCCGGTAGAATACCCCATCCCCAGGAAAACAAAGTGATAAGTAAAACAAAAAAGCATGGACAATTTTACAAGTGTCTAAGGTCTCTCTGTACAGGCGGTTTGTCAGGACAACATGGCATGAGAAATCCTGACTAAATATTATAAAAATCACAGTATTTGCGGCCCAAATAAGATCTACGTATGGCTCACCAACACTGGCTTTTACAAAGAATGGTACACCTTCTCCAAGCGATGTTATCTCAAGGAACAGCACAGAGCTGGGTACTTCACCAGACTAGATGAGTCCTTATCTTGGGATCCTATTATACAAAGAGACCACAAGAAAGATGCACTTTAATATTGAAATGATCAATTGAGAGGAAAATTAATGTTTTCAGCTTCTTTACTAAATCAACATTTGAGTGTAAAGGAGATTTATGAAATATTCGAATATCCATGTATCTCATATAGATATCAAATGATAGCCCCTAGGAAGGGACCCCATAATTTTTGAGAATTTCGATGGAAGTAAAATGAAACAAAAAAGAAAAATGACACAAAAAGAAACTGGAACCTTAAAATCTCTATCATCCTAGTAATTATAGGAGCAACAGGACTCAAAGAATTTCAAAAGCTACCTGGCAAATATACCCGGTGAACAAAGTGCAAGAGAGAAATGATTGCTTTTAAAGGGATAGTCAGAATCTTAAGATCTCTCGGTGAGAATATAAGAAAATGAGTACATGTTTAGCATCCTGTAGAATGCTCCATCCCCAGCTTTAAGCTGATAAGAATATTTAAAAAAATAATATCTAAATGCACACTTGTAAGGCAAACATTAAAATCTTTTTATAGTATAAATATCTGACCTTCAGTTTCGTTATTTAAAATACTTGAAAACCAAATTGAAAAATTTAATGGTCATTGTGTAAAATTATCAGACAACATAACTATCATCAAAAGGCAGGAATATTTACTTTTCTCCTTTGTGCCAAATCCTGCACAATTGTTTTGGGTTTTAAAATATTTTAAAGCACTTTTATTCACATTTTATCGATGATTTGGAGTCTTGAAATGCGACGTGTAGCGTGTTCAAAATTTCATAAGGTCGCCACTAGTAAGTGAAACATGGCAATAAACAAGCAAGAATACGACCAGGTTTACCGAGTACATGTAAAGAGACATTAAAAGGAAACATGTTAAAAGCAGGCGTTATAGCAGGGTTACATATTTACATAAGTAAAAAAAATTATTTACAGAGAAGTTATGAACAATACAGTGTTTGTGTACGCGTGTGAGTATGCATGAAGTAAAATGTTCTTTGCGCGTATTTTTCATTGTGCATACGTATGTCTGATGCTTGTATGTAATCACAAGAGTTCATTAAACTATACATAGAATGTTCATTGTGTATGCGAGATTAAAGTATTCATCCTTACTTTGAAAAAGATAACGCATCTGTCGAGGCACGTGGAAAAATTGCGTGCGTTCACATGGACAGTAAGACGAGAAAGTGGAAGAGATAGGTAGTTAACGAAACAGGAAGTAGAACGCCACCTGTCGGCCAAATCAGAATTCACAACAGGAGCAGATAACCGGTACGTTTGTGTGCATGTGCATGATAGTGTAACACTATGGTGTCATGAATGCATGCAGCAAGGTGCATATTGCAGTGAGGTGGAGTGTTTGACCGGACAGGATGGGGTGGAGGAGTGCAGAGAAATGCAAAGACTTAGCTAGCAAAATAGGACCAACCGCCAAGCTATCATTATGGGCTTATCTCCGAGATGTCAGGAGATGTTTGTATTGGAAGGGGCATTTGCTGGTAAGGGCCGCACACCATGCTGGGTGAAGGAACACAAGAAACTGCCAATAGATATCAGTGTGAGCAACCCCACTCCAAGAGGAGAGAGAGGGAGAGAGAAGTGTTGAGTGTTTGAGACAAGGGAAGGCTCTGAGAGGAAGAGAGAAGGGATGTTTTCAGCTACTCTCCGAGGGAGAGATGAGTAAAATGGGTTGGATTCGGATAAAGAAATTCTAAAACTATTAGTCGTAGCCAGCAAACTGAAAAGAAACTAAAGAAAACATGACTAATTATCTCTCCTTACAACATGTAATTACACAAACAACATTCGAAATATAAACCGCAGCGTCTTTAAATCAAAAGTACGCTAACGGAAATAATTTATTGCACGGGCGTCCCCCCTTTTAAAATTCATCATTCAATAAGGTAAAAAGCTATAGCAAACATCTAAATGAGTATTTTAACCATAGTTACTGATTTCAAAAGGCGAAAAATTAAAAGGTGAATTTCTATAAATTTTTATGTATATACCTGTATATCTACGTATATGTATATATATGTGTCTATTTTTTCATATATATGCATGTATATATTTGTAATGTGGTACTTAAAGCAAACTTATAATTAAAATTCAAATCTATATTTTACTCTATTTCTTTTCTATCTCTAACCCATATTAATTTTCTTATAAATTTTAAATCCAGACGTTTTATTTCAATTTTTTTTTCAGATATATCTGCCTTACTTTTAATGCTAGGTTTATTTATGGTGTCTTTTAAATTTAATAAAAACCCTTCAAAATTGCTGACGAGGAGACCTTGCTTATTAAAAAACTATATGTAATAATTATTGTACGTAACTTGATGTCTACCACAATAAAAAGCATTGTTTTCCGAAACGATCGTACAGATAATTGATTTTGTTGTTGTTCCTTCTTATGAAACGGATTTTTAATTTAATTATAATTTGATTTTTAAATTTTAAATTATCAATCACATTACTTAATATATATATATTATATATATATATATATATATTATACATTATATATATATATTATATATTATATATATATTATATATTATATATATTATATATTATATATATATTATATATATTATATCTATTATATCTATAATATAAAGCTGGATGTGTGTGTGGTCACGAATAGGCTCTTATATGGATGACCATTTTAAAAAACTGATTACATATCATGATAGAAGATTATCGAGACACAGGAATGGGTAATGTTTGATCCTGCACAACGGTGGTTCATTAAAATTGTGGCGTCTGTGTTCGCCCCTGGTTCACAAAGTATGGAAATAAAACATTTAAAAATAAGAAAAAAACGTTTACAAGTGTTTTTTATATAAATGTAAATAAGACTACTTTGATAAGTATGTTTAAACTTAAATATGGATCGTATAATAGAATTGTGGGGTCCGCGTTCGCGCCTGGCCTCCATAGAATGGAAATAGGCACAAACTTTAATAAAGACTTTTCATATCTATATGCGTAATGATTCCTTGATAGTGATGTTTTAGTATATATATATATATATATATATATATATATATATATATATATATATATATATGAGAGAGAGAGAAATTTTTTTAATCGTATTTCCAAGTTTAAAGTTTTTTTTTTATTCAATTGTAAGGTTAAAGTACAGAATAGATACAAACCACCCTCCCCATTTTAAGAATGACTTTTTAAATAACATTAATTCAGCACGGATCAAAAAGTGCACTAGTACCTCTCTCTAGATATATATATATATATATATATATATATATATATAGTGTTTTAGATTGTTGAAATGAAATTTCGTATACTAACTGTTACAATATCTTCGGGTTTTTAATTCTTACTTATCTTTTATATTTTTCCTTTGAGATATGTGCCGTCCTTTCAAAATATCAGTGTAGGTTTTCAAGACGTTGATTTGGTACTTATGCACTTTTTTTTTACTGAGCTAAAATTACATTTAGAAAGCCATTCTTAACATGGGTAGGGTGTTTTCTAACTACTGTCTATTTTCACTTATATTAATAAAAATATCGTAAAACTTGAACTTGAAGATACTATTACAAAAAATAGCGCGGTAACAAAAGTGCATAAGCAACTAATCTTTTTCTCCAGGTTCAAAGTTAAGCAGGTTCTTTACACTTAACGTGTTTTCTTTATGCGTGAACCAGTTGAAATTTTAATGAGTAAAGATTCTCACTTATGATAGTAAGATTAATTAGTCGCATATCAACAAAATAAAAACAAGATGTCCTGAAAGTGTTATGGCCAACTGAGAGTATACAATTTCTGATGCAAAAGGGGAGAGTTAAGAGAAACAGTTTAGCATTAAAAAAAAAACATTTGTTTTTATAGGGGAAGAAAATTTAATTTCAGCCATAGTTAGACTGGAGGTTCGAGATGGGGCCGGTATAAAGGTTGTTAATATCTTTCTAAATAACGTTATTATTCCAACATTGTCCATAAACTTGACAAGTTCAGGTTGTTCATTAAAACTTGTATTTTGCACTTATTGAACCGTGCTGAAATAGCGTTTAGAAAACCTCTTAACATGGGGAGAGGAAGGTGTTTTGTAACTTCTGTACTTTCACCTTACAGTGCTAGTGCAGAGAGTGATACGTGTTATTTTTGAAATCGTATTTCCAAGTTTAATTACAGTTTTATATGTTTTTTTTTATTCAATTGTAAGGTTGAAGTATAGAATAGGTACAAAACACCCTCCCCTCCCCATGTTAAGAATGGCTTTTTAAATAATAACGTTATTATTTACGTCCGGATCACTCTCTGCACTAGTACCCACCTTACAATTTAATAAAAAAAAAAGATATCGCAAAAGTCCTTGAACTTGAAACTGCTATTTAAAATAGCGCGGTTGGAAAAGTGCGTAAGCAGCAAACTTGTGACTGTTTGCCAATGTCGGAAATATTTGGCGAAACTTGCCATTCATGACAGAAAGATTAGTTGTTACTTTTGTTTTACACATATCAACCCTTTTCAGGTTATTTAATGCCGAATCCAGTGATTTTGAACTTTTTTTAATAGAATTTTTTTTTTTTTCAAGTCGGTTTCTATTTAACCCATAGTTGGGACCTTAGCAGGTAGGACCTGGGAGCAATGGCAATTAAAGGGTGGCTCCACACTCCCCAAAGCCCGCAAGCTGGGGCTTTACCACCGGATACAGTTTAAGGTCATATCCAGGACCAGAAAAAACAATTCCTGGTTGGAAGTAATTTGCATAAGTGACAGTCATTTTATAGCATTGTTGTCTTCCAGCGACAGTTTTTGAGTGGGTCCGTTTGGGACGTCTTGTCCGCCTGAAAATACCTTAGTGTACTTCCCTTACCTACACACCGAGCTATTTGAGGGATGGGTAAGGAATTCCGATTTGGCCAACAGGTGGCATTCTACTTCTGTGGCTTACTTCTGTGACTCTTTGACAAGTTCGGATGCCGGCTACTTATAGAGAACCTTATTTGTTACCTTTACGACGTATACTTCTAGAGAATCTCAATTTGTTACCTGCACTAGAGTTCGGACGCACAGGTTTATGATTTATAGTCTTTAGTTACTTGACTTCTGACGAGCTAGGGATTGCGATTAAGGAATATTTTGCAACCTTAACACAAAACCCAACTCTGATTTATCCATTACTTTGGTGTAAAAGAATTTTTCGATATAACACCAGTACTGATATTTTCTTGATGAAACAACTATAACAATGATTTAAAATCATATAGGTATAAACATGGATATTTAACATGAAAAAAAAGTTTCCTTTAAATGTGAAAATACCTTTTCATTTGTATCACTATTTTTGTCGATTTCTTCTTTGAAATGCACCAAAATTGTTACAGATTTGGTTATTTCATTTCTCAAAGATGAACAAAATACTTTCAGGGTTGAAATGTATAGGAGTAAAGATGGAATTACTGAAAAATGACAGTTAATGTGTTAGGGGCAAACAAAATTACGCAATTTAACAAGCATTTCACGTGGGGTTCCTTTAGCGTTGCTATGACGACTTCCCTTGAAATGTGGCTTGAAACGGAGAAAGCTGCAACAGGTTGCGCTGCTGTAACCTCTAAGGTTTGGAAGCACTAATGTGCGTCCAACCACTCACTGTCTAAATGGCAATGCCGAAGAATACTTATATGCGGCATGCAGCTGCTTTAACTTATTTCTTACACATTCCTGTCTCAAGTCACAAAAAAGAAAAAGGAATCAGAATATTTTTTTCTTTTTCCATTTTAGCACTCCAGAATATAAGCCCTCAGGAAAAAATGCCTTCAAGTACAACAGGTACTTAAATAAATGGCCCCCAGGAAACTGGCAATTACAAGAATCCGTAAAATTCTTAATTGAATGGAAATCATTGGTAAAGATTTTCACTGTAACTCTGGCAGGGGGGAACAGGTTCTAGGCCTTTGTCATAGGCCACTCGGAGGCTATAGTGGTTCGGAACATCCTCATTCTATCCCCTAGGTAAACTGCACTATCGGATGGAGTTTGAGGTCTTACCCAGAACACACCAATTTATGTGGGAAGTTAGCTGGAAAGAAAGCAGTTTAAAAATAACCACAAATGCAAGTTGCACGAAAGCAGATAATAAATATCTAATTTTTTTCTTTTTGTAATTTTTGGCTTGTAGTTGAAATGTACAATCCGTTTGTAGAAATAGGAAATAAAAGTAAACAATTAAGTAAAGGTTTTGTTAAGTTTAAAAATTGTTCACTACAAAAAAATGTTCGGCATTTTGTTATTTCGGGAGTAATAGAATAATCGAAGTGATAGTTTCTATTTACTAAAGTTTTATATGAAGAAAAAAGTTTCGCCAATAACAATAAACGAAGTGGGCAGCGTAGCAGTTTTTTGTGTGGCGAATTTTCCTTGTGCTG
This sequence comes from Euprymna scolopes, assembly GCF_053919585.1. NCBI lineage: Eukaryota > Metazoa > Mollusca > Cephalopoda > Sepiida > Sepiolidae > Euprymna > Euprymna scolopes. The sequence goes on from NC_136484.1 coordinate 96,542,534, forward strand.
GGGCTCGAAACAGGGAGAAAGTTGCAACAGGTTGCCCTGTTGCGACCTCTAAGGTCTGGAAGCACTAATCTGCGTCCAACCTCTCTCACTGCCCGAATTGCAATGCCTAGAAAAACAAACACTCCCCATATGCTGTATTCAACCGCTTTAAATACGAAGCTGGAGAGGGGGGGCATAACGTGAACTTACGTTCACACGTGAGTCACGTATGCCAAAGAATAAGAAGATGACACCGCAGACCCCCAGAGAGGCCGACGCCTATCAATTTCTCACACATTCTTGTCTCAAGACACAAAAAAAGAGTCTTTGAATATATTTCCTTTTTCTTTCTTCCAGAATACAAGCCCCTAGGAAATTTAACATTTAAACCCCCGCAAGTCTCGCTTACCAGCCAACGCAAGATATCCCCCCGCTAGTCTCGCTTACCAGCCGACGCAAGATATCCCCCGCTAGTCTCGCTTACCAGCCGACGCAAGATATCCCCCCGCTAGTCTCGCTTACCAGCCGACGCAAGATATTCCCCGCTAGTCTCGCTTATCAGCCGACGCAAGATATCCCCCCGCTAGTATCGCTTACCAGCCGACCCAAGATATCCCCCCGCTAGTATCGCTTACCAGCCGACGCAAGATATCCCCCGCTAGTATCGTTTACCAGTCAACGAAAGATATCCCCCCGCTAGTATCACTTACCAGCCGACGCAAGATATCCCCCGCTAGTATCGCTTACCAGCCAACGCAAGATATTCCCCCGCTAGTATCGCTTACCAGCCGACGCAAGATATCCCCCCGCTAGTATCGCTTACCAGCCGACGCAAGATATCCCCCGCTAGTATCGCTTACCAGCCGACGCAAGATATCCCCCCGCTAGTATCGCTTACCAGCCGACGCAAGATATCCCCCCGCTAGTCTCGCTTACCAGCCGACGCAAGATATCCCCCGCTAGTCTCGCTTACCAGCCGACGCAAGATATCCCCCCGCTAGTCTCGCTTACCAGCCGACGCAAGATATCCCCCCGCTAGTATCGCTTACCAGCCGACGCAAGATATCCCCCCGCTAGTATCGCTTACCAGCCGACGCAAGATATCCCCCACTAGTATCGCTTACCAGCCGACACAAGATATCCCCCGCTAGTATCGTTTACCAGCCGACGCAAGATATCCCCCCGCTAGTATCGCTTACCAGCCGACACAAGATATCCCCCGCTAGTATCGCATACCAGATAACGCAAGATATCCCCCGCTAGTATCGCTTACCAGCCAACGCAAGATATTCCCCCGCTAGTATCGCTTACCAGCCAACGCAAGATATTCCCCCGCTAGTCTCGCTTACCAGCCGACGCAGGATATCCCCCCGCTAGTCTCGCTTACCAGCCGACGCGAGATATCCCCCCGCTAGTATCGCTTACCAGCCGACGCAAGATATCCCCCGCTAGTATCGTTTACCAGCCGACGCAAGATATCCCCCCGCTAGTATCGCTTACCAGCCGACGCAAGATATCCCCCGCTAGTATCGTTTACCAGCCGACGCAAGATATCCCCCCGCTAGTATCGCTTACCAGCCGACGCAAGATATCCCCCCGCTAGTATCGCTTACCAGCCGACGCAAGATATCCCCCGCTAGTATCGCTTACCAGCCGACGCAAGGTATCCCCCCGCTAGTCCTGCTTACCAGCCGACGCAAGATATCCCCCGCTAGTATCGCTTACCAGCCGACGCAAGATATCCCCCGCTAGTATCGCTTACCAGCCGACGCAAGATATCCCCCGCTAGTATCGCTTACCAGCCGACGCAAGATATCCCCCGCTAGTATCGTTTACCAGCCGACGCAAGATATCCCCCCGCTAGTATCGCTTACCAGCCGACGCAAGATATCCCCCCGCTAGTATCGCTTACCAGCCGACGCAAGATATTCCCCCGCTAGTATCGCTTACCAGCCGACGCAAGATATCCCCCCACTAGTATCGCTTACCAGCCGACGCAAGATATCCCCCCGCTAGTATCGCTTACCAGCCGACGCAAGATATCCCCCGCTAGTATCTATTACCAGCCGACGCAAGATATCCCCCCGCTAGTATCGCTTACCAGCCGACGCAAGATATTCCCCCGCTAGTATCGCTTACCAGCCGACGCAAGATATCCCCCCGCTAGTATCGTTTACCAGCCGACGCAAGATATCCCCCCGCTAGTATCGCTTACCAGCCGACGCAAGATATCCCCCGCTAGTATCGTTTACCAGCCGACGCAAGATATCCCCCCGCTAGTATCGCTTACCAGCCGACGCAAGATATTCCCCCGCTAGTATCGCTTACCAGCCGACGCAAGATATCCCCCCGCTAGTATCGCTTACCAGCCGACGCAAGATATCCCCCCGCTAGTATCGCTTACCAGCCGACGCAAGATATCCCCCGCTAGTATCGTTTACCAGCCGACGCAAGATATCCCCCGCTAGTATCGCTTACCAGCCGACGCAAGATATCCCCCGCTAGTATCGCTTACCAGATAACGCAAGATATCCCCCACTAGTATCGCTTCCCAGCCAACGCAAGATATTCCCCCGCTAGTATCGCTTACCAGCCAACGCAAGATATTCCCCCGCTAGTATCGCTTACCAGCCAACGCAAGATATCCCCCCGCTAGTCTCGCTTACCAGCCGACGCAAGATATCCCCCCGCTAGTCTCGCTTACCAGCCGACGCAAGATATCCCCCCACTAGTATCGCTTACCAGCCGACGCAAGATATCCCCCCGCTAGTATCGCTTACCAGCCGACGCAAGATATCCCCCGCTAGTCTCGCTTATCAGCCGACGCAAGATATCCCCCCGCTAGTCTCGCTTACCAGATAACGCAAGATATCCCCCGCTAGTATCGCTTACCAGCTGACGCAAGATATTCCCCTGCTAGTATCGCTTACCAGCCAACGCAAGATATCCCCCGCTAGTATCGCTTACCAGCCGACGCAAGATATTCCCCTGCTAGTATCGCTTACCAGCCAACGCAAGATATTCCCCCGCTAGTATCGCTTACCAGCCAACGCAAGATATTCCCCCGCTAGTATCGCTTACCAGCCAACGCAAGATATCCCCCGCTAGTATCGCTTACCAGCCGACGCAAGATATTCCCCTGCTAGTATCGCTTACCAGCCGACGCAAGATATTCCCCCGCTAGTATCGCTTACCAGCCAACGCAAGATATCCCCCGCTAGTATCGCTTACCAGCCAACGCAAGATATTCCCCTGCTAGTATCGCTTACCAGCCAACGCAAGATATCCCCCGCTAGTATCGCTTACCAGCCGACGCAAGATATTCCCCTGCTAGTATCGCTTACCAGCCAACGCAAGATATCCCCCGCTAGTATCGCTTACCAGCCAACGCAAGATATTCCCCTGCTAGTATCGCTTACCAGCCGACGATAGATATTCTAGTTTCAATTATAACAATTTATTATAATTTCCCATCAAAATATATAACTAATCTGTTCATTCCATTCGAGGTTTCATGGATAAAAAAAGGTACTCATGCAGACAGTGATCCGTGCTGAAATATTTAAAAAGCTATTCTTAACATTGGGAGGGGAGGGTGTTTTGTACCTATTCTGTACTTTAATCTTACAATTGAATAAAAAAACAAAACTTTAATTAAACGTGGAAATACGACTTAAAAAATAGCGCGGATCACTCTCTGCATTAAAAAAATGAGGCTTTGAGCTAAGAGAGCGAAGCCGCAAAAGGGAAGAACCTAAAACATGTGCAATAAGCCTCTTTTATGGCAGACGATTGATACGTGACATCGATTACAAATAAAAATGATCCCTAGCAAAGCAATCGCTTCTTAGTCATCTCCGTCAGAAGCCGCAGGAAGCAAGCATTGAACCCAGAAAGACGCCAACCCGGAAAATAATTCAATCCAGTGTAGAAATTATCCTGACGGCAACATGTTGCAAAATATAGCGATATCCTTTGAAATGTGGCTTGAAACAGGAAGTTGCAACAGGTTTGGAAACACTAACGTGGGCCCAACCAGTGCCAATGCCAAAAAATACCCCCACATGCAGTACGAAACCGTTTTAAATAGGAAGTGGGGGCATAATGAGAAAGCACGTTCACACGGGAATCACACATGCCCAAAAATCAATAGATGGCATCTCAAACAAGACCATTGTTTAAGATTATACATCAGACACCAAAAGAGGCCGACACACACAATTATTTCTTACATTACAGAATACAGGGATTCGTTTAGAGTATGGATAAATCTTTGAATTTGTTATTTAAGCAAATTTGTTGGTTTCATGGGAATGCTGAAATTCCCACTGATTTGGCTAAAGAATACCAAATGCATCTGTTTTTGATTCTTTTGCCAAGCTGGAAATTTTTTATATTAAATATTGTGGCGTATTTTCCTTGTACTGGGGCTCGAAACCGGGAGAAAGTTGCAACCGGTTGCCTTGTTGCGACATCTAAGGTCTGGAAGTACTAATATGCGTCCAATCCCTCTCACTGCCGAATGCCAATGCCTAAAAAACAAAAACACGCCACCCTATGCGGTATTCAGCCGCTTGAAATACGAAGCAGGAGGGCGGGGCATAACGTGAAATTACGTTCACACGTGAATCACGCAGGCCTAAGAATTAGAAGATGGTACCGCAGACGCCCAGAGAGGCAGACGCTTAATTTCTCACACATTCCCGTCTCAAGACACACACACACAAAAAAGGAGTCTTGGAATATATTTCCTTTTTCTTTTTTCCAGAATACAAGCCCCTAGGAAAATACCTTAAAGATCACCTCGCATTTAAACCCCCGCTAGTCTCGCTTACCAGCCGACGCAAGACATCCCCCCTACCCGATTAAGCACACCGAATTTAATTTTCTCCTTAAAAAACGACGACTTCCTACATACGGGTCGACCGAATTGCATTCTAAGTTCTTTTAAATGCGACGATATTTAAAAAAAAAAAAAAAAAAAAATTTTTTAAACAAAAGCTTTCGACTCGAATCGTAGACTCATAACTCGTTTAAAAGCGGCTGCTTTTTTTTCTTTTCTCAAAAGACAACGTAATTTCACCACAAAACCCACGTTAAAACGACCACTTTTATACATACAAGTCGATCGAATCGTATAAAGCTCCTTTAAAACGACTTTTTTCCAAAACGAATCCGACTCGAATTGTCCTTCCATAAAAGAACTTCATTTAAAAGCGACGATTCTTTTTTCAACACAACAGGATTTCATTTTAAATTCCGCATTAAAAACGACTTGCAGGTGCACATAAAAATTATCCCAAAGTCCGAGTTTCGAACGCGTGTTTAACTTCATCGCATCAAATTTTCACGACGACAATTAAAAAGGACAACCCAAGGAATCCCTGTAAGAAGTCACAGAAGGTTCTCTCCGAACCTGCAGGCTGTTTAACTCGATATTTAGGGTCCTTCCAGGAAAGATACGCGCTAGTAGGTATTCAACCCAGGAAGACGCCATCACAGAAATGAATTCAATCCGGTATAGAAATTACCGACGGCAACCTGTTGCAAAATGTGGCGAATTTTCCTTGTGCTGGGGCTCGAAACAGGGAGAAAGTTTCAACAGGTTGCCCTGTTGCGACCTCTAAGGTCTGGAAGCACTAATGTGCGTCCAACCTCTCTCACTGCCGGAATGCCAATGCCTAAAAAACAAACAAACACGCCACCCTATGCGGTATTCAGCCGCTTGAAATACGAAGTAATGGGGTGCATAACGTGAAATTACGTTCACACGTGAATCACGCATGCCTAAGAATTAGAAGATGGCACCGCAGACGCCCAGAGAGGCAAACGCTTAATTTCTCACGATATAAAAAAGATACTTGTACAGTTTAATCAAGACATTAAAGAATGAAAATATCGAAAAAGGGTTACATTGTATGTATTCGTTATGGAACGAAGTTCGCCGAAAAAAAATTTCACTTCGTTTCATCAAGTAGTTTTTTGTTTTGTTACAAAAAATTCGAAAAAATTGTCAAAAAACAAATATATAACAATAAATGTTATCAAAGGCAAGATAAGTTACTTTTCTACCCAACTAGATATATTTTGTGTTTTTATTCAATGTAACATGTTTATTCATCTCGAAAAACATACAGTGTTTACCGATGTATTGGAAAATTTAATATGGCGGTCGACTCTCTTTAACTATGTAAGTTTTGGAAACGGTGTTATAAATTAAAAAAAAAAAACTAGACAAAATACTATTAAAAACCCACCAAATATGTCAGCCTATGTCACGGTAATATATATTGAGCGAGTTTCTAACTGTATTTTGTCTAGTTTTTTTTTTATTATTTATAACACCTTTTCCTAAACTTACTGTGTTAAAGAGAGTCGGCCGCCATTTTAAATTTTCCAGTACATCGGTAAACACTGTTTTTCGATATGAATAAACATGTTACATTAAATAAAAACACAAAAAATATATCCAGTTTGGTAGAAAAGTAACTTATCTTGCTTTTGATAACATTTATTTTTTATATATTCTTTTTTTTAAAAACTTTTTCGAATCTATGTGTACAGTAATACAAACCCTTCAGTTTTTAGGAAGAAAAGCTAGTAATAAAGATGTAGAGGGAGTGTCGGCGCTTTACATTGAGTTATCTCCCCGTGGCGTGTTCAAAAATCCCATAATGGCTAACTTCAACGCGCTCTCATAAAAACTTGTTTTTTCGCTGTAAAAAAAAAAACTAAAAAAAAAAGGTAAATTTATACAAACACCGTGACAGCGAATTAACCCTAACCCTAACCCCTAACCCTAACGCTAACGCTGTCACGGTGTTTGTATAATAATACCAAAAAAAAACTACTCGATCAAAGTAAATATTGTTTGTTTTTTTTAGATCTTCAGTCCAAAACGGATACGTACAATATTACCTTTTTTTTTTTCGATATTTTCATTTTTGAATGTCTTAAACTGTACAAGTACCATAAAAAATATTTTAGGGATTTAGCAAGGAAGCCAACACACATACACAAAAAAAAGTTAAAAAATTCAAATATGCAATAAATAAATGTTGCCATAACCAATGAAAGTTATTTTTGTACCTGGTTCATTTTCTTTGTATGTTAAAGTAGTTTTAAATGTTTGTTTTTTTAATCTCAAAGTTTCAGTTTTTTTACGAGCGCTTTTGGCAAACAAGATGGCGGCAGTTTTGTTTCCCCATGAAGAAAACTGTAGGCCGCCATCTTGTTTGCAAAAACTGACCGTAACAAACGAATATTTGAGATTTTAAAAAAGCATTTGAAATTATCTTTTAAAACAAAAAAATGAGTCAAATAAGTAACTTTTATTGACTATGGTAGCATTTATTTATTGCATATTTGAATGTTTACCTTAGTTGTTTGTTGACTTCTCCACTAAATTTACAATACTTTTTTTTTCTTTAAGTATGGATAATATTTGAAATTTTTATAAATAAAAGTGGAATTACTGAATTAGTCGCAGACAAAAACAACAAATAAAACAATGTACAATGATCTTAATTGATAAGGTAAACAGAAAGTAATTAATTGAACAAAAAATTTAAAAAAGTTCCTTTAGTGCTACATAACACATTGATGCATTTGATATTGTTATTTAAGCAGAAAAGCACAGGATAAGATTTTCCCAAAAAGTCTTTTATCTTTCGCAAAGCAATCTAATGTTAAATTAACACGGAAGGTAACAAAAATATAACAAACCTTCTCTGAAAAAACGCTTCTGCTCCCAAGTTTGAAATCTTGATCCTTAGTAAAAGCATAAGCACACCGCTCTCCGCCATATTGAAAACTGACAAATAGAGCTGCTACTCTTCCAGATCTTTATATAGTTGCAAAATAAAAGGGAGGTAACCAATGCAAGAAAAAAACAAAGCGGAAGTAACCAATGCAAGATAATATCAACAATTTTTAATGTTTCGGTGTGAAGAGGGAGAAGGTGTCCAGCATTTAAAAAGGGACATTTAGGACAGTCTAGAAACCTTCTCAACATTTTCACGCAAACGAAAGTGTCCCAAGCAAACAAGTAATAAATATATCTTGCCACTTTTTAGGCATAACCTGTGCCTAGGAGGACGCTTTTTCTGGGACAAAAAATTCAGTTAGTGATTATTGGTTGATTGTTTTCGTGGTCGCTAGAATTAAAATATTTCAAAGTATTGAATCATGTTTTAAGCACTTTCAGAAGAGACTGCTAGTTTTTCCGCGATTCGATTTTTATATTACGTATTTCAGCGATCTTTCATTCAGACTGTGGTTACGCCTCTTCCTACTATAAAATCTTTCCAGCTACTAACAAAGAACTCTCCTTCCTTTCTTTGTATACCTAAAATCAAACGGAACTTTCTAAGAACTTCCTACATGTGGAACACGTTACTATGGGGATGTTTCTCTATAGACTAAATATCTTGTAAGGCTATTTTGGACGAAAATAGCATCTGGGTATTTTTCAAGAACCACACTGACAATTGATATAAATCTATATAAATAAAACAGTAGCTGTATGTATGTATATCTGCCTGCTTTTGTGTGTGTAAATATTTAACCAATAAACACATAAACACACTGAAATTAACAATAAATGGTGATCATACACCAAGGATGGTTTATAACGAGTGAAATCTTTGTTTAGGTGAATGGATAGCACGTATAGAAGTCGGCAACTTGAAATACAAAATGTTCATTTCAATTTGCCGATATATGCATGCGTAAAACTAATGATAACTAAAAGTGGTTTAATTTTGAATTTTTCTTATCTATCTGCAGGGTTAGCTCAAACGGTAGGGAACACTACTGGAGTGTTAAATGGCTTGGTTTTTATTCTAGCTGATGGTACCCAAGTAATTTTTTCTTTGAACTTTTGAAATCAGTTCTGTATATTAGGTACAATATAATAATCAATAGAGAATTGGTTCTGTAATAATAAATGCAAAATCTGCATGAATTAAAATATATTCACGCGTACCCCCCCCCTGCTAGCTAGCTATAAATGTCGCATTATGATGAAGGAAGAAAATGAAGCGTATTAAATGGACGTGCATGCATATCAAAATGGAAATGAACAAAATACTGAGAAATATTAGGGTCACCAACCAGCAAGTGCTAACTTAATATAAACAGAGTTTTTGTAAATGCAAAATCAAGGAGAACATGACTAAATAATAAAAACATTTATATAGCTATGAGTTTACAAAAAGATAAAAGTCATTTTTAGTCAGAAATGTTAATTTAGGAAATTTTATAGTATCTCAATAAAGTAGAGAAAGAAAGAGGGTGGCTATTCAAGCCAGTTGCTTTTTGGTATTCGTTCAAAACTACTAGAAGAGTTCTGTTCGTATCTAAAAAATAACAGCAGTAACCTTGCTCTCTATGATGAGCAACAGTTAGCGATCTCATCATCATCATCATCATCTATTGTAGTAGCTTTGTAGTTATCTACAAATATCAGCAATGATATTGCCCTTTACCTCTAGCAGCAGTTAGTGATCATGCCATCATCATCAATTGTAGCAGCTCTGTTCTTATCTACAGTTAATAACAATGATCTTGCCCTCTACAACCAGCAGCAGTTTCCAATCCTGCATGCAACAAAAAATCATCATCATAGTGTACTTCAAAGCTCTTGTTTAGAAACGTTCTATTTCTAATATAATACAAAACCGTTCCTCTTATTATACACTGGTGTTGGTCTTCCTTTTGTCGTTGTTGTGTTCATCATGTTGTTCCTTTCTATCTTTACTTGTGATAGAAGATATGGGGCACTAGATGTCCGGCCATTGTTTATCGCCATCTGGGCCACTGCTCTTGCTAATAAAGCATGGATCTTTTCTTCTATAAATATAAAAGCGAAAATGTATGTATGTTTGTATGTGTGTTCGCTTTTTCTGTATGCCTACAAAAGGCTTTTTTCAGAGAAGCGGTCGGGCGGTTCACAACTTTTTAAAACTTTTTATATCACATATAAATCGTAATATCTCACAGTTAACAACGAAGCTCGCCTGTCTATTTAATTTGCTCGATTTCGGGAAGATAAATATTCAACATTTGTCGCTCGCCGCATGTGGGTTAGTCTTTTTCCTATAACATCTTTGAAAAAAAAAAAAAAAAAGTGTTCCGCAGTAAATGAAATACTATCCCGCAGTCAAACTTGACCTCATTAACTCATTTAAACGGGCACCTTCCAAATCCAAGTAATTAAATAAATTCAAACGTGTTTTTGTTAGCATCTTGTGGTGGGGCAATGGTTAACGTTGCACTTTTTTTTTTCACACTTTAATTTACAACTTTGCCTCAACGGTTCAGGTTCAATCCTCATACCTACCAAAACATTTTTTTTAACCCCACCCCCCACCCCCGGAGTTTCCACACACACTTCCAAACACCCGGGCAACGCCGGGTACCCCTCGCTAATATGATAATAAAAGGCAAAATGTGTGTGCACATTTTAAGTGTGTCCAGCAAAGGCTTTTTTCGCCGGGCCTCTCGGTGGGGTTACTAGGTTTTAGAACAGTTTATATACCTTCCAGATAATGATATGTACGATTTGCGAATACGCATCGTGTCTAGATTTATTTATGTCAGCTTTTACAAAATTCTTGCTATTTCGGCTTCTCATGTGTTCGTTCGGCTTTTTCATATAAAAGTGAAACTGATCTGAGTGTGGTTATTGGACTTCATGCCGGAAACGTCCAGAAAGCAATAGGCATTTGATCAATGCGGGGGATACTCCTTATATCAGACAATTGCCATTCACTCCCCTCTTTATGGGGAGCTGGCTCCCCCCCTCTCCCCCAACATTTTGGCAAAACAATAATTTGGGAAATAAAACCAAAAAACTGCCTCGCAGTAAAAGTTCACTGCGTGACTTCTATGGCGTGATCATTAAAATTGCGCACCTGTCAATTTAACTTTTTAATAGTTAAATTTGAACCCTGTTTTGTGTGTTAGTATGTTAGTGTGTGTACTTTCTGTGTATGTCCGGCAAAGGCTTTTTTCGGGCTGGTTCTTGGGTTGCTCGCTCATTCTTACAACTTTTTATATGCGACTGAGATGATAATATCTCACATTTAGGAAACGACTTGGCCTGTATCTTTAATTTGGGTAATTTTTATGCACGATTTTCGCCATATTTATTGGCCCACACATGTGTCTTTGACTTTTTCGGTATAAAAAAGCGAAACTGACACAAACCTCCGCGCATCCAGAAAAGCAATGAGCGCTTTGATCAATGTCGGTAAAAACCCTCATATCATCAGATAATTGCTATTCATTTAGGTTCCTCCCCCAACAAGTTATGGATAGAAAAAGTAAAACCCAAAACAACTCTCTCGCAGAAATAGTTAACTGTGGGATGGCATGATGTTTGACCTCAATAAAATCAAGCATCTGTTTGAACTCATTCACTTTTTAATTGCTAAATTTAACATCTTAAATTGCTTCCGTCACCGTAGCACAGTTGTATGTTGTCAGCCTATTGGCCGCAAGGTTCCGGGTTCTAGCCTACCTACCATCAACACCCCTTATTTCTTCTTTTATACCTACAAAAGATTTATTTTTTCTATTTTTAAAGTTTTAATATTGAAATCGCTATTTTTTGTTTTATCTTTTTAAGAAGTTTAACATCGTTTTTTTTTCTTAATATTTAAACAGAGTTAAGTTTCCATATTGTTCTGCTTTACTCCCCCCCCCACTCAACACACACACCTCCAAACACCCAGGCAACACCGGGCACCCTTGCTAGTCTATTATATAAAGGGCAAAATCGGTGCGAGTGTTTGTGTATGTCCACAAAAGGCATTTTGCAACGGGGTTCTCATGTCGGTTAGATTCCACAAGAAGTTTTCACATACTTCCCAGATCGTAATGTCTCAGATTCGCAAATAGACATCATCACTATCTTTTTTTTTTATGATTAAGTTAAATAAAATTGCCTTTTTCATATAAATAAAGCAAAACTATTCGAATGCAAACACCTGGCCTTCAGATGGGTAGTATCTGTTCTGTAATTGGTCCTTGGTCGATGTAGGGGAAACCCTTCATACCGAGACAATTACTATTTATTTGGATACTGTCAAAGATTCCCCTTTTTGGGGGAGCTGGTTTTCCTCCACATTAAAATCAGCCTTGTGTCTAATTTACTTTCCTCGGAGGTTTAAAAGCAACACCATTTCTGCAAGTCATCGTTTGTTTTTGATTGACTACGTTCAATTTGAACGCTTTAGACTTCTGGGAATAGTAGTAAGACGTCAGATTCTCTTTCACTTTCTTTTCCGCTTTTGCGTCATGGGTTCGAGCCTCCCTACTGCCACTTATTTATTTTTTTGATCAATACACTCCTCCAAACACCCAGGCAATAATAATTAAATTCTAACCTTTTCAACCATCATTTTCAATCCTTTCATAGTATTGTTCATCACCAAACTGACAATCCCATTAACCATTATCCTTAAAAGCTGCTTTTATTCACATTGACTGTAAAACCAACCCGTACAATATTTTGTAATCTATGCATATATAAACGTGACCTTGTCTGTTTGCATGTGTGAGGAACGGTCTCTACCAAACTACTCTGTCAATATTTGGTCTACAGATTTGAAACTTGGTATCTACTGGATTTAGACCTCTGGAACAAATTTGATTTTGTTTTAGCCGGTAAAAATAGTTGCTAAGGTGTCAAAATTGAAAACTATTGGGAACTTTGTAGGTGACGTTGACTTAAAGTACTTCTCTATGCATGTGCAAATATACATTTTTTTTTTTTTTTTTTACATAGGCATCACCACATTATCAAGGCCAAGAGGCCACTCAAGGATAAGGGTTAAAGAGTATACATTAGAAATTGTACAATATAGTAATCATTAGTAATGAAAATTTGGTAAATTTGATAACTTATATGGAACGGCTCATCAAGAACTTATTTACGTTAGACTTAAAGACAACCATATTGTAGTCAGCCGGAAAGCAGGAAAACGGAAGACAATTCCATAGGCGTGCAGTTCTAAGAAAGAAGCACTGTTTATGGAATCTACGTTTAGGTTTAGGCACAGATAAAGAGTGGGGGGAATTTTTGATAGTGTTTACAGCTAGACGAGTGTTTCTTGTGAAAGTTTGGCGAGGGGGGACCATAGATTGAAGCTCAGTCGAACACTTTCCATGAAAATAACGATACATCAGAGACAAACTCGCAACATCTCTTCTGTGAGATAGAGGTTGCAAGGAAGAGAAAAGGACATCTCCTACGAGGCTACTAAGTCTATTTTGAACTCTATCATTTATAACAACATTATTTTTTTAAACTGGCTCAAATGGTAACAAATAAGGCTGGAGCGCTAAATCTTTTAAAAAGCTTTTGAAATGACTACTATATATTGGGTACAATATAATAATCAATAGAAACTTGGTTCTACAATGATAAACACAAAATCTGCATGAATTAAAAAAACATATGCTATGTGTATGCTATGATTGGACAATGCTGGGCAGCCTACTAGTAAGATATAAAAGGCACCTTGTCTGTGTGTACGTTTGTGTGTAAGTACATTCCCTATAGTTTCTGAAACGACTGGACCAATTTTTAAAAATATTTTACACTTTAGTATCAGAATGCCTCTCTCCAGTAAGTATTGAAAATCGATAATAAAAAAAAATTGATTAAAGAAGGAACAATTCGACTTTGACCAAAATTAACACCCTTCTCCAGCCTCAAATAACAAAAGTACATTTAAGAAGTTTTATCACCACACAAACAGAAAAACCCGGCATATAAAATCAACAGTATATTCTTTGATAAGACAGGAGCAAGTTTAAAATTAATGTTTCTGTTTAGAATAAAATTAACACATGATACTTGATTTTTGCATTTTAAACTTTAATTCAAAACATTATATAAAAATTATTTCGTAAAATCAACAGTAAGTTTTCCACTGTGTTATGTAGACAATGTATTGTGGACTAAATCACTGTGTGGAGGCATATGAAGCTTTGTATTGGTACATTACGGTGCATCCTCCAACTGGAGCAGACAATCAATCAATTTGAATCCCGGGCAACATTGGGTCTCTTGGCTAGTTTTATAACAATCATCAAATGAAAGGAAAACAAATTATATATTGATTTAAGTCACCTACACCGTGAGATGTAGGTTGCCAAACATTTAGACAGTGAATAAAGGAATAGAGTAAAAAACGTTGGATGGAGAAATATATCTTCAAGTGAAGATAGCTTTGCTCAGCGTCTATATGATGGAGGTAAGGGAAAGGACATCTTTTTTCATTGATGTCTGGAGGCTTTCTGTGACTGCTGTATAAATCGTAATGGTTATGGATATACTACTTCCAAGCCAAAATTAATATGCAATGGAAGCTGATTTGTCATCATGTGACCAAACCACCTCGTGGATGTTATTTACTTCCTTCCCACTTCAGAAAGATGTGACACAAGGTCGGAAGGTGGGTGAAAGTCAAAAAGGAGGAGGACTCTGGCCTATTAAGATTGCCTGCGCCACCCCATCAGCATCACCCAGTAGGAGCGCCTCAGGCAGTAAGCAATAAATTTCCTCCCTCCCCAACGAAAGATGGGAGGCAATGGTCTTGATGGGTAAACCTCCTAAAACTACACAGGACATCAGCTGTTCCTAAGTTGACGCGAAAAAAAAAATGGCTCATATTCATTTGGTTTTGGAGCCGAAGTTATTCCCGGAGGCTATTCTCCGTGAGAAGAAAAAAATGTCCGTGTTCATGAGTGCTGCATCCTCGAGTTGCTTTTAGCCTTAGTAAATGGTGCCTCAAAAGCATTTAAAAAAATGTAATATAACATCATCGCATTTCTGAAGTTTGGAGATCAGGATTGGTTATTTAGATTCTTCAGACTACTGTGCTCATCTTGAGTGGGATTTTCACAATGTTTCGATCGATCTAACCTCCAACCTTCTTCAGGTGTCGAACTCAAAAATGCTTCTGTCGAACTCAAGAATTTGGACGTCAGTTCAAATGAAACCCTTTTTTTTTCTTTTTTTTTTTTACATGGGGGTCACCACTTATCAAGGCCCAAAGGCCACTCAGGGATAAGGGTTATTGCGTGTACAGTAATCAATGAGATATTATTGTAGTAATCATTAGTATTAGGGGTTTTGATAGAGTGTCTTACTTAAGGGGGCGGGTTGTCAGGAGTTTGTTTATGTTGGACCTGAAGATGTCCAAGTTCTAGTCAGGTGGGAAACAGGCAAGCGGCAGAGAGTTCCACTGGCGTGCAGTTCTAAGAAAGAAGCTTTGCTCATGGAATCTACGTTTGGATTTAGGCACAGATAGAGAGTGGGGAAAATTATTGACAGTAGTTTCAGCCAGACGGGTGTTTCTCGTGAAAGATTAGTGAGGGGGGACGAGGGATTGGAGCTCAGATGAGCACCTGCCATGGAAATAACAATAAAACAAAGACAGGCTCGCAACGTCTCTTCTGTGAGAGAGAGGTTGCAGGGAAGAGAAAAGGGCATCCCCCACTAAACCACAAAGTCTATTTTGTACTCTGTCAAGGCAGGATAGGCTGTTTTTAGCAGCTCCTGCCCAGATGTGGCAGTAGTACTCCATCCTTGAACGTACTTGGCTTTTATACCCTTTATTTACTTGAAAGGATAGCATATTCTCATTCCTTCAGTCATGACTAAATAGAGGTCCTAAGTAATTCGAAATTGTATATTTTGGTTGCCCACACTGAGAATTGACTTTTCAACTTTCAGGAGAATATCACTTTTACCATTTATTTTTGTCCGAAAGGACCAGTGGTGTAGTGGTTAGATTACTTGTAAAATCAATTGTAAAAGTGATATTCTCCAGAAATTCTGAAGGTTGAAGATTCGGTATTCAGTGTGTGCAACCAAAAAATACAATTGCCAAGTACTTAGGACCTCTATCCAGTCATGGTTGACAGAACGAGAGCATGCTACCCCGTGAAGTAAATAAAGGGTTCCACTCGAAATTCCGTCCAAATTCCCGAGTTGACAAATACATTCCAAAAGCGTTTGACAAGATACACCTAAAGAAGGTCGGGGGTTACATCGACTGAAACATTGTGAAAATTATACTCAATATGAAAACAATAGTCTGAAGAATCCAAATAATACGAACATCGTTACATGTTCTGTTCTGCAATGCCCTCCCGCTCCCGTCCGGTTCTCAGAGCTAGAAACGTTACTCACATGTAGAATGTCTACAACTTGAACACCAAGCAAAAAAAAAAAAAAAAGCGGAAAGGTGAAGTTTGATAATATCAAATTGGAAAGTGAATTTATGATGCTAAAACCAATATGACTAAAATTTATCTAAGATACACGATCTATCTTTTCCTTTTTCATGTTCATTAATCTAATTAATTTTTAGGATGCTTGTCCTGTTTCATTTCCATTTTAAACGCAACAAGAGCGAAAAACAATCTTTTTTACTTATTGTTTAACTCTTTAGCATTACTAGACTTTATTTAAAGTAATTATATTGTTAGTAATAGTAATATTGTTATATTATTAGTAATAATATTAATAATAATATTGTATCATTATATTATCTATATAATATTCTGCTTGTTCCATTCTTAATTTGTCCGTACATTACACTTGGAAAAAGGCCAAACTACTTCAAAGAAGGCCAAATTCGTGAAATCTGACATGGAAAGATCAATCCTTCAGCCCTGGACGCTAATATATAGACAGCCTCGTTTTCAAATATCATAACAATCTATATATTAATATGATAGTATGTGTGTTCTTTTGTGTGTCACGCTTACATCCGGGTGATTTAATTGTTATGTTCTATTTCTTGTCATAAATAATTTTACCAAGATTCTTCATAAGTTTTGGTTTCGGTTTCGACTATAGCTCATGGCACTTAAATAATCTATTTTTTTTAATATATAATTTTATCAAGAATTCTTCATAAGTTTGAGTTTCGGTTATGGCTGAAGGAACTCAAGTTATATATATATATATATATATATATATATATATATATATATATATATATATATATAACTACTTAATTTACTCACATAAAATTAATATACGAAAGTATAGATTCATGCGTAAACTTTAAGTATTTACTTCAAAAGTGCTCAATACATAGGTAGAGCTAGTTAGTAATCTATAAAATATATATGGCGATTAAGCTACACTGAATATTCCGCGTTTCATCCACTCTAGGACTCTTCAGGCTTATGCGCATAAGCCTGAAGAGTCCTAGAGTGGATGATACGTGGAATATTCAGTGTAGTTAATCGCCATATATAATTTATAAATTACTATATATATATGTTTTTATTTCGGTTTCGATTCAAGCTAATGCACCCAAGTCTATAGATATATTTTTTATTTTGGAAATCGCAAGTGTATAACACATAAAAATCGATAGAACATTAACTTTATGATAATATATAGGAAATCTGCAAGAATTAAAATATCATATTTAAGCATACTTTTCGACTGGGCTTTGCCGGACGTTTTCGTCCCAGCTTAGATAAATACTTTTGCAGTTTTAACAAAGAAGCTAAAATAGTATCAAAGCGTCTCCATTTATGCTGAACATCTACAGAATGACAGCATCAATATATTACATATGAATGAGTTCCCTGTGGAATTTCCACAGGTCCTGTTAGTATATGATGATTGTTGTAAGGGTGCGAGAAAGGAACTGGTAGTAATTTCGATGAGCAGTGATTCTTCATTTAATTAGGACCTCTCTTTAGTCAGTGAAACATTTTGTAAAAAAGGGAACATTTGAAAGAAACAGGGAAACATTTTACATTCTGGAGAGTGTAAGAGGTACTAGATTGAAGGAGTAAATTAAAGTTTGTCTCTTACATTGTTATTTCATTATTTGTATTGAACTATGTAGCACAATATTACTTTCGGAATATTTAGTAGTATTTATTAATTTATCTCATTTGGACGAGTTCTGTACTTAAAATACGATGGACACTAATTTCATAGAAATGTTAAAAAAACTCATTTTTGCTGTGTAGTATTGTTTTTTCTGTTAAAAAAACTAATTTTTTTGCGCTATTCAGAAAAATATCGCCTTTATCGAACATATTTGTTAATTAAATATATTTCTCATTCTGTGGAATTTCCACAGGTTCTGCTAGTCACTAATAATCTATTGCAATGAAAGAAAAGGTAAACCGTATATTTGCTACCAATAAATTAATTAAAATGACACTTAAATCTGACTAAAAGAAAGATAACATTCTTTTTTTTTAAGATCCATGTATTGTAATATTTAATATCATTTCATTATGATAATAAAATCACTTGTAATTTAAGTCTGTTTCCATAGAAATCGTTCAAAACAAGACATAAACTCACTTATTATAAGCAGTTAAAAAAAGAATCCTATTTCAAAGTCAAAATCCAGACAACAATAAGTGTGGAGTGAATAGATTCCATCTGAGAAAACAGCAATTCTTTCTCCTTTATCAGCTCACAGCGTGTGAGGACTAAAAAAAAAAAAAATAAAACTAAATCTAATTTTAAGACGTTAAACAATGACTAAAAATTGTTTTCCACACTCGTTGGTTCTTAATGAATGACAAGCTTCTAGGATTGACCTTTACTCCTGCCCTGACACGTATATCAAATCCATTTCCAAGGTCGTTGGAAAAATGGTGGGATCCTTCTACCGGTCCAGTAGATATCTCACTCCTGATGCAATTCTCTACCTATATAAAAGCCAGGTACGGCCAACAATGGAGTACTGTTGCCACATCTAGGCAGGATAAGCTGCTAGAAGCAGCTTATCCTGTTGACAGAGTTCAAAATAGACTTTGTAGCTTAGTGAGGGATGCCTTTTTCTCTTCCCTGCAACCTCTTTCTCACAGAAGAGACATTGCGAGCCTGTCTCTGCTTTATCGTTATTTCCATGGCAAGTGCTCATCTGAGCTTCAATCTATGGTTCCTCCTTGTCAAACTTTCACAAAAAGCAAAACCACTATCAATAATTTCCCAAACTTCTTGTCTGTGCCTAGACCTAAATGCAGATTCCACAACCAAAGCTTCTTTCTTAGAACTGCACACCCGTGGAACTCTTTTCTGATTGCCTGCTTTCCAGCTAACTACAATCTGATTGTTTTCAAATCCAATGTAAACAAGTTCTTGATGAACCGCCTCCCTAAGTAATCCAATTTACAAAATTCCCACTACTTATGTTTACTACGCTATAATCATATTAACTAATGTATACCCATTAACCCTTATCCTCGAGTGGCCTCCGGGCCTTGATAAATGGTGATTCCTGCGTAAAAAAAAAAAAAAAAAAAAAAAAAAAAAAAAAAATTCATACTTAGTGTACGTACAAGAAGAAGGAAAAGATAAACTACGGATTTAAGGCAATTTTTTGATTGGGTAGGTTTTAGCATTCCAACTTTAACCTTTATATTGTCCCATACTTCCACCAGGCCAACAGCTAGGAAGTAGTTAAAAGGTTGAAATGAGGGTTATACCTCGTTTTTTTC
Organism: Euprymna scolopes; assembly: GCF_053919585.1. Lineage (NCBI taxonomy): Eukaryota > Metazoa > Mollusca > Cephalopoda > Sepiida > Sepiolidae > Euprymna > Euprymna scolopes. The sequence goes on from NC_136484.1 coordinate 96,562,022, forward strand.
TGAAAATCCTGTAGAATCCCTATTTACTTGTCTCCCCACAAGGGTGGAGTGGGACACAAGACCGGTTTTTAATGTGTGCTAAATCCGTTTCCCAGAAAAGCGGCTCTCTGGATTAGGGATAGAAAAATTTTAAATGCCTCAATCTCTTATGGTGATTCCTTGACTAACTGAGGGCAGAAAAGATGAAGTATATTTTATATTTGCCCTCTATCGTCCCCCACAACAGTGCAGCTACTATCTTTAAGAGCATATTTGAAAAAATTGACCACATATGTCTGCTCATCCTTTGGCTAACATTCACGTCTGCGGAGACTTCAATGTTCACAATGTGGAATGGTTAATCCACTCAGATGATGAGGGGAGGTTCTGTCATGATTTCTCCATTGCTTATGATCTCACTCAGATTGTTCATGAACCCACCCATGAGCCTGACACTGATGGTCAGTATGCAAGTCGTCTAGACCTTTTTCTCACAACTTGCCCTGAGTTATGTTCATTCTCCGTTCTGTCTTCACTGGGATCTTCCGACCAGTCGGTTATATCAGTTAAGATAAAAATGAAATAAGTCCTAAGATGTAATTCTCCATCATACAGTATATTGATACTCTATGGCTGACAGGGATAGCTTCCGTACATTTATATCAGATCTAACTCTGTGCTCCATGTTTAAAAAGAATGTGTCCTCTATAGTATCAGACCTGATAGAATGGTTAATTATAGGTATAGGCCGCTTAATACCTTCCAAAAATTCCAGTAAAAACCTAATAGCCAGCCGTGGTTCTCTCCAGAATGTGCTACTGCCATTGTGCACAGAAATCACTTTTTCTATTGCTTCCAATGTAATAGACGTACTGAGATAAAAGTTGTTTTCAGGATTGCCAGCAACCATTGTAAAAGAGTAATAAAGAACATGAGAGAGTTGTATGGTCAGTCCGTTAAGTCTAAAGTAGTTGAGCAGCGGCTTGGTTCCCACCAGTTTTTGCAAATAGCAAACAGGATCCTGATCAGAATCATGTACTCTACCCCAACCATCATCAATGGACCTGAGGTAATCTCGTCAGCATCAGACAAGGCCAAACTCTTTGCCACGAACTTTGCAGCTAAGTCTACCTTATGCAACAAAGGACGTCCCCCTCCCCCGTATTTCCTGTTTTATCAGAAGATACACTATGCGACATACAAATATCTGTGCATGATGTTGCCAAGCTAATCAAAAAATCCACTGGCCCTGACGGCATTTCAATTATAGTGCTGAAAAAGCTTCAACCAGAACTAGCCCCCATACTTACAAAGCTATTTAAGTGTTGTTTTAAGGAGAATTGCTTCCAAACACTTTGGAAAACCTCATCAATATGCCCTGTATTTAAGAATTCAGGAGATCGGTCATTTTCCTCTTAGTACAGACCAATAAGTCTCCTATGCATCATGAGTAAGTTGCTGGAATCTGTGCTAAATAAAGAAGTAGTAAACCACCTCATCAAAAATGACCTTCTTAGTGACATGCAATACGGTTTCCATTCTGCTAAATTTACAGCAGATGTGCTAACGGTTATATCTCATAGGATTAGTGAATCTCTCAATGGTTGCTTCCTTTCTAGGGCAATTGCTCTTGACATATCAAAGGCCTTTGATAGGGAATGGCATAAAGGTCTACTTCACAAAATCTTCAGCTATGGTATAGCTCGAAATGCCTTTTCAGTTATTAAATCATTTTTCTTTGATAGGTTCATAAGAGTAGTGGTTAATGGGCAGAAATCAGAAGATCACAGTATTCATGCTGAAGTCCCTCAGGAGTCCATCTTGGGCCCAACTCTCTTCCTGATCTACATCAATGGTCTTCCAAATCACATCCTTACAAAATTCATAGACATTTATGCTGACGACACTACCATCTATGGTAACACATCAAAGCTGTAAATGACCAAGTTCTCTCTGATTCTCTCTCCTCTGATCTTAAGCATGTGGTAGAATGGGGAAAGAGGTGGCTGGTTACTTTTAATGCATCTAAAACCAAGCTTCTATCTTTACATCATCAATGAATGGCTCTCGTCTTAGGGAGGCTCCATGTTTTGGGCTTGAACTTTACTCCTGATCTGAAATGGAACACGTACATCAAATCTGTTGCCAAGGTCGTTGGAAAACTGGTGGGATCCTTCAACTACTCCTGTAGATATCTCACTGCTGATGTGATTCTCTACCTATATAAAAGCCAGTTACGTCCAAGGTCATGTCTGGCTTTTATATAGGTAGAGAATATGCCCCATCTGGGCAGGAGCTGCTAGAAAGACCTTATCCTGCCTTGACAGGGTTCAAAACAGACTTCATAGCCTAGTGGGGGAAGTCCTTTTTCGTTTCCTCCATCCTCTTTCCTACAGGAGAGACGTATGGCCTGGGTATTTATAAAAAGGATTAGAGGTGGGAAAGGACGCCATAGACTTTACAACCAAAGAATACATGAAATGAATAACGTTGGAAGTGTGTAGATTCTGACTCCATATAATTAAAGACAGACGGATATTGAAGGTTGAGAACCGACTTTATTTACTACCAACAATTTGTATTAGGAGAGGCAAAGTGTTCGTAGGATGGAATGTGATTTAACAAAGGAGATGAATGTTCGTAAAATGTTTGTAGGTATGTATGAATTGACAAGGAATGAATGTTCATAAAATGTTTGTAGGTACGTATGAATTGACAAGGAATGAATGTTCATAAAATGTTTGTAGGTATGTATGAATTGACAAGGAATAAATGTTCGTAAAATGTAACTTATCTTTTCGACGATAGAGAGGGATAGGGTAGGGGTCGGTCATCCTGCTGTCGGTGATGCGTGTCCTGGCTTGTAACTGGAAAGCGAGTGACTTTTTCATCAGCAGCTAGCAGCCCGGCGTCTTCGTCTTCTTTTTCCTCCTCTCTTCTTTGGTTTGTGTGAATTGTGCATTGTTTAGAATTGAAGGCGTTTGGCCCATAACATGAGAGCGTAGTCGGCTTCAGTTCACTGGTGCCTTATTTCTTTTTCTTCTTCATTTCTTTAGGTCGGGTGGGAGAATCTGCCCGTGCGTTCACTGATGCAGCAAGACGAATCTCCTCTTCCCATCTCTTCGGTTCCCTCATTTTATAGTGGCACACCAGCTCCCAGTGACTGTGATATTTTAGGTGTTTATTTTAGGCGCGGAGCTCTGCCATTGGTCGATAATTATTTTGTGGTTATCTTATTTTTTTCTTCCCAAGCGGAAGCGATGCATGGAGCCATGTGCAAATGACGATTTTTCATTTTGTATCTCATGGTGGAGGCGTTAACATCCGGTTCGCTGCTAATTCTCATCATGTTCCCACATGTCTCTGCTTTATCATTATTTTCATGGCAAGTGCTCCAATCTATGCCCCCCGCCTCACCAAACTTTCACGAAAAACACTCCTCTAGCTGAAATCACTACCAATAATTTCCCCCACTCTATCTGTGCCTAAACCTAAACGTAGATTCCATAAACAAAGCTTCTTTCTTAGAACTGCACATCTGTGGAACTCTCTTCCGTTTGCCTGCTTTCCAACTGACTACAATTTGGTCGTCTTCAAGTACAACATAAACAAATTCTTGTTGAACCATCCTCTAAAGTAATCCCATTTACCAACTTTTCACTACTAATGATTACTATGTTATAATCCCATTGACTACTGTACACTCTTTAACCCTTATCCTCGAGTGGCCTCCTGTCCTTGATAAATGGTGACTCCTTTGTAAAAAAAAAAAAAATAGTATAAAAACAGATACTGTACTTTTGCTCCTACGCCACAACTCCGGATATGTATGCAATGTCTTACTTTCCTCTTTCAGAATCTCTTGTTGAAAATAAATAAGTAATTTTTCCGTATGCCATTTTCTGTCTGCAGGTCTTGACTTGATTTGTTTCGTTTTTTTTTTTTGCTTTTTTTTTTTTAATAAGATTAGCAATCATCGCTTAAAATAATCGAAGCCATCAACCTTGTTTATTTTTGAATGCAGTCCAAGAGAATGTGTTACTAATGTGTGCCACTAAAGCAGTTGATTAGCTGAACAGTTAAAAATAAGACTACCATTTATTGATTTTACTGACACTTGTCTCATTAGTAGTAACGGAAAATATTTAGTGCTTAGTACGCCAACTTAGTGCTAAGTAGTAAGCTTGTAGAAGAATTGTTACTTTTATTATTTACCAATTCTCAAAAATAACTCATAAAACTCTTTAATCGAAATGGAAGCAAAAAAAAAAGGAGTTACTTCCCATTAATATAAAATCACAAGAGTTGCGTCCCTTTATGACCGTTTAAAATTTATGCTTTTTAAAATGGAGGCCATGAGTTTTACTAATTGTGTTTGTGTGTGTATGTGTGTGTGTGTGTGTGTGTGTGTGTGTGTGTGTGAGTGTGTGTGTGTGTGTGTGTGCCCTTACGAAAAAAAAAAACAAAAGAAAAAAACAAAGGGTATTTTGCAATATAAACAACAAACCGAAAAAGTAGTCAAAAACAAATATATAAAAAATAAATGTTACCAAAAGAAAGTAAGACAAATTACTCTTCTATCTACCTACGTAAGTGTTTGTTTATGTTTGAACTTATTTTAAAGTATTTATTTCATTTGAAAAGCAATCACTGCCAAATCCTGAGATAGAAGAAGAAACACAATGACCGACATTAAACGGTTTCCTGGGAAGTCTCGATAATCGCTTAAAAATCGAAAACCAAACAAAATACTGGTGAAAACCCACCCAATAAACATCACCATTCGTGCGAAAATGTCAAGCTTTACCAGTATTTTGTTTAATTTTTTTATTTTTGAGCCAATATCGAGACTCCACAGGTAATGGTATAATGTGGGCCATTTCTTTCTCATTTGAACTTAAGATTCGGCACAATTTGTGTTCCAAACGCTTTAAGATAAGTTAAAATACACAAAAAATTTCATGTAAATAGGTAGAAAACTAGGATGGGTGTGCAATAAGTAATGCCCCCAACCCACTTCCAGTTGTCTGATCTAGCTGAAATTTTGCATGTGCAATGATTTATATCTCTACGGGTTATGTGGCAAATTACAGCTCTGAACTAATTGTGGTTTCTGTTTTACAGGTGTTTGAATTGAGTCAGGTGTGAAATGGAGCCTGTTGAATGTCGAGCAGTGATCCAGTTTTTGTATTTGAAAGGACGGACACCACAAGAGACTTTTGATGAAATGAAAGAAACTTATAGTAATAATGCCCCATCATATGACCTTGTAAAACGCTGGCATCGTGAATTCAAACATGTGGAAACAGCTCCCAGACCTGGTCGCCCCCCCCCCTTCTGCCATTGATGAGGCATCTGTCCGGCAAGTTGACGCTGCCATTTTGGAAGATTGGCGCATTACTATTCGCCAAATAGCCCAAGATGTCAAGATTAGTACAGGGTCTGTGGAAACTATCATTCATGACCATTTGCATATGCATAAGGTGTCTGCCAGATGGATTCCCAGGTTGCTCACATCATTCCAGAAGCGAGAACGCATCGAGTGCTCGAGGATGAATTTGGAGATGTACCAAGAAGATGAGTCAAAGTTTTTCAAAAGACTGATTACACAGGATGAAACCTGAGTCCATCACTATGATCCAGAGACCTAAGTCCAGTCAATGCAGTGGAAGCACTTGGACTCACCACCTCCAAAGAAGGCAAGTGTGCAGCCCTCTGCTGGCAAGGTCATGCTCACAGTCTTCTGGGACCAGGACGGAGTAGTGATGACAGATTTCCTGGCAAAGGGTACCACAATTATAGGAGTCTATTATGCTTCACTTTTGAGGAAATTAAGGGAAGCTAGCAAAATCAAGAGGTGAGGCAAGATCAGCAAAGGTACCCTCCTCCTGCAGGACAATGCTTCGGTCCACAACTCGCATGTCGTCAGATCAGAATCACGGGCCTGTGGTTATGAAATCCTCCCCCATCATCCCTACTCTCCTGACCTTGCACCCTTTGACTTTCACCTTTTCCAAGCCATGAAGTTGTTTTTGAAAGGAAAGCGTTTCCCAGATGATGCAGTCTTGATTTCTGAAGTCACGGTCGTGGTTGGAGGGCCAACCTGGAGTGTTCTACAAAAACGGTCTCCAGACCTGCATCAAACGATGGGAGAAATGCATAACTCTGGGTGGTTCCTATGTAGCGAAAGACTGATAACTGTGCCAAGTTTCGTTGCTCTACTACTATGGGAAGTGGGTCAGGGGCATTACTTATTGCACACCCCTCGTAACTATCTTATTTTTGTTGACATTTTTTTGTTACATATATATATATATATATATATATATATATATGTAACTACTTAATTTACTCACATAAAATTAATATACGAAAGTATAGATTTATGCGTAAACTTTAAGTATTTACTTTAAAAGTGCTCAATACGTAGGTAGAGCTAGTTAGTAATTTATAAAATATATATGGCGATTAAGCTACATTGAATATTCCGCGTTTCATCCACTCTAGGACTCTTCAGGCTTATGCGCATAAGCCTGAAGAGTCGTAGAGTGGATGAAATGCGGAATATTCAGTGTGGCTTAATCGCCATATATATTTTATAAATTACTATATATATATATATATATATATATATATATATATATATATATATATATATATATATATATAATGTTCCGTTTTCTTGTCTATAATTTAAAATGCTCAAAACCAAATAATCATGATTAAAAGAAATCATTATGATGGAAAGAGAATATCGTACACTAAAAATCGCGAAGATCATTTAGTTTTATTTTTGAAAAAAACAAAAAATGAAATTTTATGGCTAAGCTACAATTGATGATCTCTCAATGTCATGTTAAAGGACAAGGGAGATAATTCTAACTTTTGCGAGATTTTAGAAATCCATTTTAAACATGGGGAAAAAGGCATCGGAAAAACTTAAATTCACTTAAAAATGATTCTTTTCATAAAAATAAAACTCAGTGATCATCTTACGTGATTGTTAGGTGTATGATACATTCTGTCCATCACGGGTATGTATATCATACAGATTTTTTTTTTTTTAATTTTCTTTGGGGAAGTGGGTGACAGTTATTGACTAGCACCATTTTTTTTTTTAGGTCTTCATTTTATTATTTTTTCAAGTGTAATTAATTTAAATGTAATGTAATGTAAATACATTCAGAATTGTTATCTTATGCGGGTTGTTCCAAAAGTAAAGCCTCCTATTTTTTTTACTCAAAAAGTTGAAGAGCTACAAAGACGGGGGTGGTACGATTAAAACGAACAACCTTTTGTGCTCCATAATTTATTCTTCTACACAGTCATCACCATCCTCAATGCACTTTTGCGAGGAGTTTAATGACGCATTTCTGGAATATTTTTTTGGAATCTCACTACGTCAATATCTGCAACAGAGAAATTACACTCTCAGGTTATGAATGCATCAATTATCATAACAATGCAATTTGCAATCCTCACTGATCCATTCGGGCATAATAAAAAATAGGCGGCATTACTTTTGGAACGTCCTTCTTATTTTTAGATATCAAGTTACTGCATAAAATATGAATTTTGAACATTAATAGGGAAATATATTTAAGCAGTTGAAATAATATCATTTAGGTGCTTCTTGATATAACACTTAAAAATAAAAATGAACATTATTGATATTTGTTTTGTTAAACTAATCTTTTGAAAACATATGAATAGAAATTATTTTTATATTTTATTTGTTTAATTACAAATAACTAGCAAGGGTTAACGATCCAAATTTAAATTTCCAAAAGTTATAGAAAAAAAAAATGGAAGCACACACATCCAGAAAGATCGACTGACAGAGAAGACACACACCCACTCACACACACACACACACACACACACACACACACACACACACACACACACACACACACACACACACACACACACACACACACACGTATATAAATGATACATATGGAAAGAGAGAAGAGAGATAGGAAAGGGGATATAGAAAGAAAAAGAGCGACAAGGTAGTGGGGGGGGGAATAGGGAGAGAAAAGTGAATAGAGAGAGAGAAAAGACAATACAGAGTGGCAGTTTAATGCCGATTGTTAGAGCCACTTCAGAAAGACACCAAAAGATATAGCGAAAGCCTTATGCTAAGGATATACCAGCTCCAATCCCGAATACTTGTTCAGTAAGGCAACTTACTAGATTATTAATTGCATTTTTAGCCAAGACCACTCAGCTACTTGAAACGAATATATTCCTTTTCACAAGTTTGTAGCAATGAATGATATGCAAAGCAGTAAAATGTAAATATACAGAATTAGAATTTGACAAAAATAATCCTTCCAGCAGTGCATAGGAAGAGGACAGTGTTGTTTTATGCCTTACAAATATTGACAGAAATCCTTTATGCATGTGTATCTTTGTCACCACCGTTGCTGTCATTGTTGTTGGAAACCAAAAGTTGTTTTTCATCTCTGTTGATAAAAATCACTCCACACTACTTATATATAAAAAAAAAAAAATGGATTTATTTAATACGAAAATAAAGGAAACAGTTTAACTTTTTCTTTTCTTTTTTTTTTTTTACTCGTGTTCACCCCTTACAAAGCATATCGCCACTTGGAAGTAAGGGCCTACTATTTGGGGCCATGTCTAGGAAAGATTAACTAGATATTTGTTTATGTTACATTTAAACTTCTGCATATCAGTACAGCCAGGGAAGCAGACAGCAGGAAGGGAATTCCAAAGTCTAGCTGTTCGAGAGAAAAAACTATTAGAATAGAAAGCTTTCTGGCATTTAGGGACAACAACAGTGAAGGGGTGAAATCTTATTGCTAAGCGGATTTGTCGGGGATATGTACGTCGAGGGGACACAAATGAAACAAGTTCATTAGAACACGTTCCATTAAAATATTTGTAAAACAGGCACAGTGATGCAACATTGCGGCGATGTGACAGGGGTTGGAGCCTAGTTGATAAAGTTGGACCGATTAGATTGACAACTCTTTTTGGACTAAGAGGCTGAGATTAGTGGTAGATGCACCAGTCCAGATGTGGCAACAATACTCCATGCATGGGTGAATGGTGGCCTTGTAAAGATACAGGATACTCTCAGGTGTGAGTAGTCTTCTAGCTTGATAGAGGGAATCTACTTTCTTTACAACAGCTTTTTCAATGTCCTCTATGCATTTGTTCCAGTTCATATTGCCTGCAAATGTTAGGCGGCCCTGTCGGTGGGGCATTAGAATACACCGACTGCCCCCTTGCAGAGGGTAAAAGTCCCTCAATGAGGGTCCTGGATATGACCTTAAACTATATCCAGTGGTGAGGCCCCAGCTTGCGGGTTTTGGGGACTGTGTAGCCACCCTTTAATTACCATTGGTCCACTCTGACCCGGATAGGTAGTACCTGTTAGGGTCCCAACTATGGGTTGAATAGAAAATGACTTGAAAACAACAAATATATTCTATCAAAAATTTTTTCTTCAAAATCTTTGGATTCGGCATTAAATAACCCGAAAAGGGTTGATATGCCATAAAACAAAAACAACCAACCAACCAACCAACCGCAAATGTTAGGCTGAGGAGTTTGAAGATAAAATTCTCAGTAGGGTGCTATTTGTCATCGATATAGGGGGTGGGAGAGGCGTCTTGTCATTGTTAAAGGAGAGCAGCTTAGTTTTACTAGTAGTAAATGTTACCATCCATTTGCAGCCCCATTCTATTATAGTCTGGGGGTCATTTTCTAACGATTCTGCCATTGTCTTAGATTTATGTACATCTGCATGACTTTGTATACGTGAGAGAAAGAGAGAGTAATTGTCTGTTTCATTGCATCACCTATTTGCATGTGTGCCCCCTCACCTTCTTGACATTACTTTTCTAGTTGAAATCTCAATGGCTAAGAGGGAGATAGAGAGCTTCATCTGGAAATCATGCGGTTTTAAATTTCCACCCGGTGTCACTCTCTGATTCCTTTAACCTGTAAACTTTTCAACTCAAACACTGATCCTACTATATAATAAGAGAAAGAGAGAAACACATTAGACTCCAACAAACTGCTAGGTTTTGGAATTCCGTCCCTGTTTCTTGCTTCCCTCACTGTACTAACTTGCATAAGTTTAAATGCAATGCAAACAGACATTTCACGACTCAACTCCCCATGTAGTCCCCTATAGAAATGATCCAAATCAGTAGCTCTTCCCGTCAAAGTGGCAATACACCTTGGTTGGAATAAAAGAAAAAATATTTTTTTAAAAATTAGGTTCATACATTTTTTAGAATTCGAGCTAGAATCCCACCACCCTTTAGAGATCAAGCCCAGGAAAGGAAGCTATTCATAGTATGGCAGGTGTCTGATGAAGGATATTCACTTAGTTGCTCATTTATGGATGATTTACTGGTGGTCAGTTCTGAGCAAGATCCAAACCGATTATACAAATTTAAAGTGTGGACATAACGATATAAATGACTGGAGAGCTGCAACAGAGCTCTTACTACATAATGCCAAAACACTCAGTATTTTGAACAATTTTAGATATGTACTTTATAATTAGTTAGTGTGGATTTGGATATATATATATATATATATATATATATATATATATTTATATATATATATATATTTATATATATATTTATATATTTATATATATATATATATATATATATATTTATATATATATTTATATATATATATATTTATATATATATTTATATATATATATTTATATATATATATATATATATTTATATATATATATATATATTTATATATATATATATATTTATATATATATATATATATTTATATATATATATATATATTTATATATATATATATATATTTATATATATATATATATATATTTATATATATATATATATATTTATATATATATATATATATTTATATATATATATATATTTATATATATATATATATATTTATATATATATATATATATATTTATATATATATATATATATTTATATATGTATATATATATATTTATATATATATATATATATATTTATATATATATATATATTTATATATATATATTTATATATATATATATATTTATATATATATTTATATATATATATTTATATATATATATATTTATATATATATATATATATATTTATATATATATATATATTTATATATATATATATATATTTATATATATATATATATATTTATATATATATATATATATATATATTTATATATATATATATATTTATATATATATATATATTTATATATATTTATATATATATATATATTTATATATATATATATATATTTATATATATATATATATTTATATATATTTATATATATATATATATATTTATATATATATATATATATATTTATATATATATATTTATATATATATATATATATTTATATATATATATTTATATATATATATATTTATATATATTTATATATATATATTTATATATATATATATATATTTATATATATATATTTATATATATATATATTTATATATATATATATATATATATATATATATATATATATATATATATATATATATATATATATATATTTATATATATATATATATTTATATATATATATATATATAACTGGATGGAAGGTTTGCTTACAATCGGTTTGTCTAAAGAACAGACAAATAAAAGAATAGAAAATTTCTTTTTTCTGTCTTTTTGTTTTTGTTTTTATGTTGTTCTTTTTTGTCCAGGGAAGATTATTTTTCTTCTTCTCAAATGCAAATAACAGCATAAAAAATAAGAAATTAAAAATAACAAATTAAAAACACCGTAATTGTAAATAATAATTACAAAAACAAATAACAAAATTATAAATAACAAATTACGAATAACAAATGACATAATTGTAAATTACAAATTACAAATAATATAAATATTAATAACAAAGTAAAAATAACTAATTATAAATAACATAATTATCAATAATAAATTATAACTAACAAATTAAAAATACATAATTATGAATAACAAATTAACAATAACATAGTTATAAATAACAAATTACAAATAACAAATTAAAAAAAGCAAATTTTAAATAAGACATGATAAATAACAAATTATAAATAAGATAATTATAAATATATAACATAATTATAAATAACAAATTACAAATAACATAATCTTAAAAACATAATTACAAATAATATAATTATAAATGACAAATTATAAAAATCAAATTACAAGTAATATAATTATAAATGACAAAGTAAAAATAACTAATTATAAATAATATAATTATAAATAATTAATTATAAATAACAAATTAAAAATATATAATGATAAATAACAAATTAAAAATAACAAATTAAACATAAAAATATAAATTACAAACTATAAATAACAAATTACAAATAAGTTGTAAATACGAAGTTACAAATAACAAATTACAAAGAACAAATTAAAAAAAGCAAACTCTAAATAAAAATTATAAATAACAACTTATAAATAACAAATTATAAATAACAAACATTAATTATAAATAATAAATTACGCCAAACATAATTGTAAATAATAAATTACAAATAACATAATTATAAATAACAAATGACAAATAACAAATTATAAATAACATAATCATGATAAACAAATAACAAATATCCAATCATAAAAAACAATTTATAAATAACAAAGTATAAATAACAAAGTATAAATAACAAATTAGAAATAACAAATTAAAATTAACAAATTATAAAATCAAATTTCAAATAACATAATTATAAATAACAAATTAAAATAACAGATTATAAATAACTTAATAATAAATAACACAATACAAATAGCAAATTACAAATAACATAATTATTAACAAATTACAAATAACATAATATTAATAACAAATTACAAATACCAAATTATAAATAACATAGTTATAATAAACAAATTACAAATATAAAATTCCAAATATCAAATTATAAATAACAAATTACAAATAACAAATTACAAACAACATAATTTAAAATAACATTAAACAAGAAATAAAAAGAACATAACTGTATTGAAACATTCTGCCAACTCGCAATGCCATTTAGGGACAACAATAGTGAAGGGGTTAGATCTTAATAACAGATTTTTATTCCCCAAAAGTAGTGGCGCCTTCCCTTCTCTTGGTGTTGTAGTCAATAAAAAGGGAAAAGAAGGGAAGCATTCCATAGTTGACATTCAAATTTTTTTGTTTTTGTTTTTTTAGTTTGGTAAGAATGGACGGCATGAAACGAATATCAATGAAAAAAAATCAATAAACAAATAAAATCGATTGAATTTTATTTTAATTTTTATTCGGCACGATTATGTTGATTTTTTTTTATCATCCATAAAAGATATTTAAACAAAGAAAAGAAGGTTTTTGGATGAAAGCCCGCAGGCATTTTCCACGTATAGCGACAGCAGTTCATTTGATCTGGGACTGAGAACCTGCATTTGATGCATTTTTTTTATATTAACATTTTTTCTTCTTTTTCTCATCAGAAGTTCAGTAAAAAATTATATAAAATAAAAAAGAAAATAGTAGTAGTAGTAGTAGTAGTAGTAGTAGTAGTAGTAGCAATTATTATAGATTTTTTACATTTTTTTTTTTTTTTGAAAAATCTAAACCAACGAATCAGAAATCAATTTAAATGACAAAGGAAAGATAAATGCAAGCATAGTGGTGGTGGTGGTCAATTTTCTGAGTATGAAAAATAAGAGCTTCAGAATGGGGGTATATGATTACATATTGATAACTCCTACCACTAATTCTACCAACATATACAATACTCATATAGGAAAACACACACACACACACACACACACACACACACACACACACACACACACACACACACACGCGCGCAAACACACACACATATTAATAATATTTAGTTTATAATGATAAAACTTTACAAAATTCAGCTCATATATGTGTGTTGTTCATGCATTGGATTTTTATGCGTTAGAAAATTTATCACATCAGGCATGACGTAACTCAAGTTTAATTGAAAAAAAAAATATCTTTAACTTTTTGTTTTTTTTTAAATTAATAGTTCGTTTGTTTTTTTGTGTTTTTTTTTTGTTTTTTGTTTTTTTCAATTATATAAAAACGCTTTACTTCTAATTTCCCAATAGGGTCATGATCAAAGTGTAGTATCTGTTCTTCAGATGCTGCACTTCAATTTGCTGTTCTCTGTCGTTGGAGGAGACATCTTTCACGACTGAGACAATTTTTATTTTTGTTCCTTTTCTCCACATTAAAAAACGACCCTGATGTCTAACTCTGTCCCGTGGGGAGACATTGTAAATAGGAACTTTAATCTTTGGCTATTTTTTAATCCATGATACGTATCAGGTATATTATAAATTTAAATAATAAATGATATGTACCTTTATATAACATAAACTTTATTATATATTTACCCTGTAATATCTTATATAATTTGTTTCAAGTAACTTAGTGTTTTTTTTAATATACCTTTAAATCAACAGATTATCATCGTTATTATCACCCTTATTAATTTCTCTTATTTTATTTATCTTAAATTTTATTTAATTTAAAAAAAAACTTTTTACTTTTATAAATTTATTAATTTATTTTTGCTGTTATTGTTGTTTCTTTACTAGTAGTCAGTATAATTATTATTACCAATTGTTGTCAGTATTGTAGTTAGTAACATTTTTATTTTTCATTACCTCTTATTATTAATTATTTTTTTATTCTTATTACTATTATAATTAATAATTAAATCTTAAAATATTTAATATATTTTGTTGTTGTTATTATTATTACTATATAACTTCTAAGGTTTTTTTTTATTTGAAAATAATGTATTGAAATATTACCATCAATATTAGTATTTATAGCATATTGTTTTTATCTTTTCTTCCTCGTCTTATAATTTTTATTCATGCCTGTGGTGATAGTGCTAGTCGAGTTAATTCAAATTCATTCTGGTACTTTTTTGGTCCCTTTCACAAGCGGATGCAATATTGTAACCCTGACCTATGCTTGCAGATGAACTCATTATGCAGTTGAATTCAAATGTCTGGGTTATTTCGTTATTAGAGACAGTCACACACAAATACATCTCTTCCTTCGTTAAAACGTCATTGATATATATATATATTGACTACTTATTGATATATATATATATTGACTACTCAATATATATATATATATATATATATATATATATATATATGTATATATAGTATTGGTAGTAATATATTGTTTGTTCAAAACAAAATATATAAATGTGTCTACCAAAAGAGTGCTCAATGTTTAGACAGAGCCAAAATAAGTGAATTCAGTTTACAAACAAATGGCTACACATAAGCATACATGTTTCAGCGAAAACCCAGTAAGGGAATCGCTTCGTCAGGCCAAGGACATCTCTCTTGAGAGATGTCCTTGGCCTGGATTTTCACTGAAACATGTATGCTTATGTGTAGCCATTTGTTTGTAAACTGAATTCACTTATATATATATATATATATATTCACTTATATATATATATATATATATATAATTGAGCTGAAGAGAGCTCGATAAGGATACCTTAAACGGGCCTTATTATCGGGCTTGAAACCGACGGTACCAATGACCTGTCTCAACTAACAACTTTCTGTACACAAAATATATATATATATATATATATATATATATATAATTCCATGTTAATATTTTCCAGAGGCAAAATAAAATGTTTAATTTCAACGTTATTTCACATGGTAAACGGTAGCGGAATGGATACGGTCCTTGCTAATGAAGCCAGAGATGACTTGTGTCGCCGAGTTCGAATCTATCAACTGGTGTTAATCGTGACAACCTGCACTGAAGATTCCCGAAAGGATGAAACACTAATGTCTGTAGGTATTTAATTATTATAATAAATATATATGTGCTCGCATTGTGCATTTATTAGTTATTAATTCCCTTCATTCTTATGGCAATTGTTTGGTGGCCGGAGGTAAAGGCTTAACAAATGGTGTCAAAGGTGGCTCGATGACGGTGTTCGAATCCCCCTACACTGATGATTGCGTAAGCACGGACATTAATGTCTGTTGGTGTAAAAGAATAAATATTGTTTATATATATATGTGTGTGTGTGTGTGTGTGTGTGTGTGTGTGTGTGACTATTTTATGTAATTCTTTTTTCAGTATTTACATTAATAAACAGTATGTTTATTAATGTAAATACTTATGGAAAATAAACGTATTTCAACTAATGAGCCTGATAATTTTTGGGGGGGAATAAAATAACCAACTTTTATGTGTAACTATATTTTCATAGTAAATATTTACATGTATAAAGGGAGAGACAGAAAGAAAGAGAGTGGGGGGGGGCTGATGTGTTAATGGCTGCATTCTCGCCTACTGATTATTAGGCTGCATTTTAATGGTCAAGATTTTTTTTTCATTAAATTTGCTCGTTTCTGCCAATTAAAAATTTGGATACATCTTTTACAGGCTGTTTCATCCATAGCCGACCAAACGAAATTCGTATATCATTCCTCATCTTTCGATTACGTCCCCCTTTGATTGAGGACAGAACAAATACTACACTTTGGGTTATTTATTTGCTGTAAAAAGTGAAAGGGAAACAAATTTTACAAATTAATCACTTGATCCTAAAAAGTGGGGTTCGTTTGTCTACCCTCTGTCTGTCCTACTCTTGACACATTTTGATGCATTAGGTTCCTTTTGTTATTTTATCACTTCTATATCACTTTCACTGCAACTGGTAAGTGTTGAGACATTATGCTGAACAAAGATGGCGGCAAAGAATCAATGTAGTCCCAATCTTGAGTGTTGAGTAATTCCTAGTAACAAAGATGGCGGCGAAGAATCAATGCTGTCCCGATCTTGAGTCATTTTGTGACAGAGGCGACGGCAAACAGATTGAATCCAAAATTCAACATTTTTTATAATAACTTTTGAAGCTTCTGATTGTTTGATAATTATATTCGATTGTTTGATAATTATATTCGATTGTTTGATAATTATATTCGATTGATTGATAATTATATTTGACAAATTTTATAGTAACTTTGGAAGTTTCTGATTGGTTGGTTATTATAACTTGTGGTTATAAAAACGATCGCCGAAATCATTGGAGTCATATCCCCCCCCATTATGAGTCAAAAACATTTTAACAGTAACAGCCACCACTTAATGTATTTTTATTTTATAATCAGATGTGGGGGAAAAAACATTTTAACAGTAAACAATCACCACTACAACACTACAATTTACTCAATTACAACTTGTTCCAATTAGGGTTGTACCAATTAGCAGTTTACCTGTACAGATGAATGCAAATAGGCACAGAAAACGATATAAATATAATAAGATAGTAACATATTTATGAAGCTTTTACGAGGAATAGTGCACCTTCTCTAAGTGATCTTACTCCACCAGACTAGATGAATTCTTGTTCTGGAATCCAGAAACATCAAGGGACAAAAAAAAAAAGTCATCTAAAAATATCATATTAAAATGGTCAACTAGGGAGAGTAATATTACGTTTTCAACTTTACTAACTCAGTGTTTGTTAGATAAACAACTTTAATGAAATATTCGAATATCTATGTATCTTATATAGAGTTGAAGTGTTAGCTCCAGGTAGGGCGCCCCTTGATGAACTTTGACTGAAGGAAAATGGAGCAAAAAAGGATATACATTAATGCTGGATAAACATACATACATACATACATACATACATACATACAACGTCTAAATTTGTTGGGAAACGAACGTAATGCCATTACTCTTCTGTAAGCTATTTTAATCCTAACTAGACATATTCATTTACTTGGGAACACAAACAATTTCATTCAGCATGATTAGTTGTCTCTATTTACCGTACTTGCTGCCTGTCTGAATACCCTTTATGTAAAATTTCAAATGTTTAGACCAAACATTGGCTGGATAGTTTTTTACATAAATGGTATTTGATGACTGGATCCAACACAAGACTGGTTTAATGTTGAGGATATCCTGCTCTCCAAAATGAACCCTCTCGATGGGATAAAAATTAAAAAATTGCTCCAGTGCGAAATGGATCTTCTCTGACTTATGACAGAACAGATACTATAGTTTGAATTATTTATCTGCAAAACAAAAAAAACAAAAAATTCAAAACAATTTTATTTACAAATTAATCGCAATTAATCACATGCAAAGTGTAGGAGAAAGGGGACATTGGTCATCCCTTGTCTATCCTACTTTAACTAGACACATTTTGACCAATTGGTCTAAGGCCGCTTTCTTTTGTTCTTTCATTATTTGTCCATTACTTTAATTTCAACAGTCACCACCACAATACCACATTTACCCTACGAACTGGCCAACTTAAAATATTCCCAATGGTTTAAAATCAATTTTATTTATAAAAAAAAATATTTGCAATTTCATTGAACAGTTATAGTAGTGGATAACAACATACACACTCAAAGGAAATTTTTAATTCTCAGAGGAAGGTTAATAATCTCTTCCGAAACCTTTCTAAAAGTTTTCTGGTTTGTTTAGAACCGAAAACAAGTAGATAAATTTCTTAGAAGTGGTACTTGAATCCAACTCCACCCAACAATCGGAATAAATAATATTGCCATGAAGCTGTGCACAGTTATTTCCCCTTTCTATACGACACGTACGTTCTAATTGCTTATAATGACATTTGCATAACCAACTGCAGACTCCGTTAATATAAATAAATCGGTGTTAAGCCACTTATCATTTCGTGGATGCATGTGTCAAATATAACAACAGTGAACCAGTCCTGTAACCACTTAATAATGATGTAATTATTACTATAAACTTACTTGGACGTTCAAACTGTAGAACAAGGGAGATAACTTTTCTCAGCTTGATAATAACAATATTCTTTACAAAACAGTGACTTAAAAAAAGGACTCACTTGTAAATTGTAATTTGTGATAAATAAATAAAATTCTTTTGTAAACGTCTTTGAGATTTATGCTGTTTTTTTTTCTTTTTTTTACTTATTAAAAAAAATTGCACAAATCACAGCAATAAAACAAAACACAAAATCAATCATTCTTTATTTTATATAAAAAAAGATTTACCTCCCTTTCTTCCCTAAAATAAAACATTTTCGCTCGCGAATCAGTATCCCTGCTAATCAATTTGGCCACCCACTAGCTTGCAGGGCGCATTGATTCCATCTTTCTCCCAATGAACTTCTTTAGACAATTTAGGAATCACGGTCGGCCAGCAATGAAGAAAAGTATCCCTTCTCTCTCTCTCTCTCTCTCTCTCTCTCTCTCTCTCTCTCTCTCTCTCTCTCTCTCTCTCTCTCTCTCTCTCTCTCTACTGGATGCTCCAAAATTGACGATCTTCACCAAAGATAACTACTGGCTGACTTTCGACTGCCCAAAGAACTTTCAATTCTTCATTTTCACCGTCCAACTTACTGCCACTACAA
Source organism: Euprymna scolopes (assembly GCF_053919585.1). NCBI lineage: Eukaryota > Metazoa > Mollusca > Cephalopoda > Sepiida > Sepiolidae > Euprymna > Euprymna scolopes. The sequence goes on from NC_136484.1 coordinate 96,581,469, forward strand.
AAAATACTTTTATTGTAGTTTTAAGACTAGTTTTGTCTCCTTCCATGCTAGGTTTTTGTTTACTATTAATATATTGAGTTGTATCTGAGCTCTCATCTTAAGCGGTCATCTGCAATGCCCTCCCATGATCCAATGTTGATGTCTGATGTTTTGATAGGAAAGACATTATCTTTGAGATAAGTCCACAAATAAGGATCTACTTCAATGTGTGTGAAGCTTATTATTTAGGATCATACCACTTACTGATGAAACAGTCACCCAAGTATTCCCCTATATTATCGAACGTCAACTCATGGCTGCAACTTGTGGACAAATTAAGGCTATACTGAACTTTATTTGTATGAAATATTGCTGGATTGCAGAAAGGATTGCGAATTGTGTTAATTATTCTATGGGCAGCATCTCTTTTGTTTTTTTGTGGATGTATCCTATATTTTTTCGATGAAAATATACCATAATTTTTTCTTCAGATTTTAACATCATTCGTAGCAACATTTTCTTTTTCCTATTTTTTTGTGAGAATCGAATCAGAAAAACAACTCCTGCGAGTATTACCAGCAGATGATCCTGCATACCGATCTGCTGACAAGCTCATGAGCTCATTAGGAAAGAATGTGTTCTGTTTTGGAGTCTTCCTCTTGATGAACTCCCTGTGCACGACTTCCTCTCCACTGAAGTGAAGTCTCGCCTACTGATGTGTCAGTGGGTATGACATCACTTAATGTCTTATTCCCCCATCATTTCTTTTCAGTCATATTCAATGGATTGCCTTTTCGACTGTTTCGTGGATCTCCTTTAGCGCTTTAGTCATATCCATAGGACTCAAACCTAATGTAAATAAGCAAACTTTCATGATGTGACAAACGAATTTTCTACAACCTACTTGAAAATTAAACAAGAAACTTTTCTTGGCCTCAATCTGTGGCAATGTTATAATTGATCTATATCACGTGCAGAAAATTCATTTTATTTTATTTATGTAGAACATTCATAAAAGACCAGTGATGTATTTATGCCGAGTTTCCTTTGTTACTTCTAGAGGGAAGAGAGAGCGCAAAAATAAATATTTATATCACACGTGACGGCACAGTCGTGAACAAATTTGTCCACGTAATCCCAAACAATACTGCCGAATTGACACACCATGCCACCGAACAATATCGTTGAATGAAGACGCCACATTCACAAGCAACACTGTTGACTGGCATGACACGCCACCGAACAATATCGCCGAATCGACACGCCACATTCCTGAGCAACACCATCAACTGACAATATCATTGAATCAACATGCCATGGAGCAATATCGTTGAATTGAAATGCTATGTTCCTGAGCAACACCATCGACCGACACAACATGCCATTGAACAATCTCGTTAAACTGACGTGATACAAAATGCAGTAACACGAGACATGTTATCAGAGCAATATTTTTCAACTGCCCCCGAATGACTGGTGATTAACTGCAATGGGATAGGAATGCTGAGTCTTGTAACCGTATCTCCAGTAATTACTGCCTTCCAAAGTTGTTGTCTCGCCATGTTTTGACCAAATAATCCTCTGGCCTGCTGGGATAGGATTAAAACCGCTTTCTTCAGACAATGCTCACCTGGAACCATAAAGACTCAATGCCTCTATCAACGAAGGACAATCAACAATCGAAGTCAAATTTTTTTATGGTCTTTAGATCCTATTTTGTGTTCTTGTCTCTGACAGGCTCGGGAGATTGATGGACTTACCTGTTTTTCAAGACCTTCCTTTTCTTTGGCAAGCTATGGGAATGTTCTCCCACTATTCCACATGGATATCAAACTTTTCCGAGAAATTACATCCCTAATCAGGATTAACAGCTTTCCCCTCAATAAGGAACAAACAGACGCCTTTAGATACTTGAAGAAAGACATTACTGAATCATCACTTGTAGCTCTTTCATTTGAGGTCAAAAACGGATGCCTCAGAACCATCGCTGCCTCTTTGAATCAGAACTCTAGGCCTGTGGCTTTCTTTTCAAGAACTTTAATCTCTGCTGAGCAAATGCACTCTGCAGCTGCAATTGTAGAAGCGATCTAAAAATGGCGACATTTACTGCTTGGGAAACATTTTAAGCTGATCACCAGCCAAAACTCAATCCTTTTTATATTTGACCTCAAAGGCAAGAGCAAAATTAAATATGACAAGATCATGAGATGGAAGCTAGAACTGTTTTAGCTAGGATATTGCTTATCACCCTGGGGAACAAAAAACTGCTGTGGATGCCTTGTTTCAAATTTGTAGCTCTACTACTTCTGCTGACAAGTTACACTCCTTGCACTCGAACTGGGGTTAACCAGAATGCTACAATTCATTAGGAGCAAGAATCTGCCATATTCTGAGATGTGAGATGTGAGATGTGAGAGCAGTTATAAAAAGCTACAGGGTCTGTTCCAAAATAAAACGTAAGTACCTTAAGGTGATACCTCAGACTCTCATAAAAGCAAGACAACAATTTGAGAGAATAATTGTGGATTTCAAGAGACCATTATCTTCAAATTCTCACAATTGCTACATGCTAACTGTGATTAAGGAATACTCTCATTTTCCTTTTACTTTCTCTTGTGCTGATGTTCCAGTTGTCACTGTCTGGAAACTTCTGATTAGTCTATTCTCTATATTTGAAAATCCTTCTTTTGTACACTTCGATCATGGAGCAGCTTTCATGTCAAACTTAAGGAATTCCTGGTCTCTCAAAGTATTGCTACCACTCAATTAACTGACTTCAATCCTCAAGGTAATGGTAAAGTAGAGAGATATAATGGAATCATCTGTCAAACTGTGAGTTTGGCGTTACAGTCAAGAAATCTCCCTATAACTTATTGGGAGAGAGTACTAGATGTAGTCGTCCACAGCATTCGTTCATTGCTTTCCACTTTTACTAATTGCAATCACCACAAACGTCCTACCGGTTTCCAAACGAAATCAGCCGCTGGAGTTTCCATTCCTATGTGGCTGACAAATACTAAATCTGTCCTCTTATAGTGACATTTATGTGGAAAAAAATATGAGCCCCTAGTCGAGGCTGTTGAAGTCAATTCTAACTATGCTCATGTGAACTTCAATAATGGATGAGAGATGACTGTCCTCATATCTCGATTGGGTGATAGATCGGGCAATTTGGAGGCAGAAATTGATCCTGAGCGACAGCTACCAAATACACTTCTACAGTCCAACTCTCTGATTCTCTGCTAAGTGCTGCCAAGAACTCTATCGCTGATGACTCAATTCTTACACTTAATCACTTTCCCTTTTCGGATAATCACCAGAGAAACTCTTCAAAGAATATTGACGTGTTGAATCTTCAAGGCTCTACTAGAATTCGTCAAAGTTCTCCATATTAAACCGAAAACTATCAGCTTTGAACTTTTTTTTTTTCAGTTTAAGCAGAAACCTTCTCATGAGATCATGTTTAACCCTTTTCCCCATGACAATACACCCAAATTTTCCTGAGTGGCAGATAATGTGCTGAAAAATAGAACAGTTCTTAACTTCTGCTCTCCAAAAGTGAATAACTTCCCTTGAGCATTTTCTTTCTTTTTCTTCCTTTCAAATTATTGTGAGCCTGCGTAAAGTCCCTGCAATGTTAAATAAAGCTCCCCAAGCTGAATCCGACTTGGACATTTTCATTACATGCTCTACTTGCTAACTAATACGTGACGAGATGGAAATGCATGTATTTATTTATATACATATAAATACATATTAGTCTATATGCAAATGGAGTTAACTGTCATTATGATATTTCTGTTTATATAATTACTAGCAGAGAGACTCAACGTTGCCCGGTATTAAATGGTGATCAACGCATGTTTCACACTCCCATATTTTTATTGTCATCAAAATTAATAAAATCACCCATTTTTCAATCAAATCAATTGATTGTCTGCTCTAGTTAGGGACCCACCATGGTGCACCGGAAGGAACCATCACATGCCTCCCCACAGTGACTTAATCCATAATACATTGTATTTTACATTGCACTGTGGATAAGCTACTATTCGTTTAAAATATATTGGTTTAAAATGTATTGGTTTAAAATGTATCGGTTTAAAATGTAAAATTTAAATATTTTGGTTCAGTCGTGCTTAAAAACCAACATTCATTTCAAACTCGCGCTTGTCATATCAAAGAATCTACTGTTAATTTTGTATTCCAGGCTTTTCTGTTTGTGTAGTAATAAAACTTGTGATGTTAAGCTGTATAAGGTGTTAACGTTAGTCGAAATTGCCTGTTCCTTCTTTCATCAAAGTTTTTCGATTATCGATTACCAATACTTATCAAAGACATTCATATACAAA
>NC_136484.1:96585899-96588399 GCF_053919585.1 Euprymna scolopes
ATTTTTGAGCCAATATCGAGACTCCACAGGTAATGGTATAATGTGGGCCATTTCTTTCTCATTTGAACTTAAGATTCGGCACAATTTGTGTTCCAAACGCTTTAAGATAAGTTAAAATACACAAAAAATTTCATGTAAATAGGTAGAAAACTAGGATGGGTGTGCAATAAGTAATGCCCCCAACCCACTTCCAGTTGTCTGATCTAGCTGAAATTTTGCATGTGCAATGATTTATATCTCTACGGGTTATGTGGCAAATTACAGCTCTGAACTAATTGTGGTTTCTGTTTTACAGGTGTTTGAATTGAGTCAGGTGTGAAATGGAGCCTGTTGAATGTCGAGCAGTGATCCAGTTTTTGTATTTGAAAGGACGGACACCACAAGAGACTTTTGATGAAATGAAAGAAACTTATAGTAATAATGCCCCATCATATGACCTTGTAAAACGCTGGCATCGTGAATTCAAACATGTGGAAACAGCTCCCAGACCTGGTCGCCCCCCCCCCTTCTGCCATTGATGAGGCATCTGTCCGGCAAGTTGACGCTGCCATTTTGGAAGATTGGCGCATTACTATTCGCCAAATAGCCCAAGATGTCAAGATTAGTACAGGGTCTGTGGAAACTATCATTCATGACCATTTGCATATGCATAAGGTGTCTGCCAGATGGATTCCCAGGTTGCTCACATCATTCCAGAAGCGAGAACGCATCGAGTGCTCGAGGATGAATTTGGAGATGTACCAAGAAGATGAGTCAAAGTTTTTCAAAAGACTGATTACACAGGATGAAACCTGAGTCCATCACTATGATCCAGAGACCTAAGTCCAGTCAATGCAGTGGAAGCACTTGGACTCACCACCTCCAAAGAAGGCAAGTGTGCAGCCCTCTGCTGGCAAGGTCATGCTCACAGTCTTCTGGGACCAGGACGGAGTAGTGATGACAGATTTCCTGGCAAAGGGTACCACAATTATAGGAGTCTATTATGCTTCACTTTTGAGGAAATTAAGGGAAGCTAGCAAAATCAAGAGGTGAGGCAAGATCAGCAAAGGTACCCTCCTCCTGCAGGACAATGCTTCGGTCCACAACTCGCATGTCGTCAGATCAGAATCACGGGCCTGTGGTTATGAAATCCTCCCCCATCATCCCTACTCTCCTGACCTTGCACCCTTTGACTTTCACCTTTTCCAAGCCATGAAGTTGTTTTTGAAAGGAAAGCGTTTCCCAGATGATGCAGTCTTGATTTCTGAAGTCACGGTCGTGGTTGGAGGGCCAACCTGGAGTGTTCTACAAAAACGGTCTCCAGACCTGCATCAAACGATGGGAGAAATGCATAACTCTGGGTGGTTCCTATGTAGCGAAAGACTGATAACTGTGCCAAGTTTCGTTGCTCTACTACTATGGGAAGTGGGTCAGGGGCATTACTTATTGCACACCCCTCGTAACTATCTTATTTTTGTTGACATTTTTTTGTTACATATATATATATATATATATATATATATATATGTAACTACTTAATTTACTCACATAAAATTAATATACGAAAGTATAGATTTATGCGTAAACTTTAAGTATTTACTTTAAAAGTGCTCAATACGTAGGTAGAGCTAGTTAGTAATTTATAAAATATATATGGCGATTAAGCTACATTGAATATTCCGCGTTTCATCCACTCTAGGACTCTTCAGGCTTATGCGCATAAGCCTGAAGAGTCGTAGAGTGGATGAAATGCGGAATATTCAGTGTGGCTTAATCGCCATATATATTTTATAAATTACTATATATATATATATATATATATATATATATATATATATATATATATATATATATATATATAATGTTCCGTTTTCTTGTCTATAATTTAAAATGCTCAAAACCAAATAATCATGATTAAAAGAAATCATTATGATGGAAAGAGAATATCGTACACTAAAAATCGCGAAGATCATTTAGTTTTATTTTTGAAAAAAACAAAAAATGAAATTTTATGGCTAAGCTACAATTGATGATCTCTCAATGTCATGTTAAAGGACAAGGGAGATAATTCTAACTTTTGCGAGATTTTAGAAATCCATTTTAAACATGGGGAAAAAGGCATCGGAAAAACTTAAATTCACTTAAAAATGATTCTTTTCATAAAAATAAAACTCAGTGATCATCTTACGTGATTGTTAGGTGTATGATACATTCTGTCCATCACGGGTATGTATATCATACAGATTTTTTTTTTTTTAATTTTCTTTGGGGAAGTGGGTGACAGTTATTGACTAGCACCATTTTTTTTTTTAGGTCTTCATTTTATTATTTTTTCAAGTGTAATTAATTTAAATGTAATGTAATGTAAATACATTCAGAATTGTTATCTTATGCGGGTTGTTCCAAAAGTAAAGCCTCCTATTTTTTTTACTCAAAAAGTTGAAGAGCTACAAAGACGGGGGTGGTACGATTAAAACGAACAACCTTTTGTGCTCCATAATTTATTCTTCTACACAGTCAT
>NC_136484.1:96593399-96668399 GCF_053919585.1 Euprymna scolopes
AACAAATTACAAATAAGTTGTAAATACGAAGTTACAAATAACAAATTACAAAGAACAAATTAAAAAAAGCAAACTCTAAATAAAAATTATAAATAACAACTTATAAATAACAAATTATAAATAACAAACATTAATTATAAATAATAAATTACGCCAAACATAATTGTAAATAATAAATTACAAATAACATAATTATAAATAACAAATGACAAATAACAAATTATAAATAACATAATCATGATAAACAAATAACAAATATCCAATCATAAAAAACAATTTATAAATAACAAAGTATAAATAACAAAGTATAAATAACAAATTAGAAATAACAAATTAAAATTAACAAATTATAAAATCAAATTTCAAATAACATAATTATAAATAACAAATTAAAATAACAGATTATAAATAACTTAATAATAAATAACACAATACAAATAGCAAATTACAAATAACATAATTATTAACAAATTACAAATAACATAATATTAATAACAAATTACAAATACCAAATTATAAATAACATAGTTATAATAAACAAATTACAAATATAAAATTCCAAATATCAAATTATAAATAACAAATTACAAATAACAAATTACAAACAACATAATTTAAAATAACATTAAACAAGAAATAAAAAGAACATAACTGTATTGAAACATTCTGCCAACTCGCAATGCCATTTAGGGACAACAATAGTGAAGGGGTTAGATCTTAATAACAGATTTTTATTCCCCAAAAGTAGTGGCGCCTTCCCTTCTCTTGGTGTTGTAGTCAATAAAAAGGGAAAAGAAGGGAAGCATTCCATAGTTGACATTCAAATTTTTTTGTTTTTGTTTTTTTAGTTTGGTAAGAATGGACGGCATGAAACGAATATCAATGAAAAAAAATCAATAAACAAATAAAATCGATTGAATTTTATTTTAATTTTTATTCGGCACGATTATGTTGATTTTTTTTTATCATCCATAAAAGATATTTAAACAAAGAAAAGAAGGTTTTTGGATGAAAGCCCGCAGGCATTTTCCACGTATAGCGACAGCAGTTCATTTGATCTGGGACTGAGAACCTGCATTTGATGCATTTTTTTTATATTAACATTTTTTCTTCTTTTTCTCATCAGAAGTTCAGTAAAAAATTATATAAAATAAAAAAGAAAATAGTAGTAGTAGTAGTAGTAGTAGTAGTAGTAGTAGTAGCAATTATTATAGATTTTTTACATTTTTTTTTTTTTTTGAAAAATCTAAACCAACGAATCAGAAATCAATTTAAATGACAAAGGAAAGATAAATGCAAGCATAGTGGTGGTGGTGGTCAATTTTCTGAGTATGAAAAATAAGAGCTTCAGAATGGGGGTATATGATTACATATTGATAACTCCTACCACTAATTCTACCAACATATACAATACTCATATAGGAAAACACACACACACACACACACACACACACACACACACACACACACACACACACACACACGCGCGCAAACACACACACATATTAATAATATTTAGTTTATAATGATAAAACTTTACAAAATTCAGCTCATATATGTGTGTTGTTCATGCATTGGATTTTTATGCGTTAGAAAATTTATCACATCAGGCATGACGTAACTCAAGTTTAATTGAAAAAAAAAATATCTTTAACTTTTTGTTTTTTTTTAAATTAATAGTTCGTTTGTTTTTTTGTGTTTTTTTTTTGTTTTTTGTTTTTTTCAATTATATAAAAACGCTTTACTTCTAATTTCCCAATAGGGTCATGATCAAAGTGTAGTATCTGTTCTTCAGATGCTGCACTTCAATTTGCTGTTCTCTGTCGTTGGAGGAGACATCTTTCACGACTGAGACAATTTTTATTTTTGTTCCTTTTCTCCACATTAAAAAACGACCCTGATGTCTAACTCTGTCCCGTGGGGAGACATTGTAAATAGGAACTTTAATCTTTGGCTATTTTTTAATCCATGATACGTATCAGGTATATTATAAATTTAAATAATAAATGATATGTACCTTTATATAACATAAACTTTATTATATATTTACCCTGTAATATCTTATATAATTTGTTTCAAGTAACTTAGTGTTTTTTTTAATATACCTTTAAATCAACAGATTATCATCGTTATTATCACCCTTATTAATTTCTCTTATTTTATTTATCTTAAATTTTATTTAATTTAAAAAAAAACTTTTTACTTTTATAAATTTATTAATTTATTTTTGCTGTTATTGTTGTTTCTTTACTAGTAGTCAGTATAATTATTATTACCAATTGTTGTCAGTATTGTAGTTAGTAACATTTTTATTTTTCATTACCTCTTATTATTAATTATTTTTTTATTCTTATTACTATTATAATTAATAATTAAATCTTAAAATATTTAATATATTTTGTTGTTGTTATTATTATTACTATATAACTTCTAAGGTTTTTTTTTATTTGAAAATAATGTATTGAAATATTACCATCAATATTAGTATTTATAGCATATTGTTTTTATCTTTTCTTCCTCGTCTTATAATTTTTATTCATGCCTGTGGTGATAGTGCTAGTCGAGTTAATTCAAATTCATTCTGGTACTTTTTTGGTCCCTTTCACAAGCGGATGCAATATTGTAACCCTGACCTATGCTTGCAGATGAACTCATTATGCAGTTGAATTCAAATGTCTGGGTTATTTCGTTATTAGAGACAGTCACACACAAATACATCTCTTCCTTCGTTAAAACGTCATTGATATATATATATATTGACTACTTATTGATATATATATATATTGACTACTCAATATATATATATATATATATATATATATATATATATATGTATATATAGTATTGGTAGTAATATATTGTTTGTTCAAAACAAAATATATAAATGTGTCTACCAAAAGAGTGCTCAATGTTTAGACAGAGCCAAAATAAGTGAATTCAGTTTACAAACAAATGGCTACACATAAGCATACATGTTTCAGCGAAAACCCAGTAAGGGAATCGCTTCGTCAGGCCAAGGACATCTCTCTTGAGAGATGTCCTTGGCCTGGATTTTCACTGAAACATGTATGCTTATGTGTAGCCATTTGTTTGTAAACTGAATTCACTTATATATATATATATATATATTCACTTATATATATATATATATATATATAATTGAGCTGAAGAGAGCTCGATAAGGATACCTTAAACGGGCCTTATTATCGGGCTTGAAACCGACGGTACCAATGACCTGTCTCAACTAACAACTTTCTGTACACAAAATATATATATATATATATATATATATATATATAATTCCATGTTAATATTTTCCAGAGGCAAAATAAAATGTTTAATTTCAACGTTATTTCACATGGTAAACGGTAGCGGAATGGATACGGTCCTTGCTAATGAAGCCAGAGATGACTTGTGTCGCCGAGTTCGAATCTATCAACTGGTGTTAATCGTGACAACCTGCACTGAAGATTCCCGAAAGGATGAAACACTAATGTCTGTAGGTATTTAATTATTATAATAAATATATATGTGCTCGCATTGTGCATTTATTAGTTATTAATTCCCTTCATTCTTATGGCAATTGTTTGGTGGCCGGAGGTAAAGGCTTAACAAATGGTGTCAAAGGTGGCTCGATGACGGTGTTCGAATCCCCCTACACTGATGATTGCGTAAGCACGGACATTAATGTCTGTTGGTGTAAAAGAATAAATATTGTTTATATATATATGTGTGTGTGTGTGTGTGTGTGTGTGTGTGTGTGTGACTATTTTATGTAATTCTTTTTTCAGTATTTACATTAATAAACAGTATGTTTATTAATGTAAATACTTATGGAAAATAAACGTATTTCAACTAATGAGCCTGATAATTTTTGGGGGGGAATAAAATAACCAACTTTTATGTGTAACTATATTTTCATAGTAAATATTTACATGTATAAAGGGAGAGACAGAAAGAAAGAGAGTGGGGGGGGGCTGATGTGTTAATGGCTGCATTCTCGCCTACTGATTATTAGGCTGCATTTTAATGGTCAAGATTTTTTTTTCATTAAATTTGCTCGTTTCTGCCAATTAAAAATTTGGATACATCTTTTACAGGCTGTTTCATCCATAGCCGACCAAACGAAATTCGTATATCATTCCTCATCTTTCGATTACGTCCCCCTTTGATTGAGGACAGAACAAATACTACACTTTGGGTTATTTATTTGCTGTAAAAAGTGAAAGGGAAACAAATTTTACAAATTAATCACTTGATCCTAAAAAGTGGGGTTCGTTTGTCTACCCTCTGTCTGTCCTACTCTTGACACATTTTGATGCATTAGGTTCCTTTTGTTATTTTATCACTTCTATATCACTTTCACTGCAACTGGTAAGTGTTGAGACATTATGCTGAACAAAGATGGCGGCAAAGAATCAATGTAGTCCCAATCTTGAGTGTTGAGTAATTCCTAGTAACAAAGATGGCGGCGAAGAATCAATGCTGTCCCGATCTTGAGTCATTTTGTGACAGAGGCGACGGCAAACAGATTGAATCCAAAATTCAACATTTTTTATAATAACTTTTGAAGCTTCTGATTGTTTGATAATTATATTCGATTGTTTGATAATTATATTCGATTGTTTGATAATTATATTCGATTGATTGATAATTATATTTGACAAATTTTATAGTAACTTTGGAAGTTTCTGATTGGTTGGTTATTATAACTTGTGGTTATAAAAACGATCGCCGAAATCATTGGAGTCATATCCCCCCCCATTATGAGTCAAAAACATTTTAACAGTAACAGCCACCACTTAATGTATTTTTATTTTATAATCAGATGTGGGGGAAAAAACATTTTAACAGTAAACAATCACCACTACAACACTACAATTTACTCAATTACAACTTGTTCCAATTAGGGTTGTACCAATTAGCAGTTTACCTGTACAGATGAATGCAAATAGGCACAGAAAACGATATAAATATAATAAGATAGTAACATATTTATGAAGCTTTTACGAGGAATAGTGCACCTTCTCTAAGTGATCTTACTCCACCAGACTAGATGAATTCTTGTTCTGGAATCCAGAAACATCAAGGGACAAAAAAAAAAAGTCATCTAAAAATATCATATTAAAATGGTCAACTAGGGAGAGTAATATTACGTTTTCAACTTTACTAACTCAGTGTTTGTTAGATAAACAACTTTAATGAAATATTCGAATATCTATGTATCTTATATAGAGTTGAAGTGTTAGCTCCAGGTAGGGCGCCCCTTGATGAACTTTGACTGAAGGAAAATGGAGCAAAAAAGGATATACATTAATGCTGGATAAACATACATACATACATACATACATACATACATACAACGTCTAAATTTGTTGGGAAACGAACGTAATGCCATTACTCTTCTGTAAGCTATTTTAATCCTAACTAGACATATTCATTTACTTGGGAACACAAACAATTTCATTCAGCATGATTAGTTGTCTCTATTTACCGTACTTGCTGCCTGTCTGAATACCCTTTATGTAAAATTTCAAATGTTTAGACCAAACATTGGCTGGATAGTTTTTTACATAAATGGTATTTGATGACTGGATCCAACACAAGACTGGTTTAATGTTGAGGATATCCTGCTCTCCAAAATGAACCCTCTCGATGGGATAAAAATTAAAAAATTGCTCCAGTGCGAAATGGATCTTCTCTGACTTATGACAGAACAGATACTATAGTTTGAATTATTTATCTGCAAAACAAAAAAAACAAAAAATTCAAAACAATTTTATTTACAAATTAATCGCAATTAATCACATGCAAAGTGTAGGAGAAAGGGGACATTGGTCATCCCTTGTCTATCCTACTTTAACTAGACACATTTTGACCAATTGGTCTAAGGCCGCTTTCTTTTGTTCTTTCATTATTTGTCCATTACTTTAATTTCAACAGTCACCACCACAATACCACATTTACCCTACGAACTGGCCAACTTAAAATATTCCCAATGGTTTAAAATCAATTTTATTTATAAAAAAAAATATTTGCAATTTCATTGAACAGTTATAGTAGTGGATAACAACATACACACTCAAAGGAAATTTTTAATTCTCAGAGGAAGGTTAATAATCTCTTCCGAAACCTTTCTAAAAGTTTTCTGGTTTGTTTAGAACCGAAAACAAGTAGATAAATTTCTTAGAAGTGGTACTTGAATCCAACTCCACCCAACAATCGGAATAAATAATATTGCCATGAAGCTGTGCACAGTTATTTCCCCTTTCTATACGACACGTACGTTCTAATTGCTTATAATGACATTTGCATAACCAACTGCAGACTCCGTTAATATAAATAAATCGGTGTTAAGCCACTTATCATTTCGTGGATGCATGTGTCAAATATAACAACAGTGAACCAGTCCTGTAACCACTTAATAATGATGTAATTATTACTATAAACTTACTTGGACGTTCAAACTGTAGAACAAGGGAGATAACTTTTCTCAGCTTGATAATAACAATATTCTTTACAAAACAGTGACTTAAAAAAAGGACTCACTTGTAAATTGTAATTTGTGATAAATAAATAAAATTCTTTTGTAAACGTCTTTGAGATTTATGCTGTTTTTTTTTCTTTTTTTTACTTATTAAAAAAAATTGCACAAATCACAGCAATAAAACAAAACACAAAATCAATCATTCTTTATTTTATATAAAAAAAGATTTACCTCCCTTTCTTCCCTAAAATAAAACATTTTCGCTCGCGAATCAGTATCCCTGCTAATCAATTTGGCCACCCACTAGCTTGCAGGGCGCATTGATTCCATCTTTCTCCCAATGAACTTCTTTAGACAATTTAGGAATCACGGTCGGCCAGCAATGAAGAAAAGTATCCCTTCTCTCTCTCTCTCTCTCTCTCTCTCTCTCTCTCTCTCTCTCTCTCTCTCTCTCTCTCTCTCTCTCTCTCTCTCTCTACTGGATGCTCCAAAATTGACGATCTTCACCAAAGATAACTACTGGCTGACTTTCGACTGCCCAAAGAACTTTCAATTCTTCATTTTCACCGTCCAACTTACTGCCACTACAAAAAATACTTTTATTGTAGTTTTAAGACTAGTTTTGTCTCCTTCCATGCTAGGTTTTTGTTTACTATTAATATATTGAGTTGTATCTGAGCTCTCATCTTAAGCGGTCATCTGCAATGCCCTCCCATGATCCAATGTTGATGTCTGATGTTTTGATAGGAAAGACATTATCTTTGAGATAAGTCCACAAATAAGGATCTACTTCAATGTGTGTGAAGCTTATTATTTAGGATCATACCACTTACTGATGAAACAGTCACCCAAGTATTCCCCTATATTATCGAACGTCAACTCATGGCTGCAACTTGTGGACAAATTAAGGCTATACTGAACTTTATTTGTATGAAATATTGCTGGATTGCAGAAAGGATTGCGAATTGTGTTAATTATTCTATGGGCAGCATCTCTTTTGTTTTTTTGTGGATGTATCCTATATTTTTTCGATGAAAATATACCATAATTTTTTCTTCAGATTTTAACATCATTCGTAGCAACATTTTCTTTTTCCTATTTTTTTGTGAGAATCGAATCAGAAAAACAACTCCTGCGAGTATTACCAGCAGATGATCCTGCATACCGATCTGCTGACAAGCTCATGAGCTCATTAGGAAAGAATGTGTTCTGTTTTGGAGTCTTCCTCTTGATGAACTCCCTGTGCACGACTTCCTCTCCACTGAAGTGAAGTCTCGCCTACTGATGTGTCAGTGGGTATGACATCACTTAATGTCTTATTCCCCCATCATTTCTTTTCAGTCATATTCAATGGATTGCCTTTTCGACTGTTTCGTGGATCTCCTTTAGCGCTTTAGTCATATCCATAGGACTCAAACCTAATGTAAATAAGCAAACTTTCATGATGTGACAAACGAATTTTCTACAACCTACTTGAAAATTAAACAAGAAACTTTTCTTGGCCTCAATCTGTGGCAATGTTATAATTGATCTATATCACGTGCAGAAAATTCATTTTATTTTATTTATGTAGAACATTCATAAAAGACCAGTGATGTATTTATGCCGAGTTTCCTTTGTTACTTCTAGAGGGAAGAGAGAGCGCAAAAATAAATATTTATATCACACGTGACGGCACAGTCGTGAACAAATTTGTCCACGTAATCCCAAACAATACTGCCGAATTGACACACCATGCCACCGAACAATATCGTTGAATGAAGACGCCACATTCACAAGCAACACTGTTGACTGGCATGACACGCCACCGAACAATATCGCCGAATCGACACGCCACATTCCTGAGCAACACCATCAACTGACAATATCATTGAATCAACATGCCATGGAGCAATATCGTTGAATTGAAATGCTATGTTCCTGAGCAACACCATCGACCGACACAACATGCCATTGAACAATCTCGTTAAACTGACGTGATACAAAATGCAGTAACACGAGACATGTTATCAGAGCAATATTTTTCAACTGCCCCCGAATGACTGGTGATTAACTGCAATGGGATAGGAATGCTGAGTCTTGTAACCGTATCTCCAGTAATTACTGCCTTCCAAAGTTGTTGTCTCGCCATGTTTTGACCAAATAATCCTCTGGCCTGCTGGGATAGGATTAAAACCGCTTTCTTCAGACAATGCTCACCTGGAACCATAAAGACTCAATGCCTCTATCAACGAAGGACAATCAACAATCGAAGTCAAATTTTTTTATGGTCTTTAGATCCTATTTTGTGTTCTTGTCTCTGACAGGCTCGGGAGATTGATGGACTTACCTGTTTTTCAAGACCTTCCTTTTCTTTGGCAAGCTATGGGAATGTTCTCCCACTATTCCACATGGATATCAAACTTTTCCGAGAAATTACATCCCTAATCAGGATTAACAGCTTTCCCCTCAATAAGGAACAAACAGACGCCTTTAGATACTTGAAGAAAGACATTACTGAATCATCACTTGTAGCTCTTTCATTTGAGGTCAAAAACGGATGCCTCAGAACCATCGCTGCCTCTTTGAATCAGAACTCTAGGCCTGTGGCTTTCTTTTCAAGAACTTTAATCTCTGCTGAGCAAATGCACTCTGCAGCTGCAATTGTAGAAGCGATCTAAAAATGGCGACATTTACTGCTTGGGAAACATTTTAAGCTGATCACCAGCCAAAACTCAATCCTTTTTATATTTGACCTCAAAGGCAAGAGCAAAATTAAATATGACAAGATCATGAGATGGAAGCTAGAACTGTTTTAGCTAGGATATTGCTTATCACCCTGGGGAACAAAAAACTGCTGTGGATGCCTTGTTTCAAATTTGTAGCTCTACTACTTCTGCTGACAAGTTACACTCCTTGCACTCGAACTGGGGTTAACCAGAATGCTACAATTCATTAGGAGCAAGAATCTGCCATATTCTGAGATGTGAGATGTGAGATGTGAGAGCAGTTATAAAAAGCTACAGGGTCTGTTCCAAAATAAAACGTAAGTACCTTAAGGTGATACCTCAGACTCTCATAAAAGCAAGACAACAATTTGAGAGAATAATTGTGGATTTCAAGAGACCATTATCTTCAAATTCTCACAATTGCTACATGCTAACTGTGATTAAGGAATACTCTCATTTTCCTTTTACTTTCTCTTGTGCTGATGTTCCAGTTGTCACTGTCTGGAAACTTCTGATTAGTCTATTCTCTATATTTGAAAATCCTTCTTTTGTACACTTCGATCATGGAGCAGCTTTCATGTCAAACTTAAGGAATTCCTGGTCTCTCAAAGTATTGCTACCACTCAATTAACTGACTTCAATCCTCAAGGTAATGGTAAAGTAGAGAGATATAATGGAATCATCTGTCAAACTGTGAGTTTGGCGTTACAGTCAAGAAATCTCCCTATAACTTATTGGGAGAGAGTACTAGATGTAGTCGTCCACAGCATTCGTTCATTGCTTTCCACTTTTACTAATTGCAATCACCACAAACGTCCTACCGGTTTCCAAACGAAATCAGCCGCTGGAGTTTCCATTCCTATGTGGCTGACAAATACTAAATCTGTCCTCTTATAGTGACATTTATGTGGAAAAAAATATGAGCCCCTAGTCGAGGCTGTTGAAGTCAATTCTAACTATGCTCATGTGAACTTCAATAATGGATGAGAGATGACTGTCCTCATATCTCGATTGGGTGATAGATCGGGCAATTTGGAGGCAGAAATTGATCCTGAGCGACAGCTACCAAATACACTTCTACAGTCCAACTCTCTGATTCTCTGCTAAGTGCTGCCAAGAACTCTATCGCTGATGACTCAATTCTTACACTTAATCACTTTCCCTTTTCGGATAATCACCAGAGAAACTCTTCAAAGAATATTGACGTGTTGAATCTTCAAGGCTCTACTAGAATTCGTCAAAGTTCTCCATATTAAACCGAAAACTATCAGCTTTGAACTTTTTTTTTTTCAGTTTAAGCAGAAACCTTCTCATGAGATCATGTTTAACCCTTTTCCCCATGACAATACACCCAAATTTTCCTGAGTGGCAGATAATGTGCTGAAAAATAGAACAGTTCTTAACTTCTGCTCTCCAAAAGTGAATAACTTCCCTTGAGCATTTTCTTTCTTTTTCTTCCTTTCAAATTATTGTGAGCCTGCGTAAAGTCCCTGCAATGTTAAATAAAGCTCCCCAAGCTGAATCCGACTTGGACATTTTCATTACATGCTCTACTTGCTAACTAATACGTGACGAGATGGAAATGCATGTATTTATTTATATACATATAAATACATATTAGTCTATATGCAAATGGAGTTAACTGTCATTATGATATTTCTGTTTATATAATTACTAGCAGAGAGACTCAACGTTGCCCGGTATTAAATGGTGATCAACGCATGTTTCACACTCCCATATTTTTATTGTCATCAAAATTAATAAAATCACCCATTTTTCAATCAAATCAATTGATTGTCTGCTCTAGTTAGGGACCCACCATGGTGCACCGGAAGGAACCATCACATGCCTCCCCACAGTGACTTAATCCATAATACATTGTATTTTACATTGCACTGTGGATAAGCTACTATTCGTTTAAAATATATTGGTTTAAAATGTATTGGTTTAAAATGTATCGGTTTAAAATGTAAAATTTAAATATTTTGGTTCAGTCGTGCTTAAAAACCAACATTCATTTCAAACTCGCGCTTGTCATATCAAAGAATCTACTGTTAATTTTGTATTCCAGGCTTTTCTGTTTGTGTAGTAATAAAACTTGTGATGTTAAGCTGTATAAGGTGTTAACGTTAGTCGAAATTGCCTGTTCCTTCTTTCATCAAAGTTTTTCGATTATCGATTACCAATACTTATCAAAGACATTCATATACAAAACCTATCTAAGAATAATGTCAGGCACATAAATTACTTTTGTATAAAATTTCAAAAGAATAGGCCCAGCCGTTTAGGAGGTTTTAGGGAACGAACTCACAGTTTTAAGATGGTTATTTCCAATGAGTTGTATATAAACACAATGAATAAAAAAGCTAAAAAGAGTCTAAGAGTGCCCTGATGTTGAATTTATGCTTTGTCAGATGAACATGTGCGTATGCAAATTCCATTCCCAGTACATAAACTAATTGGTGTTTAACATAAAACAGGCTTTCCTGCTACATATCTAGCCTCTCCTTCCATTTTCTACTAGTGAATTTGTCATTATTCTATATTTTGTTATTGCTTGGTTTGTCTGGCAGAATCTGAGTATGTCTCTCAATAAAGAGCTTTTTCCAAGTCTCATCAAGTTCTTTTGGCAGTCGAACTGCTTTTCAGCAGACAAAAGTTCAAAAGGTGTCGATAAAGCTTTGGGATCTCACACAGATACCATTTTGTATATGCTTCTGCAGAACTACACCCCCACTAGTATCAAACTACCTGACGCCCACATCCAGCCAGACATCAAGCACAGATGTGCTGTCTCTACCTTCAACATCATATGTAGATGTGACTTCCTCATCAAAACCAGCACCTTCTCCATCAACAGATGACTCACCTTTGCTTCTTCAAATGTCTACAATGACTCTAAGTCTAATGAAGAAGACTGTAAAGAATTTCTTCATGAGAAAGTTGACACCCATGTTGGCTAGACCTGAAAGAAAGAATGATTTTAACTGACAAAGGGCCATCAAAAAGTTGTGTGGAGAGAGCCTTACTTCAGCTGAATGTTTGCAGTGACTACAAAAAGAGGAAGAAGAGGAAGTAGTAAAAAGAAGGAAAATGGGGTTTCAAGGGCAAGGTCGAGGGACAGGAAGGAAAAAGAATATTGGTACAAAGAAACCAAAAGTATTTGGACAGCCAAATGCTAACACCTCAGAGCCAGATGCTGACATCACAGAGCTACAAAGAAACAGCGATTAATCAGACAGTGATGGCGACCCTGAATGGGTTCCTTCTAAAATCAGAAGAAACATTTCTCTACTACGATGAACTCAGGCTTCTGCAGTTCATCTTTTGCCTTACCCTTTTCCAGTCATGCCTATGTCTATTCTATGCTCTTAAATAAATGTTTAGTTTACTGTTTGGCTTTATTTCTATTTTGATTTGTTAATGTTTCCCACATTATGTAATTTTTAAATTATCTTGTATAGTTGCATTCCTCAATTGAATTTTTCATAACAAACTTGTCAACGCACATTCTTTTCTTGAAACTATTTTATCTCTAAGCTAAACAATGGTTTGTTTTACATTCCATTTTCTAATTCTCTCTCGTAATCTATTTCTAAACCTAATTTACGAGGTTCGAATTTCATCTATTCTATTTCATTTTCATTTTAACTAAATCTCTCTATTTTTATACTTACATGAAAAGGGGACAGCCCTTATCATGTAACATAATTATCAAACGGAAAATATGGAATCACCCCATTTTCATAGGTACTCAATGATTGTTTTAAAGTCAACTTTTCCACTTTCTGTTCGTTTTTAGTCTGTTGTACGATAACTGAACTGGCTGTAATCTTGTTTTATCTATATCAAGTGTTAATATACATCATCCAAGAATCAGACTTCAATAAAGCAAAAAGTATGGAATGGAATTTTCACAGGTTACCCTACTGTTTTCCTTAAGAAAAAAAAAACTGACTTAAAATTAGAAAACATCTTATCAAACTCTGAAAGTAAGCAACATATAGTTTAAAAAAAAAATTCTGTATACAATTAATTGAACAAAAATTGCTAGTTTGAGGCGGGGAATAAATGGTCTAAGATTGTGAATTGAAGTTAACACGCAAGTTGGAAGATGGCGGTCAAATCTGCATAAATTAAAACATTATATTTAAATATAATTTACGACTAGGTATCTTAAGTCAGCCTGCTAGTATATATCTCTATTATTATATGAAAGCAACTTTATCAGTGTGTGTGTGTGTGTGTGTGTGTGTGTGTGTGTGTGTGTGTGTGTGTGTGCGTGTGTGTTCACTTCATATGGACTCAAAAATGGCTGGGTTGATTGTTATAAAATTTCACATGAAGGTACTTTATGTGCTTTGCAGCGTTCTTAAAAAAGGTTTTGTATGAAAATGTCTTTCACAATTATCAATAATCAATAAAATCTGATAAAAAGATGGAGCAGGCAATTTGGAGCAAAGTTAACATTTTATACAGTAGGTTCTTTGATATGACAGGGGCGCATTCAAAATGAAAATGACCTCCAGATCATAGTGGAATGGAACCTTAAATAGATGGTAACATTTAATGCTAAGACCAAGCTGCTCCTCTTTTAACAATGACAAGAAGCCTCTCCAACCACCGATATTCATGACAAATAACACCCTACCTGATAATTCTTCCTTCAAATTTTCAGCTTAACAATTCCAGGCAATATGAACTGGAACAAATACATTAAGGACATTGCGAAAGCTGCTGCAAAGAAGGTGGGTTCCCTCTATCGTGCTAGAAGACTACTCACACCTGAGAGTATCCTGTACCTCTACAAAGCCACCATTCACCCATGCGTGAAGTATTGTTCCCAGATTTGGGCTGGTGCATCTCTCCCTCTTGGATAGGGTCTAAAAAAGATTCTTCAATCTAATATATCCCACTTTGTCAACTAAGCTCCAACCCCTGTCCCATCACCGCAATGTTGCATCCTTGTGTCTGTTTTACAAGTAGTTTAATGGAATCTACTCTGATGAACTTGTGAACCCTCGATGTACGTATCCCTGAAAACCCCACTCAGCAAATAAATTACACCCCTTCACTGTTGAGGTCCCTAAATGCCGGAAAGCGTTCTACTCAAATAGTTTCTTCACTCGAACAGTTAGACTTTGGAATTCCCTTCCTGCTACCTGCTTTACTGGCTGTACTGATATGCAGAAGTTTAAATGTAATGTAAACCAACATTGTGTTAATCTTTCCTAGCAACAGTCCCAAATAGTAACCTCCTTACGCTCAAGTGACGGTATGCCTTGTTAGGGGTGACTCTAAATAAAAAATTTTTAAAAAATAATAAATGTTTCTGTTTAAAGCACAATTGTACCGTGATACTTGCTGTTTCATTTTAAACTTTAACTCAAGTCATTATATACAGGGTGAGTCACGGGAAACGGATGTTTTTTAGAACATGTTTAGAATGTGTGTAGTAAATGCTTTTATGTACATTATAAATATAAAATTTTTGTTGAAATATTCACAGTTTTGTTTTACTTAAAAATATCCGTTTTCCGTGACTCACTCTATATGAAAATAATTTTATGAAATCAACAGTAAATACTCAACAGTGCAATGTAGACAAGACGTAAGTCAGCGAAGGTCGGGTTGGCGAAGCCGGCGACGGTGTGGTAGCGGTGTCGTGGAGGTAAATATCAACGACACCAGCCGATGATCAGTGGTCAAAGTTAGAATATTGACTGAATAAAAGAATGAACCCAGTGAAGGAAGGAATCATGGAGCAGTGAAAACAATACTTCGGAAACAATACTTAAATAAGAACAAGGTAAACTAACGTTTGTTGGGTCTGTTTTTTAGTGCTCGTAAAGTAAAACAAACCCCAAGTTTTCTTTGTGATCATCATTAGTTATTGTGTGTAAATAACCATTAATCATTATTCCGGTTAGATTTTAATGAAACACAAATTAAATTTTTTAAAAATATTTGTATAATCTTTTTATCTCCTTTACCAAAAACTTTGCGTGAAAAGCTAAGGAAGCAATTTTGAAAAAAAAGAATAATAGAATAACAGAATAACTGAATAATGGAATAACAAAATATTAAAAAAAAAAAATTACACGCGTAATGAAACATAAATAATCCAAAGGACAAAATATGAAAATTAACCTGAGCGCGCATAATCAAATATAAATAATTTACAGGATAGAAATATATATATATATATATATATATATATATATATATATATATATATATATAAAAAGAGACAAAAGAAAGGTCACATTTCAAAGGACATTAAGTGAGTTTTTCAATCAAAGCTTTCATTTCTCCAACATCTCTCTCTTACCCTAGAACCTGTATCTAATTGAGCAGACGATTTCTTGTTTTATGTGAACATTGACTGTTAATATATTTTTCTCTCGGTAGAATTTGAATCATTAAATCATTTCATTTAGTTAGGCATATTCAATGCGGGGAGGAATGTGAAACTTCCTCCCAGTGCACGGCGATGGGTCCTTAACTAGAGTAGACAATCAATCGATTTGATTGAAAAATGGGTGATTTCACCGATTTCGATGACAATAAAAAATATAGGAGTGCGAAACATTCGTTGATCAACATTCAACCCCGAGCAACGTCGGGTCTCCCTGCTAGTATATATATTGTGCTGACAGAAAAGAAGTCTCTAACTTGTAACTTCTACTCTCTGGAAGTGAGTTACTTCCCTTGAGTTTTTCCTTCTTTTCTCTTCCTTTCCTTGAAGTAACAGGTCTCGTTCCCCGGGTCTGTTCTTAGTAAAATAAAGCTTATTTAAAGTTCACTCCGTATCGACGTTTTTTCTTTACATATATATATAAACACAATAATAGAACATTTCTAATTTGACAATATATGTAAGGACTATTGATTTTCCTTATTTCAGAACCGTAGTTGATAGCAGAGAATTTACGGAAACCACTAAAAAGCGCATTGAAGCACAAAAACTAGGAACTCGAGACTTCTGCAAAATCTACAACAGTGTAGTAAATAATGGGCAATCAACAATTCCCCCACTAACCAACAATCACGAGGTTGTCTCCTCAGCAGCCGACAAGGCTAACATGCTTGCCAGTCGGTTTGCCTCAAACTCCACACTGGACCCTTCCAACCACCCCCTACCTGACTTTCCTATGCGGACAGACGCCACGCTAGACAATCTGAAAATCACCCCTGCTCAGGTGCATGCTATCATAAAAACCTTGACACTTCAAAAGCATGTGGACCCGATCTTATCCCAGCTGTGCTATTAAAAAAGTGCTCAGCCGAAGTAGCTCCAGTTCTCTCCAAACTCTACAACAAATGCCTTAATGAAGCTTGCTTTCCAGGCAGTTGGAAAACTGCTTCTGTTGTACCAGTATTCAAGAATTCTGGCGAAAGGACAGACCCATCAAATTATCGCCCCATTAGCCTCCTCCCACTTTTTGCCAAAATATTTGAGACCATAATTAACCATGCTCTAGTCCATCATCTTACAGATGCTAAACTACTGACTGACAAACAATATGGATTTAGACAAGCCCGTTCCACAGCAGACATCCTAACTGTGATCTCTGAACGTATATACCATTCACTGGACAAAGCGGGGGAGGGCAGAGCGGTGGCTCTAGATATATCTAAGGCTTTTGACAGGGTATGGCATGAGGGTCTCCTCAGGAAAATCAGATCATACGGTATCACTGGTAGAATACATAACATAATTAAATCCTTCTTAGATAAGAGAAAAATCCAGGTTGTTGTCGACGGTCGTACATCTAAACAATATGATATAAATGTGGGAGTGCCCCAGGGTTCTATCCTTGGACCTCTATTGTTCCTGATATTCATAAATGACCTCCCCGACAAAATTGCCTCTGAGATGGGTATATATGCTGATGACACTACACTCGATGGCAGGCATGACAGGAAGACGAATGAACACATTTCTAAAGAAATGGCAGAAACACTAGAGGAAGACCTCCAATCTGTGGTGGAATGGGGACAAAAGTGGTTGGTCGTGTTCAATGCTGCCAAGACTAAACTAGTTTCATTCAATAATTACAAGAAACCCTCTCTACCACCTATAGCAATGGCCAACGACTCTTTATCTGAGAGTACATCTTTCAAACTCCTTGGCCTAACGTTCACAGGAAACATGAGTTGGAACAATTACATTGAAGGCATTGCCAGGGCCGCTGCAAGAAAGGTGGGCTCTCTCTACCGTGCTAGAAAACTACTAACACCCGAAAGTATCCTGTACCTCTATAAGGCCACCATTCGCCCATGTATGGAGTATTGCTGCCACATCTGGGCTGGTGCATCTGGTACTAGTCTCTCGCTCCTTGACAAGGTTCAAAAGAGAGTCGCAAACCTGATAGGCCCTAAACTGGTATCTAAGCTTCAGCCTCTGTCCCATCGACGAAATGTTGCATCCCTCTGCCTTTTCTACAAGTATTTTAATGGTGAATGCTCTGACGAACTGCAATCACTTGTGCCCCCACGACAAACCTGACAGGCTGCTAAATCCCACCCCCACACTGTAGAGATCCCTAGATATAAAAGATCTTTTTACTCCAATAGTTTCTTCCCCAGAACCGCTAGACTCTGGAATTCCATTCCAGGTCCCTGCTTCCCCAACAGTACTGACGTTCAGAAGTTCAAGTGTAACGTGAACCAACATCTTGCTGCCCAAATCCCTACATAGTACCCCAGCAGTTGTTGCCCCTAATAGTAGCTCCCTACACCAAAGTGGCAATTTGCCTTGTTTGGGGTGAAAATGTAAAAAAAAAAAAAAAAAAAAAAAAAAAAAGCATAAGAGCTATGGCTGCTGATCAAGTGATTCAGTTTGGATTCTTCCCTTGAATCATCTACTCTTACTAGACACACTGAAAAGGCGTGAAATAGGAATTCTGTGGGTTAAAAATACAGTGTATACTGCCAAATTAATACCCAAGAGTCGAAAAACAATAAAATAATACCAAATAATAAATTCAACCCCACTCTCAAACATTAGACCACCTGAAGATCTTGCATGTGTAACCATGACACTGGTATAAAATCAACTTAAATAATTAAATATTATTTTTATCGATAGACAGGCTTGTTTCATCTTTTTAAAACTCGTCAGTATAAATTTTATAATTCATTTCCCTACCGGCAAGTCTGAACTTACAACCTTGAGTTTTGTAATCCAATGTCGTAAACCTTTTGTCTGGAAAATCGGTTGATACCTTTGTTCAGTCTCGAGGGACAGTGGACAACCCTGTAAGGGCAGCTGTGTATTTAATTGTGAAGCAAGGGTTGCATAATCCCCTACCATACCTCTCCTGAATCGACACTGCTTGGGTCCAGTGGAAAGTAGAAACCCAAGACTAACTAGAAACAATGCCGAGATAGGCAGAGAACACATACAGCACCTGGAATTTTTAAATGATCACCCATTTTAGTGCTGGCCAGGCTAAATATTGCTGGTATACCAACATGATTATGCCATATATTGGAAGATCAGTGGTTTTATATATATATATATATGTGTGTGTGTGTGTGTGTGTGTGATCTATAGACAGACGATTTTGCTGTATCACAATTCCTCAGTGAGGCTAGACAAGCAACTGTCTCAAACTGGGATCGAAACTCAAACCGTCTAGATAACACACCTAATCCATTTAACTGCTGCTAAAGGTAGGTACAATCACAATGATAAACATTGTGAATAGTGTTGGGACGATCAATCGAAATCGGGAATCGGAAAAATTGGAATTTTTTTGGCTATCGAAATCAGTATCAGAAAAACTTTGCCCATTTTCTGATGCCAAAAACGATTCCTTTAATGATATTTTTTATTTTATTTGATTTTGTTTTCAAAAAATATTTTTTACTGCTGGTAGCAATAATAAAATCGTTAATATTGATTTAATAAATTGATTTAAACTTCCAGTAAAACTAAAATCTATAGATCAACCCCTCACAAGTGTTTTTATGTTTGAGAAAATATCATGAACATTTAAGATATGTTTTTACAGTAATCAGGACAAAATATATACAACACAATCACATTGACACACCGGTTTTTGCCAGATCACCAAAGTTAAGCAACATTGAGCCTAGTCATTACCAGATGGGTGACCATTTGGGAAGGCTAGGCGCTGTATGTACCTTCTGGGAAGGTTGGGCGTGGGGCCAGCACCCTCACTCCAAAAAAAACAACTCCTCACTACAAAAGCATTTACAAAGTTGTGGATGGCCTATGCCTCTACAGGGGCTTAGGGCTATGGATGGGAATGGATGGAGGGCAAAATAACCATTTAAATATTTAGAAATTTATAAAGAATTGGAATCAGTAATTGTATCGGAATCAAGAATTTAGTACGGAATCGGCAATTGTATTGGAATCAGAAAAAAAAAATATTGGAATCGTCCCATCACTAATTGTGAAACACCGGAAGTTCCATTTGTTAGCATAAACAGCATTGCTTTTATACACTAGTTTATAATTTCACTTTGCCATGTTTTCATTTAGACAAAAAACATGGTTCATCTTTTTATTTTTAGGTATTTATTTACATTTCTCTGGATTGCTATTATATTTTTTTTTATGATATACAAAAATTGCCTGAAAAGGATCAATAAAAGGACAGTTTGGGACAGGTATCACAAAACTCAACCCAAAACACAAATCACATCTCAGAAAAAATATTAGAAAAATACATTTAAAAACATGTTAAGCAAAACATAAGATAAAATAAAAACGCAAACCTTGTTGTTATTCTTCAAGAAAGCATCTTTTATCAAGCCATTTGCGTAAAATTTGGAGTCTTGATTCGGTTCTGTTCTGATTCCAAGAAATTGCTTTTTCATGTTATTTATAAAAGAATATATATGCATATAATTTCAGCTGGAAGTACTTGGGTGTGTAGTCACACTGAAAAGCTTTGTCACCTGAATTCGGCATTTAATAGTTTTTGTCTGATGGCCTGGAGGTAGAAGGTCAGCAAATAGAGCAAAAGGCAGCTTCGTAGCTGGGTTCTAATCTCATGACCGCCTTACACTGATGATTGCATAAGCATGAAACACTAATGTCATCAGGTAGAAACGAATTCCTATAATAACCCGTTTGTGGTACAATGCCATGAGGCTGCTTCCTAGCTAGTTGTTTTAAAGTCTGATGTAAATAAATTTCTGTCAAGTCATCCTCTTAAAAAATTAAATCCTACCCAATATCCACTATTGCTGATTATCAGCCACCTGCCACTCATTCACCCATATCCCCGAGTGGTCTTTGAGCCTTGATAAGTATTGATAACCTAGTAAAAATAAAAAATATCTCAGAATTGAACCAGACCAATCTCTAAACGTTTGGCTTTACTTGTAAAATGAACCCGGAAATTTAACAGTATTCATCCACTTGGCCTGCATTTTCTTTATGTGTAAGAAATTAGGCAACAAGTAGGAATCTTTTTTTTTTTATAGGAAAATCAAGATTTTTAGCTTGGCAATTCCTAACATGGATGAAACATGGAAGATTCTGTGCAGCTTAATTGCCGTATATTTTTATAACTAAGTGTTAAGCACTTCAAGTTTTTACTTGCTGTGTCTAAGCACACTATTGAGTCATAGACGATGAACCGCTACCTGTGTGTATGTATATATATATATATTATTTGAATTATATATTTTTTTATAATATAGTCCAAATTATCCCCAATGAATATATCTCAGAACATAACATTTCAATAACAAAAGTATAAAACAAAATAAAAAGCAGAATCGGTTCACAATCATGATTTTTGTTTATGTTTTATTATTTTTATTTTTACTTATTAGCAAATGGAAAAATATTGTATAAGTAAAATAATTCCTATCGAATAGCTGGAAATGTCCTCTCAATTATTTAATCCTTCCTCTCTGATAGGTTTAGGAGAGTCATCATTGATGGGCAGAAATCAGAAACTCATAGTATTAACGCTGGCGTCCCTCAAGGTTCCATTCTGAGCCCAACTCTCTTCCTGATCTTCATCAACGATCTCCCAAATCCCACTCTTAGATCATTTGTATACATTTATGCAGACGATGCCACAATCAACTGATCTTGAGAACGTGGTGCAATGAAGAAAAATATGGCTGATTAATTTTGATGCATTGAAAACCAAGCTTCTCTCCTTTCACCATTATCGTTCTGACCTCCATAATGCCCCAGCTGAAATGAATAGCTTTCGTCTTGAGGAAACTCCATGTCTTAACAAGCTTCTTGGACTGACCTTTATTGCATTATTGACCTTACTGAAATGGAACACATAAGCAAATCTGTTGCCAATATCGCTGGAAAAGTTCAATCTACCACTCTAGTAGGTATCTCATTTCTGATGCAATACTCTATCTATAAGAGCCAGGTATGCCCTAAAATGGAGTATCGTTGCCACATCTGGGCAGGAGCTGCTCAGCACACCATGACCAACCTTGATAGAGTTCAAAACCGGCTTTGAAACCTAGTAGGTGATGCTCTTTTTTCTTTCCTGCAACCTCCCTCCCACAGAAAAGACGTTGTGAGCCTGTCTCTGCTCTATCATTATTTTCATGGCAAGTGCTCGACTGAACTCCAATCTATGGTTCTCCCTTGTCAAGCTTTCATAAAATCACTCGACTAGTTACAATCATTATATACAATTTCCCCTACTCTCTAACTGATCCTAAATCTAAATGCAGATTCCATGAACAAAGCTTCTTTCCCAGAACTGTCCGCCTGTGGAACACTGTTCCACTGGCTTGATACCTATTTGAATACAACACGGTAGCCTTCAAATCCAGTGTAAACAATTTCTTGTTGAAACATCCTCATAAATAAGCAAATCCTACCCAATTTACAGGATTAACGATTAATACACCACCACCTTACATTCATGAAATCCTATCTTATCCTCGAGTGGCCTTCGGACCTTGGTAAGTGGTTACTCCCAAGTAAAAAAAAAAGAAAGAGAATAAAACAATTAAAATATTTTTAAAAAATCATGTTGTGAACCTAAAAAAAACTTTTCATTCTCACACAGTAATAACAATGCAATTGACTGAAAAACGTTTTGATAAAAAAAAAAACATGTAAATTCAAATGAATTGGTTGACGCCATATTTTCTTTTTTTTTTTCTTTCATTTATTTTCATAGTAATTTTCTTGTTTTTTTTAATTCTTTTTTTCTCACACCTTTCACATCTTTAGGGTTTATTACTGATTCTTCCAACACAAACAGTCATATTAACAATGATGGGGCTTTCATTATATCTATTATTATTATTACCATAAGTCTGTTGTATAACAATAGGTTCCATATTGTTATTGATTGCTGTAGTAAAAGTCTTTGTTTAAAACAATTGTTTCAAATACTGAAACAAGCCCCTTAACAATTTTTTTTTTTTAAGAATGTAGCAGATATTTAAAAAGTTTTTTTTTTTTTTTTTTTTTTTTTTTAAGTATCCATTTTTTTTTTAGGTCACTGAGGCTAGATCATAAGTTTTTAATTGCAAATATTTTCACATCTTTTTTTTAATTTAATTTTTTTTTTTGCTTTTTTTTTTCTGGTTTATGTTTACCATTTCAGTTTCCCACCCTGTTTTTTTTTTTGGGGGGGGGGGGAATGGCACATATCCAGAAATTAAAAAAAAGGAATACAAAAAATAAAAATAAAAGGAATTTAGGATTCACATTCTTTTAAGCACAAAGATACATTTAAAATAATATTTCCTCATCATCGTTTTTTTTTTTATTTAAAAAAAATACGGAATAAAAGATTACGAAATAAAATTCAATGAATTAGAAAATAATGATTTCCAGGTATAATTTCTCGCCATTTTTGATGAAGCCGGTATTTACAAATGCGCACATATATATATTATTTATTCTTTTTTTAATAGAAAAAACAGCCGGCTTTAAAAGGAAGAAACATGAAAGAGGATAAAAAGAAAATTAAAAAAAAATGTTTCCTCAAATAATGTTAATAATTGTAATTTTAAAAAAAATCATGGAGGCATTGGTATTTTTGTCTTGAAAAAAATATATGAAGATATATTTATACGTATTTATATGTGTGTGTGTGTGTATACATATACTCATATGCATATGTGTGTGCCCACACACATATATATGTTTATGTACATACACGCATATATGTACGTTTATGTATATACACACATGTTTATACAGACATATATGTATACACACTCATACTTATATATATAATGTATGCATATGTCAAAACTTTTATTCGTTTTAAGTTTCTTTTTCTTTTGTTTAGATAAACATTTACAAAATGTTTATTGATTATATTTTTAAAAAAGAAATAGGAAAAAGAATGCAAACAAAAAGAAACCAGATGAATTTCCTTCTCCATTATTATTAATGATTCAGCGCAAAACGTGGACAGCAGAGAAATTTGTTGATTAACTTTATGAGTTGTCTCCCCTGTTTTCCTTTTTTAAATATTTGTTTATTCAAAGTAATGCTTTAAATTTTTATAAAATCATGCCTGTTATTCTTATTGAATAATTATATTTTGACCAATGTAGTTCAACTAATATATATATATATATATATATATATATATATATATATATATATATATATATATATATATATATATATATATATGTGTGTGTGTGTGTGTGCATAGACACTTACAAATATGTGCACATGTATGAATATGCAAACATGCACACACATTTATATGTACATGTATATACGTTTATGCATATACCCATTTATATATACATACATATGCATATAGTCATTTATATATACATATATACTTATATTCCTACATGCATATACACACACACACATATATATATATATGTATGTAAATATATGCATACATACACATATATATGCAAAGACATATGCTTATATATATATATATATATATATATATATATATATAAACACACACACACACGCATCTATAGTCATATATAAATTCTAAAATGTATGTATTAGACAGTGTTCACTCATTCAAGCATGTTTGGTTAAAGACAACAGATAGTTTTTGTTTGTTTGATATTCTACTCCATGTTTGTTGTTTGCAGACAAATAATTTCATGTTTTCTTTCAAAATCTGTCCAAAATTCATTTTAAATTATACACAGCCGCTTTCAGCTTCCATGAATCATCTTCAGGTCTGATATCAAGTTTTGAAAGATTGCATGACATTAACTACAAAAATTACTGATATTTTTGATATCATCTATGCATGACTGCTGAAGGTCACTAGTTAAAGTCAACCCCCAGTGTGAATTATTTGAAATGAACTGAGGACAGGTTTTAATCAATTTAGTATGAAGAAAAAAAAAAAATAACTAAAATAGCTAGTCTGAAAACAAGAACAACTGAATAGAAAATTAAATCGGTAAAACGATCAGTTGTCTTGAATGAAACACGCTTAAATGAGTGAATGATCCTCTAACACACAAATTTCAGAATATATATATATATATATATATATATATATATATATATATATATATATATATATATATATATTAGTCCACTATGGGAATTATGAAACATTTTGCATGAATTATCTCCCCCTTATCACATTAGAAGCTATGACCTTCAAATAGCACCAATGATAGCGATTTTTAATTTTCTTCTTTTTAGATGATTCATATAAAACAAAAGTAAACAAAAGATAAAGAAACAAAAAAAAATATTAGCTCATGTATTTCTTTTGGAAAAGTCTTGCTTTGTTTTTGTTCCCTTTTTTTTTTTACTACGCAGACATTGGAGTAAGTTTGGGAGGGGGGCACTAGGAAGTCATGAACGGATTCGTTTTCCACAATATTTCTAAACAAATGGTTAACTTAGGTTAACAAAGGAGTTGCAACGCGAGGAACTAAACCCTCATGGCTGTATATTGGCCACTGTGAATTAATTAAAGGCATCAATCACTGGTTTAAAAGGCAATGCACAACACAGAATTGAAGACTCCATGTTTGTGAGTGAGTGCATCCGTATTGGTCATAGTTCAAATCTTCAACATCAGTTCCATTATTACAATTATTAACATTATTTTGTGATATCATAATTTTATTACGATTATTATTATCACTATGTCTTAATCATTACTTCAATTATTGTTATTATCAATATTTTTCATAATAGTAAAATTACCATTACAATTATCACATTTAAAGCAATACTTCAATTATTGCCATGGTTAAATAATTAACTATTACCATATTATTATAACATAATTATCATTACAATTATTATTATTATGATATAATTATATTATATGTCTATTAAGTATGGTCATTTTATATAGTATCATTAAGTATGACCATATTATCTATTATCATTATGAATATATATATTATCATAGTTAATTATTGCAATTTTTACCATTATAAAATCAATACTATAATCTAATATATCATGCATGATACTGCAGTAATTATGATATCATAATTAAGATTCTAATTATTATATTATGATTGGTTATATCATAATATTACAATAACAATTTAATCAATCATATTATAGCCATTACTGTATAGTATTAAATTAAATATAAATATCCTAATTAATATTACAATAATTTTCCTATTTTATTGTTATTGTGACTAAGTCATCATTGTTATTTTATCAGTTAATATTTTAGTTTCTATTATATCATATATGAAATTAAAATTATCAGCATTATAGTAAAACCAATATTATAATTACTATAATTATAACATATATTACAATTATTAGCTTTATTATTATATAATTATACTTAAGTTTAATTATTGTAGTTTCCTAATTAACATTATAATTATTATATCATGATAATTGTTTTAATTATATCATTATGATATCATAATTAATGTTACAGTTATTGTTATTGTTTCAATAATTGAAGAATAGCGATGGCAAGGGGAGGGTTAGGGCGTTCATCAGCCAGTTGCTTTTTTTTTTGTTATTTTTAAAAAATTTTTGAATGTTTAAAATAAAAAAACAAATGTTTTTGCATTATCTTGTGTTGTGGCCTTAGTCCACCTTTTTACAGAGTTTTTTTTTTTTTTTTTTACTTCCTTTCAGTTTTAATGTTCTCAGATATATTTATTATTACTTATTAACGATATTTATCTATAGAGGATGACCATATATCTCTTCACACTTGCGTGTGCAGATGGGCACTAGAAAACTTAGCCGGGTGTAACTCAGTGTCGCTCTCATCACTAAGGTTCATCTCGCTGTCTTCAATGTCGCAAAGTCCCGAGATATCCGAACAGGAAGCATTGGTAGATGTGTAACCGCCGAAAGACACACTCATGTCATCTATCATGGATGCAGCCGAATGTTCATAGTCGTCGACAGGAAGTCGGGGTCGAAAATGACGAGGTAAGGGGTATGGCTCTCCATTTTCGTCCTCATCACTGTTATTGCCGTCGTTTCCATTCTCGGGCCCTGGCGGTGCTGGCCAATTATCTAGGATCCCATTCTGACGAATTTGACCAAAGTCTGGCATGATGTTCGGATGGTGGTTTTGCGGTCCATGCTGGTTGTCTTCGTCGTCGACAAATGGTACGAGTCCAAGAAAGTGCTGGAAATTAGGAGCTGGGCGGTAGTCAGCATTCGGATCCTCGTTTTCCTCCATATCATCAAAATTTTCGGTGCATTCGGAATCTCCAACGTATTCTGAGTCGTTCTCATGGTCGTCCATTTCGGCATCGTTCACATCCTCCATGTTGGGTGGGTCGACATGTGTGTTAGAATCATTGCTCTGCGGTGATGAACTCGGCGAGTCGAGGACCTCTTTCACTGGGAGCTCGCTGATGTTGGGTAATGCTGAATTCGGTGCCCAATCTGACGTGTCCCAGTGATAGCCTGGAAGAGGAGGAAAGCAGAACAAGAAAAAGGATAAGTAAAACGTTGAAAAGATTTGACAACAAACATTAAAAATTTATATATCATATATAGATAAACAATCCTATAAATTGATATGTAGCAGAAAACATATTACAATAAAAAATAAAGTTAATAAAAGAAACAAAAAGTAGAAGACCATAACAGAA
This sequence comes from Euprymna scolopes, assembly GCF_053919585.1. NCBI lineage: Eukaryota > Metazoa > Mollusca > Cephalopoda > Sepiida > Sepiolidae > Euprymna > Euprymna scolopes. The sequence continues at coordinate 96,620,637 of NC_136484.1, forward strand.
ATTTATGTGAAGAGAACATAAGGGCGAAGGCATAAAATATCATCTGACAAGCATCTCTCTTGGCAATGTCCTGATTTCTTCAGTTCAGGAATAGTCTGTGGATTATTTTTATGAACATTATCTTTGCAGTAACCCACACAGATAAAAACCATGTAGGAGAAAAAGTAAGAAAACCATTCTGGATCACACCTCATACTCATGAGACGATCACTAAAGTGTCTTTGCAGCAATGGAAATATATATTTGTATATCATTTAAAATGTGGGGAGCTGTCCTATCCTATCAACTCCTTATAATACTAATTCGTGTAAACATAACTTCTCATTTACCACTAGGTGGTGCTCCGTATTTATCAATGCAGATGTATACATTTGGAGCACACATCACGAAACAGCGATAAAACAAAGGCTGCCTGCAATGGCTGTGGTATAACCGCTAATGTACTAAGTAAAATTCAGTTCTAAGTAACACTCTTCTGGAGGTTGACGGTTCAATCCTCAGTGCAGGCGATGCAGAGAATACAATTGCAAATTACTTAAGATTTCTACCTGATAGCATACTACACCCATAGGTGAAGGTACAGGTTCCGTTTGAAATTATGTATAGATTACCAAGTTGAACAGGAAGATTCCATAGTTCAACAAGAAGGTTGGAAGTTACATCAGCTAAAACGTTTTGAGAATAATACTCAAAATAAGAACAATAGTCTAGACAGTATAAACAAAGATCATTGGCCATTTCTAACTGAATCTTACTGAGCTAGGTAGATATAGATTGGAATGTGTTTGTATCAAAAAAAGTTGACTTTCAAAAACGATTGTGAATTTTATCTACAACTAGCAGAGGTGGGAGAGGCGGCTAGACTTGACCAGTCATAAAATACACTAGAATATATTTTAATTCATGCGGATTTCGCATTTATTTTTACAGAGCCAATTCTCTACTCATTATTATATACCTAGTATTGATTTTAAAAGAATTCATTTACGGACCTCACAATTTCATATGATAAAGAAAATTTCATTTTACTCATTTTTAAAATGGTAAGCATCACAATCAGTATCTGCAAGCCTAACAGACAGCTACCAGATGACATGTTTGTCTTTTTAAAAGCAACATTTGACCGAATTTTAGACACCGTTGTCGTTATACTTGTCTAATCTGCATTAGAACTGATTATTACTTAGCATTTACATGTGTTGTGTCACAAGTTCTCACAGAGCAGACTGCATATATATATATATATATATATATATATATATATATATATATGTAATGAAAAATGCATGTACATATAAGCGGTTCTTCCTCGCCATAACACTGAATAAATCTGATTCTCTGATAGTTCTGATTTTATCAGACAGTAGATATCTTCTCAGAGACACCAAGAAGAAATTCCTCAGTTCTTCCGCTTCTTAAAAATTTCTAAATAAACTTTGTCTCAACCAATTAAAGTCTTCAACTGTTTGCTACTTTTATTTTCTCTCTCTCTCTCTCTCTCTCTCTCTCTCTCTCTCTGTATATATATATATATATATATATATATATATATATATATATATATATTGTTACATATATATATACTATTGCACACATATATATATATAGTTATATATATATTGTTACTCACACGTATATATACTATTGAACACATATATATATAGTTATATATATATTGTCACACACACACACACATACATATACATATATATATGTATATATATATGCATTGTTACTTGTTGTTAAAAGCAGGCAGAAAAATATATGTAGAAAAGCGGCTAGTTTAGACAGAAGATGGCTGTCCATGTTTTTGGCTTTTCCAAAACTTTTTTGGAAAAACCAATAAAGCCTGGGGTTATTGCTAGGGTGACCCCGAGTTTACAGCAATAATGTTTTTGCAATTCTGTTTGTGTGTTTTTTTTTTACCACAAAGGCGCATGAGAAAACTACTGTTTTTCTTGGGTGTAGAAGCACAAAAGAACCTTAATTCTTGACTTTTTCCAATAAAAATAAAACGAAAATTTAAAAGCAAAAGTCTAGGAGTATGATTCTTTTGTGCTTCTAATTCTAAGAAAAAGAATAATGTTATCATGGATTGAGCTAGGCATCACTTTTTAATCGACAGCTTAAAGACTCCTTTTGGCTGAAAGCAAAGTGTAATATCTGTTATGATACTACAATTCATCTTTTCTGTCCTTGGTCAGTTAAGGAGAGATCCCTCTAGACTGTGGCAAGTTTTATTTTTATTTCAATCAAGAGTAATATTTTTTGAGGAGCTGGATTTTCTCCACATTAAAAATCGACCTTGTCTCTAACTTTGCATTCGTGGGAAAGGAAATAAATAGGGACAGATTAAAGGATTAAAAATTATTTTTTTTCAGTAAATAAGCTCGCCATTTTGATAACTTCAAAATGGCGAGTGTGTTTGATATCATGACTTGATTTCATAATCAAGTAAGTTTTAGTCGTTAACCTGTCGATTATGAAGTGATTTTTAGCTGAAGTCAAACGTCAAATATTCGGCTTCTGTTTTTGCATATAAACCAAGAAACACATTCTTATACGCTATTGTAGTAAAAAAACAAAAACCTTCACGAAAATAGATGTATGAAATTATTATTAAGCAAAATTTAAAAGCCAAAGGAAACAACAAAACAAAGAACCTACATATATATTTATATTAATAAAATAATATTAGCACATTTGAGATATCATTAGAAATTTACAATGTCATTAGAAATTTAAGTCAGCCAAAAAATTTTTTTTTTTTTTCTTTAAAACAAACAAGTAAACTTTCAGCCATATAAGCGTTTTTCTTCACAAGCGTTTTTTTTTAATTATTTTCTGTTGGAGATATAAAAATCTCTCAGGCATGGAAGTTCATCAAGGTATTGATTGTACATAGTCTGATGGTCTTTCTCTTCTTCTGCCAGGTGTGGCTTACGTGATATGATTAATAAAATAATATTGACACTTATGAGATATCGTTTGAAATACTATTAGGAATAATTCTAAAAAAGCCAAAAACAATATTATTTTTTCTCTAAAAAATAAATTATTCATAAACCTAGCATAAACTAAACATAGGTATTTATTAAAAATTAAAACAAAACAACAAAACATATGTAAAACAATTGAACAATAAAAACAGTACATAACTCGACAACACGTCCAAACGATAAGTATTAAAATATATACCATTTATTGAGGGGATAAAAATCACGCTCAATTTTCAATCTGTGTCACACATGAACTTACCTTTTTATATATATATATATATATATATATACATCACTTTACTAAAATAAAAATGAATATTTGACTTACCTCTCTAACACAACACTTTAAAAGAACAAAGCTAATAATTTCTATTTTATTTGTCTTGTATTTTGATGACGCTGCAAATTGTAATATAATATTAATTCAGTGCACAAAACCATTTTTTGCTCGCTTTGAGGATTTGGAATCTCTGCCAGTTCGTGTAATTGGTTGACTATTTAGATTTCATTAAAAATAGTTTTAAAAATTTTACTGTAAGGTTTATGACTACACAATTTAAAAAAATTCTATATTATTGTTTAAATCCCTTAAATATTTAACTTCAACAATTAAATATTTTTTTAAAAAGTGCCATTAACTTTTTAATATAAAAGATAGTACTAAACTTAATTGTTAAAGCACAGGAAAAAAAACTAGTTCAGCTACATGAAACTGAATATTTTAAAATATTGTATTCTAATAAAATTCTGTATCATCTCAGAAACGACAATAAACTAATTGATTGTTCATGTCTAAGTAAATTATTTTTCAATAAATTATATAGCCTTTTGCTATATATATATATATATATATATATATATATATATATATATATATATATATAAACTTTTAATGTATTTATATATATATACAAAATTTCTAAGAGATTTTCATTTCTTGTAGCTTACATCTGTTTCGCCTATGTTTACGAAAGCAATGTTGATTATATGTAACATATTAACATGTTCTTGATATTCCAAAAAATCCCATTTAAATTATTGATATGTGCATTTTAGATTAGACCTAATTGTATGGATGAAACAAAATGTAACATTTTATAATGCATCAAACATATAAAATATGAAAAGCAACACTTTAAAAGTGCTTTATTGCCACATATAATCAACGTTTCCATCAATGAAAACTTCCTCGGTATAGTATCATAAGTAATGTAATCCAATCGATGAATTTTTAAGTTAAATTTCTATTCATTCTCTATTTAATGTCACTATTTTTTCACTGTTTCATCCAATTTAATCAAATATATATATATATATATATATATATATATATATATATATATATATATATATATATATATATATATATATATATATATATAGGGTGACCCCCCAAAAACGGACCCCAACTCTAATTAGGCCCTGTTTCTTAGTGTTTTGTCCGAATGAAATTAAACATTGGTAACAACTAGTTTATTATATTCAAAACATCACATCAAAACACTAGGGTCTTTGGCCTTTTTTTCTCTGTTCTACAACATATGTTCTAGATGAACTCCATTTAGCTGTTGTCTTTTTTTGGGTCACCCTATATATATATATATATATATATATATATATATATATATATATATATATATATATATATATATATATATAATAAATGACTCTGAAAAAGATATTTTTAATGAACCAAACTTTTCAAATAGTAAAAAGTCTATTCGATTAAGAGGAGCAATTCATAAATTAAATTAAAACAATAAAGGAATAAAATTACATAGAACTTTAATTTAAATTTATATGCATATATTTAATAAGATTTTTTAAATTATATGCTAATAAATGATAATTAAATGCACTTAACCTTGCAGTTTCACGTTTTTCTCTAATCATTAGAAGTGAACGTATAATACAAGATGGCGAACACTTAAGGAAACAAGAGTTATCTACCCATGTTTATTCATTTTTTTTTTTATCTTAAACCTTGAACAAAAACCTAGCATATTCATCATTTGATTTTTTAATATGAATGTACCTTTAATTCATATATATATATATAAAGGATATCATTTTAAAGTTTGTGAACTTTGTGTAAACTTTTTGTTTGTTTGCTAAATCTTTCCTTCAAATTTTATCTCTATAAAATACAGCAAATAGCATTAATGCCTGTACATGCATAGAACTCATTAAGCAACTATACAATCTCTGTTGAGAATTAATCAAATTTTTTTAAATTGCAAAGGTGTTCAAGACAAGACCAAACATTGAAAGTAAATTATATTTCAAGAAGTTTAATATACATACAAATGGCACAAAATAGAATCCAAAAAATCATTAACGATGAAAAATAAATTATTTTGATATATTTATATATATTTATGTGAAGATTGAAGAAAATGAAACGGTTATATTCAAAATTTTATATTTACAAACAACAAACATTTTGAAAGAATAATGAAGACAGAAACAAAGCAATATATTGAAATATTTTTAATGTTTCTTCTACTAAATTTTAAACAAACATGAACTGGATGAAATGGATGATAAACAGACAGATGATAAAAAGAAACCAAATATTTAGAAATCTTTACATGCAGAAAATAAAACATGAAAAATCAGGAAAAAACAACTCAGGCAGGTAAATGAAAACAAAATAAAACGGGAAAATAAACTGGCCAAATAAGAAACGAAAGAAAACTGGTCGACAAGAAAAGAAATATACCATAGCACTAGATGAGTTAAAACATTTGAAATCAAGGAAGCGTTAGAAAGACATGAAAGCAAGATTTTAAAATAAATAAAAAAATAATGGAGGATTCCAAATAAGGTTCAATTGCTAAAAAATCGGTTAATATTAAGTTTAGGGTAACCCTAAAAAAGAAATATCACTCGTTACAATTTCAAAGCAACTTATTTCAAACAACCATTATATTTAATATTTTGTTTGTTTAATTGGCATGCTGGAATTTTTATATACAGATATATTATATATTGGGCCATATGCTGGTAAGTAGAAAATAGAAATTATGTCAACTAGTATAATTTTCGAGAGTGTTTCATTAAGTATATGTCAGGACAACCTAGTGAGCAACAGAGATGGACTCAGTGCACAAAGCAAGTGAGGCGATAGAGATTTAGATGTAAGCTCTATAGACAAAACATGCTAGGAGACATGTGTTGGTTTGTTGGAGGGAAATTGCATTGTGTTGACACAGAGATTTTCAGGCAGTTCACGTCGGGAAGCCGAGAGAAAAGAGGTGCCCACACAATGCAGAGATATAAGATGGGCCTTCTCGAGACTTTCGATTTGTCGACCAATTTTTAATTAAGAAGAAATTAATTATGGCTTATCTATAAAAAAGAAGAAAATTTTCGTCTCTCCCTTTTATGAACGAAACTCTCTTCCCAATAAAACCTTAAACTGCCAACAAGTTTCCTTGTGTCTCCATGCATGCATTTTATTTGTCTTGAGTTAACAGAAGATCAGTAGCCATCAGACGATTAACGGCCATACACAAGTGATGATCAAAGAATGACAACCAAACCATATGTAGAAAAAAAACTTATTTACTTGAATTGTTCTTGATCGTTCACCGGCGATAACACAAATATGTTTTTGTTGCAAAACGCGTGTGGATCTTAATGTTTCTTCAATTTAACATGTTTTGTTATTGAAATCTCTATTACTACATGAAAAGAACTTTGTGTTTGTGTGTGTAAGTTCGTTCTATATGGACTCGAAAATGGCTGGACTGATTTTTATTAAATTTCACACGAAAATTGTGCCTTGTAGTGTTTTAGATAGGTTTTGTATCGGAATATCTTTGATAAGTATCGATAATAACAGGCGATTTTGATCAAAGTTAACAACTTGCACAGCCTAACATCACAAGTGCATTTGATAAGTTTTTGTACTGTAGAAGCCCAAAGACTCGACATAAAATCAACGCTAGTTTCTTTGATATGGCAGGGGTACGTTTCGAATGAACGTTTTTGTTTAGAGCACAATTGAAGTGTGATACTTGACTTTTAAAGTTTAAACTTTAATTCAAGTCATTATATATACAATATTTTTTATAAAATCAACAGTAAAGTCTCTGCAGTGCAATGTAGACTGCAGTGTATTATGAACTAAGTCACTGCATGGAAGCATGTGAGATCCTCCCAGTGCATCACGATCGGTCCTCAACTAGAGCAGGCAATTAATCGATTTGATTGAAAAATCGGCGATTTCACTGATTTTGATGGCAATAAAAATATGGAAGCGTGAAACATTCGTTGATCATCATTCAATCCCGAGCAACATGCGGCACATCCTGCTAGTGTTACGTATAAATAAATCCTGCAAGATATGCAACTGAATAACTCTAAAACAAATCCATCATGATATTTTTCAACATTTAGTGTGTACAGTTCAATTTATTATAATTTATTAATTTTGTTTATCAATAGTGTGTACAGTTCAATTTATTATAATTTATTAATTTTTTGTTTATCAAGTGTACAGTTCAATTTATTATAATTTATCATTTTTCGTTTATCAATAGTGTGTACAGTTCAATTTATTATAATTTATCAATTTTGTTTATCAATAGTGTGTTCAATTTATTATAATTTATTAATTTTTTGTTTATCAAGTGTACAGTTCAATTTATCATACTTTATCATTTTTCGTTTATCAATAGTGTATACAGTTCAATTTATTATAATTTATTATTTTTTTGTTTATCAATAGTGTGTACAGTTCAATTTATCATAATTTATCATTTTTCGTTTATCAATAGTGTATACAGTTCAATTTATTATAATTTATTAATTTTTTGTTTATCAATAGTGTGTACAGTTCAATTTATTATAATTTATTAATTTTTTTGTTTATCAATAGTGTGTACAGTTCAATTTATTATAATTTATCAATTTTGTTTATCAATAGTGTGTACAGTTCAATTTATTATAATTTATTAATTTTTTGTTCATCAAGTGTACAGTTCAATTTATTATAATTTATCATTTTTCGTTTATCAATAGTGTGTACAGTTCAATTTATTATAATTTATTAATTTTTTGTTTATCAATAGTGTGTACAGTTCAATTTATTATAATTTATTAATTTTTTGTTTATCAATAGTGTGTACAGTTCAATTTATTATAATTTATTAATTTTTTTATCAATAGTGTGTACAGTTCAATTTATTATAATTTATTAATTTTTTGTTTTCAATAATGTGTACAGTTCAATTTATTATAATTTATCATTTTTCGTTTATCAATAGTGTGTACAGTTCAATTTATTATAATTTATTAATTTTTTGTTTATCATTAGTGTGTACAGTGCAATTTATTATAATTTATTAATTTTTTTGTTTATCAATAATGTGTACAGTTGAATTTATTATAATTTATTAATTTTTTGTTTATCAATAGTGTGTACAGTTCAATTTATTATAATTTATCAATTTTGTTTATCAATAGTGTGTACAGTTCAATTTATTATAATTTATTAATTTTTTGTTTATCAAGTGTACAGTTCAATTTATTATAATTTATCATTGTTCGTTTATCAATAGTGTGTACAGTTCAATTTATTATAATTTATTAATTTTTTTTATCAATAGTGTGTACAGTTCAATTTATTATAATTTATTAATTTTGTTTATCAATAGTGTGTACAGTTCAATTTATTATAATTTATCAATTTTGTTTATCAATAGTGTGTACAGTTCAATTTATTATAATTTATCAATTTTTTGTTTATCAATAGTGTGTACAGTTCAATTTATTATAATTTATCAATTTTTTGTTTATCAATAGTGTGTACAGTTCAATTTATTATAATTTATTAATTTTTTGTTTATCAATAATGTGTACAGTTCAATTTATTATAATTAATCATTTTTTATTTATCAATAGTGTGTACAGTTCAATTTATTATAATTTATCAATTTTTTGTTTATCAATAGTGTGTACAGTTCAATTTATTATAATTTATTAATTTTTTTGTTTATCAATATATTGTACAGTGCAATTTATTATAATTTATTAATTTTTTTTATCAATAGTGTGTACAGTTCAATTTATTATAATTTATCAATTTTTTGTTTATCAATAGTGTGTACAGTTCAATTTATTATAATTCATTAATTTTTTGTTTATCAATAGTGTGTACAGTTCAATTTATTATAATTTATCATTTTTTTGTTTATCAATAGTGTGTACAGTTCAATTTATTATAATTTATTAATTTTTTGTTTATCAATAGTGTGTACAGTTCAATTTATTATAATTTATCAATTTTTTGTTTATCAATAGTGTGTACAGTTCAATTTATTATAATTCATTAATTTTTTTGTTTATCAATAGTGTGTACAGTTCAATTTATTATAATTTATCCATTTTTTTTTCACAAACGCATTAAGTATAATGGTTTCATACAGTAATAAGATGCTCTGAAATAGTGCCGAGCAGATTTTTTTTTAGGATTTCCCTAAAATTAATGCCAACCCAAAAAAATCTCACCTATTTCATTTGGTTTTCGTGCAGATTTTGCATAACATTGATTGTTAATCTAAAATCGTCTTTTTACTCCTGAAATAAAATTGTAATTTACTTTTTAAGGTCTTAAAATGCTAATTTTAACAAAAGTTTGATACTTGTGCATTTTAATTGGCTATCAAAAATGCATTTTAAGTACAAATATTCTTATGTAATTACGTGTTATGTCGGAGTAAGTACAAAAAATCCAAAAATTTCGAAAAATAATAGAATACAAACTCTGCTAGAACTATATTTTTATTATTTAGTAGATTAGTCAGATTGTCATATGAAACTGGCCGCTATAAAAAAAAAAACGAATAAAACTGCATTTTTCTATAAATTTAAATTTTTCTTAAAATTATTTTGTCTACTCACTCATTTTTCGTAATTTTTGGAACTTTTGTTAATTTCGACATGACACATAATTACCAGTGTTTTTACTTAGAATTTTTTTTTTTTTGATATTCAATTATAATGCAAGGGAATCAAAGTTTGAACCGCTGGCAGCCATGGTTTATTTATGATTATTCTAATATATAAAATGAAGTCAGTCTCTTTTTTTCTTATTCGCCATCGATACTTTTATTTATTTATTTTTTTACATTTCTTCCTATGAAATCAATATTTGATTCTGGTTCGTCAGTTTTTCTTGTGGACGGTCGTTAAGAAAAAAAAAAATGTAAGCTCAATAATTCTTTCCAGAAAATACTTTGTTCGGATCTGAATTATTTTTAAATGACCACCATCTTGAAAAAAAAAGGGCATAACTTTACATTCGTCCAACAGACATAGTTTTTTTTTTTTTTTTTTTTTTTTTTTTTTAACTGTGTGTGTGCACGCGCGCATGTGTCCCAGAGAGAAGAATGGGTTTGTCAGAGAAGAAAGAGGAGATGCAGAGACAGAGGGGAAAACTGGGAGAAGAGATTTTCACCCCGGTAATACTGAGTAGTACTGCTAGTACAATATATTCGAAAATGAAATTCTCAAATATAATCACTGAAATATGTGTATGTATAAAAGGTCATTACTTTGTATGTAAAGCCAAGGGATTTTAATCTAGTACATATTCGGTCAAATACTAGAATCAGTTGATTGAAATATTAGAATATTTTGTGAATAAGACGTTTTCTATGCGATTTTAATCATACAATTAGAAGTTAAGAAGCAATATAAAAACAGTATACAATCATTTATTATTATTATTATTATTATTATTATTATTATTATTATTATTATTGAATAACAGCACTAGTAATAATAATCGTCAAGTAAACATGGCTGCCAATGATTCCAACGTTTATTTAAAATCTTAATTCAACAACTTTACAAAGCAATTCATAATTTTCTTTCAGGACTAAAATGTACAATTTAAGACCAACAATTAATTTCATCTAAGATCTGCATGATAACCAAGCGAAATAGATGAGATTTTTGCAACAGTCCGTATTATAAAATTGAACTGCAAATCATACGCGCATTAAAAAAAAAAGGTCAAAATGGAGAATATGAACAAGACAAGACACAGAACAAACAAACACGAGAAATGATTCAAAGAAATATCCATGAAAAAGAATGGGAATTCATAGAAACAATTAAAAAAAAATCAAGCGTGTATACATTCCAGTGGCGGATCATTCGTAGATTGTTTGGAACTGCAGTACCCTCTGTTTATAAATAGCTATTCCCTTGAGTAAAACACCAAGGGAGCTAACTCAGCATATATTTAAACGAGCTTTAGAATCAGTAGCAGCTAACTGAAGTATTTATATATTTTTTTGTGAACAAAATGTTTTCACTGGTATATATGTGTATATATATATATATATATATATATATATATATATATATATATATATATATATTAACAAAATGAAATAATGAAAAAAAAAAGCATATTATTTTGAAATTAATTCATCAAAAGTTCAAGAACAAAAAATATAACTAAAGAGTTTCTCCTTATTCCATGAAGTTTCCAAAATTAGGCTTTTTTCTTCAGATGGAATAATTAGCAAAATAAAAAAGTATAGAATTGCTGCATAATTCGAGGGAGCATAAAATTGAAAACTTTAAAAGTGCGATTTTGCAAAAAACTGATTTTAATTTTTAGAAGCATATTGAAAATATGGAGAATGAAGTTCGAATAAATGAGAACTTTTGATGAATTGGTAAATGTTAATTTTTATTTTCATCATTTTATTTTAGTTTTATGTCAATGCTCTATGATATGATATCGAACATCACTTTATCAAGAATATAATGTAAAATATCTATATCGATATATCGATACTTATATCATTCCTATCTATATTTTTTATTATTCTTCATATATATATATATATATATATATATATATATATATATATATATATATATATATATATGTAGTAGAAGTATAAATAAATTACAATATAATCAATTAAATTAATAAATTATTAAATGAATCTCATTTACAGAAACAAAATTGAATTTTATTTTCATGAAAATAAAATGTAACTAATTTATTTTTAACTTTTTATTAATTTTTCAGAATTTAAATATTACATTTTCAAATATTCTTTTTTATTATTTTATATAAAAGTTATACATTATTACAAATTGAATGCCAAATCATTTTTTTTATAATAAAATTATTAAAAAATATATATTTTTTAAAGAAAAGTTTTAAATGTTTTAATTTTTCCGTGTTACCACACTTCCTGAAACAGCACCTCCATAACTTAAATTCCACGAATTGCCACTGATACATTGAAAAAAAAAACATAAATAAAATGAATATACTCTGCAGAATACAGAGAAATGTTTTGTTTATTTTTCAGGCACTTTTTTTCAAAGACAATTGAGAAAATCCTTGAAAATAAGATTCAAAAAGCGATAAAGAAACACAGTTTATCAATTGCAAATTTCAAAGATACCAACTTTTAAACGAATCACATAAAATTGCACATGAAAAATACAAATATAAATACTTTCTCAACTATGTACTACCAAAATACAACCACTAAAATAATAAAGGGATCAAATATTCATTAATAACAGCGGGTAACAGGGTAGAATATTAATGCAGGAGGTTGGGCACACACATATTGAAGGTCTGCAGGATTATCACTTTGACAGAAGTTGACAATTGTTCTATGTATGTCTTTCCAACACCCATTCTCTTGCTCTTCCTTTCACTGTATATACAGGGGGTGCAAAAATAGGTATGCAGTAATGTCGCATCAGAAATATTAATTTGTATAATAAATACAGTGTGAAATGTATTTGTTTGCTCTTTTTTATCACTGTATAATACTTTTGCACCCCCCGGTATATATATTGAATAAATTTTATTAAATTTTGTTTTCACATAAGTATGTGTGATATGTGAAAATTGTTTAATAATTTTTTGCACAACGTTTCAGCCGATGTAACCTTTCCGATGCTTTGTAACTTGGGAAACGTCAAGTTGAACTCAGGAACCAATATAGAATTTAGAACTAGACACTATTTAATCTAAATCCTGACAGAACAAGAAAAATCTATTTTTGAAAATTTTTATTCGATCCACAAGGATAGATTTTTCTCAAAATCCCATGTTGGTTCTGGAGTTCAGCATAAAAATTTACAAATTCAAAAAGGTGTATTTTAGGAAGTCAGGGATTACATCGGTCGAAACTCTGTGAAAAATAACAACCGAGATGAAAACGGTAGTCCGAATACTCCAAACATTACTATTCAGACACGTTATTAAACTTTTGTCCTACTGCGTGAATAGTGTATTAGTGGCAGGTGATGTTGTGAACAAACTCATCGGCTTTAAAAGTTGCAATCTTGCAACAATCAAATCTAGATCATTATTCAAGTCCTTGTGCAGGGGTAAGTTGTTTTGACAGGTGTCAATAAAAGTTAAGAGCGACATTAAAGAAATTTTTATTTTTTTATGTTGTTACCTACTCTTAAGATGGAGATTTGTAAAACTTCCAAATTGAAGGGAAATTTAAATGCTCGAATTATTGCTTGATTAAACAATGAATTTTCAAAATATTTTATATTGATTATGCTGTAAATGTAGTTGCACCCCCTCCCTGAGTGTTTATTCAACGACAGGTTATTTCTTTTTGCCGGTGGTTTCAATCAACAATAATTTTATTTCTGTTTGTTTCTTCTTAGCCTGGTGGTTTGACTCAATCAACAATTATTATATTTTCAACAATCAAACATGTTTTTTTTTTTTAATTTGATAGATGCATGTTCATGTCAAATCTGCCTACTTTTGCCAGATGACCCGGTCTGGATATTTAATATTATAGTCAGAATATAAGATTAAAGAGTTATTAACCGATTGGGTTAGTAAAAATTAAGCAACAACAAAAAATGGTAACATACGTTCTCTAAGGAGCTTCGCCACATGATTGAGAACAAAACTTTCATTCAGAGGCAGTTGTTTTGTAGTGTCAACACTGTAGATTAGAAGGTTAAATGGAAATACTCGCTGAAGCTATCTTCAGGGTTGTATTTGTTTTCTTTTTGGAGAGCGGTCTCCCACAAACAGTATTTGGTATTATTATTATTATTATTATTATTATTATTATTATTATTATTATTATTATTATTATTTATACTTTAGAAGTTCTCATATAGGCCATCATCAAAGATTACTCACTCACAACAACCAGTAGTGTTTTCTGGAGACTGGGTGACAACAAGTTTCCCCAGATTTCCAGTGCTCTCCACCTCTTTCGATAATTTTTGCAAATGCATTTATGTGATCGCAACAGCCGTTTATCATTGACTTCTCTCTGACTATGACTATTGGCCTTCACAGGAATTTTGGTGGCACCAAGCATCTGCAAGGTTCCAGTCTTCTTCACACTCATCCAGTAGAGGATTGGTTAGTGCTTTCTATCCTCAGTTTGTCCAGCCTCCTTGACTTTTCACAACTATTTGGTGTGGCGCCAGTTTAAGCCGACAGTGCAATTTTTTGTGTGTAGGGGGAGGGCAATTTCTAATTTTGTGGCTTCAGCTTCCATCTGGTACTGGTTGGGCTTAACTTCAGTGATCTAATAAGAATCAGGGTGTCAATACATATATGCTAACTATTAATAACATTTGTTTATTTCTTTCCTTCATCCATTGCTAGGACACATCACTGCACAAAATTCTTTTTGGGAGTTCCATCTCATTCGTCACACAGATGTTTCAGAATGAGCAACAATAAAACGTATCCGTTAATTAAAGTTATGATTAATTTTGTGTTTGGTAAATGTCGTTATTTTAGTTTAGAGTTATTTTTATTTTTTTTACAGAGAAAAGAGAGCATGAAAAGGCTAAGTAGTTGGAATTACATGTGACTCCAAACGCAAACGACTTGAAGACGAAATTGATAAATTAAAAAAAAAAATGGTTTTGACAATGTAACTTGCTCTACATGTAGGTAAAAAAAAAAGAAATCTGTTTCCGATCTACAAAAGTGCATCCATCTAGAACGATGGTTGGACAATTTGCGGGGGAGAGAAAAAAGTGGGTGAATAAGGGAGAGAAAGAAAAATATTTTCCTTTTTTTTTTTTTTTTGTGAATACAAATACCACACCGGAAGCATGCAGTTTACAAGAGTGTCTCGAAAAGAAAATTAAAATGTGTGTGGCGGACGATGAAGATTTACGAACAACATGAAATAGAGGGTCAATCAAAGGAGACAAACAGTGGAGAGAAAGAAATTTCGAAAAAAGAACACATACACACACACATATGTGTGTGCGTGTGTGTAAAGATAGATAGGTGTGTGTATACATATATATACACACTTGTATATACTTATATACACGAGGATAGGTGTATATCGAAGAGCCCTTACGGAATGTGTCAGAAAGGTGTTTTATGCTATAGATATAAACATTGTATGTAGAGAAAGAATTAAATGTGAGGTAGACATTTATATATATATATATATATATATATATATATATATATATATGTATATATATATGTATATATATATATATATGTATATATATATATATATATATATATATATATATATATATATGCTTTCCACAATCAAGCATATTACATAGCCCACTAACAACAAGCTAGCTATCAACAATAACTTCTACACTATTATATATGCCTGATCATGGAAAACAATAACATATATATATATATGATGAGCTAAAAATGTGTGAGAGAAAGATGTGTCATATATATATATATATATATATATATATATATATATATATATATATATATATATATTTATATATATATATATATATATAGTGTTTGTGCGTGCTTTATATGCAAAGGAGGTGCACCTATGAAATAAATAGGCTCAAAATCGATCAAAATAGTAAATTGGTGTGATTCTTTTATTTTTTTTACTTTTTTTTACCTGTTTTTCTTTCAATTAAAAGTTGGAGACAAAATGTTCTTGCAAAGCCATTTTATCTGCCAGGGAACCTTCAATAGTGGTCCGCTTTACTTTTTATTTTTTTATGATGAGAAAGATGCAACCTTTTTGCCGAGAATGGATATCATAAATTAAGACTGAATTAATGCTTAAAGTGTTGTTATTGCTAAACAACGGCGTGATAAGCATGAATCAGGTGAAAAAGAAGTTTTTACTGTGACATGATGACGTCACAATGGAAATTACTAAAGTAGATACATGAAGTATGTGTTAATATATTTGATACATTTCTTTAATGACGAGGATGATGACGATGACAAGAACAGTTAATTAAGTGTATTTCTCTTATTATTATTATGATGATGGTAATGCTGATAGTTAAAATGATTGTCTTACAGTGATGACTGATTATTGATTCGAAGGTTAATTTAGCCCGAAATATATTTTTCTTATACGGAATGTTATTGCATTTTTCTTGTGATGATGATGATGATGATGATGATGATGATGATGATGATGATGGTGATGATGACTGCTAAAAAGGAGTTATTTAAGCCCGAATTAATGAATACAATACATTTGTTTCGAGTATAATGATGACTAATAAAAAAGTTGATTATGTCCGGAAACTTATCTAAATACATTTTTCTTGGGATAACGATGATTGCTAAAGACCATGAAGTCCGACTTAATGAAAATAAATTAATTCTCGTAGATTATTATACTTATGATGATTGTGGTAATGATGGCTAAGAAAGGTTAAATTTGACTTGATAAAATAAACAAAATTTGATGAGGGTTGTGAAACTCGCCAAAGTACAACTGAATTAATTCCCTTTTGAATAATGATTTCGATGATGATGCTTTAGAAAAAAAAGGAGTCGTTTAAATTTGTAGATAAAATAAAAACGTCTTCATATTTCTATTACAATTGGCAGGACAAGATATCAGACACACAGGTTTTAGTCCGATCAATCCTTCCGTTAGTATACACTATGTTAGAGCAGTGCCAGGTTCGGTGGGTAGGTCATATACATCGCATGCCTAATTCAAGGCCACCAAAACAGCTCCTTTACTGTAAACTGTTCAAAGGAACAGTCACAGCACAATCACGTTGACACCCCGGTTCTTGCCAGATCACCGAGTTAAGCAACGTTGAGCCTAGCCAGTACCAGATGAGTAACCATTTGGGAAGGCGAGGCGCTGTATGTACCACGAGGTAAAATACCAGATTGAAAAACTGGCGCGGTCTATCCTTCTCTCGAGGGTACATGGGATTCTCTTAAGCCGTGATAGGCACCCCATCCAGAGATGGCGTCACGATAAAAAAATACTGTTGATAGCCCTGGCGAAGCATCAAGTATTCCGCTACCGACGAGATTCAAATTACACTACAAACTCGTGTAGTGAATTCAATCTCGGCTACGACCGCACTGGGTTCAAAGGAAAAAAAACTGCAGGACGACAACGGAAACGGTTCAAAGACAATCTGAAGGTCTCACTCAAACAATTCGGTTCGTATTCTATCTCATAGGAAAAGCTAACCCAAGGCAGATGTTCCTGGCGTGCCGCATCTCACAAAGGGGATACACTTGCTGAATCCACACGCAATGAAGAAAGCAAGAGAAAAAGTGACATTAGAAAAAGAACAGAGCAGTCAGCACATCTGATATAGAATTATCCCAATGGTGTCCAACACGCGGGAAATACTTTATAGTTTGAATCCGTCTCTCAAACCATTTTCGAACCAACAAAACAATTGCATGATTACAGTTATCTTCGCAAGCGATGGTCGAACATCACCATTGCAATGTTTGCTTTTTTATTGAAAATCCTAAACCATAATAGAGGCATCATAAAATATGTTTAATGAAATTTGCACTGCTTTTTTTTTAACAATTTTTTGTGTTTTTTACATTTTGTTTCTGGGTGATTGAATTGATGTTTAGAAAACATAAAAACTGTTAAGCCTAAAATGTTGATCAATCTTTTTTTTTTGTCAAAAGCCAAGTTTTCTGCACTTATTGGTTTGTGGTTGTTTTAGGGATAGGACAACAGCATATTCTTTTTATTGTTTTGACTCTCGAGTGTGTATCCGTTGATATCTTATATGCTTTTATAATATTATGATTCAGTAATCGGAACATGTGTAACTAAGCAGATAAAATGGTAATATATATATATATGTGTATATAACTAGCTCTACCTACGTATTGAGCACTTTTGAAGTAAATACTTAAAGTTTACGCATAAATTTATACTTTCGTATATTAATTTTATGTGAATAAATGAAGTAGTTATATATATATATATATATATATATATATATATATATATATATATATATATATATAGACAGATTTAACAGTAGAGTTTTTTTCTGTCCATACACACAGGTGGATCTCCCAGCAGAATTAATTATATTTTTGGTATTTGGAAACGGGGGCTTTTAACAATATTATAACCAGACTTTAAACGTTCAAAAGCTTTTTCTATCCAAATTTAAGGACAAAAACACACCTTTCCACAATCTGTGCTTAAATCAAAACGTAGATTCCATGAACAAAGCTTCTTTCTTAGAGGTGCATGCCTGTGGAACTCTCTTCCGTTTGCCTGTTTCTCATCTGACTACAACTTGGATGTCTTCAAGTCCAAAATAAACAAGTTCCTGTTGAACCGCCCCCTTAAGTAAGACACTTTATCAGATCTCCATTACTAGCGATTACTACGATATTATCCAATTGACTACTGCACACGCAATAACCCTCATCCTCGAGTGGCCTCCGGGCCTTGATAAGTGATGACTTCCTTGTAAAATATATAACTCCAAATGTCGACACAAATGAGAAGCAAAAACTACAATATACTAAAGATGGGTTCTACCCCAGAACTTGAACAACCAAGAAACCGAACTACTCTTATTGTAAACATGCACAGTGCTGCATGTTTGGTGAGGTGCATAGGTAAATAGGCTTGCAATGGAAGAGATATGTAGCTGAGGAAAGAGAAGAGACACCAGACAAGAAATCAGCTGACTCTTTGAAATCATATCTTTTTGGATATGAGCTTCTATATACTGTGATTGTTACCCAGTCGAGACTCTCCAAAATGATGACCTCCCCCCACCACCGCCCTGATTAATATGATTTTATGTCCAGTAATAAAGCAGATTTTTTTTTTCAGGTAGGTGGGTGTATGGACCACCACAGATGATACCAATATCTGGATACATTCCAGCAGAATGAACAAGGGGTTCAGTTAGGTTTCTGTGGGTTTCAGTGTTTGTGCTTTAAGCAAATGGACTGTGTTCGGGTAGAGAATTGGTTTGTTTTGATTTGAAAGTCTGTTGTTCGGTAGAGAAATCAATCAACAGTGCAATTTCCCAAAATAAAACATTGTTGATTGTTTTAAACTTGAGTTTGTTTGGAACGAAGATCCTTTTGTTACAGAAGTGACAGAAAACCCATGATTAACCCTGCAGCCGTTGCCGGAATCAAGTACTGAATTCGAACAAAGACCATGGTCCGTGCAATTAACGCTCATAAACAAACGTTCACCTAATAACCATATTCAATTTAAATGAAATTTTCAACATTTATTCAATATACTCAAGGCGTTTTGTTTTTTTTAATTAAAATTTTTTTTTTTTTTTTTACACAGGAATCAAGGCCCGGAGGCCACTCGAGGATAATAGTCAATGTGATTATAGCGTTTTTAACATAGGCAGTGGAATTTTTGTAAGTTGGATTACATAGGGGACGGTTCATCAAGAACTTGTTTACCTTGGACTTGAAGACAATCAGATTGTAGTCAGCTGGGAAGCAGGCCAACGGAAGAGAGTTCCACAGGCGTGCAGTTCTAAGAAAGAAGCTCCTCTCATGGAATTTGCATTTAGATTTAGGCACAGATAAAGAGTGTAGGAAACTATTGATAGTGGTTCTAGCTAGACGAGTGTTTTTTGTGAAAATTTGGTGAAGGGGGGCATAGATTGAAGCTCAGACATGCATCTGCCATGGAAATAACGATAAAGCAGAGACAGGCTCGCAATATTTCTTCTGTGGGAAAGAGGTTGCAGGGAAGAGAAAAGCCCCCTCTCTCTCACACACACACACACCAAGCTACGAAGTCTATTTTGAACTCTGTCAAGGCAGGATCTACATGTAGTATCAGGAATAAAGATGTACAAATTTAACATCGTAGTGGTTTTTAAATAGAATGCAAATTTGACACAATTTTAGTTTGAATGTAAGTTAAAAAATTTTTTTATTATTATATTGTTACTGTAAAAAAAACGAGTCTATAATTTTTCGTTGTAAAATATTTTAATTAAGGAGACAGTAAAATTAATGAAGCCTCCTAAACGATGCTACGGCTATTTCCCTCCGTTCCTTGGACTCCTTACAGGTCTGTCCGTCCCCCCATAGTTCGCAGATGGATAGTTTAGGCTTGACCTGATGAGAAATGTTGATGCTGATGATGATGAAAGATGACGATGACGATGATTGCTAGGAAGGATATTTTTCGCCAGAATTAATGATATATGATTTAAGAGGTCATGTGATGAGGTTGATGATAATGTGGTTGATAGCACTGACAAAAGGAAATAGCAGTAATCATAACAGTAGTCCTAAAAACGTTTAAAACAATAACATCTCTGCATTCCATTTAGAAATACGCAATAAAAACGGAATTACTTTTAATCATAAAATAGCTGAGATTTAAAAAGCCAATAAAAGTGGATTAACTCATATTAATAAATGACGTGACCCACGACTGTAGTGACTGTATGTGTACGTTTTCCGCTTCTATGTAACTTACATGATTGATTTTTTTTTTTATTTACGGGTTTGTATTACTGTACACATAGATTCGAAAAAGCTATCAAAAAAACAAAAACAAAACAAATATATAACAAATAAATGTTGTGAAAGGCAAGATAAGTTACTTTTCTATCTAACTGGATAATTTTTTTAGTGTTTTTATTTAATGTAACATGTTTATTCAGCTCGAAAAACATACAGTGTTTACCGATGTATTGGAAAATTTAAAATGGCGCCGGACTCTCTGTTGAACAAAGTTTGAGAAAATGAGTTAAAAATAAAAAAGACTGTACAACATAGTTAGAAACTCGCTCAATATATGTTACCATGACATTCGGCGGGTTTTTAACAGTATTTTGTATGTTTTTTTTTAACTCATTTTCCCAAACTTACAATAACAGAGTCCGGCACCATTTTGAATTTTCCGATACATCGGTGAAAACTATGTTTTTCGAGCTGTTACATTATATAAAAATACTAAAAACTTATCCAGTTAGGTAGTAAAGGTTGCCTTTAATAACATTTATTTGTTATATATTTGTTATGGGTCCATGCGGAATTACTTAAGACTTCTACCCGATCATGGCTGATGGAACAAGAGCATACTACCACTGTGAATTACGAGGGGCGTGCAATAAGTAATGCCTCTGACCCACTTCTCATAGCAGTAGAGCAACAAAACTTGGCACAGTTATTAGAATTTCTCTACATAGGAACCATCCAGAGTTATGCATTTCTCCCATCGTTTGATGCAGCTCTGGAGACCGTTTTTGTAGAACACCCCCAGGTTGGTCCTCCAACCACGACGTGACTTCAGAAATCAAGGCAGCATCATCTGGGAAACGCTTTCCTTTCAAAAATAACTTCATGGTTGGGAAGAGGTGAAAGTCAGAGGGTGCAAGGTCAGGAGAGTAGGGAGGATGGGGTAGGATTTCATAACCACATGCCCGTGCTTCTGATCTGGCGACATGCGAGTTGTGGACCGGAGCGTTGTCCTTTGCTGATCTTGCCTCGCCTCTTGATTTTGATAACTTCCCTTAATTTCCTCAAAAGTGAAGCATAATAGGCTCCTGTAATTGTGGTACCCTTTGCCAGGAAATCTGTCATCACTACTCCATCCTGGTCCCAGAAGACTGTGAGCATGACCTTGCCAGCGGAGGGCTGCACTCTTGCCTTCTTTGGAGGTGGTGAGTTCAAGTGTTTCCACTGCATTGACTGAGCTTTGGTCTCTGGATCGTAGTGATGGACCCAGGTTTTATCCTGTGTAATCAGTCTTTGACTCATCTTCTTGGCACATATCCAAATTCATCCTCAAGCACTCGACGCATTCTCGCTTCTGGAATGGTGTGAGCAACCTGGGAAGACATCTGGAAGACACCTTATGCATATGCAAATGGTCATGAATGATAGTTTCCACCGACCCTGTACTAATTTTGACATCTTGGGCTATTTAGCGAATAGTAATGCGCCGATCTTCCAAAATGGCAACCTCAACTTGGTGGACAGATGCCTCATCAATGGCAGAAGAGGGGCGTCCAGGTCTGGGAGCTGTTTCCACAGGCTTCCAGCCATGTTTGAATTCACGATGCCAGCGTTTTACAAGGTCATATGATAGGGCATTATCACCATAAGTCTCTTTCATTTCACCAAAAGTCTCCTGTGGTGTGCGTCCTTTCAAATACAAAAACTGGATCACTGCTCAACATTCAACAGGATTCATTTCACACCTGACTCAGTTTAAATACCTGTAAAACAGAAACCACAATTAGTTCAGAGGTGTAATTTGCCACATGACCCGTAGAGATATAAATCATTGCACATGCAAAATTTCAGCTAAATCAGACAAATGGAAGTAGGTCAGAGGCATTATTTATTGCACGCCCCTCGTAAATAAAGGGTTCCATTTCAAATTCCATACAGAATCTCGAATTCAATAGAAAGAGCCCAGAGTTCGACAAGATGCAGCCAAGGAAGGTTGCAGTGGTTGAAACGTTTGTGAAAATAACACTCAAGATGAGAACAGTAGTCTGACAAAATCAAATAATATGAATTATTTATATTCTTATTTTTTAAAAAAATTCATAGGATTTTATAAAGTTTGTTTTATTTTAGGCTATTTCATTTTTTTTTTATTTCAATAAATATTCCATGACTAGTAAATATTTACAAGAGATTCTCATAATTTTATTAGCATTAAACAAGTTTCATTAAGATGTAAGAGATGAAACCCACTTTTATTCCCTATTTAAAAGTGTTGTACCATCTAGATTTAGTCAAAGATCCAGTCTAACACTTGTCTTTTTGATAGCAAGGGACAATATAGCAAACTCATAATTTGTCTCTGCATGGATAAGTTTAACTTTAATATAATTTTGAAGTAAAAAAGAAAAACAAAACAAAACGTAAATTAAAAAAATAGATAAAATAAAACAACAACAATAATAATAAAAAAAGATGGAACGGAAATAAATTCTTAGCTTTTCTTAAAATCAGATTTGATTTTTTTTTTTTTGATATATGCAAAAATTTAATACACAAAGTCAAGACGTCGGAAGTGGACTCGGTTTAGCAAAATATGGAACAGAAGTCACTAAGCATGAACCGAAATACGAAACAATTTCTTTTTTTTATCGTAAAACATAAAAAAAAAAAAAAAATTAAACTTTTATGTTTTACATTTCTATAAATAATTTCCAAAATATTTAAAATACATTCATATGGAAATATTTTATTTCAAAAAAATAATTTAAAATTTCATAGTTTACATTTCTATAAAAAAATGTTCTAAATATTTCAAATATATTCATATGGAAATAATTAAAAATTTTCACAAATTTTATCACATAACTTTGTCATAAATGATGTATCAGAAAACAAAGTAGATACCTTCAACTGAATTATGAAACCGAAATCGAAGTTTATTATTATTTTTTATTGTTTTATAATAGCACAAGAAGTGTTAAAACTAAAAAGTTTTTGGAAATAAATTATTTCCATATGATTTCCTATTTCGTTTCATTGTTAGTGATTTCGGTTCAATATTTTAGCTAAACCGACTCCACATCCGGCGTCAATACTTTGTATACTGAATTTTTGGACCTAACCATTGTTTATTTAGTTACAAAATTCAGATTTAAAGAATGAACATTTAAAATTAGTGTTATATATTTCTGATTTATTGTTTAAACAAAGAAACAAACGAATGCTTGATCTCATGAACTAAGTGAAAAATATTTTCAAATATAGTTTATCATCTTGTTCTTGGTGAATCTTATGATACGTATATGGATATTTAATTAAGGGGAAATAAAGGAAAACGTTGAACAACCACGAAATATACAATAGTCAAAATAAAAGGTTTGACTGATATTTGATTCCTTTATTAGCAGAAACTTTACTAAAGTAACTAGAATTTATATATTTTATCAATTTGAATGCATGAGACGGTCTCTACAGAGGGTATATATATATATATATATATATATATATATATATATATATATATATATATATATATATGTATGTGTGTGTGTGTGTGTGTGTGTGTTTCATAGAATATTTGGTGCATCAAAGCTCTTCAGTGTGACTCAAAGACTAGATCAAATTGAACATTTTTGCTTCAAGTCAAAATCAAAAATGTGTGTCTGTGAATGCGTTTATTTTTCACAGCATTTTAGCTAATGTAACCTTCTCTGAAAGCATATCTTGTTTAGTGTGTTATTAAGTGTAATTTTCTTGAAAGGTTTATATAAAAAATGTTTTTAATTTAAAATCAGTTTGGTTTTATGGTTTTATTTATAGCTGTGCACAGTCAGATATAATAAGTAACACACACGCATATATATATATTCACACAATGGAAACCTGTATTCAACATTATTCAAATGTGTTATAAAAACATTAAAATAAACGGAAAACAGGAAGTTGATGTAAATTATATTTTTAAATCATATAACCAACGATATTTTGAAAAAAAAAATGGTGCACACGTAATTGTCATTCCAAGTACATAGATATAGGCCAAACAGCAGTCATGCAGAAATATACATACATTGTATATATATATATATATATATATATATATATATATATATATATATATATATATATATATAATTTTTTCTTTTTTTATGCAATCATACTTACACTCATACATAACTGTATATAGATGTATGTGCAATTGTGTATATGAAATATGGATTTCATAGCTTCTAAAATATATATCAATACATCCCTGAATATATACATGCATAAATATGCATTTAAAATGTATACACACACACACGCATTTATATATATATATATATATATATATATATATATATATATATATATATATATATATATATATATATATATATACTTGTATTTTGGTGTGGGAAGTTGTCATTAATATTTTCAACATTTGGAATGGTTTCAAGATGCTGGTGACTATTACCAACACGCTTTAGGCTTTTTGACGTTCGTTGTCTTTGGGAGTTTTGTGTCTAACTTGAGAACTATCGTCCAATTTACACCAGGCCCTCTATATGGGCCACGAGGTTACACTGTTCACATTCTGTTTTTAATCCTTACACTCTAACTTGTTTCAGGTCATATGGTCGAAGTGATTAAGATGTTGGTTAAAATGTGGAGGTTCTGAGATCAATCTTGAGCAAAAGATATAAGGCATAAGCATCTGAGTGTTCGATTTAATTTAAAAACAATTACCAGTAAAAAAATAAGAAAAAAAAGAGCATGTTTTTTTTGCTCCCAAGTAAAAGCGATTCAACATTCTGCACGATTTATTTCAAATCATTTGATCCATAACGACAGATGTAAACATGCCTATATGCAAACAATACTTAAGATGTATGCAAATCTAATATGCACGTGTATAATACAATAAGATGTTTGCTATGATTTTACACAGACACACATTTATATTCGTCTCAAAATAAAGAAAAATTACATCAGTAAATGTGATGAACCAGGTATTTCTTCTCTATGTAAGTGTATACGAAGTTTTATACACTTACATTGCTGTTTTTTACTTCCTGCCCACAGCAGGAAGATGTGACACAAGGTCAGAAGATAAGGAAAGTCAAACCAGCGCCCCCCAAAAGGAAGACCACCCTGCCCTTTTAATAATTCATTAAGCAGACCTGTCAGTATTCCTAAGTCGGGGTGCTTCAGGCAGTAAGCAGTAAACTTACTTCACCCAAAAGACGGGAGGCAAGGTCTGGGAGGGTGGACTTCCTAGGACTACCCAGAACGTATGTTTGAGTCTGCCAGATAAAAGGCCATCAAAATGTCCCTGTTTTTGCCAGACTTATTGTTGAAATCAGGATCTCAGTCAATTGGTAAGCGAACACAAAAGCAACCTGATGCAAAATGAATAACGTGGATCAGTACTTATATTACTTACCAAATTATAATTTTATTGGTATATCTTATCAAGAAATTTAGATATTCAAGTTTATTTCAGTGCTAAGGATGCAGTGGCTCCCCCCAAAACTGGTCACAATAACAATGAAAATCTTTGGAAAACAAAGCAATATGTTGCTTTTATTGATGAGCAACAATAAGAGAATTATCCGATATTAATAGAATTTTGAACATTTATTCAATAAATTATTTATTTTACAAGGAATGACGCTTGTAAATTTAATGTCATAACGACTTTTTAAGGAAATTTGATATTTATTTTTGGGCCAGATTAAATGTGTCCAAAAAATAATGTGTCATTTTTCCAACAACATTTTAAATAATGAGATAAAAATAAAAGTAAGAAGGCCTCCAGAGCGCTACTGAAAATACATTTTCTTTGGGGTTTCCGGTTCAGATTGAGAGAAAAATGTCAATCACAAGTTAAGGATTCTTTCAATGGTCAAATAAAGAATTTTTTTTAAAAATGTTGCTTACATATTTCTGGGGCATCCTATATATATATATATATATATATATATATATATATATATATATATATATATATATATATATATATATAGGCATTTTATTTTATCGATGCGACAGGGATTATTTTAAGGGCATTTTTAAAAAGGAGAAACAAAAAAGGGTTGAAAATAAAGAAAAACTGGTTAATTACATTTAATGAAATATATTAAAAATAGGATTAATCGAGCAAATGTCCATACACGTGAGTGTATGTATATTTCTGATATATATTCATACATATATATATTTACATGCATGCAAACAGACATTCTTATTTACAATAATCCATTTGTGTTTGCTTACACATATATAAGCGTGCATTTCGATACAACAGCTCGTTGAAAACAATTTTTAAAAATAAATAAATAAATAAACAGAAATCTGACGCTTAATTAAACTTTTACATCCCTTTAATTGTTCAAAGTGTGTGTTTATATAAAAAATAAAAATTTTGATCACTTTTTTTAGAACAAGGACAAGGACATTTGCTAAGAAGGATTTTAAAAATAATTTTTGTTATTACTGTTAACTTCCCACGAATGTACATCCAGTAAATATATTTAGAGCGAAGTGGGCTGGGGTCCTTATTTCCTGCTCGGTCTATATATTTTAATTTAAAAAAATCAAAGGAAACTATTGTCTGATAGGATATTTTCAAAAGCTAAAGCTTTTGGTGGGGGGGGGGGCAATTTTATCTAAGATTAGCCAAAAGCTAATAACTGCAAAAATTTTGTTGAAGAAAAGATTATTTTATAATAAAAGTAACAGAAAATATTAAATCCTTACATTAAACAAAGATCAGGGAAAAAGACATTGTTTTCATGGAAAAGGTAGCTATTTGATTTTGTATATATATTATTCAAGGAAAATTATAAATTCCATGCCTAGAGTAAAAATATATAATTCAAATTACAAGAGAAAATTTTACTTTAAGAGAAAGAATTTTTAAATAAAAGAATGTTCGGAAAATCAAAAAGATGATCACTGATTATTTCAGGAATAAAGCTGCTGCTATTGATGATCTTTAAAATGATTGAAATTGGAGCAATTAAAAAAAACAAATCTGTATTACCTTCACCTCTGGCTTAAATATTATTAAAATTATGTTAGTTTTCTGATTTCTACCATTATTATATATATATATATATATATATATATATATATATATATATATATATATATATATATATATATATATATATACTCGGGTTTTTATATTCAAAAGTAATGGACTAATGAATTCAACGAGGTTGTTAGATAGTGCTCAATAAAAAGAGCTGATAATACTTGTTTATTGTTATATAAACATGCTCACATCCCGCTGCTACAAATAGCCACTTGTTTCAATCAAACAACAGATATCATCATCAGGTTATTTATTGAACTTTTGAATAGTCAAGTCGCTGCCTGATGATATCTGTTGTTTGATTGAAACAAGTGGCTATTTGTAGCAGCGGGATGTGAGCATGTTTATATAACAATAAGCAGGTATATATATATATATATATATATATATATATATATATATATATATATAAAATGAAAATTACAATTGAATTTACCAAAATGATCCAAGATGGTAAAATTAAAGTAAATTATAAATATTAAAGAATTAATATTTATAAAATTATCTCAGCCAGATATAAAAGCTCGATAAAACCAAATAGGAAATAGAGCTTATAATATGAGCAAACAGTTAATAAAATATGTTAAAAAACACTTTGAAATGAGTTAAAAACATATTTTATCTGAAAAGGAAACACTAGATAAATGGATAGTCCTAAATCCTAATGGATAGTCCTAAATATAAAAAGATAAAAAATCCAAGAAAGTTAAAATAAATTCTTTAAACTTTCTTGAAGTTTTACATTTGGATTTTACCGTCACTGGATTTTTTATCTTCCACCAGACTATCCATTCATGTGTAATCACCTTTTTCTTTACCATATTCCCTCTGCTTAACTTATTTTGTTTTCAAGTAAGATGTTTGACTTACTTGTTGTTTCATCAAATACTTCTGCATGCAAAATCCGATCCCGCATTTTGCTAATTCCTACCCTCTGATTAGAAGGAGAGTATTTCTTCGAAACTCCGCGGATTAAGGAATATCCATTTATCTAGCGTTTCCTTTTCAGATTAAATATGTTTTTAACTCATTTCAAAGTGTTTTTGAACATATTTTATTAACTGTTTGCTCAGATATATATATATATATATATATATATATATATATATATATATATATATATATATATATATATTATAATAAAATGAAATATAGATCGCATATGCATATGTATGCATATATGATCTATATTACATTGAATCAATATCGAAAGAGACTTTAAAACATTTGTAAAAAGGAGAATGGATGACTTAACATAATACTTAAAGGGAGATAAATCAATATTCACATTTTATAATTCTGTTATTTTGTGTGGCTTTATTTTTCTATTATATTAAAATGGAACCCCTTTACATTAC
Organism: Euprymna scolopes; assembly: GCF_053919585.1. NCBI lineage: Eukaryota > Metazoa > Mollusca > Cephalopoda > Sepiida > Sepiolidae > Euprymna > Euprymna scolopes. The sequence continues at coordinate 96,649,797 of NC_136484.1, forward strand.
AAAGAAAACTTTGAAAATATTCTTGTTCCAGTCTAATCAGAAGAAAATTAACGATTTTCTGTGAAAAAGTAATTATTTTAGTTTATGAGTATTTTAATTTCCTGAAAAATTTACTCTTTCTGATATGGATTGAACCAGAGTAAAGTACATTATTTTTCAGTCAAGTTATTTTATAAAAATATAATTATTTTATTTTAGTGACATTATTTCAGTTTCTGGATTAAATTATAGAAAAATGCATTTTGTGAAGTAATTTTTTTAATGAAAATGTAATTATATTATTTTGTGAATATTATTTCTGCTTCCTGAAAAATAAAACAAATTAAAATGTCCTTGTCCTAATATGGATCGAACCATGCAGGGGGTACATTTTGATTTTATTTATTTTAAACAATGAAAGGAGAGGATTTATCTAAAATTTACTTTCACTTCATGTGAAAGGATTACTTTTTTATTATTAGACTTAAGTTCATTGAGAAAATAAATGAATAAAATAAAAAGAAAAAAAAACTAATAAACAAACAAACAAATCAAACAGACCGACAAAATAAACAAACAAATAAAAATCAAAATGAAGGAAAAATAGTGAACAACAAAAGAACCAAAAAAAACAAAAAACAAAAAAAAACAAAACAAAAAACAAAACAAACTACTTCAAGGCACAGGTTCGGACGGGGGGAGGACGCAAACTGGACGCGGTGGTAGAGTGGGGCAAGGGGCACGGTTTCATTTTTATTTTTTTCTTGGTCATTATAACTGAACAACAGGTATTGGCTGGGGCATATTTGTTAATAGACGATCAAGATCAAGTGGAGTAAAGCAGTGAGTGAGATGCCACGCACTCACCTGAGGCAACAAGTCTTCTGTGCGATAACTGTTGATGACCAGTGGCAATAGGAGGAGAGAGGGCGCGGTCACAACTCTGTGGTCTCAACTTCTGGAAGATGGAGGAGCAGGAGGAAGAGGAGACAGCAATAAAGATGGAAGATATGGCCAAACAAATTCCACAATCAAACACACATTTTTTTCCTTTCTTTCTTCCTTTCTTTCTCTTTCATGTACACTCAGTTTTAAATAAAATTATTTACTTTACACTATTGCAAAGTGTACACATATTATGTATTATACACATACATACATACATATAACCGTGTGTATATATATATATATATATATATATATATATAAATATATATATATACACATATATATATATAACTATATATATACACACATATATGTAACATGCACATGTACATTATATGCATTTAGGTATGTTGCTTTATATAGTTATTCACAAATAGAAAATATAAAATAATATATATATATATATATATATATATATATATATATATATATATATAGAGATGTTCATATGAGTCTTATGCATACAATAAGTTAAGTTCGTCATATCAAACAGTTTATTTAAAGATATATATTATGCGTACATATATTTATATATACGTATGTAAAAAAATGTATATATACATAAAATAAATAAAATATATAAAATGAATAAATATGTATATATATATGTATATAAAGTAAATAAAATATGTATATATAAAGTAAATAAAATATGTATATATAAAGTAAATAAAATATGTATGTATAAAATAAATAAAATATATATTTATAAAATAAATAAAATATGTATGTATAAAGTAAATAAAATATATATTTATAAAATAAATAAAATATGTATAAAGTAAATAAAATATATATTTATAAAATGTATAAAGTAAATAAAATATATATTTATAAAATAAATAAAATATATATTTATAAAATAAATAAAATATATATTTATAAAATAAATAAAATATATATTTATAAAATAAATAAAATATATATGTAAAAAATAAATAATATATATATATAATAATAAATATATAAACTAAATAAAATATATATATAATAAATATATATATATATATATATATATATAAAATAAAAAATATATAAACTAAATAATATATATATATATATAATAAATAAATATATATATATAAAATAAATAAAATATATATAAAAAATAAATAATATATATATATATAAAAAATAAATATATATATATATAATATGTATAAAATATATATATATATATATAATAAATATATATAATATATATATATATAAAATAAATAATATATATATATGTATATATAAGATGCATATACATATTTACAGATATATATGTACAGACACATGTGTAGAAAAATGTGCTATTATATCTGTACTTTCATATCCAAATCATGAATTTATAGATTCTGACATTGGATAAGAAATATATCCATGCAAATTTGCCTAACGCGGTAGTACAATCGTATGATAATTCTTCACAGACGCACATAGAGTTGCCAATAAACCGCTTAGTTCTCTGTTCAAGGTTTGTCAAGACGAGAGGCAACTCAGGCAATTACCTGAAGTGTTACTTGAAATGCGCATCACTGTTTACGATTTATGTGAATTTTGTAAGGCTACCAAACAGCACAATGGCCACTTCTTTAACAGGAATTCAATATTGATTCCCTGTGTTAAATTTCAACTCACCTAGAAACACGTATAAACATATTTTTGATCGGAAACTCAATTGTTATTAAATCATAGAATGGAAGAACTTTGAATACTTATCTATATATTTTAGCAGCATTTTTCTCTTAGGTATATTTCATTAAATAAAGTTGACGTTTTTTTGTCTATTAATTCTATTTTTGATCTTTTTCAACTTCCGAATAACAGTCTTCACTTTTGGCGGGATCTGGTTGATGTAATCGCCATATTGTTAGTTAGACTAATCTATCCTTGAGGATGAATCCAGAAGGAGTGGAAAGTACTCGGATTTATGATAAATATGGCGATTATATCAGCTAATTCCCGTCAAAAGTTAAGACTGCTATTCAGAAGTTGGAAAAGAATCAAAAACAGAATTAATAGAAAAAAAAACGTCTATTTTATTTAATAATAATAATAATAATAATAATAATATATATATATATATACACAAATAATAAGAATAAAAGAATTACATACACACATATGTATATGCATGTGTGTATATATATATGTATACACATATATAATTTCATACAAATAAACGCACACATGCATATATATGTGTGTGTGAGTAAATGCATATACAACACATACTCGTTATATATATATATATATATATATATATATATATATATATATATATATATATATATGTCTATACATGTACACTGTTAAACCTCTAGACGCATACCATTTAAGTATGTGATATATCCATACAGTATTTTAGAAATGTGAACTTATACATTTGATTATAATCACAGGATATATATATATATATATATATATATATATATATATATATATATCTATATATATATATATATATATATATATATATATATATATATATATATATACACACACACATTTAATGCAATTATGCACGGAGAGTGCTTTTTATACAAGAATGAAAAAATGAAAAAAGAATAACAAACATAAAACATTTCATGGTTTAGTAATTGATTAAAATGTTTTGATGTGTGTGTGTGTGTGTGTGTGTGTGTGTGTGTGTGTAAGAGAGACAGAAAAAGAAAGAGAGAGATAGACAGAGAAAATTTTGTACACACAACGTTATGATATAAAATGGTTGTAACAATATGTACAAAAAGGAATATTGCAGGAAATAGTTTTGAAGAAATGAACCATGTGTAAATTTGGCACCTCATTGATCGGGACAGATGAAACTGCCGTTTTTTTTACGACACCATGCAGTTTTCAATTTTAAAAAGTTAAAAAGTATTTATTTTTCGTAAAAAAAAATAATACATATACATATATATACATATATATATATTAAATTGTGATTCAATGAATTTCAAAAAACTCTCATTGAAATGAAGTGGTTGAGTTTCATATCAAAGAATATATGCTTTAGAAAATTAATCTCCTTAACCTATAGGGTTTCGATATCTACCATCTCATCAGAGCAAATACTTATAAAGGTATGCACCTTATTTGCTAAAGTCAGTGAGACATGGAATGTCAAAGTCAAAATAATAAATTTATCAGAAGTCCTGTAGCAGGAGGATTTGCAGAAAAAGGATATGAAAGTTTTTTTTTTTCATATCCTTTTCTGCAAATCCTCTTGCTACAGGACTTCTGATAAATTTATTATTTTGACTTTGACATTCCATGTCTCACTGACTTTAGCAAATAAGGTGCATACCTTTATAAGTATTTGCTCTGATGAGATGGTAGACATCGAAACCCTATAATAGGTTAAGGAGATTAATTTTCTAAAGCATTCTTTGTCTTGCTTAGAATAATAAAAATTCTTTGATATGAAACTCAACCACTTCATTTCATTTCAATGAGAGTTTTTGGAATTCATTGAATCACAATTTAATTTATTTGCTCTATCTTGCATATCGAGCAATTCTTGTTTAGATGGGATAACTTATAGAATATTACTGCCAGTAATATTTTGTAAAACTTTACAATCTCACGTTTCCATAACAACTGATTGTTAAATAAAAACTATTCTGAAGTATATATATATATATATATATATATATATATATATATATATATATATATATATATATATATATATATATATATATATCTCCTTTTGGACTTAAAAAAAGTAATTCTGAGACGAAGTCCGTACATCCGTACATGTTCTAGTTGAGTTTGCATAGCATCAGAAATAGTGTCCTGCTAAAGCCGCTTTTGTTTTCATCATGCTAGGTGGGATATTGAATTTTCACATGGTTTTAGAAAAGTCCTCCATTCTTTAATCTCTATTGAATTAACGCATTTCAAAATACACACCCAGAAAACAATTTAAAATCAATCAGTTTCAACATAGCTTTTCTGAAACCTTTCATAGACATTTTGTTACTTTCATAGTCGAATGCAACACCAACTCAGGGCGAATCGTGTCTCTTTAAAACTATTTCTTCCAAAATTCCCTTTTTATACATACACACAGAAAGTTATGTTTATTTAGTGTTTAGACATGCAGTAATGTCAATATATATGCAAGCATGCATCTGTACACACATAGATGGATGGTGAGTAGAATTCCATTTCAAACTGAAGGTTATAAGACTGCGCTTGTTCCCCAGTTTTTTATGTATACATACATACACGGTTGTAATCAATTTTCTTGTTATATTGTCATCTATGTATTTTATAGACCCACTTTTACGAAATGCGTGCCATAGTATATAACACTGGTGATCGTGGTTATTGCAATCAAACAACAACTTGTTAAATCAACAAAGTTTTATTTATTTTACAGATGATAATCTGACAAGCGATAAAGTTCAGATCAGGGGGTGGTGTGTGGTTGGTCGGTCGAACGATGATAGAAGTATCGCTGCTTCTGCCTCCCTGTCTGATTGTCTTGTTTTGACTTATATATATATATATATTATTTATAATATTCCGAATTTTAGTATGTTCAGATAAGTGAGAATTCGGTAATTGTTCATATACCAATAAAGCTTAAGTCAATATAAGGTGACTTAATTCGTAAGCTTCAAAATTACCAGTTTTTGTAATCGAGCATTCATATAGTTTTCACAAAATCAAGACAACAAAAATCGGATTGATAGCAACAAGTTGTGTATTTGTTGCTATCAATCCGGATCTTTGTTGTCTTGATTTTGTGAAAACAACATACACACACACACACATATATATATATATATATATATATATATATATATATATATATATATATATATATATATATATATATATATATAGTGTTACCCGGATATAAGAAACTTATACATCTCTCTTATATTCGGGGTTCTTATATCCGGGTTACACTGTACATTAACACAGGCTCTAATTTAGAACAAGAAAAAATCTTTTTTATATCCATTTTTCTTATATTCGGGTCTCTTATATCCGGGTTATTTAAAATTTTGTTTGTTAGAATTACTGTCCAATTATTTTAACAGTCTTCTATTGTATTATGCTTTGTACTCTTAGCAATTTCAATCCAGAGTTAAATATTTCTCTCATTGTTTCCTGATATTGAATCTTCAATCGGAATATAGTGTTGACATCATCGCCAGCAATCAGATTTACATCTGGTTTTGCCCGGATCCGATATTTTCCGGCGTTATCCGTCACCTATGCAACGCTCTGTCCACTGCAATTTTGGAGAAATGCATGGGTTGCTGGTGGAACATATTTGATGATTTAAAACATATTCATGACCGATGGTCGACATCGGAGCAACAAGATGTATCTTATAATTGTTTCATATTACAACCAGCATCATCTTTAGAGAAATGGTAATTTTTGTGTTGATTTTTAAATGTCATTGCTGACTTTATGACCCTATGCATACATAATCATAATTCGTATTTATTTTCATGTTTAATAGGACCTATCTAATACACACTGAAGCTTATTTAACCGTAAGCCCTTAAAATATTCATATTTCCTTTCATATAGAAATCATTAAAATTGACATTTTTATACAGTAAAACAAATATATCTAAAAATGACTTTGTAAAAGTTATTAAAAAAATTCTAACTTAGATATGAACATCAACATGCTTGATATCAATATTATATTCGATATTTATCTTCTTACCATGGCGGTATGGTGTGACACAAGGGTTAAAAAAATGTACTGTCCTTTAAAAATGGCTGGACAGCATGTTGATATTCCTCTAGTAGGGGCGTCTAAGACGATTAGCAACAAACCAACCCCTTCACTAATTTTGAGAAAGCAAAGCCCAGGAAGATGAACCTCCTAAAACTACACAAAACCAAACCTCAGTCAATCGGGAAAAAGCCAACAACAATAGCATGTACTGTGTTGGCTGTGGTGTCAAGGGAAAACTCTTTGCTGGATAGCATTTTCTCATTAAAAAATATGCGAATGTAAATGTAATAAAAAAATGTTGTCTTTCTTTATGATCCTTTCCAAATTCCTGATTTTTAGGGATCCTTCCTTCCAGAGCCTTTCGGATTAACAGTCTTGCAGGTCCATTTGATTTCATATTTATAATATATCTTCACTACATCTTCTAACCCGTTGATTATACACCTACCAAAACACCACTGTAACATTTTCCAAGTTTACATTTTCCAAGTTTACATTTAATCCAACGGTTATCACTTGAATTTCCATGTAAGACCCAACCAGAGTTAAATTTAAGCAAAATAAGATACAATCTTAAAGTAAAGAGAACCTACCACCAGTAGGTGCAGTGTAAACGGACAAATTAATAGCACACTACGCATAGAGACATCTGTTGGCCGCCCAGTAAACTAGTCTAGTGGCAGCAGGATTATCAATTTTCCATTTTGTAAAATATTTAAAGATTGAAAAAGGTGTCACATTATCCGTCGCCAGCAAATCAGTGTTCCACGGGAACTGTAATGCATTAGTTTCACTTTCCTAATCTACCGTGATCAAATTTTGTTCAATGACATTAAAAGTTTTTAAAGCCGCAACCTATTTCCTTTGCTCGCGTATAGATTCTAGATTTATTTTAATAAGTGTAACACCTAAAAGTGCACGAACACGTTTATATATACATGCTTGCGGGTTGATCTAGAAACGGGCCCGTACACGTCAACAGAGGAAGAACGAGATAGAGACGAAAGTCGTTTTTCTGCCTTCACATGAACCAACAAAGTTCGCTTTATGAGTAAACAGATTTTAGATTAATTTTCTTTAACAGCAATGACAAATTCAAAGACAAATTTACAAACAAATAAACAGAGGACAATCAACGAAAGGTGGAATATATATGTTTCTCTACTTTATTCGTACAGTGTCCATGCTTCCAAACCGAGTTGAATTTTACATTCAATCTCATACTATAGATTAGATCAATCCGTTGGGTTATGGGTCTTTTGTACCTTAGCAGGTGTGGTTATATCTTTATCTCCCATGGTTAAACAAGGAGAATTTCCCTGGGTTTAGAAATGGGCTAGATGAGTGATATGAAATCTTCTATTTGATTATATATATATATATATATATATATATATATATATATATATATATATATATATATATATATATATATATATATGGAATAATGAAAAATGGGAAAATTATTAATTTATTGTTTCATCAACGGTTCGTCTTTATTTAAAGACTTTGTTCGGATGATTGATTTAAAGAAATGAAATACAAATATAATATTTGAAAATTTTATGATGCAAAAAGAATGTTCTTTTTCTAAATGAAAGATAGCCGTTAGTATTCAAAAGATGTAATGCGTTTATGACATGAATTGTTTTTTTGTTGTTTTTATTTTTCAAACGCCAGAACTTTGGAATTCAAAAAATGTGGTGCGATTTTGATCAGAGTTAAATATAGAAATAATTAGATCTTTAAACCTGGTTTTCAAGCTATATTTATAAGTGTATAGCTTGAAGTAAATATGGAAGTAAAAGAAGCAAACGGCAAACTAGAGTGAACAACAATATCAGGTTGCCACTATTTTTTATTCAATGCTTCTCCTCCCACCTTTTTTCTCTCTTGTCAGACGACTGTTAGAGTATCGTGTCCAGGTTTTGTGTCTATTTCTAATGCTTGGAGAGAATTCAATGACTGGCTACTTGAACGGTGCATGTACCAGGAGGTCTGCTCCACAGAAGCCGACCCAAGAAACCTTTTCTCCCTTTAGTGCTGACGATTACATTGTGATCTCATTTTGAATTGGTCCTGGATATGACCTTAAACTATATCCGATGGTGAGGCCCCAGCTTGCGGGCTTTGGGGAGTGTGGGGCCACCCTTTAATTGCCATTCCTCCCAGGTCCTCTCTGACCCGGAGTGGTAGTACCTGTTAGGGTCCAAACTATAGGTTAAGCAGAAACGGGCTTGAAAAAAAAAATATATATATATATATATATTTTATTAAAAAAATTTTTCTTCAAAATAACTGGATTTGACATTAAATAACCTGAAAAGGGTTGATATGCCGTAAAACAAAAACAACCAAAAAACAGCCAACAATTTTAAACTACAATCTCATAAATGACCATTACGGTTTATATTCGGACCTGCTATTTAATCCCGTACCAGAAAGAGTTTCAATTGAACCCAGAAAAGGGCCGTTTTATCAATCAGTAACCGCGGATCTTCAAAGACGTCAGAGGATATAGCAAATATGCTAACAATGCAGTAATTAAAGACGGAATTGGACAAGTGCTCGGCTATTGTAGGATCTTCTGTGTAAATTTCTACCAACCTTTTCGCTGCATGGCAACTGAAGCATGTTTGATTTGTTTGCCAAATTTATTGAATTGAATCAGTATCATACGAACGGCTAAACATAAAATGGCAAGTTACGTTAGTAGATTTATAAACAACAGATGGGCATCTTGAGCGACATAATAAGATCTGAAGTTATGGAAAAGAACAAGAGGGGGGGGGCAAAAATCCAGTGGATAGGTGACCTTGACATATAACTGGGAACTACGTGACCATGCCTAGCCAAGGACAAAAAGAAGGGTTTCTTTTTCAGGAGTGATCCAAAACCATTGTCATCAACATGATAATGATGATGTAGTAGTAGTAGTAGTATACTTTTTAAATAGATAGGATGTTTTAAGACACTTTTGAATAATGTATAATCCCCAAAACATGTTACATGTAGCTTTTCTTATTTTTTTTTAATGAAGAAAGGAATTGCTGTCACAATTAAAGTGAAGACAGACCGTGACACAAAGATAGGAACGGTGAAAAGTATCTAATAAAATCCACCTTTCAAAGAGAGAGAGAGAGAGAGAGAGAGAGAGAGAGAGAGAGAGAGAGAGAGAGAGAGAGAGAGAGAGAGAGAGAGAGAGAGAAACGTAGTAACAATAACACGAACAAGGTTAACAAACAAGTGAACAGACAAAATCAAACCGTTCAAATAATCTAAAATAGAGACTTACATTATCACGTGACTGATTTGAAAAGATGGACGTGTTATGAATGACAAAGAAAAGACAATTAAACATGAACAAATGGAGATCAAAGGACAACTTTGCACACCAACATTGTGGACGTATTTCTCTTTAAACTTATTGATGGACAATGAATTCTTTAAAAGTATTCACATTTGTGGATTTTTTTTCAGTATGTTATCTAAAATGTTAAGATATATGTATATATACATATAGTTATACATATGTATCCATATATATGCATGAAAATATACATACTTGTATATACAGATATATAAGTATACATACAACATGTATGTATATATATATATATATATATATATATATATATATATATATATACGTAAATATGTATATATATATATATAAATATACGTAAATATGTATACATATATACGTGCAGAAATGTGTGTATATATATATATATATATATATATATATATATATATATATATATATATATATATATATATATATTCGTGTACTTGGAACTTTATCAAACAATGTTGAGACCAACCAAGTCAATTTGAAATTATTTGAAATGTGTATGTTTTGGTGTATGTGACAAATACTATATAATAGTTAACTCGTTCCATTCAGAAGCCAGTAAAAATGCTGTGCTCTATTTCAACTTCTTTCGATTTCCTCCTAACAAGCACACAGTCAAATATTTTTCTAAATTTTTATTTTAGTTAAATGACGTTTCTATGTTTTTACTGAAATTGATTAAAAGGAAGATTCTAAAATTCATGTTTGGTAAGTTGATATGGTTACATCACAGTTTAATAATTCAAAATGGCTAACTTTATAATCATTTATCATTTTTTTTGTATAAAAGCCAACACACTGAACATGTTTTTCTTTATTTACTAATTTTATAGAAGTTTCTTTTTAAAGGTTGTTATATCTATATCATACATAATATGCTAAGCAACTTCACTTTTAAGGTGATAATCTATGTACATTATCACCTCTTACACACTTTTAAAATAAAGATATTGTCCAGTGATTAATGATTAATATGATATCACCAAGGTAAAAGAAAATGTCCAACTTTAAATTTAAATGTCTAACTTTAAAATTAAATTGTTTTAAACAGTTTAGAATGAATTATTCCCAAATCAGATTATTTCATCCCGTCGACTAAAACAGTAAAAATTTAAATAAATATATTCCCAAAACTGACATTGGCTCTATTGATTTGAATAATATTTGACTGAAAATTATTTTTATGGTATGATCATTGAGAATATCTATTGTTTTATAAATAATTGATTTGCTACAATTTTAAACAAAAAAAAATAAGAGCCATCTTTGTTTTTGTTTTAATTATTTAAAAGCCATTTAGCTGACTATAGCAATTATTTTTACAGAGGAGGAAAACCATTTTTGTTTTTGCTGAATAGTATTGACCCTAACAGACATTTATTTATTACAGAAAACACATTATTAATATTAACAGTAAATTATGCAGATTCTAATAAGTAATATCATCATTAGAGCTATGACAACAGCATATTATTTTCCTTGTTTTGGTTCTCAGGTACATATCCATTGATATCTTATATGTTTTTATGTAGAGTGATGTGGTTCTAGGTTGATTGTGTCTAACTGTGTCGGTTATATACTCGAGAGTCAAAACAATGAAAATAATATGCTGTTGTCATAGCCCTAATAATCATCAGTGATTGGTGATAGATGTAAGAAATCAAAACGGAACATAATAAAACCAAGCATTTCAGTATAACGAAATACGCAAACACAAAGAAAATATAAAAATAAACGATTTTGTTTGAACACGGAATGCAATACCTTAAAAAAAAAAAAATGTACAAATATCTTTAAAACAGAAAGCAACATGACTTATATTCTGAGTGGTAGTTTTTGTTGATATTTGTGTGGTATTTTGTTGATAATTAACCAAATGACAAGGGCAGACCCGATCTAAAAAAAAACTAGTCCAGGCGTCTTTCAGCATGTTTCCCATTAACTAACTTTGTCTATTTGGCACAATGGTAAGAGAGTTCACTAATATGTCGAGAGACCAGGGTTCAATCCTCAGTTGAGTCATATCACGGGCTTTAAAAATATGGTGCTGGATGCCTTCTTACTAAACACTCAGATTAGGATCAAGGATAAGTTGTATAATCCGGGGAAAAGAGTGGTGCTCTCCCTTTATACTTTGGTGTAGTAGCTAATGAAAGTAGCATCTACTAAATCGCCTTCGACTATGATTTCCCATTTTATGTGAGAAAATTGATAAAATGTTCCGCAATTTCTTAATGTACAGTCACTTATTATTTACAGTGATATGGTATGTAGCATTATTCACTAACCGTGTACTTTTACTTAAAATTGCTTATCTACAAATTATATAAATAAAATAAATAAAAATGTTTATCTGCTAATTATATAAATAAATTGCTTATCTGCATATTATATAAATAAATTGCTTATCTGCTAATTATATAAATTGCTTATCTGTTAATTATATAAATAAATTACTCATCTGTATGTTATATAAATAAATTGTTTACATGTTAATTATATAAATAAATTGCTTATCTGCTAATTATATAAATAAAATTGCTTATCTTATAATTATATCAATAAATTGCTTATATGCATGTTATATAAATAAATTGCTTATATGCATGTTATAGATTGCTTATCTGCTAATTATATAAATAAATGGCTTATCTGCTAATTATATTATAAAATTGCTTATCTGCTAATTATATTATAAAATTGCTTATCTGCTAATTATATTATAAAATTGCTTATCTGCTAATTATAATAATAAAATTGCTTATCTGCATGTTATATAAATAAATTGTTTATCTGCTAATTATATAAATAAATTGCTTATCTGCTAATTATATAAATAAATTGCTTATCTGCATGTTATATAAACTGTGAGCAAAACCAACTGTTCATAATCAGATACCTATTTAGCAAACCCAAAAATATCCGACTATTGTCCCTTGCTGAAAGGTGGATTTCAACTTTCTGGTTTTCATACATGATAGATAATAGTCAGCATTCAATAAATAAAATTAAATGAGTCTATTTCTTGAATCTTGTTATCGATAGCTTTAAGTTTAATGTATCGATATTTGATTCTGTGTAGCTAATTTGTCTTCTACTACTGTGTTCTTTAAAACAAAATAATGTATTAGTTTCTTATAAAAACGCCTATTCTGATTAGAAATATTATTATATTTCAGACATTTTTGATAGAGACCTAAACAGCAGCACCAGTTCAGCGTAACTTTTATAATTATATTGGTTGACATGTATGAAAAATAGAATTATGTTCAGAATTCCCTATTTAAAATTCTAACAAAATATTTCCTTTATAAGTTGCTGAGTTTTTGCGTCATTAACACAACTTAAATGAATAATGTTAATACTAACAGAACAATTTTATGAAAATAAAATAACAAGCAGGTTTATTCGTGTAAAATTTGAATCAACTGCTAAGAAGTAGTTAAACACTTTGTAAATTTTAACGTTTACAGATTTAAACTGTTTTGGCATTATTTGTCCATTTAAACTTAATACTCCGCAGACGACTTTTAGCAGAATCGAACGGATTAGCTAACTAATGTAGAAGTTTCTTTCATTAATTTAAATCATGATATTAGAAAGAAAAATTCTGGAAGTGTCTATTTTTAAAAATTAAACCTAATGGTGTCACTTTGGCTTGTTTTCTACATATTATGAGACCACTTTGGTATGATATTTACACTTACATGGTAATCTACGTCTCATTTTTGCTATACAATCTACATTTCATATTGAAATGTACACGATACAAAGAAAAATACATCTCTTAATTGGTTTCAAAATAATATATTGTTAGAAAGCCTGGAACCTTGACACTAATGTTCAAAGATGAAACCTTGATATTTCAGCCAATTACTCAAATGTAACACTAATTCTAAAGCTGGGCGACACCAAATTACATTGCTGGCAGACTAGGAGTCAAATGCATTGCCACACAGACTTAGGGTCGTATGTGTTTTTTGTATTATGGGCAGCATAGCGGTAATTTTCAGTGACCAGTGAGTTTTTAGTTACATTTTGAGGGGTTCATCACTCGATGAAGTGAAAAGTGTAACCACTGGGATGTAGGGTTGGTGTATATCTTCTTGCTCATGTGCCCGTATGTGCGACCTGCCCAACACAGAGATTTCATTTATGGTTCTGTGCATAACACCTCCCATCAATATTACACAAAGAAGTGTTACTGAAGGCTCAGTAATCTCTTCCCATTAATGGAGAGCTTACGTTAATTCAAACCAACTCAATTTTAATAATTCTTCCAAAGGGCTATTTTCAGCATTGCCGTTTGTTGTATCATCTCAGTATTCGCCTTGATTCCGATTTCTCCTAGCAATACTAGAGCACAAACATAAAAAATTGAAAAATCATGTCTTGACATGAAAATTTGTCTATTGAAATATTAATAAGAGTCAACATTATACATAGTTTTTCTTTGTCAAGCCAAAGTAGCGCAAACTTAAATACACGTTTGTAATGTTGTATTAGAGCAGACATGTTAAAAATGCAACGCTTTACAAACACTTGCATAAAATATATGTATTTTCGTAATTTAACAACCAAAATTGCAGAGTTTTTTTTAATATATAATTTAGATTGGATAAACATGCATCATTCGCTGAAAAACAACATGCCTTCTTTTATTCAAGTGTCTTTACACGTTTTTTTTCGATCAGAAAAGATACACGAATCCATCTGCAGAGTAGGTATGGACAAACGTTTTCTCTAAAACAAATTTCAGGAAAAGTTTAAACGAAAACGAATAATTTTTAGAAATGATTGAGAGAAAAAAGTTTGTATAGATATTTTATATTTCAAAGTAACAAATATTCTTCAATGATTTTATTCATCCACTGCAATTAGTTGCATGCGGCCATCTTGACTACACAAATTAACCTAAATGGGCTTCAGGGCGAGAGAGGTCGTGCATATGGTATCAAAACATAGCAAAACAAAGAAGCTAAACTGTTAGGTATTTAGGTCTCTCACATCTCGACCAATATTTCACTTCTCGATGAACTTGATACTGTAACGTACTAAAGTACAATACTGGTTTGTGCTTTGTATAAAATGTCTTTAAACATTAGGACCCGAATGAATGTCAGAACTAACAAATCACCGGGGTTCCATGAGTATATTAGACCTGTACATTTCATAGGTATAAAACATTACCTTCATATACACATATATATATCGTATATGTATATATACTGTAAGAAAGGCTAAATATCTTGTGTAGTTTATAGATACACAAAACTTAGAATTATATGTAAATGTATTATACCGTTTGTAAACGCATAATACAGGAAATAATACAAGCAAATTGTAGGGAAATTTAATGGAAATGTCTTATGCTGTTTGTAATCACATAAGACTTGAAAAATATAAGCAAATTAACGGAATTTTGGGCGGTCGTCTCCATAATCCGCTTTTTAAGTAACAAATTAAAGAAAGCAAAAAAAGGAAAAAATAAATATATATTATAGGCTGTCCTTTACTCAACAGTCCTCCAGACGTAACTCGTAACTAGAGCTTAATATTGTTTGAAAATATACTTATTGCAAGTAAACTAGCTACACAGACACGTTTGTTTGTCATTTCTGATAGAATTCTTCAAGCTAATCTGTGTGGCTTTATATATATATATATATATATATATATATATATATATATATATATATATATATATATATATATTCAAGCTACATCGACACGGTTGTGTAGCTTACTTGTTAATTTACAATTTTCGTTTATATACCTATCTATAGATATACAAAAGAAAATTTGACAATAGGAATTATAATCATTATTGTTTTAAAGAATTAGTTTTGCAAGATAGGCGTTAATTGATTATATTTTGTACAAATAATAGATTTTACAAGGCATTATTTTAAATATTATTTAAGTGTAGCTGCTCATAATTAATATAACATTCCATTTAGATCAGTCTGGTTAGATCATTGCATTCCACACACTCCATGCAAGAAAAGATTTCATTAACATTTTAAAAACAACATGAGAATAAAAAACTGTTGTAATTGGTTAAAATGTTGTCTGTTACAATTGATTAATTACATTTGTTGACTTTGTATTTGCATGCATGTTATACAAAGTTTCGATTTAGTTCATTTTACAAGTTAAAAACGGTTACTTAATCAAACCATTAAAAGATATTTAAATTAATTTGTAACCAATTATGAAGTTATTGCAAATTTATATTAGCATCATGGAACCTTTGTTGTATTTAAAAAGTAAATTACATTCTAAACAAAAGACTTTGTTCGTTACAAGAACTAGTTATCTGCCCCTTAAAATGCAGCCGACATATAGTAATAGTTTTAGTTTGACGTTTCTTTAGAAGAAAATTATATTTTTTCTGTTTTTTTTTTTGTTTTTTTTGTAAATTGTAGGTGAAATAGTACATATGAAATAAAGTGCATTTTTTTCACAGACAGAAATAAAAGAAATCGCACACTGAAGATAGTAACTGGACGTCTGAATGAGGAAAATGCTAAAGGCAATTTTTTTGTTGAAAGTATATGTAAAATCAAATATATCCATGCTATGAAGTTTTCAGATCTTGAATTTATTTTTAATTCAATCAAATTAATTATACGTTTTAATATTTAAAAATGTATTCATGAATTATAAAGTGAATTAACGTAAAGACAGATGCTCCAAAATATATTTGACTTTGCATTTGAATTCAGTTCAGATTATCTGATAATTTCAATACCATTGAGATATCATCTTTTAGATGAAATGACTCTCTTCCTATTAGCATGAACGTCATAATGCACTTACTATTTGTGTTTGTTTTTCAATTTTTAATTTGTTAAAATTTTGAAAAAACTTTTAATCAGTATTTTTAATATTACAGACATTATTAAACAATATCGTTGGCTTATATTCTTGTTAGTCAATCGACCCGGGGAGCTCTTCTACTCACTGTTAAATGATATATGATAAATTAAATAAAATTGTTATCAACTGACTAGGAGTTCTCGTGCAAGTTATTATCAGCGATTGCTCACTCTGACAATAAACGATGACATTCCCTGAAATCTGAGTGACAACAAGTCTCCCCAGATTTCCAGTAATATCTCCACCTCTTTTAAATCAATATTACAAATAATTTTGCATTTTCACAATAATTATCTTCTTTTCAGATAGCGGTAAAAGCTCCATTTTACCCCCATGTTAAGAATAGCATTCTTGTTCGCTTGACTATGTCTGATTATCCTGCCAAAATGGAGAGCATAAATCGTAAGTCAAAACGTGTATTATATATATATATATATATATATATATATATATATATATATATATATATATATATAAATTAAACAAAATTTTTTTTTTTTTTTTTTTTTTTATAATATTCTACAAATATGCGTTCCTCATTTCTGTCTGTGAAATGTGTTTCTGCTGAGGGGAAATCAAGTTTCAGTGTCCTTTTTTTTATCATTTGAGTACCAGAAGTAAATTCAAAGACTCAAAGTGTGCGCATTTTTTTGTTGTTTTTTGCTACTTTCTAATACAGACTATCATGTCAGCCATTGTATACAGCATCAAGCACAACTGTGCAACAACCGACTAAAACTAAAAGACACTGAATTCAATGAAAAACAGGACGATTTTTATCATCATCCAAAAATCTTGCCTTGCGGTGATCATGTCTGCTGGCATCAGGGGTGAAGATAACAGCATTGATTTTTTTTTTAGAAAGATAAACAAAGAAAAAATAGTTATCATATATAATAATTAATTGATTAATAATTAATAAATAATTAATTGATTACAGAAAGAAAGGTTGACTGAGTTTTGAAGATTAGTACTCAGAGAGGAACAAACTGTGGGCGTTCTACCATGCACTTGGTCAGGAGAAGCCATATAAAGAGCAGAAAATACCTTCTCGAACATGGTTGTCTTTCAGAATTTTACCAAAAGAATTCCTGAGGATGCGCTGTTCATCTAGATTATGAAATAAAACAGCATCAGCATTTCAATACAAGGAAATTCATTTGGTTCACACATAGACATGCACAAAAATAAATATATAAATTGTATATATTTTATGATTTGTTCTGCGTAGGAACAGGAAAAAGTACAAGTGTTATTTGAATGCAAACTTATGTTCAGCAACTATTACTTGTGTAAAGAACTAATGAAATATAAAACAGAATGTAATCAATTAAAAGGTATATAAATGTAATATTCCAATGCAGTGATGCTGGTAGGCTTCTTCTTCTTCTTTTTTTTTTTTTTAATTAGTACTGCATCCCTGGCGATCGCAGTTGGTGATTTAAATGAATGTCAGCGAGTTTAGACTAAAGTTTCGGTTCTTGTCCAGAATTCCCCTCATATGAAAAAAAAAAAAAAAAAAATGAGGAAAAATCCGTATGATGTACGTATCCGAGACAAAACGAAAATATCATATTCCAAAAATTATGTAAATTGATCATGTGGATTTCTTTTTTTTTAAAAAGAAAATTATTTTTAAGCGAGTAATCGGAATTCGTAAGCATTACAACAAATTTAATAAGTATGAATTATTTTTGAATTATCTCCCTTTGTTTCTTGACGTTTTTTTTTTTTT
>NC_136484.1:96673399-96728399 GCF_053919585.1 Euprymna scolopes
CTTGTCTGCTGAATCACAAGGCACAAGGTCACGTGACAACATTCAACTGATAATAATCAACCAATCAGAAAAGATTGCCCAGTCAAAAGATCAGGAAAATAAATCCAGCGCAAGAAAAATAATTTCAACCAATCAAGGAAAAGAATACTGGGGAATATATTTAGCTTTCATTTTTGAAACTGATTTCCTTTTTCTTATTAATTTAACTGTAGAACATTTGATTGCACAAATTTGTAAAGCATTACAAAATTTAATTAGATTAATCTGTTAAGACTTATAAATAAATACTTTATTAAAATATACATATTAAAGAATTTTCAAAATATATGTGCAACATTCGTCTCTCATATCTTTTGGTTTCACAATGTTTTTCTTATATGCAAAACTATATCAGAAGATGTAAAAAAACAAATCTTCATTTTGTTGCATGAAATAACAGTGGTCATTACTTTTATATGACAAAACTCTCCAACAATATTTTAAAATATTACAAATAATTATTAAATTGAACTTTAAATAATGTATTTATTTGTTTTGCTGGTGTTTGTATTTTTTTTTTTTTTAGTCATCATTTAACAAATACCAGTCAGCTTCCATGATTTGATGTGGACATTTCCCCCATTTTTAAGCTTATTCATTTTTTTGCTACGAATAACCAAGCAAGCATGCAAGAGTGCAAAGGTTAAATGTCCTCACCATGATATTTGAACAACAAAAAAGATCAGTTGAGAGAAACATTGTGAAATTTGTTAATGAATGTGTTCGAATTAAGTTATCCAAATTTTTTAGATGAAATATTTTTTTGTCGTTTTGCTTTTAGTTATTTTATCTTTCATCTTATTAATGGTGCATTCTTTTAATTCTTATACTAGCGTAAACCATCTATTATAGATTGAAGAATACATTTCTTTCATTCTATCATCATAATTACTGGGTGCAACCTGTGTACGTTATATTCATACCAACTGAGCATACGTCATCGACAATCAGTCTGACCGAGTTTCGGGCATTTTTGACTTGGGAATGATCTTGCATCTATTGGATTGAGGTGTGGTTTTGAGTAGTCCTCGGAAATCCACCCTTCCAGGTTGTTACCTCCCTTCTCTTTTGGATGGTGTAAATTTATTGCCTACTGCCTGAAGCTTCCCTTCCGGGGAATGCCGACAGGACTACCCATGCACTTATAAAAAGACCAGAATGCTTCTCCTTTAGTTGCACTGGCTTGACTTTCATCACCTTTCCCCCTTGTGTCAAATCTTCCTGCAGTGAGAACGCAGTAAATCTGGCACAGCTTGAGTAGATATTGTTCGTATGAATCAGGGATACATCCTCAACAATCAGTCCAATATTGGCATTGTTGCTGAGGTATACTTCTATTCAGTTCTAGGAAGTCCACTTTCCCAAGCTCGGAAAAATCCAATTGGCCCTGTACGACAATCTTCTAGTGATGGTGTCATGAATAAGACACCCGTTTCCAATTTGTTATCATAAGCTAGTAGGAAGTAGGAAGGCTCTGAAAACTGTCATGGTCTAACCAGAAATAGTGAAACATAATAATAAAATGACATTAAAGAAAACGTTGATTTTTTACATTCCTTTCCAAGTCAAGGTTGCTTTCTTGATGTGGTATGCACCATAGGCAGGGTGAACCAGCTTCTTTCATTGGAAAAAGTTTCTAGGGAATATTATATCGTATGTGTATCCTGCTCAGATGATATAATTTTAATGACCTTTGCAAAAAGGTAACCCAGCTGATCAGACTCACACCATCATCATCGTCATCATCATCATCATGGTTCTGCACCACACCAAAATCTTACTATTAAATATAGTAGTCCATAAATGTATATTATGTATCTTGCTGATTTATTTGTTAACTCTTATGTTCATACCGATAATCATCATCATGATCATATTCAGTTTAACGTCCATATTACATTCTAGCATGTGCTTTTAGAAATTGACTTTTAAGCTAATCTATCTTTGGCTAAGTCTTCATTTATTTCTCTTTCTCTCAGGTTCATACTTATGGTATTTATTTGCTTCCCCACGAAAGCAAATTAGGCACAAGGCTGTTTTTAATGTGGGGGGGAAAAAACCAGCTCCCCTAAAAGTAGGGTAAAAAAGGGGGCACTCTGGTTGTTATCAAAAATAATAATTGTCCCAGTATAGAGGGTCACATTCTCCTGCAGTTTTTCTTGGCCTACTGTAACAGAGCACAGACGCACGTACAGCAGCAGCAGCAGCAGCAGCAGCAGCAGCAGCAGAAGTTGTACAACAGCCAACATATGCAGATGACTGAGCCGTGTGCAAGGTGATGTCACAGCAAGGGAAAAGGAAAGAAAGAGATTATAACAAAAGAAAAACGTGGCCCGAGAAGAAGAGAAATAGACATGCTACACATGTGGCCTGAGAGCGACCGGGAAAGATGTGCCCTAAACACGGCCAGACAAAGACAAAGTACCATGTGTTCGATGCGGCAAAGTCATAATAAGCACATTGGAGTACGAGAAGACTTTTCAACAAGAGATAAGGCGTTATTCTAGAAGTACCTGTAAATAAATGTCTGTTGTTTCAACTTGAAAAAAAGTGAGTCAAATTCTTTCTCCATCTTTACTTTCTTTGCAACAATCTGCATGCAGCAGGTGGGTCCTGAGTGTTAATATTGTAACGACTGCGTTACACTACACCTGCCAACTGTCTCTGGTGTCTTAATTGATCTATATACTCTAACCCCCGAAACTCTCATTCATAGTGGTTCAGTTTCGGTGATCTAATAAGAACAGGTGTGTCAACGTCATAATGCTTTGTATCTGGATGGTTACAAAATGACAATATTAATATGATGAAAGGTATACTAAGATTATTAATGTTTATAATAATAGTAATAATAATGTTTGTAATAATAGTAATAATAATAATGAATATACTAATCAAAATGTTCTTTATTATATGCTGAGATTGTGTGGGTGAGAATATTTGATAATTTCTTTTTTCAATAACATAAAAAAAAAACAATCTTTTTTTTTTCTCCCCCAAAAGATCCACCTGGATAGAAAATCGATGATCAGATGAGTGGGCATTTTGTTTTCTGATTTCGTCCGCATTTTCCATGTGACAAAATGGGCATGTTGCACTTCTCACCTTTGTATGGAGCCAGCCACAGCCAGGTGCATTTAGTAACGTGAGGGCTTATTCAAGGATAATACATTAAAAGCTTACTGAAGGTCATCCACAAAATGCAGCAAAGATGGTTCAATTAATACAACAAAAATGTATGAAGAGAATAAATATATGCAAAACGGTTATGCAATGTCGGCCATAGCAGAAAAGAAGGCTTAGAATCTAGACATGATAGATGTTCACTGTTTGTATATTACAAAGATTACATATATTGATATACACATGTAGGCATATATAGATATATATTATAAGTATATGTATAAGTGTGTATGTATTTCTACAATGAAACAATGCAGCTTTCACAAACGATGGTAGCCATAGACAAGAAAGCCAAACCATTTTAATAGCTCAGTTTGTTAATTTGTCATCTTACAGGTGATTCGGATTTCAATCCTGGGCTCAGATGTGTATTACTGAAGAGTCCAAAGGATGGCATAACTCGAGTCTTGGTTTTTCTGTCTATAGCTGTCATGTTTTGAGGTGGCTGCACTGTTTGTCTAATTGTGGAAATAAATATAATTCGCTCACATCCTTATATATATATATATATATATATATATATATATATATATATATATATATAAGAATGTGAGTGAATTATATTAAAATAGAAATGTGGAAAATCTACAAATGCAATGTTTCGCCTACTGTTGTAGAGGCTTTATCAAGAAAAAAAAAACCCTGGGCGAAACGTTGAATTTTTAGGTCTTTCATATTTTCACTTTCACTTAATACCATTGGATTTATTTTATGTTTACCATAAATTAATGTGTGTGTGTGTGTGTGTGTGTGTGTGTGTGTGTGTGTGTGTGTGTGTGTGTGTATGTGTGCATAGAGGGAAAATTAGTTTATAGAATACCGTATATATATTTATGTGTACATGCATTTATGTACGGTAACCATTGGAATTTATTTCTTATGGTATATTACGTATATTGTTTATTTAATTATTTTTTGTTTCTGCATTAATAATACCATTAAATAAACAGTTAATTTAATCTACAAGGCTTTGAATAAACAAAGAAAATCACAAATAGAAAGAGGAACCACCTTTCACGAATGTTTTCTTAACGGCTTAGCTGACAAGCCAAATTATTAGAGAAAACTGAACCTGTACAAAAAATTCATCTCTCAAGCTCTACAATAAGTCTTTGTTCAGTTTTTTTTTACATCTACTGTTTTAATTTCGAAACTGACATATATGTGTCTTTTCAGTCAGGTCTATAGAAAACCAGATAGACAAACGAAACTGGTGTAAATTATGTGACTAAAGTGATTATCGGTTATCTACCCTTGGTACGTATGGCATTAGATTATGGTTATATGGATGTGCAGAGAGCGGCAGTACTGCTGTACAAGTGAATGTCCATGATGTACAGAAGTCTCTCTGAGATTTTATGTGTCAGCTACACATACTAATAGTTCTATGGCGATGTAAGAGTAGTAAGGTGTGCAGATATAAACTGACGATGAAAATATTTTGCATAATCAAATGTTAATTTCATAAAACTGTAATGTTTTGCTATTACAATTTTCCTGTTGAAAGCTGGAGTTCATTTCAATTCATTTGCTGTCATAATAGTCAGCATTATTTTGTGGGCATGGTGAAAGGCGATGAAGAAGAGACACATTGGAATGCAAATATACATAAGAAAATAATTTCAAGTATTCTTTGAAACTATTGTATGCCAAACCATGTTGTAAAACTATTTCTCTTTGTACTGCTACTTTTAAATTTTGAAAAAAAAAATGGATATTTTTTGTCAAATTTTAATTAAAAATATTTATTATTCTAAAATTATAAATTATTATTTCAATTATTCAGGTCACGGGTGTAGTAATTATACACTATATAAAATAGTGTAAATAATGTTATATATATACATTTATGTATATATATATGACATTATTTATATATATGTATATATGCATACATGTGATATAAACATTTATATATTATACCTAATAATATTATATGCATCTACTTATTTTTTAAATGTACTGAAATGTTGGCCTTTAATAGATATTCACACAAAGAATGGATAACTAATTAAAGAATGCATGTTAATTCAATTATTTAAGTTTTTTTATGATGTAACTTTGAACGCCATTAATTATTTGGAATTATGTTTCATTCACCATCCATTAATGACTTATCATTTTAATTTAAAATATTTTACAAATCACATAAATTTCTAATTTCATTAATTTTTGAATCGTGGTAAAGTAATTTTAAATTCTCTTTTTAAAATAACTAATTTCAAACACCATTAACAATTTTTTATCATTGTTTTATGACAAAAAATTTTAAACGCCATTAATATTTGTAAATAATATTTTTTTTCATAAAATAACACAATTAAAATGCGATTTATTTTGAGTTGTGATGATATAAATTATAAATTCCATTAATCATTTGAATTTGATGTCTTTTCATCACCAATGCATTTTTAATCAATTTCTATGACATAACAAATTTGGAATTCCATTAATTTTAAATTATGATAATATTACCTTTAATACATTTTTTTTTATAAAATAATTAATTTCAAATGCCATTTAATTTATTTACGATAAAAACAAATTTTGAATGCTATTGATAATATTGACATAATTCCTTTTTTATAACTGAAAAGAATGTTTTTATGACAAAATTAACTATAAATATTCTTAATCATATTTTCAAAATAAATCCTCTAATTATCACAAAATGAACAGGAAATCATTATCGGTCAGCTTTTCATATGTGATTATTTCCAAAATGTAATGTAAACTTTAGATCTAAATATCTAGTCTCTCTCTCATATATATATGTTCCATGAAAATTAACTATGCATACAGAAATAAGAACATAATACAAAAATAAAACAGGATGGTATATTAAATGATATACCTTAATATATGCACATACATATATCTATTCATATTTATTCATATAGACATGATGAACAGATTCGCTACACTAGCATACCAGTGCTTCGATCTGTAGATATTAATAACTAAGATCTCCTAATTTAGGTGCCCATTTATAGATATAAATATATCTATTAATATTTATTCATACAGATGTGTACAAAGTTCGTTACACTGGCATGTCAATGTCTCAATATGTAGTTATTAATAACTAACATCTAATTTAGGTGTTACTTTTTTTTCAACACTTTAATGAAAAGGCAGACTTTTCAGCAGAGGAGATTTTAGTTATTAATAACTTTTCATTTCATTTAGGTATTCATATTTAAAAAAAAAATATGGACATATAAATGAGAAGAATCTAGTAAATAATAACAACAGATTGAAACATTATCATGTAAGTGTAGTGGATTTAGAATTTTGGAATTTAAAATTATGAAATTCAACTTGGAATAATTGAATTTATACGAAATTATCGAATTCAGAATCATGGAATTTGAAATTATGGAATTTAGAATTATGAAATTTAAAATCATGGAATTCAACTTGGAATTATGGAATTCATGCAAAATTATAGAATTTAGATTTTTGGAATTTAAAATTATAGAATTCAATTTGAAATTATGGAATTTATACGAAATTATGAAATTCACTTGAAATTATGCAGTTTTAATTATAAAATTCATTCGAAAATATGGAATTTAGAATTATGGAATTCACTTGAAATTATGAAATTTAAAATTGTGCAATTTATCTTCAATTGTGGGATTTAGTTTAAGATAAGTCACATCAAATTATAAAATATAGAAATATGTAATTTAAAATAATGGATTTCAATTGGAATTAAGGAATTTAGTTCAAGTGAATTCACCTGAAACACAAAAGCCAACATTAAAACACCAAATACAATCTTCAGAAAGTGGCATGCAGCATTAAATGCCATAAAGCTTTGTAGAATATGGACATTTTGTTTGAAATGAATAGATTGGATTTCACAATGGGATGAGTGCAGTAAAAGGATTTTGTTTATTCTTTAAAAACTTCTGAACAAAAAAAAAAGACAGTCAATGGCAGATAGTTTTATATTACACAGAATTATCTGAAGTGATGGACTAACCTTTGACTATTCTTACTGATACACGCCCCCCCCCCATCAACATCAGCTAATGAGAAAGGATGAAGGGACATAAAGTACCTATTTCAATTGGGTTTGTTTCCCGAAATTTGATTTTATAACTGAATTACTATTAAAATAATACTCTTTTTGCTGTTGGTTGGTTCGTTGTTTTTGTTTTACGGCATATCAACCTTTTTCAGGTTATTTAATGCCGAATCTAGTTATTACTTTGAGAAACGATTTTTAATGGAGTATTTTTTTTTAAAGTCAGATTCTATTTAACCCATAGTTGGGACCCTAACAGGTACTACCGCTCCGGGTCAGGGTGGACCTGGGAGCAATTGCAATTAAAGGGTGGCTCCACACTCCCCAAGGCCCGCAAGGTGGGGCCTCTCCATCGGATATAGTTTTTGGTCATATCCAGGACCTCTTTTTGCTGTGGATTTATGTTAAGTATTCGACATTAAAACTTCTCTAACATTTTTTTGGTAAAGATAGAATTTTTATTTTGTTTTCAAGTGTCAGTGTGAATTTAGCTGTATAGGATGCCTTGCTCAACCATCGGTAATGCGGATCAAACAAAATGGTATGTCAACAGTGACCTTTTAATTCTTAAAACAACATTCTAATCGCCTCAATCTTTCAGCTTTGCTTGGTCAACTTTCCGTTTAAATATTTTGGAATCGGTTTACATTTTCTTTGTGTTATATCCATCGTTATTTAAACAGAAAAAAAAAATTCATTTATTCTCTAAATGTTTTACAGATATTATAAGTAATTCGGCCTATGCGCCATCACAGGCGTACAGAATATGTACGGACCTGTCCGCCGGAAAGCTTGCATCAGATCCAACTAGAAGTGTAAAACGTGTCTTAAACAGACATGTCTATTCGACTGCCGATTTTGCGCGCTGAGGTGAAGTTGAATGACAACCCTCTCAAAGTCATGGATTCTTTTTGTCATATTGAGTGTTTACAAATTTAGCTTTATCATTAGGATAAAATCAGTTTGAGGTAAATTTCATGAACTGTTATCAGTACTGGCAATGTGATTTATCATTCTCACTAACAGAGTAAGAAGAGGGTATAGCAGTTGTGTTAAGATAAATGCTAAGCACTTAACTATTGCTTGCTCACTCATCTTCAGGATAATGACAGAGCAATGGTTAGATTGATATGATCAGACCCGGCATATTAACTCTGATATCTAGTTCCTGGCAGTCAATCAACTACGTTGATTTGGCCACATTTAGATGAACGATGTTTTAAAAAATATATGCAGAGATCTTTAGGTCGAAGGCTGGGTGAAAGAAGAGAACTTAGATGCAAACCGTCAGCAAAGATTTTTGACAACAGCATTTGAATGTAATCGATCTTCAACACTTTAAAGCTTAGAGATCAGGTTTGCACGTTGTCAGAAAAAATCTGACCATATCTAACAGAAATATATATATATATATATATATATATATATATATATATATATATATATATATATATATATATTGGCAGCAAGCTATTATTTAGACACGTCTGATTGAACACGACAGAATTATTCCTTTTTCCGATATTTCTGGATATCTTTTTCATTTGCCAAGCAGTCTTTTTAATTTTGGCAGGCATATTATATAGAATGGCGCCCAAAAGTTGTTGTTCGGCCATATTTTTCTCAAGTGTTTTCTATCGGTGAATCTGATTATCACCAGGAGCAATTATTGTTGTTTTCTTTTCCTTTGAGGCTTGGTGTATTTATATATATATATTTTTTTAATTGGCTATAAAGGTGGGGGCATAAGTGTTGGGGGCGAATTATTTTTATTTTATTTTTAGTTTTGATTTTCCTATTTTATAGTTTATTAATTTAGTTTCATGTTAGTTATTAAATACTGTTAGTATATTTGTCCCGGTGTTAAATGAGATCCGGTTTAATATATATATATATATATATATATATATATATATATATATATATATATATATATGTATATATATATGTATATATATATATATATATATGTATATATATATATATATATATATATGTATATATATATATATATATGTATATATATATGTATATATATATATATATATACATATATATATACATATATATATATATATATATATATACATATATATATACATATATATATATATATATACATATATATATATATATATACATATATATATACATACATATATATATATATATATATATATACATATATATATACATATATATATATATACATATATATATACATATATATATATATATATACATATATATATACATACATACATATATATATATATATATATATACATATATATATACATATATATATATATATATATATATATATATATATATATATATATATATATATATATATATATATATAATGGGAATAGCTCCAGACAAGACATGAAGCCACTTGAATTAAGGAGCAAAAAAAAAAAAACTAAACAATTTAACATAGGAAATATTAGTTAACGTCAAGTGTTATACAGAGAGATTCTGAACCAGAAAACAGCCATTTTCTCCCTTTGTCAGAGACATCGCCCAAACTAAAGGACAAAATAAGGCAAGGGATAGTTACAAGGCTGCTAGAAGTAAACCTGAGGTCCACTTTCTACTCTCCAAAAGTATCGAAATGTTGACTTTTCAAATAGTCTTTCTTTTCTTTTAATAAGAATTTGGAATTCAGAATAGTAACACTAGAAGTTTTTGTGTCTTTTTGTTTTAAATCATATTTTCTGCCCAATAATACATAGACTGTCATATCATAATGTCTACATGCTCATGCAAGTTTGTTTCAGAGGAGAGTGTAAAGTTAATCGAACCTTTTTTTTTAATGGGAGGAGTATCTTCAATTAGACATACGTAAATTTAAATGAAGAAAAGAAATATGTATAAGAAATGGAAAGATAGATAAAAAGTTTAAAGAAACAAAAGCTTCAGAGATAAATATCAGAAGTAGAAAGGTTTATTAAGTTAAGGCTTGCTCTATATCTACGTAGAGTAAACTTTTTCATGCTTTGTAGTTGATATTTAATTTCTGCCTAAGCTCATCTGAAAAGATTCGGCTCCATGCAGAACTGCCAAACTTAGCACATGCTTGCTGCTAACTAGAAACATTTACTACCAGACTTATAAAAATTTATAACATTCTTGTTGATAAATCATCATGATTATCTCCCCTGCTTATTGTAACTCTTCTGAAGCACAAAACAAAACTTCTCTGGTATTTAAAATAATAATTTTAAAAAATGTTAGGGGGAAAAATAAAAAGTGCAGTGAACCAATCAGAGCTTGTGATACACAAACAACGAGCTAATGAGAGCAGTGGACACACATGTACCTGGTATATCTTCTTCAGACTCTGAGATCGGTAAACTGCTAAAGGAAGTAGTGTCCCTTCCCGAAAGGACATTTCTGAAACGAGGGGATAAGTCGGCGGTAGGCATCGCCTTGGCCAGGTTCATAGAACTCTTTCTCTCAGCTGTGAAGGAAAGAAATGGACATAAAAGAAAAAACAAGGTTTTTGTTAGTCGTCATTTTTTTTTTATGAATCTCCAAAAAGTGTTATTATCAATTAACAAAACTATACTGCGTTAAATTTGTGCATTCGTTTGATTCCTGTCAGAAATTAGCTTAAAAAATACTGGCAAGAATTTAATACAAAATTTATGTTTTTTATGCAGATTTTTTTTAAAAAGATGTCCAAAGATTGCATCAAGTGACATCTCTCAAGTCTTTTGTATGCTTATCGTATATTCATGTTCAAAATTTATTTTAAAAAAAGCAAGTAAATAGTGTGTAAAATATTAACTCTTGATCAGATAAATATTTTAATATAAAAATCTCATTTCAGCCAATCAGAAGCGTGGAAATGATACGCCTCTGCAATATTAAAAAAAAAGGAGACATATTTCAATATTTTGTACCTATCGCTGAGAGCTGATCAAAATCATATTTAAACAAAAAGACCAGTTCCCAAATCAGCCTCGCAGTTTCCCGATAGTGATGAAAAACAACAAATGCTTACTCTATAATTCTTTTTTTTTTCTTCTCAAAATGAAAGATAAAAAAAGTTCATCAAACTCTCCAAACTTCATGAATAATAAAAAAAAAAAGGGCAATTGAAATGAAAAGTAAAAAAGCAAAGTAAGAATAAAAAATAATAAAAGTAATCGACTGCTGTCAATAGCCAAATTTATGAGATGGTGCTGCAATGTTTTTAATGAAAACCGCACCAGACAAGACATAAACCACTTGATGTAAGGAGCTAAAACAAAATACTACTTCAAGGTAAAAAACTACGACATCACACCAAACTAAGTGTAAGATGGTGGATTCCAACGAAGGAAACAATAATTATTTCCCCTTTATCAGTAACATCGCTCATGGAATCTGAAGACTAAATGACAAAATAAAAGTAGCGAGATTTACAAGGCTGCCGAAAGTAAACATCAGGTACACTTTCTAGTCTCCTAGCAATCAAACTGGTACCCATTTATTGATTATCAGAGAATGAAACAACTGCGATACTGTCGATGTCCACTTCCCCCTCAAAAAAGAGTTAAATTTTTTTTAAATAAAGAAAAAAAATAAAAATAAGAGGAAATAAGTTTATCAGCAGAACAAAGGTATAGGAAGTTGTTCACAAAGGAACACAAAAGAAGGCTTGGTGTGGTGGGCAGAAAATACTAACACGCAAAAATTTAAATACAATGTGAACAAACATCTCACTGTCCAACTCCCCGGCCATGTTGGCCTCCTATAAATCTGATCCCTATCACAGCAGCTCCTTACGTTTCAGTTGCAATATGCCTTATTTGGAGAAGAAGAAATGGAAAAAGAAAAAGACAAAAAAAAAAAAGAATCAAAATATAAAAACAAACTCAAAATTTGTTCCATCGGAAGCATCCATAGCAAAAGTCGATAGAGATTTAAAAAAAAAAAATACAAGAAAAAGCAAAAGCAATAAAATGAAAATAAAAATAATAAAATCGAAACGAAACTGGAATGTATAAGTAATACAAAACTTACATTCTGGATAATTCTCCAGTATATTTGGATAATCAGAGTCCCAGTGTGGCTTCTGTATTGAATCCGTGTCTGATGCAGAGTTGGAGGGTGGCGGTGGTGGCAGGGAGGGGGCAATGCTGGCACAATTGCGTGGGTAAGGGGTGAATGTCTGCAAATGGTCAAAAGTATACACCGGAATATTGTGCGGATTCTCCAGCTGGTCAGCCGCACTGCCATAGTTACGAACCGCATCAAAGTTATTAAGGGTGTTCACCGAGTCGTGATTGCTTGGGGTGTAAGAGGCTGGGCGGTTCGGTACAGGCGGCGGTTGAGGGCTGGGGCATCTCTGCGGCAGATGCAGTTCGGTGTTGCTCAGCTTGTGCGACTTCAATTCATCATGGGCACTGTTCCGGATGACGTTGTCTGCCAAACATGAGCGGGAATGGGGCGGCCGGCGCCGAGCTTGCTTCTTTTGATACCAAAAGCGGACACCTATCAACAGGATGACGATAACAAACAGAACACTAACGGCACCTGAAAAACAGAAAATGGACGAGAGAAGACAGAGGTTAGTATTCACTGTAAGACAGGAAAGAAGTTTTGTAGTTGAAAAAAAAAAAATTACTTTTGGGGGAAGTAAGTACGGAGGTAGATTCTTAACATCGGGTTAATCTATTACGCAGTAGCAATATACTTTTAGATCAGAAGTAGATATAATATACTAGGTATGTGTGCAAGGGAGCTTGCTAAGATTTCAGCAGCACTCTGGAGGCTTATTTATTAATTTTATTTTGTAAAATGTTGCCGGAAAAAATATATATAGTATCGCTTTAAGCAATAAATAGCAGGAGGCACAACTCTTAACAGAATTGACATCTGTGTTTTTTTTAATCACATCACACACACACACACACACATATATATATATATATATATATATATATATATATATATATATATATATATATATATATATATATATATATATATATATATATATTACATTATGATAAAAGAACTCAAAAACAGATACTTTGGCAGCAGTGTGTCGGATTTAAACCCGGAAATTGCTAATTGAAAGTAGAGAATAGTTAACAATCCATTTGATAAGGTGCAGAATAGTTAACAAGTGTTTATTTGACCACAGTGTAAGGGCACAAAATCAAACAATGAGGACAGGAAGATCGTCTTGTATTCTAAAGGTGGGAGTCGGGGCAAGTACACATATATTAAAAAAAGAAAATTACCCGTGATGCATTACTTACCAATTATTATAATGATTTCTTTTTGAGTGATTCCATATCTGTTTGATGAAATGTTTGGTAAAAGAATTTCCTCACAATGGGTGCCCTTGGTGTCGGAACTACAGTTGCAGAAATAGGAGCCTGGACCATTATAACATGTGCCACCATTTTTACAGGGGTTTTGGGCACATTTATCAGATTCATATTCACATAAAGGCCCTGTTGGCAGGCAAAAGAAAAAGAAATAATTAAATCAAAGCATGTGTGTGTGGGTGTGTGTGTGTGTGTGTGTGTGTGTAAAATGGCGTACACACAGTTATATATATATAAATATTTATGTCATATATATGTTCTGTATTTACTTCAACAGTACTTAATATCTGAATAGATCTTAGTAGTTATATGAAAATATTCTTATGACAAGTAAGCTACACAGAAATCTTTGTGTTTCATTCCAAGGGGTAAATCAGCAAGCTAAATAAATATAATTTACTTGAAAAGTTAATCAATTAGTATATACAAATCGTAATGGATTAAATTCTTTTTTTAATATTTTATAAAGATAAAAAATCCAAGTTCAATGAATATCCTGTGAGATTGCAGAGCATATGTAGAGTATTCGTCTTAACTCAGTCAAGGGTTAAAATCAATACAGCATGATGGTAACCTTCTTAGTGAGTAAATTGGGGAAATTGTTTTGCTTGTATAAATATATTAATATATATATATATATATATATATATATATATATATATATAATACGTACACTTAAAATTGTGTTGAAACCCTCATAGTATCCAGTTTAGAATTATTATTCAAGGTTATAATCAAAATACAGAAAAGTCGACCTTTGATGACAAACCTTCGTAGTGGCCTACACATTGGCAAATGGCTTTATCAGGTCCTTCAATACAATTGGCACCATTTTTGCAAGGGTTAGTTGCACAATAATAGCCATATTCACAGCGCCGACCTTTCAAACCTCCAACACACTTGCACCAGAAATCGTTTGGTAAGACAGGATTGTTGCGACAAGTACCTGTGAAAAAAAGAGCAGTATATGTGAGAAATTTTGCGATCCAAGATTGACTGGAAACAATGCCGAGATAAGCGGAGAGCACATGCACCACCTGGAATTCCCAAATGGTCACTCATTTTAGTGCTGACTAGGCCAAACGTTGCTTAACTTTGGTGATCTGACTGGAACCGGCGTGACAACGTGACTATGCCGTATATGTGAGAAATACAATGTAAAAAAAAAAGAAAAAAAGAAAAAGACATCTTAAAAGTACAAATACATATATTAATAGAAAATATGTATGTTTACATACTTCCGGTGTCTTTAAACTGTAGAAATATTGATCTATTAACTAATACACGAGCTAACGTGAACTACAATTGGAACATCTCTTATAACATTTATAACAAGAGAACTCGTGTCATCAGTCGACGGCAACTATCGACAATCAAGAAAAGAAATTCACTGAAGAATGTGGGACGATGACTGAAATATTTGGAATTATTCTCTATTTAAAAAAAAAGTAATATTCAGCACAAATATATATATATATATATATATATATATATATATATATATATATATGTAAGGGAGTTAATATATTGTTCTATGCTTACCTCCGTTTAGACAGGGGTTATCTGCGCAAGGATTTGTATCAACTTCGCATCGGTTTCCTTGGAAACGTGGTGCACACACACATGTATAACCGTTTCGACTTTTTGTAATACATTGACCTCCATTTAGGCAGGGGAAATTAGAACAAGGATCTGGGAAAGAAAAAAAACAGACAGAAAAATACAATAAACAGTAAAGACTAACACCTAAATTGAATGCTACCAAAACAACCACTTGTATGCTTACTCAGCGTTATCCAGGGCTGGGACAACAAAGTGTATCCACTGATTGCTAGACAGATTAGTATGAAATTTACAATATTGTAGACGTTATTAAAAGCAATATTTTTTTTTACATTTATTTTTGAGGGGAGGAAAAAGAAAAGATATTCCCTATCCTAAAATATATCTACCCATGAATTCAAAAATTTTCTAGAAAGGTTTTTATAAAATTTGGATCATGGACGATAGATGTGTAATATTGTCGGATAAATAATATACACGAGTTTATATTATTTACACGTCGATATATTTGATCGTCTACGTATGAAAGTGTCTATTGATCGTCTAAACAAGACATATAACATTAAGGAACAAATAACAGTCTCTTAATATTTACATCGACCAATAGAGAAATATATTTCATACCTCTGGGTTGATTTTGATTTGATGAATCTTTAAAAAGCTGCAAACAAAGATTCATATAACCCGAAACCTTGGTGCTATTTACAGCAGCTTTATTTACCAATGTTTCCCCATCAGAAAGCCACAACGCTGATCCTAGATTCTTACTATCGACGTTTCCTCTACTTGGGGCCATTATTGTCCATAGACCGTCTTTCTTCCTTCGACTACCGACTGGGTCGGTCCTCTCTGACACCCAACTCTTGACTAACTGCATATTTTTAAGCTACAATGTATTTCATTACGTAATTTTTTTGATATTCTACCATTCTTTTTCACCAAGTTAACATTTTTGTTTGTGCTAGTTATGAAAACTAACATTCCTTTCTATTAAAACATTTTAACATAAATAATTTTAGTTGTAAATATTTATTTCACTATGATAACATTCTTTCTGACATTCTATTTTTACAAGTGTTAATGATAATCATAATAATTGTCGACCAGCACAGCTTTCGGCGTTGCCCGGTAAATATCTAACAGTGTTATAAGGAGTGTGTCATATCTCGTGTTTTTTAAAACTTCTCTATCTCCTGCCTCACTCTCCCTATCTTTCTCTTCGCATTCCTCTATAACCCCATCTCTTGCTTCCTCTGGCAACTGGAAAATATCATAGACGAATTACTACATAATTATACAAACAACAAAAACAACAACACAAATCGTTCTAAAAGTCAACCGACCTTGTCAATTATATTTCTGTTGCCCCCCACCACAAGCATTATATATATATATATATATATATATATATATATATATATATATATATATATATATATATATATATATATATATATATAAAATGGTGAAACGCTAATTTTGTCGAATTCAGGAGTTTTTAAATATGTAATAAAATTTTGTTCATCCCGTTTACCGTTTTCAATCATCTCATAATATTTTTCATCATTGACAATTAACAATCCATCCGTCCCACTAACCTTTATCCCCGAGTGTCTTTTAGCCTTGATGAGTGGTTTTATTTACCTTCTCGCCGGGAGGTTAGACACAAGGTCATTATGGGGTTTCAAAAACCAGTGCACTACAAAAAATGCCTTAGTAGTCCCGACCATATTCCCCAGTAGTGGCGATCAGGCGATCAGCGATAACTTAACTCCGTCTCAAAGAGAGATGGAAAAGCTTGGAGAGGGGTAAACTTCCTCAAACTGAACAGAACAATAGTTCAGCCCAACTGAAACAAGGGTACCGTCGGATTGTCGAGGACGTATCCTCGACTGGTATGGTGACTTATCAGAAAATAAGAAACAAAAAAAAAAAGAAGAAAATGGAACCACTTACCACTGTCACCTTTTTCCCAGACGTTGTCTCGGCAGTTAAATTCTATTTTGTGGAATTCTTGGGAAGTGGCGACTGCATTCCGGTCAGTGAACGGCAGTCGAACATTGTGCAGCCGCAAGTCTTCCATGCAACCTTCGAAGCCTTTGTTAATGTTTCTGAACCCGTTAGGAAAGGTCTCCACTTCAGCTCCAAAGTAGACGTTGTTGCTGCCCAAGTTGAGGACGTCATGTTCGCCAGGCGCACTCGACCACGCCGTGTAACGTCCATCCAAGTTGATCGTGGCCGTGTTTCCCATACGTTCCACAAAGATCGTATGCCAGTCCCCGTCGCTGATCTTGCGAGGGAGCTGTACGCGGCCGACCCCACTTCCACATTCAAATCTATATTGTACCATTCCATCATAAAGCTGAAATTAAAACAATCCATATGAGAATTACGGTTTGATGAGATGATAACAAAAAAATCTCTATCTATATAAAGTTGTTCATATATTTGCATTTATAGGATTCACTCCAAAACTAATTAACCAATCGCTATAAATTTTGGAACACAACTGCTAGGCGTAAAAGGTGGTAATATGAATTATATTTAGTTAGTAATAACAAAGGAGTTTGCAGTTATTTTTTGGGAAGTTCCAATTTTTGTTCAATTTTATGAAATAGATACTCAATAACAATTAATAAATATTCTCAAAATTCCGGTTTCCTTGGTGTATTTTTACGGAGAGCATAATAATATGAGTACAACCTCCAGTTAGAAAATTCAAATTGATGAGATTTGCTTAGAAATTAATCTTTAATGATTAGATACCAACTAAGCAAGATTTCTTGAATTTTAATTTCTTCTCAAGACCTCTTAAGCTTAAGCCTTAAATTTTAGACATTTTCCACAGTAAAACGCATGTAATAGATTTTAATCAAATGCATAAGGTGTAGTATCATTATATCTTGATTTTAAATTTCGTATATGGACATGAACAGGATGCAAAACTGTTCAGTTTAGGGAATTAATCTTACCCATCCTGGGACGGGTATTCCTCTATTAATTTTTAATTTAAAGCCAATTTTGATAATTAGAAGATCACAAAGTTTGTTTTTTTTAAACTCTTTCAGAAATAGTGTTCTATTTTCACTTTTACATTTTACATAAATTTGCCTCATATGACTTCCTGAGAAATGTGTCATTGGATGAAAACATCATCATTTTTGAGCCAGTAAAGAATATTTTTAAGTTTGGAAAGTTTACTTTTATTCTAAATGACATAAATAAGTAACCAGATGCTCATCCAATCAAATCGCTATATATATATATATATATATATATATATATATATATATATATATATATATATATATATATATATAAGTTGTAGATCTTTTCTGTCGGTCAACAGAGTTATTCTATCATTTTGGAGATTGATCCCAATAATGATATATTTGCACTTGAAATCCATAAAAAAGAAAATATGTTTCACTTTATTGGATTTCCAGTGAGGATACGTCAGGTGGCAGTATCATTTGATAGTTGAACAATTCGGTGGAAAGAGAGACTTAGTGGCAGCACCTCATTGTTCCGATAATCACCTACTTCCTGATTATGATTTGACTTTCTTTCCTGTGCCAAACCAAGAGAATCATATGTTAATAAAAAAATATAATACTAGACAAAGAGAAACTTGAATGCCTACTAGACACTGTCCTCGATATCTAAGGTCTCTCTGTCCCGAGGCTTGGCAGGACGACCTGGCATGAAGATACTTTTTCCCTATAAGTAAACCTTGACTAACTATTCAAAATCACATAGTATTCACGGCTCAAATAAGATCACCTCGGTATGGCTAACACACAGTGGCTTATACGAGGAACG
Organism: Euprymna scolopes; assembly: GCF_053919585.1. Taxonomy (NCBI): domain Eukaryota; kingdom Metazoa; phylum Mollusca; class Cephalopoda; order Sepiida; family Sepiolidae; genus Euprymna; species Euprymna scolopes. Next base: position 96,692,375 of record NC_136484.1, read on the forward strand.
GTGGATCTTCTTCAAGTGATGTTGCCTATAGTAACAGCAGACTAGATAAATTCTTGTCTTAGAATCCAGTAAGACTGCAAGAAAGATTTACTATAATATATTTAACTGGTCAGTTGGGGAGAGGAAAATTTAATATTCTAAACTTCTTTATTACCTCAGAGAGGTAAAGGATATTTAATGGAATATTCGAATATCTATGTATTTCGTATAGAAATTAAGTGTTAGTCCATAAGAAGCGACCTTTTGATTTTTGAGAACTTTGACAGGAATAGCATAAAACAAATAAGTGAAAATTCTTTCTATATCAATTTGTATAATGTACTATTAATAATGATATTCCTTTTGAAATAATTAATGTCTATCAGACGTAATTCGAGTTTGGAACAATTCATTTTAAAATAGGTAAAATCGGAATTCTTTTACCTGTTAATAATAATAATATTCCTTTTCGAATAATAAATATCTGTCAGAATCAATGCTAATAAAAAAAAAATTGTTCCGTAAAAATAATTGTCAGTTAAACATTCTTTAAAATAAAACGAGCATGTTTCGTTTTTTATTTATTTTAAGCTGCAGCAATTTAATTCTTTTTAAAACAATAGATATTCTGTCTTCTTATCATCAAAATAATTTTATTACCAGGCAACTATTCTTAAATCGATAAAACAAATATCACTTTTTGAAAAAGTAATGTATTTATTTAAAATTTTACTGTTTTAGTTGATGAGATGATAAAATTTGACTTTGAAACAATTCATTTTAAAATAGATAAAGTCAAAATTTTTACCTTAGGGACATCATCCTTGTTGATCTCATCTTTTTTGAATGTGTGTGAAAGATATTAACTAGGGCTATATTCTTTTCATTGTTTTGACTCTCGAGTATATATCTGACTCAGTAAATCAATCTAGAACCACATCACTCTATATAAAAGCATATAAGATATCAACGGATACACACTCGAGTATCAAAACAATGAAAAAATATGCTGTTGTCCTTGCCCTAGTAATAACGTTTGTAAAAACATGAAGTAATTTAATTTATTAAAAAATATTTTCTAACCTCAAGTATGCTGTAGTCGACAGTTCCGCTGGCAAACATTAAGTTTGCGTTTTTCTGTCGTGTTTTTATTTTCATTGATACACTTAGTCGGTTCTCGAAGCCATGTTTATCCACTAGTGTCCACCGGGCGTAGCTTCGTCCAGCAAATGTCATTGGTCTATTATCTGTAGGAGAATAATAATAATAATAATAATAATAATAATAATAATAATAATAATAATAATAATAATAATAATAATAATAATAATAAAAGGTTTTAAATTTCGATTGTGTATATTTTTCTGTGCTAATTCTAAAAGCATTTGTAGTTAAAATTAACGATTTAGAAAAAGATCCTTGATTCCCATACATAAAAAACAAAACAAAAGGAAGTACAATAATGACTACACAAAATGTGTTTAGCGCATTTTAATTTGGAAAATTTAAATATTACTATCTTTAAATTATTGTTTAAACAATTATGCTCATAATAATTTAAATGTAAATTTAAACAAGTCAACTTAATGATTAAATAACATAAAAAAAATACAATGCATTTTTAATCAGAGAAGTTCTAATTTTATTCTAATATGTTAATGGGGAAAAAAGTGGCTGGTTACTTTTAATGCATCTAAAACCAAGCTCTATCTTTGCATCATCAACGTTTTGATCCCTATCTGGCATCAATTGAAATGAATGGCTCTTGTCTTGGGGAGGCTCCATGTTTTGATAAGCTTCTGAGCTTGACCTTTACTCTTGATCTAAAATGGAATACGTACATCAAATCCGTTGCCAAGGTCGCTGGAAAAAATGAGGGGATTCTTCAATCGATCCAGTAGATATCTACCTGCTGATGCAATTGTCTACCTATATAAGAGCCAGGTATGTCCAAGGATAGAGTATTGCTGTCACATCTGGGCAGGGGCTGCTAGGAAGACCTTATCCTACCTTGACAGAGTTCAGAATAGATTTCGTAGCCTAGTGGAGATGCCCTTTTCTCTTCCTTGCAACTTCTTTCTCACAGAAGAGACGTTGCGAGCCTGTCTCAGTTTTATCATTATTTTCATGGCAAGTGCTCGTCTGAGCTCCAATCTATGGTTCCCCCCTCCCCGCCAAACATTCACGAGAAACACTCATTTGGCTGTAAACACTATCAATAATTTCCCCCACTCGTTATCTGTGCCTAAATCTAAATGCAGATTCCATGAAGAAAGCTTCTTTCTAAGAACTGCACACCTGCGGAACTCTCTTCCGTTTCCTTGCTTTCCAGCTGACTACAATATGGCCGTCCTCAAGTCCAATGTAAACAAGTTCTTGCTGAGCCGTTCCCCTTAAGCAATCCAATTTACCAAATTTACACTTCCAACGATTACTATGATAGTGTCCTTTAACCACTGTACACTCTTTAACCATTATCCTCGAGTGGCTTCTGGGCCTTGATAAGTGGTGATTCCTTTTGTAAAAAAAATTTTAAAAATCGCGTTTTTGCTTGACCCGGCATTCTATTCTGGCTCCATAATAACAATGCATGAATTTAAAACTTACAAAAGTGACTACTTCGTAAGAAATTATGTTTCTTAATGAAAATGAAGAAAAAAAAGTACAAAATGTCTTAAAACTTCTGAATAGGCCATTATCAGTGAAAAGTTTAAAGTTAAAAAAACAAACAAAAAAACGCACTGTTTAGCATTCTAGCATCATATAATAATTCAAATCTTGGGATTCATACGTTATGATTATGATGATTATGATGATTATGATGGCTGTCATCTAATAAAATTCAGCAATGCTTACAAGAGACATTTTAGTTTTAAAACAATTTAATATATCGTTTCTGAATTTTTGGGATGAGGAATTCGTATTTGGATTCTTCGAACTACTATTCTCATCTTGAATCTTTCACGATAAACACCCGTCTAGCTGAAACCACTGTCAAAACTTTTCCCCACTCTTTACCTGTGCCAAAACCAAAACATAGATTCCATGAACAAAGCTTCTTTCTTAGAAGTGGACGCGTGTGGAACTCTGTTCCGTTTATCTATTTCCCACCTGACTACAACCTGGATGTCTTCAAGTCCAACATAAACAAATTCCTGATGAACCGCCCCCTTAAGTAAGACACTTTATCAAATCTCCAATACTAACGATTACTACAATATTATCCCATTGATTACTGTACATGCAATAACCCTTATCCCCGAGTGGCTTCCGGGCCTTGATAAGTGGTGACTAACTTGTAAAAAAAAAAAAAAGAAAGATACTCTTAAAAAGATGGAAGGTTACATCGACCAAAATGTTGTGAAAATGACACTCAAGATGAGAACAGTAGTCTGAAGAATCCGAATAATAAAAGTTTAATATATTTTCCATTCTTAAAAATAATGTAAGTCATTATGCACATTCTGAAGGTTGTCCAACTGAAGAAACGAACTAATTATAGCTTAACAAGATTGTGGTGAAGCTTTTAAACTGTCAAATAGTAATTTCATTCAGCTTGTGATTGAACTGAAATCTATCATTCAAGATGCAAAGATTAAAAACATTAATACTCATGCAGAATATGGAGTGTGCTAAAAAATAACGTTATTATTTAAAACCCATTCTTAATATCGAGAAAGGAGGACGTTTTGTAAGTATTCTGTTTTTTAACCTAACAATTTACAATATGTACAATGGATACAATAATATACAAAAGATTCCATAAAAATTGGATTTAACTTGAATATAAAAAATCTAAAAAATAGCATGAACAACCAAATTATTAATAAATATTTTTCTCTTTTGGAAAAAATACTTTTTGCTTCAGTGGTGGTGGTGTTGGTCCCTCATTCAATTGTGTGTGTGTGTTTTTTTTTCAATTAGAGAATAAACTCCATAAAACAGTAGCTCTTATAATGGGTCTCATTAGCAGTGACGCAGGATAATGTTTTGTCATTATTATGACTGGCAGAGAATAGAACCCCCAAGAGAATAGACCCCCAAGAAAATAGACCCCCCCCAAGAGAATAGATCCCCCAAGAGAATAGACCCAACCACTGCCAAAAAAAAGCATGTTCTGCCGTTAAGAATGTGTTTTTCAATAAAAACAATGATATCTAGCTTTAATCCAAATTTAAAGGCAAAAAGTCAATTATTATGGTTTATTTGTGCTTCTTAATCAAAGGAAAGCATTTTTCTCATGCGTTTCTATCATATCAAAGAACAAATTGATGAGTTACTTACCATGCCGACAGCCTGTCTCGGCACAGTCAGGCCGAGCATCTTCATCACAGTAGATTCCTGTCTTTCCATCTGGACACACGCACTGTGGTCCAGACATTTCCGACTTTTTGCAGACCTTGTAGTGTGGACACTGGTGGCCAACGCAAGGGTCTAGGTACCAGATGCATTTGTCTGCGAAACAAAAATGAGATGAGAAGGCTTGCATTCAATTTTGACATCATAAAGCATGAATTAAAGATGAAAAAATAATAAAAATGAAGTAAAAAAGTCAACATGAATTGGAATAAATACATGGAAGATATTATCATGACTGCTGCAAAGAAGGTAAACTCCCTCTACCGTGCTAGAAAACTACTCACACCTGACAGTATCCTGCATCTCTACAGAGCCACCATTCGTAATACAATGCTCTAGTATTTCTCTTTTTCAATTTGCTTGTTATTTTGTTTTTGCTGGGATGAGGCATCCTATCGGATGCTAGACATTCACCCACTATTTCAGACACTCCAACTGAGATATCTTTTAAAGATTATTACCGTCCCTTAAACTGCGATTGTTAGTATCTCCACTTCTATTTGGTTCACAGGGTATACCCGCCAGGTAGCTTTTGAAACTCTTTTTCATGAGTCCGGTTGGTCATGTGCAATGCCAATAACGTCGCTTTGTTTTAGTATACTTCTCACCTCTTCGAACTCACATAACATCTCTTCTGTCTCTTTCATGAAAATTACTGGAAAGATGGAGGTCTTCCTAAGATTCCAATTTTTTTTCATGTTGTATATAAAACCTTGGTATTTTCTTATCTTCTTCCTCTCAGCTTTTTTATGCCAGCATCATTCAAGATATGATTTTTACTAAAGATGCTTCTTTCTTTCTTCTTGCCTCCACATCACTATATCAATGTTCAATAGCTCCGTTTTCTATATATGTAGCTGTAAGAATTTCATAGGCATAGTGGATAGTGGATGATTTATTTCCAACTGTTCTTTTTTGAGATATGTTCCAAGGACTTACTGCTACATTGGATATTCAACTTTTTACAGATGTCCCAATGAATACAATGATTGTATCTCTCTTGCATTTAGTTCACTAGATATACTCGTCAAGTAGTTTTTGAAACTCTTAGCTCTTAAATGTCTTTAAGGAGGCTAAAGATGGCTGAGAGTTTTTATTCTTGCAGGAGGAGAGAAACAGATCACACATGAGAAAGGGAGACTAGTATTCACTTAACTAAATAATTAACTATATTATTAGGTGGACACAGCAAACAGAAACCTTACTGCATTATCTCTCTCTTGACCATTATCAAAGTTTTTCTTTCAGTTAACATGGCTTTATTGTCCTGCATGCCTCCCAGAGACAGACTAATCTCAAACCCCCGTTTCTCTGTCAACTTTGATATCCATTACGTCATGTGCCATGCCACTGACGTCACTTTGTTTTACTCTACTTTTTTCGACCTCACATGACATTTTTGTCTCTTTCATGATAATTTGCTTACTTCCCAAACTTTGTGTCATTTCAACTTACACTTAGTTCAACCCCGATGTACTTGCTATCTTGCATAGGTCCATTCATGATGCAACACAAAAATCTCTTGGGTTGAATGTCAATGAAGTAAGTGAGTATGGTCATGTTGAAAGAACAAATGGGAGATTTCGGATTCATAGATGCAGAATATTTGAGGCAAGTTCACAGAAGAAGGACAAGAAAACATGGAAGGAATAATAGGAATGGACTTGAAAATACATAAAACATCGTCAAATTGTAAAAGTTGTCCAACACATGCTAACATGTAAAATGAACGTTTAACCAATGATGATGATGACGGATTAAAAAAATGAAGGCCTAAAACTCTTGCTTACCTTCTTGACATTGACATTCGTACGTGTGTTGATGTTTTAGCAATACGAAACTTCGTCCACCAATCTCTGTCACACCGGGGTGTTCTTTATCAATTTCGACAAGCCCAATGCAGGTACCAATCTCGCACGTGTCTTTCTCGCACACATCACTGAAGACCTTCAGCACCTTCAGACGAAGGGCAGCCTGGATTTTGGGTATTGCGTTCTGCACCCTCCTCCTCAGCAGGTTGCCCCGCATGTACGAGTTGTGAGACTTTTTCACTGCAAACAGAACATCCAGGTCATCAGACGTGGATCGTTTCGGGCGGGTCAAGGCCTCAATACTTCTATCGGCGGGTTGGAGACCAATGATCTCAATGTCTCTGCTACGGATCGACATCTCGTTCTTCAAGACTTTCAGAAAATCTCTGAGTTGACGCCTCAGGAACTGGTCTGGCTTAACGTTGCCCAGACGGATTGTCACGGAGTTCTTGACCATGTCCTCTGTGATGACAGTCACATCAACCATCACCATGCCATATGAATAGTATTTTCCATCAGAAACGCTGACATTAATTACATAACGTCCTGCGTCAAGGCCTGGTTTGGCTATAATTCGACCATCATCTTCATGAATATCAAAAAGGTTAAGATTCTGTGAGACGATCTTAAATTTTAATGTGTCATGCAAATCATCGTCCCTGGCACTAACTTTACCGATAATCCCACCTGGGAACTTGTCCTGGTAAGAGTTGATGGCGATTTCTAGTTTTGAAATCTCTGGTGGGACCGTACTTTCTTCCGTGACTTCGATGGTCACCGTAGCATCAGAGTATAGCTGTGGACTGCCATTGTCATATGCTCGAACTGTCAGTTCGTATCTGTCTTTGATCTTCTGATCAAGTTGGCTGTATGAGCGTAAAGTGCCGTCGTTGTCTATCCGGAATTTTTCACGGCCGAGACCAGATATGATATTAAAAGAGAAAGGGCCTCCGTTAGGTTTGAGGTCATCATCTGTTACGTCAAATTTTATTATGCTGTAGCCATGTTCACGATCCTCCTAAAGAAATAAAAGAGAACATAAAAGCATTAAAAGTTTTTGCAGAAGTTTTTTTTTTTTTAAGCAAACAAAAATTTGAATAAAACGAGTTTGCTTTTTTGAATACAGCAGACAGCACTTGAGAAAAATGAATATTTTCCTTTGATTTAAAAGCCCACATAAACAATAATACTTGATTTTTTTGTCTTTAAATTTAAATTCAAGCCATTGAATGTAGTAGCCAGTGCTCAGCTGTCTGACTAGTTGTGCTTAAACTAAATAAGTGTTGTGGCCCTGGAAGGGTCACTTAGGAAAACAGGGATACGGATATGACATAGAAAAGATAAAATATATCGAAACAAAAACATCATATAAAAAGAGCAACCGTCATAGTATGTACCGCCAAGATGGTGGACTACTAAAGTATGCTGACGATGTCAAGAGTCATAACTCTCAGTTAATTTATACAGTTAGGAAGAGTTCATCTTTATTGCCTAGGTGAGTCCCCACAAACTAAGGCTTTATAAGGAGCTTGGGATGTTCCATTATGTTTAGATGGATAAATCCATTATCTTGATTCTAATTGACTTCTAGTCTGTGAGTGAATCATCATCTTCTTTATATATTGTTCGCCCCCTGACAAAAGGAGGGTGGACCTGTAAATTCACCTTTGTCCGTTTGTCCATTCGTCCGTCTGCACTTTTCTCAATAACTACAGCTTGGAATTTAAAAAAAAATTTGCATAAACATTAAACATGATATGAGTAAAAAAGTAACAACATATTTTCCGGGAAAACTCTGATTGCCCCCTTAGGGGTGCCTTTCAGGTTAAAATGGCTAAAATTGACACTTTTGTGCTTATTAAAAAAAATTGATGCCTTGGACTTTCTGAAAAGTTTTAACTGATTTCTATATAATTTTGTTTGTCTATACCTCGCGATAACTCTTGGGTGTGCCCCAAGGGGTCATTTAGGGCTAATAAAAACACTCCATTTCTGGAACTATTTTACCATATTTGTCCAAAGTTTTCTGTGTATGTCTATTTAGCAGTTTTGCATGGTGCTGAACTCAAATTTAAAAATATGTTAAGGATTTGGGGAATTTTGGGGTTGAATGGGAGAGAGGCAAATGATTGACTTAGTGATTTCTTTTTTTGCATGGTGCAGGACTCAAATTTACATATGTTAAGGCTTAAAACCGCACCATTTGTTCATTTTCACAAGGATTTGACTCCTCTGGGGACTTTTGGGGCTAAATGGGGTGGTGGGGGCAAATGCTGAACTTAGTCATTTTTTTATGCCTCGTTCACTGTGCACTCACAGGGGACCATGCATGCTTCACTTGTTTTAATTTAAATTCATCCTAAACAAGTCACACTGCCACCAAAATGTAAAGGGCTACAGTGAATTAGGGGCCAGGTTTATGAGGAGAGTTGTTTAGCAAGTTGCTTGTTAACATTACATTTAAATTGCTGCATGTTGATACAGCCAGCTAAGCAAGGGGCATGGAGAGAATTTCAAAAGCCAAGCAGTTCAAGGAAAGAAGTTATTAGATAAGAAGGCTTTGTAGCATCTGGGGACATCTTCAGTGAGTGGGTGGGATTTTGCTGCTTGTCAGATTGATCAAGGATACTTATGGTGAGGGGGGCACAAGTGCAGGAAGCTCATCAGAGCACAATCCATAGAAGAGCTTGGAAAAAACACAAATGCAACATTGGAGCCAGAGCCAGAGCCAGAGCCAGAGCTTTAGTTTGGTCATCAGTGTATGACCTATTATGTCAGAGGCTATTATAGAGTCCTAATGCTGGTAAGTGTAAATTTATTTCTATTTCTTCCCTTTTTGTTCATTGTCGTATGGATAATTTCATAATAGTCGGATGGGGGAGAGGCGATATACTTGCCTTGTGTTCTGTTAATATTTTTATGAATTTTTTACGGTTAATAGAGTCATGATCATGATCAACGAAGTGTAGATGTGTTCAAATCACGTCGGGGGTCACCAACTTGCATAGAGCAAAAAGCAATATCAGAAAAAAATGACAAAGTCGATTCATACAAACAAATTAATGAAATTTGTTGATGGCAGTGAAGTGAACAGAATTCATTCTGTGGAGGATTTTGGGCTGATTGGCAGCAGCAAATTTATACAATCCAGTTAATGCTAATCTCATTCACTTGCCTAAAGGGGGTGAGGACTTATCTTCTTTTCAGGATCAACAGGTGTCTTACCAATGACTGTATATTCGGCTATTGCTCAAAATTCATTGTTAATAAAATTTAATTTAATTTTTGTACTTAAATAATTATTTCTAATTGTGCTGTTCTCTCTTGGTGACCCTGATGTGATATGAACCCTATGCTTTCTGAAAGGTACTTATGATAAAGAGGAAATTTATCCTTCACATATTCTTTCTTCCTTTGATTGAGCGAGTACAAGTTGACTTGAGTAGTCTAATGAGTTATTTTTGTTACCGGTGCTTATTTATTAGGTTATCGACATGACTCGATAAGCCACACTGTCAAATAAGGGAGAACTCAAACCCCTACTAGACACTATCCTCGAATGTCTAAAGTCTGCCCTTTAAAGTAGTTTGTCAGGATAAATAAACCCTGACCAAATATTGTAAATAAAATAGTATTTGTTATTGAATTAATTTGGATTTATTTTTTAGATGAGTAATTTGTATAAATTTTAATTATTTGTAGACTATTATCCTTATCTTGTAGTTGTTTTTTCACAACATTTCTGAAGAAGGCCAGAGGAATAATCGGCCGAAACGTTGTGAAACAACAGTTAGAAGATGAGGATAATAGTCCACAAATAATAAAATAAAAATCAAACATAACTCAAATATGAGCCCCTCGGTATCTCTACACACTGACTCATACAAGAAATGCTTCAACTTCTCCAAATGATGTTGACTCTAGTAACAGCACTAAGCTGAATATTCCACCAGACTAGATGAATTCTGGTTCTGGCACCAGTGGCACAGTTAACTGGTCAATTGGTGAGAAGAAAAATGGACATTTGTTCACTTCTTTATAGATTGAACATTTGAGAGGTAAAGAAGAATTTAATGGAACATTCGAATATCTATGTATCTCATATAGAGATAAAGTGTTAGCCCCAAGAAAGGGTTCCTTGATTTCTAAGAACTTTGACTGAAGTAAAATTAAACAAAAAAACAAAAAACAAAAAAAATAATTAAATAAAAACTTATCAGTCATAATACGTTGGAGAAAGGCAATTTATTTCGAAACTTAAATGAATTAAATGCTATTGATTCTCTCTTCGATCTTATCAGTCTGTATTTCTTTTATGGACTCAAGTGTTTTTTGACAATTTAAAGGCTTCATAATTAATTCCGAATCATAAATTATCACGCCACTAAACAAGATGCCACCATTAAAAGCTATATTAACAATAGATTAAAATGTCTGATTTGTAGTTTTATTTAATGCAGCGTTTTTAAGTTCAAAAGTTTAAAGAAAAATAAAATAAAATAAAAAAACAACACCCTCAAGTGTTAGCGGTTATGTGTTTTTTCTAAATCAAAGGAAAACATCAATTTCTTCACATGCCCCCATCATATTAAATAATCAACAATTGTATCAATTTAATAATTTTGTTGTTATAACTTTAATTTCTTAGTTGAGGCTGAGCAATATATGCCTTGCTTTACTGCAGATTTTTCTCAATTTGCAGGCTCACAATGGAAGACTGTCATTAATATATATGAGGAGGTAATTTGTGCATTAAAAGACACACACACACACACACACACACACACACACACACACACACACACACACACACACACACACACACACACACACACACACACACACACACGTCTTTTAATGCAGTTATTATAATGCATTTAGTGTGTGTGTGTGTGTGTGTGTGTGTGTGTGTGTGTGTGTGTGTGTGTTTGTGTAGGGGATAGTGTATACAATAGTGGATAATATACTCCAACAAAGCAGTCATGTTAAATACATGACTGAAATATTGGTTGGCTTTAGAGATGGATTTGCGTTATTATTTCTCCTAGTCTCGTTTACATGTTTATCCACTATTATACTAAACATTCTATTTTGTCTGAAATGTAATTTCATGTTATAAACATCATGTGCGAGCGTTTAATGTTTGCGTATATTTTTGCGTTATTCTTAATTATTTGCATTCTCACTGGAGTAGTGTTAGACACAAGGTCGGTTGTTATATGCATTCCATATTAGTAAGGAATTCCGTAAACGTTCACAACTGGTAAATGCAATATACAACATTTAGACAACATATCTGATTATATATATATATATATATATATATATATATATATATATATATATATATATATACGATACGGGTAGGGATTAGCAAAATGCGGGATCGGATTTTGCATGCAAAAGTATTTGATGAAACAATAAGTAAGTCCGATCCCACATTTTGCTAATTCCTACCCTCTGATGAGAAGGAAAGTATTTCTTCGAAACTCCGCGGATTAAGGACTATCCACTTATCTACTGTTTCCTTTTCAGATTAAATATGTTTTTAACTCGTTTCAAAGTGTTTTTTTTAACATGTTTTATTAACTGTTTGCTCGTATTATAAGCTCTATTTCCTATTTGGTTTTATCAAGCTTTTACATCTGGCTGAGATAACTTTATAAATATTAATTCTTTAATATTTATAATATACTTTAATTTTACCATCTTGGATCATTTTGGGAAATTTAATTGTCATTTTTATTTTATATCTATCTATCTATCTATCTATATATATATATATATATATATATATATATATATATATATATATATATATATATATATATATATATATATAATAAGGGGGAACCAAGAAGAATTAGAAGATTCTTTAAATGGAGACTTATCGTGATAATAAAAGGCTTAACATGGAAAGTGTAGCTTAGGTACAAAAGGAAAAATTGACAATATATACCAATGCATACATTTAATCATTAATTCAATAAGGAAATTACATCATTAGGAATTTCTGCCTCTTATTCCTAATTATGTAATTTCATTAGTGAATGTATAATTATGTGCATTATTAAATATTTTTGTATCGTCGATTTTTCCTTTTTTCTTTTGTGTGTATGTATATGTGTGAGAGTGATTAAAAAATTTGACAATAAAGTTTTCATTTCTTTTCTGAATCAAAAAACAATTGCATTGTATTTTATTTTATTTTATTCATTTGTTACAAGTCAAAACAAAAAAGAAATTGTACATCCAACTAAAGGGAGATAATTCTACTCAGAGTTACTTCCCCTGTTCTGATATGACAAGGGGAGATAATTCTGTTGGTAAAACTTGAAGGCGATTTTCTTGTTTGTCCGGCTTTCAGACTAGAATCTAAATATAGTATGAGTTTAGCGTGAAAAAAAATCTGTGTAAGCATCAATTATATATTTGTGTGAAACATTTTTGTATGAGAAATCTTTTCTATTCAGAAATACACATTTTGTATTGAGAAATACACACGTTAGGTAAAGTTGGATCAAATGAGACGGCCATTTTGGATAACTTGTTATTCTTTAACTAATGTTCATATATTTAAAGTGTGTATTTCTAAATAAAAAATGTGTATTTCTCAATAGATTTTAACTCGGAAAATATTCTTGAATAATAATAATAATAATAATAATAATAATAATAATAATAAAAATGAATTCACAGATTTTTTTTTTTGTTCGCAATAAACTCAGATCTAGATTTAGTTACTTTGTCGTATTTTTCCTTTTCGTTTGTCAGAGTAGGAACATTCTTGAACATTTGAAGACTTCTGCAGTTTACAGACCGTGCTATTTAAAGATTAAATTTTCAAGTTTAATTAAATATTTTACCGCATAGTTTTCTTACTAAGTTATTAGGTGAAAGTACAGAATAGTTACCAACACCCTACTCTCTTATGTTAAAAATTGGGTTAATAATGTTATTATTTCAACAAATCCGTAAACTACAGAAGTACTATAATTTGAAATTAAATATAAATTATTAAATAAAAACATACATACTTTTATTGCATATTTTTTTTTCTCGAAATCATGAACAATTTAAATTAGTCTGACATTTTACAAAATATTGACTACGAATTACCGAACAATGAATTAAAAATGTTAAGAATATTTTCATCTTTCAACAGACATAACTTCAACTCAAATTCAAGCTAAATAAAACCACATTTTCGCCCGTTTAAGAAACAAAAGTTATCTCTCCTGTTTTTTTTTTTTTTTAATAAAATTATTGTAAAAAGAAAATGACAAAACTCCAACTATTATAAAGACAACACGAAATATTTAGATAAACAGGTTTGCTGCAATTTTTAGCTTTCAGGCAAGTATTAAAGTGTGATATGTTTTCGGTCGGAAGGAGGAGAAATCCTGCTCACCTTTGGCATTTTTTTTTTGCCCTATGTAGATTGCCTCTTTTAAAGGAGCTGAATATCTTTTGCACTAAAACCGACCTTGCATTTAACTTTGCCTGTGCGAGGATGCAAGTAAATAAGAAAATTTTGAAATAGAAGATCGACATTTTTTTCTTTGTAAAATGTACCCTTTTTGTATGAGAGTAGAAAGTCACTTACATAATTTTCAATTAGATTCACAACATAAAATGTACATCAAGATGTTAAAAGAGTCTAAAATGAAATGATTACAAAACACAAGACACATCAAATTGTCACAGGAAATTAGTCACCAATTTAGAGGCTTGCCAGAATTAAAAATGGAGACAGAATTGGATCAAGAAGATTTGAATACGAATAACTGATAATGAAACAAAATAAAAAAATAAAAGGATTTGTTTGCTCAGCTTTTGAAACAATCAAGCCCCGAAATTGATCCATTAATATTTGATACTACTATTACTAATAATTATAAAAGTATTAATAGTTTTTGTTTTACTTGCAAAAATATACAAATAAAAGTTTCTGTGAAAGGACAATTTTTGCCAAAAAGAGTTGGATTATTATTATTATTATTATTATTATTATTATTATTATTATTATTATTATTATTATTTACTAAAGTGAAAGGCTTCAAGATGGCAATATAACATTTAAAATTAAAATTAGTATATTTGTCAAAGTAAAATTTTAAATCAACTAAATTCAATTCCTTATGAAGATGATACTAAATGCAAACGATCTGAATACAGATTTTCTTCTTTACAGTTTTATATGAAGCGTTTCGATAATGAATAAAATTGTGATTCTTGAACATCGGTATGACCATGAATTGTTTTTTAAAAAACAAATAGGATTCTAATTTTATGTTATGCATGTTTGTTGTTTCTTGAAAATTATTATTCCAATATTAAGTGAAAACAAATAAGCACTTTTAGAAATTACATTATTAAACTTGTACGCAACTTCTTTTCCTCTTTCCTCCTCACTATCCTTGTAAGGAAAAAGGGAGACTTTGGGGTAATAATTTGATGCCCAGTTTTGACCATGTGGCCTCTAAAAAGGAAAAGAAAATTTTTTTCTTAAGTTGACCTTAAACAAGCAATGCATCATCTCGTTTGAGAACTACGATCAATGTTTTATGAACTGCCTTCATATGAAAGACAAAAATACTTGATAGCCATTTTACAAACCGTGGTTACACCTGACACATCATTTTACAATGATGACAGTACCAGACGACTAACATAAGGTAAGTGTGCTTTGTTTAACAATCGCGTCCAAACTTCACTAAGCCCTCTTCCATGGGAGAAGAAATTCTCAGAGTTTTTATGTTTGCTTTTATGATTTTAAAATTTCGGACAGGAGTTTGTAAAGGTAGTCACTTTGATGATTCTTTGACAAGATAACATATAATTGACAATTGATGATGATGATGATGATGATGATGATGATGATGATGATGATGATGATGATGAAAATATGTCTTCATCAACCCAACACTAACCTTAGGTTGACAGTCAAGAATACCAGAATGAGAATCAAGACTCTAAATTCAGTCTGGACTCATGTGCAAATCAGATAGCATTTAAAATAGCTACCTTAATGAACACCTGTATTATTGAAATTTATAACGCTCATAGATTGGTCAATGGTT
This sequence comes from Euprymna scolopes, assembly GCF_053919585.1. NCBI lineage: Eukaryota > Metazoa > Mollusca > Cephalopoda > Sepiida > Sepiolidae > Euprymna > Euprymna scolopes. The sequence goes on from NC_136484.1 coordinate 96,707,607, forward strand.
GTCTCCCTCGTCATTTTACAGGTCATGTAGCTTAGCTCAAACCTAATTACTGCTCCATTAGGGGCTCATGAGTCAGTTTATATAGAGTAAAACGATCTGGATTTTAATCTTTTTTGTTCCTTTTCCCAATTATTTTACTATTTTTGAGCCTGGTTTGATTGCATTGTGCCAAAGCCCAAAGAAGTTTATCGTAGCCAGCCACTCCTCTTTCTCCATTTTAGTTAATATCGCTTCGACTGAATTGTGACAAAGTCCTCAGAAAGCCGTTTCTAAGCAAACGTCATTGCTTCCACATTGGAAAGAATCAGAATTGTCAGAAGCAAGCATGCAAAGCTTTTAACCAATCTTTATTAATATTTAAAATGCACGTATTTGCAAATATTCTCGTTCTATATCTGTACCATTTTCTTACATTTCTGAATTTTGGAGATTAGGATTGATTATCCACTACACATCCGCAAACATCCGTGGCATAATGGATAAAGTACTTGATAAAATTCAGTTATAGAGTTACATTTGAGGTTGAGGTTGAATGTTCAATTCTTAGGGTGGGGGACACTCAAAGTATTTCTACCCAGTCATGGCTGACAGAATGAGAGCATGCTACCCCTATGGATTAAATGAAGGATTCAGTTCGAAATTCTGTGCAGATTCCCGATTTCAACAGAAAGAGTTTTGAGTTCGACAAGATAGACGTGAAGCAGGTCGAAGGTTGCAACATTGACCGAATGTTGTGAAAATGACACTCAAGATGAGAACAGTCGTCCAAAGAATCCCCAAAATACAAATTACCATTTTCTGTTGTATATCAGTCTTTTTTACTTGATTAAGTAAAATCGTTACATTATTATACATTATTGTTTTTTTTCCCCTAAAAACCATTGCTCTCAATTCACCTTTTAGTGTTTACCTCCTAACTGCCGCTTTCTTACATGCAAGAATTGAACTTTTTTTCTGGAGATAAAAATCCTCACAGTGTAAAAGTTTCATAGTCTTAACAAAAAAAAAAAAAAAAAAAAAAAAAGGAAAAAAAAAAAGAAACAACATTTGATTGCGTTCACTCAAACTTATTATCATAATTGTCAACAAGTCGGCACAGCAGAAAATTTAAATCTTGACATTTTTAGTGATGATTACAATGTCAAGAAGGATACCAGAAAATTAGCTTTATTATGGGTAATCTTAGAATTGTTAATAGAAACAAGTTTTTTAAAAAACAAAATAAAAAAATGAAACGGTTAGTATTATTGTCCTTTCACAGTAACTTTCAATTTAACTTGCCTTTTTTGTAAAATAAAATAATAAAAATAAATATATAAAAAAAAAAATAACAGGAAACAGCGACTAAGTTCTACGTGGATGCACAAAGAAAAGTGCAAATGAAATTTAATGAAATTTAAAAAGAAAGAACTAAACGAAACGAAACAGAATGAAAACTGAGAGAGAAAAAAACAGCATGGGGGCATAATGGGTTTGATTGAGCATGGGGAGATGAGTAGGAGGGATAAAGTATGAAATTGAAAGCATTTTTTTTAATTAGGTTTAAATAATGGCGGATAAAAACGATGCTCACAAGGAAGACGAAAAATAAAAAAAAAACAGAAAATAAAATATGACATCGAGAAACCTTCAACAAAATCACAAAAAGTAAACGAAAAGGGAATTGAAATTATGAGATGAATATATCAATACATTTATGCAAATATATATGAGTGCGTGTGTATATGTAAGTGTGCATGTCTATGTTATACACATGGTTCTAACGACATAAACACATCAATAAACATATATAGACTTATTGTTTTAATACAATATATCAATATATATATATATATATATATATATATATATATATATATATATATATATATATATATATATATATATATATATATATACTAGCAGTTCAGCTCGGCTTTGCTCGGGCTCTATGCACTGTTCATAACTTTATGTGCATATATATATATACATATAGTAAAAAATCTGACTCATGTCCATCTACATCTAAAATTTCAAGTGTTTAGACCCAAAATTGGCGGAGGAGTTTGGTAGAGTTTTCATTTGTCAAATCCTTGAACTTTGACCCCTTGATAGCCTAATTTCTGGCTGAAAACCGAATAAAAAGATTTTTCCAAATCTCAATATCCTTATGTCTAATCTCGAGTCGGTAAACTCAAAATTGACAGACTAGTCTGGTAGGGAAATGTACACACACAGGCAATTACACTTTTATATATATATATCAAAAGGAGTAAACTGGAAACCATTATTTTCTTGAAGTGACAATATAGTGTTTCGTACAATTAGACAGAGCAGCAAGAGCAGCAATAATAATGATTATGATGATGATCAAAGAGGATGGAAAAAAAAATGAGGAGAAAGAACACCATCCAAACTTCCACTAGAAGGACACGGAGGATACTGGAACACTAAGGAGACTTGTTGCTACTTAAATTTGAAAGGAATCCAATACCTGATATCAGTGAGAAACAAAAGATAAACAGCTGTTGAGAAAATGCAAAGTGATTTGTAATGGTTATCAAAGGAAATGCAAAGTGCTGGAAATCTGGAAAGACTTTTTATCACTCAGACTCCAGAGAGCATTGTTGTTGACAGGAATCACTAGTAATAACTTTTGGAATAACCATCAGCATTTTTTTTGCTGGTCCTAAGATTTTTTATATACATTTGTGCTCAAAGTCTTCTCAGAGAGAGTTTTGTAATACTGAAAGGAAATATATGTTTGTAGTGGGCCATAACCATGATTTCATGCTGCGGAGCATTGGATAATCGAGCACAAAAATTTTGGATCAAATTCATGTCCGTTTGTTTCCTCTATAGTCACTTCCAGTTGCCACCCAGGAGATTATGTTCTTTCCGATTGGTTTATTTCAGCTAATGTTAGCTTATGATTAATTTGCTTCTTTTTGATTTCTTTCATTATTAGATTGCGATCAATGTCATTGAATATTATTTTTGTTGTTGTTATTTCTACTGTCCAATTACTATAAGTGAAATCTCCTTTTACTTTTATGATCAAAGCAAAGTTTATTTCACCCCAACTTTTTTAAAAGAATATACTGAATACAAAAATGCATGTATAAGTATATGTGTGTGTGTTTAAATCCGTTACAAAACAGTTTTTCATGGTAAACAACTGATGATCCCTAAAATAATATTAAGACTAGCGTAAATTCTTGAAAGCAAACTATGCAATGATTGCAAGAGAATAACTGACTTAAAAGCAAAGGAGTTGACTTGGGACTAAAAGTATTTTCTTCTTATTCTTGTTGTAAAGACTTAAAAGTTGATTATATATATATATATATATATATATATATATATATATATATATATATATATATATATATATATATAATTATGTTATCAAAGAGTAAATCTTTAACAAAGCAAAAGTTATCAAGGTAAGAAAACTCAACACTATTAAGAGGAGCCAAAAATAATATTGAATGAAAGATGAGAAATAAAGTTATATATAACTTTATTATATCATCAGAACCCCTGTATGGTTTATATACTTTTCATTACTATTTACCATATTATTCTATTCCTTCATTCTCGTTTATTATTATTTAAATGTTATTAAGTCAGTTTTTCTATATTTGCATTTTGTATCATTCTGGAAATTCTGGTTGGTTGTTTTTGTTTTACGGCATATCAACCTTTTTCAGGTTATTTAATGCCGAATCTAGTTATTTTGAGGAACGATTTTTAATGGAGTATATTCTATTCTATTTAACCCATAGTTGGGACCCTAACAGGTACTACCACTCCGGGTCAGAGTGGACCTGGGAGCAATGGTAATTAAAGGGTGGCTCCACACTCCCCAAAGCCCGCAAGGTGGGGCCTCACCATCGGATATAGTTTTAGGTCATATCCAGGACCTCTGGAACTTCTCTTCTAATGAGAAGCATTTAGCTTCGAAATGCCACAACCTAAACAGATTTATTTTAATTTTCCCTTTAGCTTTTCCTTATTGTTCTGATGATATAATAAAGTTATATATAACTTTTATTCCTCATTTATTTATACTACTTGGGATTGTCAAAAATATTAATATATATATATATATATATATATATATATATATATATATATATATATATATATATATATATATATCATTTAGTAAAAATGGACTGAAATAAAAAAAATATAACAAAACAATTAACGGAACAAAATATAAATAAACCAATTGAAACCAAAATAATTGATGATCGATTACTTAAAAAAAAAACAGTATATAAAATAAAATCGATTACTTAAAAAAACAACAACAACAGTTTATAAAAATAAAATAGGTTTAAAAGACAACATATAACAAAGGCATGAAAACAAAAAAAAGGGATGAAAATGACAAAAAATAAATAAAAATAAACACAAATTTTCCAAAATGTATACAATTTCAGTAGACAATAACTATTGCAGGTCAAATGAAAACATGTACAATATCATTTATATCAACAATTCATACTAATTTATTTAGATATTCAAGCAAAGAAATAAACGTGTAATTCAATACGGATTAAAATTTGGAATGATATTAAAAGGACATTCAACCAAATCAAAAGAATGATCAATTGATAGAATGTAGCAACCTGAGATATGAAAAAAGAACAACGTATTTTTTTTTTAATTTTGGAACACGTCAACAGATTTTTACACACACATATATGTTTGTTGGTTGTTCGGTTTATTGGCCTATCAACAGCTGCATGGTCATTTAAGGCCAAATAAGTAGTTTTTTTTATTTTTTTATTTTTTATTTATTTCTTTTTTATTGGGGGGGGGGGTCTTAGTAGAGTAAGTATTCTTCATTTTCCAGTATGTCAAGGTTAGTTTGGAGGAAGTTTAGTAAAAGTTTAGGCTGAAATTTTTTTTTTCAGGTACATTAATAATTTGGAAAAGAGATTTACTTCTTTCAAGTAATATAGAATTTTCATTTCATTTATATTTTCAAATAGATCTTTAATGTTGTTCGTTCTGTAGTATTTTTGGCGTAAGGGAGCTAGGTCGATGCAGTTTATTAGAAAAAGTTTAACGGTGTAGTTTTCTTGGCAAGGTAAGCATTCAGGTGGGTTTTCTTTGAATGAGCGGGTGATGTTTGTGTGCCCTGTTCTTAATCTTGTAATGGTCACCTCCTCTTTCCGGTTTAGTTTGGATTTGGGACTCCATTCTCCAAGTGTAAGTTTGATTTCTTGTAGCTTGTTTTCTGTATAAGTGTTCCATAGTTGTTGCCATTTTGTTTTGTTGTATAGGTTTATGGTAGGTTTAAAGTCTGTGTAGAGGATTTTTATGTTGGATATTTCCAGGTTTAGTGACTCTTTAGCAGCTAGGTCAGCTTTTGTGTTTCCTAGGATGCGAATATGGCTTGGGATCCAGCATAGGATGATTTGTTTATGAGTATTAAGAAAATCAAGTTTGTTTAATAGGTTAGTTATTAGCAGATTGTGAGTGTTCTTTTCTTTTAATGAAGTTAGAACTGATAAAGAGTCCGAAAATATTATATACTCGTTTGCTTGATCGGTACTTATAATATTAAGAGCCAGGTGTATTGCTGAGGCTTCAGCACTAAAGATTGAAGACCTGTCAGGTAGGCGTTTTTGGATTTTTCTTTGCCGATAAATAGCAGAGCTTCCGACTTTTTCTTTTATTTTAGCTCCGTCAGTATAAATCACACACACACACACACACACACACACACACACACACACACACACACACACACACACACACACGCACACGCACACGCGCACACGTGTGTGTGTGTGTGTGTGTGTGTGTGTGTGTGTGTGTGTAAATAAACTTCAAAATTAAACTTTTAATTATATATACGTGTACACAGACATATATAAATATATGCACACAGACACACATATATATATATATACAAAATAATTATTGATATTTCCGTAATTTTCAGCTGATTTTCATTTATTTTTAAGGTTATTACTTCCACATATATATCTAAAGAGATTTTATTTTTATTCATAAATCTTACTTCTCGTAGACTGGTATGAAAAAATAAATAAAAACAAAACAACAAAAAGAAAAAACAATACATCGAATATTGTATAGAAATGCTGGATTCAAATTAAAATATATTTGGAACAATTTTAAACTAATTTGCTATGAAACTTTTCTTTCGGAATTAGGTAAAAAAAACATGTTTATAAAAATGCGCCAATATGGTAAGTGGAATATTGCACTTCTATTCTTTTTCAAAGATGGAAACCGAATTCAATTTAAGAAGCTTTTCGTGAGGAGTTTTCCAAGGTAATTTTAAATAATATATATATGGAAATCAGGTTATAGTATTGGGTATATTTGTAAAATATTTGGATAATTTCAAGACACCTTTCATTAAGAAACATGAATGAGGTATCAAAAGAAATAATTTATTTAAAAGGTGACACCAGCAGAGCATGGCAGTTGTTTTTAATGCAATATTTTTAGGTAATGATATATATATATATATATATATATATATATATATATATATATATATATATATATATATATATATAGATATAGATATAGATAGATATATATATATATAAATAAATAAAAGGAATAAGGGATTATCATATAAATATTAATACTAATATCCGTACTGCTTGGGATTGCAGAATTATTTAATTTGAAAATTGAAATTAATTTTTTTTGTATATATATATATATATATTTTTTTTTCAATATAAGCAACGATTCCACCGAGGTTTTAAATGGGTACCAGCATAACTGAGGATAAAACTGACACCAGACTAGTATACTGTTTACGAGGTCGGAACAGTCTCTCACATAGCACAGCAGCCTGAAATAAGCACCAGCCCTAAAGCACATAGTATAATGAAATACAGAAAAATGGGGATCATAGTAAAGACGATATCTTATGGGAAAATGATGTACAATATAAATGAACACATAATCAATTTTGGATGCGTCTTATTTGTATTTGTAATGTTTGTTATGTGAAAAAAAAATGATCACATCTCTGTAAACTTTAATGAAAAAAAAATGTCTGTTTCTTTGAAAAAGGTTTGTTTATTTTTCTAATATATAAAATTAAGTCATTCGTGTTTTTTTAGGTCAGACCTAAATAGCAATGTATCTGACATATTAATTTTTGATTCTGGTTAGCCACTTAGACTTCAGCTTTCTTTCTTTTTTTATTCTTATGCCCCTCAACTAAGGCATGTTGCCACTTGAACTATTTGGGGACGTGTCTAGAGAGGATTAAGTAGTTGAGAAACAAGATGCCTGTATTACGTCTAAATTTCAACATGCTATGAAAATTAGGGAAGCATGAAATAATGAGGGAAGTTTTATAGAAAAAAACTTTTAGAGCAGAAGGCTTTCGAGCATTTAGGGACCTATGAACTGAAGGTGTAAGATTTTTTTTATAAAGGCTCCCTTTCAGCCTCGACAGACAATGGGTGCCTCTCCTTCCTCCCGAAAAGGTGCCAGCAATTCTCTCCTGACCAACTGATTGTGTCCAGTTCCAAGGCGAATTTCAGGTTGATTGAAATCAATGCTGGGAGAAGCAGAGGAAGACTGGTGTTATTTCAAGACTTTACTTCTCGCTAGGCTGGTTGTATAAATAAGTTTTGAGAGCCCATAGCTGGAGATAGGATGTATAAATTCATATCTTTCCCAGGGATATTAGTTAAATTAATGCATTAGTCCTGACAAAACTAGAACCTGGATACTTGCAGTTTTTATTTTTGTGATTTAAAGTTTTAAAACTATGAAGATAGGATTTTCAGGTTGCTAGCATTTTACCAAAAATAAGAAAGAAAAAAATGTATTAAAATATAAAATTTTGTACAAACAATTATTATATACATATACATCAATGCTGTGTGTGTGCATGTATATATATACTGTATGTGGATGACTATATATATATATATATATATATATATATATATATATATATATATATATATATATACAGAGAGAGAGAGAGAGAGAGAGAGAGAGAGAGAGAGAGAGAGAGGGGGGGGAGATTTGGGTAGTTTTTGAGTTTCATGATTTTGGTTATAGGAAGCATTTAGTTAGGGTGCAATAAATAAGTTAATATTTCAAAATAAGTATTATTTTAGTCAATAAATTAATTTTGTATATACCGATTTGATACAAAAGCAATATATAGTAAATTAAAATTGAAAAAAGTTTTTTTAATCCGTTATGTAAATATAGAATTAGATTTGTAAATAGGATTTTATCTAAATTTGAAGGTTTTTATTTGATTTCATATTTTAATTCAAAACAAAATTATTTAGTAGTGTTTTATATCTATATGTTTATTGTACAGCCAGGTTGGTGGTTCTTCAAAAGACAATCCACGGTGACGACGATAAGTCCGATTCTAATGCTATGCAGACGTGTTATTGCATAAAATATGTAAAGTTCAGCAAAATTTGCCGACCGGATTTACCCTCGGATTATATGTATTCATTACCCCCCCCCCCCCGATTACTGTAATCAGGTTAAATGATTGTAGGTTCTAAGTTTTCAATTTTTAAACTGGCCACAAAATTAAAAATCCAAATTACCATTGGATTGTATTTGTTCATTATGGATTCTACATACTTTCCCATTCTCGCAACCGGAAATTCTAAGTTTTCAATTTTTATACGGTTCAAAGAAATCGTCCTTTTACACTACTGGACTGCTTTATTTACTTTGATGAGAAAAGTATACATTTTCAAAACTCAATGGAATAAGGTATAACTTTTAATATCTTCGCTGTTTCTGAACATTTGATGAGTCAACAAATGATGTAGATTTTTTCCATCATATTTATTAATGCTTTATCTAGAAAATTCAGCATCCCTTTCACGATAGGATTTATTTGATAATATTTATATTTTCATATTCTCTTTTCATCTACATTTTTTAATTTCCAACGTCTTTTTCCGTGTCTGAAGTAGAATAGCGTCACACTTTGCATATGGAAAATTTTTCAAATATTTGTGCTGGTGTTTTTGTTTTCTTAATCTCGTTCACCCAGAGGAAGTCTCGAAATAAAGACGAAACGTCGATGAACACATTTCTCTATTTTGTCGGAATACTATTTCCATTATTCTCATCATATATAACATTTGAATAATACTGGGCGCAGTTGCATTTTAAGTTATCATTCCAAAGCCAAAAGATGTATTTAACTTACACTCATAAGTTTTTATTCATTTTTTATGAAGTGCGTCTTACACGTGTTTCCTTGAATAATGAAAGACCGTTAGACAAATGTATGTTTCATAAAAAACTGTTAAAAAGATTTTTTTTATTTAGAATGAAGAAGGGCTTAAAGGAGAAAAAATACATAAAAGGAAATAAAGATATGTTTAGTTCGCAAAACATAAAAAAAACAAACAAATTTATTTATCGTTGTGTTTAGAGTCCCCTCCCCGCAACAAAATAATTAAATTCAAAACACACACTGGAAAACATCTTACGTCGCAATATTGGATTATATATATATATATATATATATATATATATATATATATATATATATATATATATATATATACTGTGTGTGTGTGTGTGTGTGTGCAAATATTTTATATTCTTAAAAATTCTTAACATATTATACTTGATAAATAGTAACAGAAGTAATATACAGAAAAGACAAAAATATGTAATGTGCAACTGATGAAGATGTGATGATAGGGTGATGGTGGTGTGGGGGGACTCCAAGCTAGAGACAAGAGGATGGGGGGTAGTTACTGCATGCTGAGGTGGATCTGTAGACTTACGAGTAATGCGTGTTTCTGCAGTCAAGAGAGATGTAAAAATATAAAGGTAAAAACATGTGAGTGACTAGTGAAAAAAAGAGAAAGACAAAAAGCAAGAGGAGCACAATTAACAATAGTAACATTAACAGCATTCGTTACACTAACAGTATTAGTGGTGAGACTGTGGTAACGTTTGTTACCAGTTAGTGTTATGCAGTCAGTTACTGGGTAGAATAGTGTGAATATTGTAATAGTTAAGACATGTAAAGAAAACATATAAAACAATGAAGTACATTTTAAAATTGAAATAAAAAGAATTGGCTGCGTGTAAATCAATTTTTTTAAAATAATCAATAAAAGATAATATTTCATATAAATATTTATTTTAGAAAATCAGATTTTTATACATGTTTATACAAATTTTCAAAAGAATACCCGTTCCAGGAAGGGTAAAATTAATTCTCCCAACAGACAGACAGACATGAGACTAGCCTGGGTACCCGGCGTTGCCCGGGTGTTTGGAGGTGTGTGTAAAGCAAAAAAAAAAATAAATAAATAAATAAAATAAAAATTGGTAGTAGGCAGGCAGGCAGGCTCGAACCCATACTACGAAGGCGGAAAAGAAAGTCAAAGAAAATCTGACATCTTAGCCGATGTCTCCATGACATGACCGGAAGTCAAAAGCGTTCAAATTAACCGAAGTCGATAACTTGCTCAAATGTCGGCGAAAAAAATCGACCCCTCCTTGTACAAAACGGCCGAGTTTAGAATGAAGGAATTAATGTTTTGGGCCAATTTTTCGGTATTTGTCGTCCGAGACATCGAGCTTCAAAATAATACCGATCTTGTCAAGATCCGTCGCCTCTGTCGAAAGTTTTTGTGATATATACATACATATAAACAAACAGGTGAGATTTATATTATAGATTGTATATAACATGAAGACTACCTGTCCAGGAACAGAACAGTTATTTCACTACTTTTATGTCCACTTACGAAGACTGAAATCAAAATATAATGCCAGTAGAATTTTTATTTCAATTTTCCTCAAAATCCATTACATGATTTTGATTCTAGAAATTTTCTCAAACTTAAGGATGAAGATATGAAAAAAAAAAAAAAGAAACTGAAAATCAGACAATCTTGACCATTAATCAGATTAAATAAAAATATTTTTATTTTTAAATATGAGGCTGTGCAATATATGTTCCCCGCTAAAATCCTTTAAAATATGCCACATTGTCGGAATATATATTAATTGAAGTCTAATACTTAGTGTTAAAATTTCACAATAATTGGCGGTATCTGAATTTTCATGAAACCCATTTTTATCTCCTTTGTAGAAAACTAAGCTAAACTAAATATAGCCTACATTACAACCTCTTACGCTTCGCAGCTGTGTTTCAACATTCATAATCATCAGCTAATTAATCTAGGAGTAGATTCTATGCATACAAGTCGATAAGCATCTAAAAATAACTAAAGATTATATATATATGTATATATATTGTTTTCTTCAATGTTCAGATCTTCTCGTATTATGAATTGAAGATGACAGAATGGCGATGCTTAAGAATAATCTACAGCAGAAGATAATTCAATGAATGATGATTTTTTTCTCTGATGTTTGCTGATATAAGATCAACAATGCAATAGTATAGAATACAATAAGCCAGATTATAACAGAATTTTTATTTTTTTTCACATAGGAATCACCACTTATCAAGGCCAGGAGACCACTCGAGGATAAGGGTTATAAAGTGTACAGTAGTCAATGGAATAATATCGTAGTAATTGTTAGTAGTAAACATTTACTTAAAGGAGTGGTTCATTAAGAATTTGTTTACGTTGGACTTGAAGACTATCAAATTGTGCTCAGCTGAAAAACAGGCAAATGGAAGAGAGTTCCATAGGCGTGCAGTTTTAAGAAAAAGCTTTGTTCATGGAATCTAAGTTTAGGTTTAGGCACAGATAAAGAGTGGGGGAAATTATTGACAGTGCTTTCAGCTAGACGAGTGTTTTTTGTGAATGTTTGGCGAGGGGGACCATAGATTGGAGCTCAGACGAGCACTTGCAACGGAAATAACGATAAAGCAGAGACAGGTTCACAACTTCTCTTCTGTGGGAAAGAGGTTGCAGGGAAGAGAAAAGGGCATCTCCCACTAGGTTATGAAGTCTATTTTGAACTCTGTCAAGGCAGGATAAGCTGCTTCTAGCAGCTCCTGCCTGGATGTGGCAACAGTACTCCATCCTTGGACATACCTGACTTTCATATAGATAGAGAATAGCATCGATAACGCATTTGTCTTTCCTGCAGTCTTATACAAGCATAATCATGTGGATACACAGGTTCTTGCAAGATTAGTACCACATGGGTAACCATTTGGGAAGGCTAGGCGCTGTATGTACCACGCCGGAATGTAGAAATTTCTAGTTTAGAATCTGGGGGCACGTTTAATCCACTGGGAGAGATGTACCCTCAGTCTACATTAAGATCTGCTTCTAGGAGGCGGAAGACGTTCATGTAAAACATGAGGTCTACCATGTGCTCAGTCTTGTGGCTGTTATTACACCGACTGAGATTAGCAGTTGTACCAAAAAGTGTGATTGGTTCTGCACAAAGCCTTCACCACTATAAACAAATCAGCTGTGTGGATTTCCAAACAACTTAGTTGTTGTGGTGGAACCTTATACGTTGGAATCGACGGGAGTATCATTAGTTTTATACATGTGTCAAGTGGAATGTAAAAATTACGTCAGAAAAAGTGAAACTCAACAAAATTTTCCTAGCAGTCCATCAATAACTTGTATCATTAAATATTCATGAGATTATTTGACCATTCCAGTATAGGGCTAAACAAAATATGCATTGAAGGCATAATATAACAAAGCTCGCCTAAAAGATAGACAAAGGAAAAGATGGATAGACAACGTTTATGAATGGACGAATATGAGCATGAAACACGCAAACAACTTGACGCATAATCGTAGGACCTTAGAGTACACCCAGTCATGTTAATGCGCATTCTGCAGCTAGCAAAGAAAACGTTGAATAATAAATAACATTAATCTATAGATACGTTAAATAGAAATCCAGAAAAAAGAACAATAAGTGTTGAGAAGAAGCGTAGAGCAGTATGAAAACAAAACAAAACAAAACAAACAAAAAAAAAAGTTAAAAACTAGATATATGAGAGTATATGTATACTCTCATATATATCCTTATATATATACTAGCCTGGGTGCTTGGCGTTACCCGGGTGTTTGAAAATTTGTATTGAGCTGGATAAAGGTACCAGATAATAGATTATTACTAAAAAAATCTGATTTTCATAAATGAATATTTGTAGGTTTTGATAATAAAAGAAAACATTTAAAATTGATTAAAACGTTATAAATAAAAAAAAACATGAATTATTTAGATAACATTTAATAATAATAATAATAATAATAATAATAATAATAATAATAATAATAATAATAATAATCGCAAATACATTCAAATATACAGCATGTCCATAAAGTGTCTTTACAATTAAAAAAAATTGTGATAATAGTCGATGGGATATCTTGACCACATCCTTTTTTGTTTTAATCACTTTCTGGCCGGTCGTAAAATACGCATAAATATTATATTTTAATTAATGCTGAAACTGAGACATGTGCATGCAAGTATCCTGTTTTATTTTCTAAACGGTTCACTTCTTGTAAAAAAAAAGAAAGAAAAAATACTAGAGTTGAGATCGAAACCTAAATCTAAAACAGTGAGTCAAGTACGATAACCACTAGACCAGCATAACACGGTCTTTAAAAGGTGTTTTCAAATTACTTATTCTTAACATAAGTAATCTGTAATGCGAACTACTCTCGCCTGTGCATTCGTTTAACAGTCAGCAAACAGATAAAAATCCGACGACCCACACGTACCAATGTTTCAATGTTGACCCCTTAACAGCCGTTTTTCCGGATGAAAACGGATTAAAAAGATTTCTACACGTGTGAATATCCTATATACCGAATTTGAAGTCTGTAGATCAGAAATTCGTTGAGTATATAGGTTGAGAAGTGTCCTCAAACACACATTCTCACTTTTATAGATACATAGATAAGATTTTGCATTACAGATATTTTGATAACGTGAGGATAACTGCTAAGTGAACCCTATAAAATGGCAACTCCCCAAGAGAAGGCGCAATGTGCATCCTGATTTATTTAGACAATATCGAATGTGCAGATTCAGTGAAATTACAGAACTAAGTATGGAAAAGGTCTCCATAATTACGTCATTCAATTCGTGAATGACGTAATTAGGGAGAAAGGTCGGTGTTAGATAAATAGGAAGAATAGGCGACAATGAACATTTGAGAAGGACATCGAGTATCGTCTTCATTCAATTAATGGTGCCGCTATAGAGGAGTATAAAAAGAGTTTACAAAAAACAAAACAAAAAAAAACCTTTAATAAACATTAATTAAAACAAAACAGATGTAGTTAGAATATCCTGTCTTCTTCATAAATACTTTTTTCAACTCCACCCATTCCCACATTCTACCCCGATCTGTTTTATTTTTGACATCCCACTTAATCCCCACTCCCATCTAGAGAATGATCTCCTTGTTTTTAGACCATCCGGAAAACAAGGGGGTGAACTTATGTTTAGGTCAAGAGGACCCTACTAACCTAATTTTTTTAAATATTTGTAAATGTTGCTCCATTCCTTGCGATGAATGTTTTGGTAAATAAAATCCTTTTAAAACAAACTGTGGATCATTCATCTAAGTAAAATCAAATCACAGAGTGAATGTGGTATTTTGGTAGTAGTGTCTAGTGTAAAGTAAGCCTAACAGTTTTTGATAAAATTGGATGACCCAACACCCCCAGTCTCACGAAAAAAATAAAGAAGAAAAAAAAAACGATTCGAAATTCAGCAGATAAACTTTACGAGTATTGTTTTTACTTTAAAGAAAAAAAAATGTAAATATTACATTTTTATCTTTGATTAAACTTTTTTAATTTTAAAGATACCTTGTGGACATTTTTGAAGATTTTAATATTACAATAAAGACACAATGTTAGAATATAATACACCTGGCAAACATAGGGACTCACCATTCCTACAAATGTTTCTTCTGTTAATTTTCGTCCATTAAAATAAACAAAGCGCAAATCTGAGACAAAAGCCATTATATTTAATAGACACACGTTACTTATTCATGCATCATACTTCAAATCTAATATATAAAGTTTTCTTGTCGGAATTTAAAAGTTGGACTTTTTTGTATTTTATACTATTCAATCACCACTTATCAAGGCCAAGAATCACTTTAGAATAAAAGTTAATGAGACTGAAATAACTGCCAGTTGAAATACAAGAAAACTATGGGAACATTAACATTGATTAATGGCATAAAGTTGTTACTTATTATACGGTTTTTAACATGAATTTATTAACATTGGATTTGAAGATGATCAGGGTGCAGAGAAGCACCCCTGCGATAACGTGCATCTTTGGTTTACTTTTAGCAGCCTTGTAACTCTTGCTTCCCTAATTTGGTCCTTTAGTTCTAATATTCCATGAACGATGTTTCCGACGAAGAGGGAAGAATTGCTGTTTTCTAGGTCAGAATCTATTCTATCTAACACTTATCGTTGGCAAGTTTTTATTTACCTTCGAGTACTACTTTCTAGCTCCTTGCATCAAGTGGCTTCATGCCTTGTCTGGGGGTGATTTCCTTAAAAAAGATAAAAATCTGTACACCAGACAAGAACTCCCCATGCAAAGAAGCAGTGTCCATGAAAATTCTACCGTATACTACACATACGAGAGGAGAAAGGAAAGTATTTTTTCGATGTGATAGAAAACAAAAATAGTGAGTTCCTGCTATGATTGTCTTATGAGTAGGAACCAAAGACTGGAGCTCAGTCAAGCACTTTTCACGGTCATACTGATAAAGCAGAGGGAGTGAGAGATTAGTAATATCTCTTCTGTGAGAAAGAGCTGTAAGGAAGAGAAAACACCACTCCCCACTAGATTTCAAAGTAGATTTTTTGTGCGGACAGGAAAGAGTGCTTCGAGAGGTTCCTCCCCTCATCATTACATCACCTCCTTGTAGTGAGAGTTGGGTGGCAGTTTGAGGCCCATTATAATTCTTGTCTACTTGTTAGTGGTCCGCTAGAGATATTGTTCTCTCGCACGTTTGAGTGACTAGAACCATGTCAACAGCTCTAACAGCTGAAGGCAGCCATCTAAGAGTGCAAATCCGACTCCCAGTTATCTGGGAGTTCAGAATAGCTGGTTACTAATAACAAAGATGTAAACAACACGGATCCTGCGGGATCCACAGGGATCACTGCTCAAGACACTCCATCTTAGGATACATATGGCACAATCACGTTGTCACACCAGTTCTAACAAGATCACCGAAGTTAAGCAAGGTTCAGTACCAGATGAGTGACCACTTGGGAAGACGAGGCACTGTATGTTCAGCAAGGTAAAATACCAGACTGGGAAACTGGCGCAGTCTATCCTTCTCTCAGGGAAGATGGGCTTTTCTTAAGCCATGGTATGCAGCCCATCTAGTGATGGCGTCATGATAAAAAATACCCTTGATAATCCTAGCGAAGAATCAAGTATTCAGCTACGGACAACGTTTAAATTACACTACAAACTCATGTAGTGATTTTAATCTCGACTGCGGCCGCATAGTACTTTTTTTTAGGATATATCTGTGAATTGCAGAAGATTTTGAGTACATTTTTAAGTGGTAGAATGATCCAGCCAACTTTTACAGCAACCTTAGCAACAGACTGTGTATACGTCAGACATTTTAGATCCGGAGCGAACGTCAACCGTAGGATCTTATCCAAATAATGGGCTTCTTATAAAGAGGAGGGCTATTCATTTCGACTGGTGCAAAACTTAAATAGCTTTTAAATTGACATATCAAACTTTGTGACTAACGAATTTTCAGTTTTATTTTTAATTGTTATACGTCTGAAATGAATGACAAAATGGAAGGTTTTGGGAGATTAAGATTAGCGAGGTTTTACTTTTGTTTCATTTTCGTTGTTAATAATAATCACATATAATAGAATAATACTGACAAAACAAGATCACCATTAACATTGGTAAGAAAAACCAACATGTAATGAACAAACAGTAATAATTGAATGTGGATTCAAAATAAAAGTTAATTATTTTCATAATTTTATTCTGAAACAAAAACGCAAATCAGACAAAAATGACAGCATTTTTCTCAAATAAATTAAATTATAATTAAAAGTTTTAGATATGATGAAAATTTTAAAAAAAAAAAAAAAAGAAAAAAAAAAGAAGATTCCTGGAATGTCTTTGTCAGATAAAATTTTGGTTTGGGATACCTACAGGATTATTGCAACATTTTTTCCTGAGGCCTCTTTCCAACATAAAAAAAGATTGGTTCGAGATAACTATTAAAATAGTGGGTTTTTTCCCCCGGATCCTCTTTGTCAGGATATTTCATCATATTTTATTATTCAGTGATTGGATTAAGGAATTATCAGGTGGCAATGTGTGAGTAAATCAATAAATGTTTACATCAATCCCACACTATGATCTTTTTAGTCAACAATATGCATGCCATGGCCGAGCCACTGCATATTCAATAGTGATGGGACGATTCCGATATTTTTCCTGATCCCGATACAATTAACGATTCTGTACTCAATTTCCAATTCCGATACAATTACGGATTTCGATTCTTTATAAATGCCTAAATATTTAACTATAAAGTTGTTATTTTGTCCTGATTATCGTAGAAATATGTGTTAAATGTGCATATATTTTCTCAAATGTAAAATAACACTTGTAACGGGGGGGGGGTATAGAGAGAGATTTTAGTCTTACTGGAAGTTTAAATAAATAAATATTTATTATTTTATTATTACCAAAAGCAATGGAAGATGTTTCTTAAACCAAAATCAAATAAAAAAGATAATTTAAGGAATTGGTTTTGGCATCGGAAAATAGGCTCAAATTTTTTCCGATTTTGATACCGATTCACCGAAAAGCGATTTTTCCGATTACAATTAATCGTCCCAATATTCTGAAACTTTAGAGTCTTTAACCTTTTTACTAATTATCCTGAAGATTGTTGGGATAGACATTGTGAACATCTTTTTACAATCCTAATATTTGCATTCAATCACTGAAACTCAAATTACTAGCCTAAGGCACTTTCTTTGCCGATAATTTTTCGTTTTCTGTGAGTTTCGAATACTTTTAGTTCTTTGTACAGTGTATTTGTTTTTTCCTTATATTTTTTAAATACAAATCAGTAATTTTTATTGTTTGCTTTGGTTACTATGTTTATAAAACCTAAAAGAGTACTTTTTCACTTGTTTATTTTTGCATTATATGCACATTTTTAAATTGAAATGGATACTGAGAAAAAAAAATGATAGCTTTTTTTTAATAAATGTAAATAATTTCATTTTGAAATAAAATTTCATTTTACAAAACTAATGCTGGGATGAATACAAATTGAAATAATTTTTGGTATAATTATAAATTAACTAAGATATGAAAAGCCAAAGTACTAGAATTAAGCTCTTCCTTGAGTATCCCGAGTATTTACGGTTCAGGCATTCTGAAAATTCTTTTGCAATCCCAAGTATTATCGTACTGTTGCTGAAACTTCATTTACTAGTGTGAGATGCTTCGTTCGTCAATTAATTTCCTGTTTTCAATGAATCTTGAGAACCTTTAGTCCTTTATGCAATGTGATAAGTCTTGCTCTAATTTTTTTATGCTTACATTTTTAAATACACGTCGCTATTTGTTGTTGTTATTAGGCTTTCAGGTACTTCGGAACTCGAGGTTTCAGGTATTTTAGAGTTATATGTTTTCAAGTATTAGGTTGATGCAAAAATAATGTCGTTTTTTGACATGAAGTTGAACGTAAAAAGCGATATTATTTTTGCACCAACCTAATATTTCGAGTCTAAGAGGCTTTCATGTATTTCATGGCCATTCCGATATTTCAATTCATTGGTTGTAATAGTACAACTACTGGAAGTTGCAAGTCATCAAAAATAAAACTGAAAAAACAAACAAGCAATTTTCACATTATTTAGTATACAAAAGTTTATAGCATTATTAAAGAAAAAAAAAAATCACAAAATATTTCCCAACTCCATCCATTGTTCATACAACAATTGTAAGTTCAATATTGTACTCTTTTGCTGCATTGCCGTTCGGACTGTTGAATATCCTTTAGTTTATGAACGGTATATCAACCTCTTTGGGCTTATTTGATGCTAAAATACTTAATGCTAGTAGGTGTGTAAATACACACTGACTTTTTACCTATACTTGAAAGCTAAGTGGAGTTACCTTTTACAATGGTTCTGTAACCTCTGTCACCATTATCTTAAAACACCTGCTTTGAAGAAATTTGAATTCTTTCGATACTGATTCATGTGTAACTGCACAGATAGAATGATGACAGCACTGTTTTTCTTGCGAATGTATAATGCCTTGAGCGATTCAAGGCTCAGACACTTACTGTATATGATTTATTGAAGAAGAGCTATTTTGACAAGAGCTGGAGGAGAAAACAGTTCCAGGTCTTCTCCAAAACAGGTGCATGATTACCATAATTTATTTCTTTAGTTTATTAATGAGCCCCCACTTATCAAGGCCAAAATCTACTATAGGATAAGAATAAGTGAGAATGATAGATTTGTTGTTTAATAATGAAGAATGTTATGAGAGGATTGAAAATAATGAATAGAATAAATAAAATTTGATTACTCATGAGGATGGTTTATGTATAAATCGTTTATGTGTAAGGATGGTTTATGTATAAATGGTTTATGTATTTGTTGTCATTGAATTTGAAGACGACCATGTTGCAGCCTGCAATGGATGAAAACTGAAAATCTTGTTAGATTGTTCACATAGGAAATGGAAACTCTGATGTAAAACCTGCGTTATATATTGTCTCTCAGTTATTGTGCCTCGCCTTGTCATGGAAACCATGCTTTGTAGAAGGAAAGCATGTTGCGCATATCATACATGTGCACAACATGGCAATCTAGGTGGACAGATATCCCCACAAAACCGAAGGCGATAAAGAAAGGAGGTGTGAAGGCTCGAATCATGCAGCCATCACTATACATGAGTGGACTATAGCGATGTACGAACGAAAGTCAGCAGTGTAGTGTGTTATATGTGCAGCAAGATTTGTAAAAATAAGTTATGGCTGCTAAACATTTTGTATGTTCATAACAGGACATTGCTGTCTCGTCTCAAGAAGTGACAATTGCAATATATATATTTCAGAAGTTTAGATAAGATAAGCCATCGGTACTCTCGGTTTCAAACCTGATAATAGGAAACCGTTTCAGGTCCCAATATTAAGCTCTCTTCAACCGATCTATCTCATCTGGTTATAGACAGATGAGATAGATCGGCTGAAGAGAGCTTGATACTGGGACCCAAAACGGTTCCCTATTATCAGGTTTGAAACCGACGGTACTGATGGCTTATCTTATTTAAACTTCTGAAAAGAAAAACGATATTATGCTCTTATTTTGAAAATTTTTTCCTCAGAATAGAGCACTCTGTTGGAATTCTTTTTCCCAAAATATAACTAAGTATATATATATATATATATATATATATATATATATATGTATATATATATATATATATATATATATATATATATATATATATATATTAGTGATAAGATGATTCTAATATTTTTCTTGATTCCTAGATAATTGCTGATTACATTTTAAATTCTTCATTCCAATAAAATTATTGATTACAATTCTTGTTAAATCTATCTATATATATATTAGTGTTGGGACGATTATTTGGAATCAGTAATTGAGAAAATCAGAACATTTTATGGTATCGGAATTGGAAAAAAAGTGTACCTACTTTCCGATGCCAAAAACGACTCTTGGAATTGTTTATTATTTTGTTTGTTTTTGTTTAAAACTTATTTTTCCATTACTTCTGCTAAAGATAATATAGTAA